>NC_137796.1:108449406-109105509 GCF_963383645.1 Muscardinus avellanarius
CCACGCACAGATTTCTGGCTGCCGTCTGCTGCGCTCCGGCCCTCCCACCCCACTGCGGTCCTGTCCACTCCATTTCACCCCACTCTGTGAGAGTCCATCCCATCCAGTCCTACCCACTCCCCACTCCGCTCCAGAGTATGCCGCTCTGTGCCTGTGTGGACTAGCCCCGTGGGACAGGACAAGTCCCTTCACCTGTGTGAAGGTGGGTATCAACAGCCACTCACGTGACAACAATTAGGACGTCAATGTTTACCCCCCGGGTCCAGCATTTTAAGCATGATTTTGCACACAGCATCCCTCTGGGTCCCCAGGAGCCCCAAGCTGAGCCCTGCAGAACAGAGCATCTTTGTTATGCAGAGTCAGGAAGAGGTCCATGGGAGGATCCTGGGATTCGCAACCAGCCAAGATGACTGCTTACAAATGCTTGTTTTGAACCTAGGAATTACAGCTCCAGAATCTCCTCTGATAGAAAAGCAAAAGTGTCCTCACACCCCTGGCAAGACCTCCCACAAGAATATTTTCAGAAAGAACCTAACAAGTTCAAGGTCACATGCAGGAAAAAAGCAGAAGCCAGCATCCCCTGTGCGTCTGAAGACCTAGAATATCTAAAACTCTAGTGGCACCATCTTGAAGTCATCCATGTGTCATCTGGGATCAGAGAGAAACACTGGGTCGTGAACCTTCTCCGGACTCATCTGAGAGACACAGGTGGAAAGGTCCATACACCAAAGGCACCTCTGTTCAGCAGTGACACCGGAAGACGTGATGGACCCCGCGGCCATCCACCAACTGCCAGGGAACACAGGCCTGGTGCTGAGCAAGCCCGGTGCTCTCTCCAACGGGAGCACAACCCCAGCGCCACAGACTTGCAAAGGCAATGGGCAGCTAGCATCAAAGCCCACAGATTTATGGGGATGCTGTTCCCCCAGAACTGGAAATCCCCAATGCCGTTTCTCACCAAGATAAAAGAATTCTTTTAAAGGATGGTGTGCAGAGATTTAAAAGGAGACATGAGACTCGCTTTTATCAGATCTGTTTAAATCACCGGTTCACTTGTAGTTATGTCTCTGCCCCTGTATCGCCTGCCTCTCCTCCCTCCCCCAGGTGTTCAGAAAGTAAACAGTGGGGTAACACAGGAAGGCAAAGTCGCTTTGCAGATGGGGAGGGAGGAAGACATGCCGCCTGGCTCCTGCACGTGTGTGAGAGGACGGTGGAAATGGAGACTGGTGAAAAGACCATCATGCATTTGCCAGGAAGGAAGCATCTTCCTTCACCAAGGATGCAGCCTGTACTAGACTTTCCACTGGACCAGTTCTTGAACCACGCCTGAGGGATGGAAGAGAGAGGAACGACCCGGAGAAGACCCCGAGCATCAAGTTTGGCAAGCGAGAAGAGTGGAAGCGAAGGCATACTGATGGATTGAATTGGATGGTCGGTGACCTGGATAGCAATCTGAATAAATAAACAATGGGTGATTATCTAAGTGAGGCTGGTATCCAACTTCAGCTAGAATAATTAATGAAAAATTCATCAACACACATACACACACACACACACACGGAATGCACAGCTCTGCATTTCTGTAAAATTAAACACCAGAGGACCCCCCCATCAGAAACCAGTAATCATTTTTGTGTGGCACTGGAACCCAGAGGCTTTCTACCTCCGGGCTACACTCCCAGACCTATTTTATATTTTATTTGGAAACAGGGTCTCACTAAGTTGCTGAGAGCCTCACTAAGTAGCTGAGGCTGGCTTCGAACCTGCGCGATCCTCCTGTCTCAGCCTCCCAAGTGCGGGGATTACAAGCGTGCGCCACCACACCCGGCAGAAACCAGTAATGATTTTGATTTAGAAAGTGAATATAAGAAAGTATATGTCCTCTGGTAAGAAAGAAAGCAAAAAGAAATACTGAAATGTTATCTTTAAGTTATCAAAAGCTTGGTATCAGACAAATGAAACTGTTATGTGATATTATCATTTTTAATTTTGGATAAATTGCTATAATACTAGATGTCAACCACTAAGCCAAGCATGGGAAGGAGGGATGGGGAGGGAATGGGGTGGGGATCGGGTGGGGGCTGACTGGCGATGTGTGCATGTATGTCTACAAAAGTTTTTTTTGTATCCCACCATGATGTATGAATACAGTGCACCAATAAAAAATTAAAAAAAAGAAAGTATATGTCTTCTCTCCAAAACCATTCATCTGGTATTGTAAACGGATTTGGAATCTCATTGATTTGTTATCGATCTGCTCTTTCATTATAAATATTTGTTAATTCTCCTGGTTTTGCTAAAATGTTAAATATCACAAAAACAGCAGTAAGGAAAGATAAGATTGGGAGGCAGGGTTTGGATGGTGGAAGGTGTTCAGAGCCACGTTAATTGTGTTGGAGTTGAGCAGAGGGCAGGAGGGAGTCACTGGAAGTATTTGAGAAGAGACACTTGTGTGGGAAAGGTTCACCTGGAAACTGAAAATAAAATTAATCAATGGACACACACACACACACACACACACACACAATAAAACACACACTAACGCTCAAGAGAAATGGCTCAGACAACAGAACTGCATCGATGACCCGGTCCAGAACGGGTTCAAGGTGAGCCGGAGCCCATCTTTCCTCCATTGTAACTTGGAGCGTGATCAGCTCTGGGGCTATTTTAGTTGATTATGTAACACAAGCAAGAGCACAGTTGCTTCAGCATTTTCCTTTCTGAATTTCTTTAATGGCCAGCTGGCTGTGCAGGACGGAGTGAACCTAGACAAAAATGTACAATTCTAAGGAGCTTTAAAAATAAATAAAATGCTACAGAAGATGAGGGGAGAGGGGCAGTGAGAATCTTGCTCAGAATCTCAGCATCGACATTGCTGATGCTGCCTTAATTAAACGATGGATGGTGGAAAGGGAGATGTGGGGTCCTGCTGGGGGTGAATCTCCTGTCCTTTGACCAATGGGCCATCTCAATAGATTCGGAAAAACAAAATATATCCAAACATAAAACAAAACCAAGCATGTACTTAAATTGTTTTTAATTTTATCTCATTCTTTTTTTTTTCTTTTTTGGTATTATGGATTGAACCCAGGGGCATTCAATCTCAGTGCTACATAGCCTTATTTTTTTATTTTTTTACTGGTGCATTGTATTTATATATCACGATGAAACAAAAAACTTGTGTAGACATAAAGGCACACAACACCCAGCCAGCCCCCTCCCAAACCCCTCCCCATCCCGCCCTCTCAGGCTTGGCTTAGTGCTTGACTATGATATGAATTCGTACATGTGTGCTTTAAAGAGTTTCCTTCTCTCTTTCTCTCATTCCCACAGTTAGGTTGCCTTATTTGCTCCTCTGTAGGGTCTCCTTTTTCACCTGGAGATGCTCCTATGACCCCTTTCACCTTAGCTTTCACATATTAGGGAAAGCATCCGATTCCTTACTTCTTTTGACTGACTAATCTCGCTTAGCATAATGTCCTCAAGATCTATCCATTTTCCTATAAATGCTGAAGTTGTGTTTTTTTAATGGCTGAGTAAAATTCCATTGTGTACATATCCCACGGTTTTGTAATCCATTCATCTTTTGATGGACATCTTGGCTGGTTCCATAGTTTGGCTATGGTGAACTGTGCAGCTATGAACATAGATACACAAGGGTCTCACTGTGTTGCCAAGGCTGGCTTGGAACCTGGGATCCTCCTGTCCAAGCCTCCTGGGTACTTGGATTACAGGTGTGCACAACCACACCTGGCACTTTGCCAGCCTATCACTGGTGAGTTGAGGCTGCCTTCTCCCCTCAGTCTTGGTGAAAGCCACCAAATATTCACTCATCAAACACGCTGGTCTCACCAGAGTGCTGGCTACCACTAACATGCCTTTCTCCCACTCTCCTGCCACACATTGCCCTTCCTTTCCTTCACCGAGCACAACACGAGCCCTCCTTCCATTTCTAGCTGCCCTCTGAGGACCTTGGGGACAATGGCCCTGAGTGAGCTTGGGTCTTGTTGGTCTTGCTGCCTCCTGGGTTCCAGCTTTTCCGGAGTGGAAAGGAACCCTCCAGGTTCAGTCTGTACTGTGTCCCTTTGACAACTACAAGCCAGGTTCAGCACAGGCCGTTCCCACCAACAGCAGTGATATGGGAATGATTCCAGGTTCTACCCACCCCCTGGGTGAATAGACAGATCTCTCTTTCTGCCACCTGTCAAGACAGGTCCCTGGACATATTTGATGCTGAACTTTGAAGATGACAGGAAAGAAAGGGGTGGGAGACAGAGAAGGAAGTGGAGGAGGAATAGGAGGACATACAGAGAAGGATCAATACCATATACTAAAAATGAGCTGGGAAGTGGGGGAGATGAGTGGGCTGAGGGTGGAGAGGGGCCAGGTGCAGAGTCACGATCAGAAAAAGGTATGGCACAGCATGGATCCTAGAGAGGATGAAGAGGGGCTGGATAGGCTCGTGAATTGAATTTCCTTCAATAAATAAATATATATATATATATATATACACACACACACACACACACACACATAATTTTCAGGAGAAAGGAGCAAATTGCTTCCATTGTTTTAAGTTTAAAAGACTACTATCGTATTTCCATTGCTCTGCTCCACTGAATGGAGTTTGGGGTTTCTAAGGACTGCATAAATGTTCGACAGTCCTCCTTCTGTGGCCGGAGAAACTCGAGGTTCCACAGGTGGCCACTCCACTCAAGACCACTGGACCTTGGGAGGGAGCTGGCAGCTCAGCCTGCAGGTTGCCCAGCACACCCCCCATTGAGAAACCACTACACTGTCTTTCAAGGTCAGGGACCTAATTTCCTATGAGCCTCTGATGACTCAGAAAACTCTTATCTTAAACACAGGGCTTTATGTGCACTTTTAATAAATATTTCCATGATTTGGGTTTTAAAAAAAAAAGCGATCACTCAGGTGTTTCGATTGGTAAGCAATCACTTGCTTGGAGAGATAACAGCGGCCTCTGAGTGCCTTGGTTTAGTTCATGGACCTGCATGCTACTGAGTCATAAGCTACCAAGGTTGATGTTATGCATTCGCTTTACAGACAGAAAATACCTGATAATTGCTATCAAGGATGGTACAGATAGACACAAGGCCATGATATCCTCCACGGAGCAAGTCAACCCAAAGCCCCGCTGGAATGCCTGTTCTTCCAAGTCTCTTTCCACAGTGCTGCACAAGACAGGCTGTATCAGAGAGCGCTCCCATCCCCTGGTGAGCGTCTGCAAGGAACCTTTGTTCCCTTGTTCTTTATGAGAGTTTTGTCCTCCTCAGAGTCGAGGAGGAAAATAACCCATTTATATTCTCTGCAGCACTCTTCTGGTTTTATTCCAATCGCTATTGTGACAGGGCTACTCCAAAGAAGAATACCAATGGAAGCAAGGAGTTAAGTGCGCCACGTCTCCCAATGCAGCGAGCTGGTGAGCGGGCTCAGATAAAGGGAGAGATGGCATAAGCTTGAATTTTAAATGCATAAGGCTATAGATAGAGACGTGTGTGTGTGTGTGTGTATGTGTGTGTGTGTGTGTGTGTGTGTGCTGTGTCTGTCTGCATCTATCCATCCATCCATCTATCTATCTATCTATCTATCAACAGTCATCTGTCTGGCTTTGATTTGGAAGCAAAAGAGCAGGTGGTTAATTGTGCAAACTTACAGACTCAAGAAGACCAGGTCCTGGCACGACCTGTATCTCTGTGACTTTGGAAATTGAGCCCCGTGGTTCTCATTGAAGTTTCAGGCATAACAATAGTGACACCTGCCTCAAAGGTTTGCCAAGCTTCCTCTTGTGTTTGTGTGTGTGGTCCATCTATGTTGCCCAGCACCTGTTGGAAAGTAGGTGCTGTCTCCATGAGGGATGGGATGGTGTCGTGGAGAGCTGAAATGACGGTGCTGATGAGGGAGGAACCCGTTAGGGGGAAACCAATGAGATCGCTTCTAATAATCTTCTATTAAAATCCTAATGCTGACCTCCCACCAGGAGAGTAAGATTTGGAGTTAGTGGATTTCCTGAGTTCAAATGCCAGGCCGGCCATTCGCTAAAGGGTGTGTGTTTAAGAGGAAGACAGAGATAGGGAAAGGGAGGCGTCCTAGTCACATCCAGAGTTCAACAATCAGAGATCCCATGAGCTTCTCTGTCAAGGAGGTGGAGGATAATAAGGTGGGTGTGGTAGTGCACACCTGTAATCTCGGTACTGGGGAGGCTGAGACGGGAGGATCGCAGGTTCAAGGTCAGTCTCAGCAACTTTAGCAAGACCTCTGACAACTTAGCAAGGCCATGTTTCAAATTAAAAACAAAAAGCGTGGGGTTTAACTCAAGATAGAATATCCCTGGGTTCAGTCTCCAATGTGAAAAAGGGGGATGATAATAATAATAATGATATCCCCCTCAGAGAATCATTGTGAGGACTGAGGACTGCAGTCCTCACAAATATGTATATATACATACATATATATATATATATATATATATACACACACACACATATATATGTATATACATATATATGTATGTATATTTGTATATTATATGTGTATGTATATACGTGTATATATACACGTATATACATATATATACATACATATGTATATATACATATACATATAATATATGCAGGCCAAAATACTTTGTTGCATGGTAAGCACACAAGAAATTGTTGTTCTTGAAAACCCCATTTTATTACTATTATTCACTGTCTAGATAGGGGCGCCTACACTCTGTTCATGCTCATCCAATATTTGCAGTGTCCTTATCAGGAACAGTTTGCTAATTCCCTATGCAGAGTTTACATCTCCCAGCCCACCTCATCTGCCGTTCCATGCTAATTAAGCACTTATCTTATTTGAATATCTGTTGCAAATGTACAAAGCCCATGCTGTCCTTCTTGGTCGTGGCTATACACTGTCGGTAATGAAGGTTTACCCTAAACTCAGAAAAAAAAAGTCCATCTTGGTATGAGAAGGAAAGCAGACCATAAGCGTTTCATAATGTCTGTTCTGCTGGCCAGCTGGAGCTTTTGCAATTTCTTTAGGTTGGTTGGCTTCTCCACTCACACACAGGACTGAATAGGTCCCACTCTGACTCTGTCATGCGTATTCATTGCAAATATTACCCTCTTGTGAAAATCTGCAAGATAACTTCTTTATTTTAGTGTCCAGTGTCTCCAGTTTCTCAGTAGTAAATATCAGGCTTTCAGTTCTCAAAAAGCCACAATTAAAAGAAAACAGGGACTTTGGGAACCAAAAGACCTGAGTTCACTTCATATACTGGCTGTGTGACTTTGGACGAACACTACAGTTTGCATCTTACGTGTGCTCCAGAGGTCCCTGAGCCAAGGTTGGTCCCTAGTTCATGGTGCTACTGGGAGGTGGTGGGACCTTTAAGAGGCAGGGCCTAGTGGGAGGTCTCTAGGCGACTGATGACTTGGGCTGGAGTCCAGTATGGAACCAGCCCTTCCTCTTCCTCTTTCCCTCCCCAACCATGAAGTATGTGGTTTTGCACAATCAAGAGTTCCCTGCCAGGATGGGCTACCACCAGACCAAAGCCATGGGGCTAGCCATTACGGGCTGAACTTCTAAAACTGTGGGGCCAAAAATAAGCCTTTTTTTCTAACATCTTATTCCAGGATATCCACATAGTTCCATTCCAAAGGCTCCATCCAGATCTGGGCCCATTTGACTCTTACTCCCTGGAGCTAGAATTACTGTCTCTTGGGCAGTTTTGAAGACTAAATGCATTAATAAATGTCAGCACTTAGAACAATAGCAGACACATACTAAATGCCAAAGAAAGGCCTAACTTCGTTCTTCTCATTTTCATAGAATTACTTCAAGAAACGAATAAAGGCTCAGGGCTAAGCACGAGTCCGGGAGACGGGAAAATTCTCCTTATTGATAGCTGTTGTTGGCAAACTACGCAGGTTCCCTTGTGAATTATAGGCAGGCCGGTACAGACCCCTTCACGCTCCCCACCCCGTCTGAAATGCCATCAAATTGGGTGTGAAAACACAGAACCCAGTATCTTCAATCATCTGCACTGATGGAAAGGTTCAAAGGCAAGGACAGTCGAGCAGTGTGAATAAACCGCTTTCACTTGACCACGAAATGCACTGTGGGTTCACATTCAAATATACAATGTCTGCCATTCTGGGGATTAATTTCCAGCAAAATAATGAACCCACACAGGACAGGCCTGACTCAAGCTGGGAAGTGCCCTGGTTCTCTGGTCCGTTTCCTGCTTACCTCCTCTCTGCAACACACACCATGCTGAGAGGAGTCAGCAGGCTCCCCCGCCTGGTGCAGAGAACCAATCTAAACAGGGCTGACCCCTCTCCAATCTTTCCAGTACATGAAAGAGGCCCGGGTTTCAAAGGCTTCTCCTGCATGAAAATTAACTAGGGCCCCTGGTTGATATGCCACAGATAAGGGGCTAAGGTGACATTTCCCTGCAGAAAGTCCACAGCAGAGCCACGGACCACCTTGTGTCATTCAAGGTCCACGGCGTTGCTCTTTGTCTTGGACAAAAAGGGCGTCCAGAAAACCACTTTCCATCACAAACACCGGGAGCTCAGAAGGGACAAGACTCTCCTGCCCACGCAGCTGATTATTTGGTGTTCTAATAACGGGTGTGCAAAATCAGATATTATAATGAGCACTGTGGAGCCGGGCATGCGTTTGTCCATTTAACAGACAGTCAACACCTACCAAGCGTCTGGCCTTGGACCAGGAACAGAGTATAGGGAGAAGAGAAAGAAAGAAACGAGGCCTCTGTCCTTGTAGCCTAGTGAAAAAACACAACTAAATAACAATAATGGATGAATGTAACAGGGTAAAGAGTGGTGATGAGGACACAGCCAGGCTGGCAGGCCCTGGCTGGGAGGAGCTGGTCTGAGCCTGCCCCACCCTTACTACCTCTTTCCCAGAAAAACACGAGGGTCTCCTCTTGGTCATTCCACTGCACCCAGGAGCCATCTCCTGTCCCACAACCAGAATGATATGGAAATACGGACTGGTAAGGCTCTCCCAACCTCCCAGTGACTCCCCACTGTTCAGGATATTAAAGTCATCATGTCTTTGTCCTCGCCGGATATGGGGGCCCAGGCCTGATCTCACCCTTGTGTGCCTGCATCTCCTCACTTAGGCTGTTCCCTGTCTGCTTTCTCTCCATCACCCAGGTCCTGGGGAAGGGGTGGGGTCTTTAAAACCTCAGTCTCTGCTTCCCTTTCTTCCCTCAGAATCTGTCCATCCACATTCACTTGTACTGTGGCTCCTGCTCTATTGCTGGCACCAAGCTGGTCTCTTTCGATGTGCTACCATCTCTAGCAGACCCTTCCTAGCAACATCAGGTTGGGGACCATAGTTAGAGGGGAATATGTTCCAACTGAGTGCCTTCACAGCATTCTCAAAGTATACCTCAGCATTCATCTTTGTCCGTTGTCTCATTTATGTCTATATACACCTAGAGTTCACAAAGGCAGGCTGTGAATTTCTCACCCTCCACTGTATCCTCAGCACTACCATGCGCATGAAAAGCTCTCATAAAACATCAAGAATAAGACCCAATGCTTGGCTCAGCCCTCGCTGTGTGCCGGGGACTTTGTATTGGTTCCTCCAAGAGCCAGCCCCTGTAATCTCCACATCCTGGGTGATATGGCCATCAATACGGAAATGGGCAGGAAGGGGTGGACCAACCTGCACACTGGGGGTGGTAACTGTGAAAGAGACAGGCAGAATTTGAACCTACAAAGCTCAGGTACAAAACCCATGTCCCCAACATCTCTCATGAATCACCTCTCAGTGTCATGCATCTATATTTCTGTACTTAAAATAGGCTTTCCCCAAAGTTGGTAAAGAATGATAAAGACCCTGGAGGAAGTTTGCTCGGTGGAGCTCTCCCCAAAGCATCCCTCTGTATCTTCTCCCTTCCCTCTTCCTCGATCCCTCCAAGACAATGAGCCACCTCCCTCTCCTTTCAGGCTACACTCTACCCACAATTGCTCCTAGCAGCTATGACTACATAAAGCTTATTTATCCCCATATCCCGTGGCTAAAAGAGATCTTTAGACAGCCCACAACCCTGTGCAAAGAGTATATACATCTTTGGGAGACAAGCTGTGAAATAGACTGTGTTGATTTAACTAGAAATGCCCATTATCCCAAAGCAAAGAAAACCCAAGGCCACCCCTGCTTTCTCCTCTCCAGTCTCCCACCCCCTCCTGTCCTCCATTCCTGCTCTAATTCTGCACCTCCTATCTTAAATACATTAAAAACATAACCTATTCTATTTTTTTAACTAAACAGGCTCAACTTGAGGTCAGCCTCTTCTGGTACACTGGCTCCTATTATGGAAGGAAGAAAGGAGATTGCTTTTAGAAAGAGAGAGGCTGCTTTTAATGACAGTTTCCGAACAGTGGCCTTTTGTACTTGAAGGGATAGACGATAAAGCTCACTGTCAACTGACAGTAACATCAATGTCAGAGCACAAAGGGACGGATGTCCCTCAATACAGGATCATCCCAGAGCCATTAACCAGTGCTGGTCTGCTCTGCCATCTTGGAGGGTGGCTGCTGTTCACAACAGTTGCCTGACCAGAGCCAGAGAGAGAAGGAAGAGATGGGGAGGGAAACTCTCTGTTTCTCTCATAGGCGCACACGTGTGCATGCACACGTGCATGTGCACACACACACACTCATGCACACACACGCTCACCCACTCCAAATTTGTAAAGTTATGCATCATCACCTAGTGGTAAAGAGTTAGGGTCCGGGTTCAAATCCTAGCTGTGCCAAATCTCTGCTGCATGTCTTTGAGAGAGTTATCTTTGCTTCTCTGTGATCCAGTGCTCTGATCTGTTACACAGATATGACTGTCCTATGCCATAGACTGTTTTGATTTAAGTAGAACTACCCATTATCCCAAAACAAAGAAAACCCAAGGGTACCTCTGCTTTCTCCTCTCTTGCCTTCTGCCCTTTCCCGCCCCTGCTATTACTCTAATAATGTATCTCTCATCTGAAATACACTAAAAACAAAACCTATTCTTGTTTTTTTTTCCCCCCAAAGGTTGATTTGCCAATAAAATGAAGTAATTCACACAACAAGCTTGGGCAGTGTCTGGATAAGCCAAGTGCTCAGACTAGTGGGGCCGTCTCTTAGGAGTGGTAGTTTGGCTCTACAAAACCCACCAGCTTCTACCAGCCTTTGCATTCGTGAGCACAGTGTTTCTCCCCAATGCCTCTGGCAAGGAGACAGGATGTCTAATTATTTCACCAGTTTACAAATGAGCTCAGACAAGTGATCTAATGGGCTGCGAATCATACAAGTGACCAACTGGCAGAGTGGGGCCCTGAGAGGTGACCAGCTGGTTCCAGACCAGCATTGAATCTCCTGCTTGGTTCACTATTCCAGCTGTTTCTCAATTTGTTGTGGATTGGACACTATTATATGTCTAGAAAAATCTTATGGGTCAGGGGAATGAGAACCATACTCTGACTTTTCCAAGGCAGTCTGATTCCAAGAGCCTATCTTATTGTTAGAGTGGACGCAACATTTATCACCTAAACCTGGATCTGTCTGAGACCGGACAGGATGCCCATGAGAGATACAGAAACAGAGGCAGCAGTAGACACACAGGGACAAATGCCCCCTTCCTGGTGTCCACACATTTACACCAATACAAATCTTGGCTCTGCTTTCTGCAGTTGACTGTGGCATCTAGCAGTTTGCTTCCTGGCATATTTTCTCAGTCTCAGTTCTCTAACGGAGTCTCCCCTCTTTCTTTGGGCTGATTCCTTCCCCAACCCATGGCATTGGCACAGGGCTGCCAATCACAGTCACACTCTTCTCTCCAGGCTTGAAGACTAGATGAAGGAGAAGCTCAAAGCCGAGCCAATTGGAGCCCTTCCCAGGGACTTCTCTATAATGGTTGGCAAGCAAGGTGGTCCTTTTCCTTGGGGGAAGGGGACCATGAGGCACCAATGATAAAGTGTTGGATTTGCCTGTTCCCTCTCCCTTGGCTACTTGTAGGACATCTGTCTTTAATAGGAAAAAGTGACAACCCTCCAAGAACTGGAAATGAGTGGAGAGTGGTAAGGGCACTGAGAGAGGGTGTCCTGGCCATGGAGATCCTGTCTCCCATGCCCACATACAACACTGGGGGTCCAGTCTCCACTCACAACACTGGGGTCCAGTGTACACCCACAAAACTGGGGTCCAGTCTCAGCTACACCTTTTCCTCCAGCCACTTATTTGACTCTGCAGGTTGCTGCTGCAGGGTTCTTCCCAGTTCTGTGATCCAAGTACTTTAAGGGCATTAGGTTTTTTGTTGCTTCTGTTGTTAAAACTAGTGGGAACTAGGACTCCATGTTGTGTATTCAAACTAATTCTAATCATACAGATACCAACATGAGATACAGATAAAACCTCTATGAAAACTAAAACATGTGAGTGCAAGAAGATTGGAAAAGAGGTAAAGGTGAGCTGAATATTTGTATATTCTCATTGAAATAATTTGGTAGGTCCCTAGAGGGCTTAAGTTAATGATCATGGAAACAAGAGAGAAGTGTTCCAAGTCCCAAGAAAGCACAAAGGAGGTTTGATAAAGGAAGGACATAGCCAGGTGTGGTGGCGCACACCTGTAACCTCAATAACTGGGAGGCTAAGACAGGAGGATGGCAGGTTCAAGGACAGCCTCGGAACCATAGCAAGACTGTCAGCAACCTAGAAAAGTCCTGCTTCAAAACAAAATTTTTAAAAATGGCTGGAGGTGTAGCTCAGAGGTAGAATGCCACTGGGTTCAACATCTAGCACAATATTTAAAAAAAGAAAAGATAGGGCTGTGGAGAGGTGCAGTGTAGTTAGTGGCCTTAGCTTCAAATGAACGCTGGTCCATGTGTCAGTTCTACCACTCAATGGCTGTGAGGAACTGGTCAGTCACTGCAGCTCTCTGAGCCTCTGTATCTTTTCCTAGGAAGTAAGGATTTGAACACCTCCAATGGTGATTAAGAGAATCATCAAGAATCTCCACAAAGCACCTACTAGTTCTTTTACACATGGAAGGTTAATAACAAACACTCATGATTATTAGTGAGTGAGCAGCAGAAACGAGATCCAACTATTAAACCTGGCCTTAGCATCTTAGACGGAGAAGGTCGGCTTTGTTTGTCTTCTGTCTGCGATGGCCCGGTCCAGGGTATGGACTCGGTGAACTGCTTAATAAAAATAAATAAATAGATGAAAAATTAACTCACTTGTTCAGATACATAACTTGAGAGGGAATGGTAAATAACCATAAAAAGCCATCACTGATATTCTCTGGAAACATAGACCTGGCAAGTTATTTAGAGCCAACACATACTAAAGAACTCTTCATGGCTGAATTTTTAAATACATTTTAGAAGGGAAAGTCTGCAAGATAGTACAATAGAGAAATAAAGGTAAAGCAGTCACTTCTGCTTATCCTCATGAACCCAAAGGACTTGCTTACAAAAAAAGAAAGACAGAGGGTAAGAAATTGTGCGCCTTCCTCATTCAATCACGCATGCATTTGTGAGCTCCTCACATATACTTATTCACTTCTAATATGATCCAACAATGTCCTGCATCCTGGGGGATCCCAAAAATGAAGTCATGGTTGCTGCCAAGAAAGCCCCAAACAAGGGAAGAAGAAGAACCATGTATTGGTATCACTAAGCAAATATCACCTAGACTGCTCTGGCTGAGGTTCTAAAGCCCCAGAATCAGAGGAAATGGAAAAGTGCGGACTTCTCCAGAAATGAACAGAGTGTGCTATAGCAGAAAAGGAGGAAAGGCAAATCCCAGAAGGAGGAGACAGCAGCACAACAAAGGCAGGAAGCTCTGAAGATTTAGGCCTCATCTGGGCAGACTGCAGATTCTCTGATCCTGCTGGACAAACGAACACTGCACAAGATGAATGAGGCTCTGTGGCTGGAACACTGGGTCGACCAGATGCCTGAAGGCCTCGATAACCAAGCAAAACACAAACATATGGACCTCGTTCTGCACAGTGGCAGGCTCCCAACACTTTTGATAGAGAGAGATAACCATATCTGCATTTCAGGAAAGAACTTTGACAGTGAGGCAGACGGTAAACCAGAAGGGACAGTGGAGTGATCAATTTTTACGTGTTTTAAATCAAGAAAGTAAAAACATCTCCAGGTATTTCAGAAACGATGGAGATTTTGTCAACTGCAGGAGAGAAAACTGTAGCTATCAGGTGTCAAACAGACAAAGAGAAAGAAAATCCAGCTCCAATGTCAAGGAGAGGAAAGAGGTTAACTGGGTCACAGGAGTACAATATTCAGGGGCTGACACAGCTCAAACAGGGCCTCTAGCAATGCCATCTGGACCTACTGCCTCTCAGTCTCCTGGATATGCCTTCCTCTGTCCTGTGTTCTTCCTAAGCCAGCCCTCCCACCATGGAACCAGGCTCCTCCCATCCCAGCTCCTAACTAGTTAACTAGAGGGGAAGTTTCCCCAGAGCTTTCTGAACTGAGTTGCACTGGGCTGCTTAGGATGAGGTTTCTCACCACTGAGTCACTAACAGAAGTAAAGGTCTAGGATGCTCTGATTGGTCAGGCCTGAGTCAGAGGTGGATCTGCTCCACCCAACCCCATGGGGACTGTGATTAAAGCCAGGGACATCACAAGCTGTCACTTCTTGGAGGAGAGAGGACTGCTGGAAAGGGGGACAAACATGGAAGAGGTCTCCTTCAGGAGCACAGGAGGGGAAGGAAGATGGGGACTAGAAAGATACACAGCTGCAGACCTTAAGCTTAAATGCAGGGCCCCCACTAAAAGTGTACTGATGACAGACATGATCAGAGTACACTGCAAATGTGATTTCCAAACCTCCAAAAGTAATTGGAATTTTAAGACTCAATGTAGTATTCTTCCAATTCAACTCAAGTTCCTTGCAAGTACAAAGAACAAAGTCTCCTTAAAGATGTGAAAACGAAGAGTGGAAATACAAGGACAAACAGAGCACTTCTAATTCACCTCATCTTTCCAGATGAAGAGCTTGCTCCCAGGAATATAAATACAAACAGATATAGCTATATACACAGATACACATACACACATATACATATATATACTAACACACATAATAGGAATTTTTGCAAGCACAGGTGCTGTGTCATAAGACTCTTACATAAACAGAAATATTCACCTTCACTCACTATTAATGCTGACATTAAGACTGCCAATCCACACGACCCTTCTGAGTGAAGCAATAATCTTGGCTTTGTATAAGAAAGGACATTGCTGCAGTCTTTCAAGACCTACTCTTTTATGAAGTACATACACTTGTATTGTGACTAACGGAGTTTTAACATGGATTGAAAACTCAAACTGCAAATATGGTGATTAAAGTCATATACCTAACATTGAAAGGGAAACTGAGATTAAAGGAATGGTTAATATTATCTGGGAGTCTTAGGAAAGAGTACCTAACCTCTCTATTCCTTAGTTGCATAATATTAGAAGATGCTATGTGGGTACTTAAATCATAATTACTTGAGAATGGTGGTGCATGCCAGTAATCCCAATACTTGGGAGCCTGAGATAACAGAATCACAGGTTCAAAGTCAGTCTCAGCAACCTAGTGAGACTTTGTTTCTAAATAAGAAATAAAAAATTGAAATGGGGGGTATAGCATGGAGGTAGAATGGCTCTGTGTACAGTTTCCAATACAGAGAGAGAGAGAGAGAGAGAGGGAGAGAGGGAGGGGGGAGGGACTCCCAGCAAGCTAACAAGTTTCTGTTTCCAAACAAAAACTAAAAAAAGGAATAGTAGTGTAGCTAGAAGGTAGAACACCTCTGGGTTCAATTCCTACTACCACACACACACACACACACACACACACACACACACACGATAATTAAATAAAAATAATATATGTAAATTAACAGACCACAAATATTTATGTTTATGTGTATAGCCCCAAACTGGACATAATTCTAATGCCATACAAAAAGTTGCATAAATGATGAAATCATACAATAAAATACTATGAAAACCTTAAGTAGGATGAAATAGAGCTATATTCAGTTTGATATGGAAGAATCTCCATGACAGATAGATGTATGATTAAATACCAATAACAAGACACAGAACAATCTGTTTAGGTATTTTCCTATAAAAATAATCTCTCCCTCTCACACACACACAAACACAGAGACACATACACACACACCAATCTTATCGTGCTAATAACTGTATACACATCCAATATATGCACACATACTAAGCATACCGAGATGTACATAGAAAGAATTGTACGTAAATAGAAATTTTATGAAAGGACACATAAGAAACCACATTTGGAAGATGAAATCATTTCCTGGAGTAAGAAAGCAACGTTTATTCTATGTTAGAAACTTTTTACGTATTTTTGACTCCACATAAAATATTGGGTGATGCTTTTTTAGAGCACTGGCTTGTGGTGGCTCTCCCGACGCACCTGCTACCTCTCTCGTCTGTGAAAGCCTAAGCAGGCTCTCCTGTCCTGATGGTGCTCAGGTTCATGGGCTCCTGGGCTTTCTTCACATTGTCATGCTCACATGCATGGGATGAGCTGTTGGAATCATAGTAGCTGATTAAGAGCATTGGGAAATAGTACCCCCTGTGATTGAAACGCTTGTTTAATACATTTTAAGTGCCTGACATACTCAGCTTCCTTGATTGGTGTTGATTGTTTGCATTTGATTTATTTCCTTGGTATCAGTGTTCATTAAATTACTTAATATAATGGCCACCCCTCAGCTGTGGCTCTATTTAACTCTGTGTCTGTGGGAATTGTCTAATTCAAAGGCTGTTCGCTTTAGGAGCGAGGGATGTTATCATCCAAAAGCTTTGTATTGCTTCTAGAAACTACTTAGGAGGGAAATGATCTTCCAAAAGAATCTTCAGCAGTCAGGTCTGATTTCTTTTCGGCTGTTTACGGTTTCTTATTACTTCTGACAATTTATTAACTCTCACAGTGCGCATTTGCTGTCTGGTACTCACAACAGTGCGTTTGATCGTCCACATGTTAAAGGAAGTCCACCAGCCTTGTGGACAGCTGGAGCCGTGCACACAACACTCCAGCAGTCAGCAAGCCGAGCCTGTTTTCTGTTGTTGTTGTTGTTGTTGTGTTGTTGTTGTTGTTGTTTTATTTTTTGGTGGTACTGGGGTTCCTGGAAGCCCTTCTACCTCCAGGCTACACTCCCAGACCTATTTTATATTTCTAAATTTGGAAAGAGGGTCTCTTAAGCCAGCCAGGCTGCCTTTGAACCAGCGCAATCCTCCTGTCTCCGCCTCCCAAGTGCAGGGA
Organism: Muscardinus avellanarius; assembly: GCF_963383645.1. Classification (NCBI taxonomy): domain Eukaryota; kingdom Metazoa; phylum Chordata; class Mammalia; order Rodentia; family Gliridae; genus Muscardinus; species Muscardinus avellanarius. The sequence goes on from NC_137796.1 coordinate 108,466,758, forward strand.
TTACAAGCGTGCGCCACCATGCCCAGCTGCTGTTGTTGTTTTAAATAGGCATGGCGTCCCATCCCTGGATAGTCCAGCAGTGCCCCGTCAGAATGGGAATTTTCTTGTTTGGTTTATTTCCTCTGTCTCAGTGGAGATGGGATGTGGGAATTTCTCTTCGTTGACCGTTTGTATTCACAGTTGAGATTTGCTTTTGCTTCCCAGGAAGACAAATAGGCTCTTTATGAACAAGTCAGCATGCACTGACATTGGTGAGGCTCATTGTGAACGAGAAGTATGGACCAGAGGAGGTGGTGGGGAAGGAGGCCCATCGTGCAGGGATGGAGAGAGACATCAAGGTGAGTTGGTGGAAGAGAAAGCCTGAAGCGCGTACAGAGCACAGCAATCAGGTACAGGTCACCAGGAACCAATGGCAAGCCGGGGAGCCAGGGAAAACTGTATCATGTTTGCATATTTCTGATGACAGAGCTCAAGTGCATCACGATGGAGGTGGAATTTTTAAGTTTGACCAACTGGAATAAATGAGCCCAGAGGAGGCAGAGCTAGAAGTACCCTGTACCAGGATGCCCTGGACATGTGCACTCCTCTCTCCATGGCAACCAGGTTGTCAGGTGAACAGAATCACAGCCAGTAGTGTCAGTGGTAACTGAGGGTGATTGCTTGTAGTCCAGCAAGGCTGACTTTGGGGGAGGTCTTGAGCAGAAGTATTTACCCCAAAGTACAAGATGGTAAAAGTATGATAGGATTCCCCAGGGCGAGCTTGACCTAGCACCCCTGAGTGACATGGGGCAGGAAGAGGGTGCCTGTGGGAATTCCCTGGAGCTCACATGGTCCTCCCTCCCCTTGGCACAAACCCAGAGCCCATCCAGAAGCGAGAGACAACAGGACTGAGAGGACCCTGCCTTAACAGGCTCAGAGACAATTAGTGTCTGTGTAGAACACTCACAGCCTGGTCTTATTACAAGTAAAAATGTTCGTTGAATATATTTGACAAAAAATATTTAAGGCATAGGGAGAAGGGAATTAATTTATTCTTAACAGGTAGAACTCAATAAACTTTCCTGCCATGTTTCAGGTACTTGTGAGAATTGTTCATTCTTCTGGCAGACATGCCCTGTGTTCTCCCCCCAAGACACTGCGTGAGCCACTGTAGGAAAATGATCTGGAAAAAGACTATAAAAAATATTAAGTCAACTAGGGGAGATTGAAAATGAACATCAAAGTAAAATTAGGGTGGTCATCAATTAGTGTCCTAGCAGGTGCTCTACCCCCTGCACTCACTCAATCAACAAACAAGATATATGATGGTCTAAAGTATATGCAGGTGGCTGTGGTTTGTAGGTTTTGTAGGTATAGATTCAATGGATTGCATCAAAAGTACATAGACTTTTTCCCTCTCATTATTTCCTAAACAATACAGTATAACAACTATGTACATATCATTTGCATTGTTTAAGGTGTTATAGGTAATCCAGGGTTAACCTAAAGTTCACCAAGTCAGGCATGCTGGCCCACCCTATAATAATCCCAGTACTTGGGAGGCAAGAAGCTCACAGTTCAAAGCCAGCTCTCAGCAACTTAGAATGACCCTGTTTTCAAATAAAAAATAAAATAGGAGGTGGGCATGGTGGTGCACACTTGTAATCCCAGCATTTGGGAGGCTGAGACAGGAGGATCACACAGGTTCTCAGCCAGCCTCAGCTACTTAGTGAGGCCCTCTGCAACTTAGTGAGACCCTGTTTCAAAATAAGTAATAAAAAATAGGGCTGGGGATGTAGCCCTGGGTTCTATCTCCAGTACTGCAAAATAAAATAAAATAATAAAATAAAATAAAATATAAAATAGGTCTAGGAATATAGCTTGGAGGTAGACTGTCTCTGGGTTCAATCCCCAGCACCACAAAATAATAAATACATAAATAATCAAACAGTAGCAAGCGTGTAGATTATATGCAAATAGTACAACATTTTACATAAGGATCTGGAGCACTGGCAGATGTCAGGGTCCTCAAACTGATCCTCCATGAACACTAAGGAATGCGTGTGCCATCACACAGCTGAGAGTGGACCAGAGGTGGGTAGTGCTCAAGATAAATTTCACAGACACTGGAAGCTCTCACCTCCGATTCCACAAGAGGCACTCAAACTGCGAGTCCGTAAAACTCAATGGTGCCCAGGCATGAACTCTTGGGATTCTCATTTATTTTTATTTAGCACACAGCAGATCTGAGTTTTGATGAAGTTTTTTTTATCCTCTCCCTACTGATTCTAATTTGAAGGTAGGGTTGAAAACCACTAATAGATGTTTAATGACACTTCATCTGGGTCTTAGAAGCTATGGATAGGATTTAAAAATATGAACGAGTCAAAGCAAAGCTCCATAAAACCCACTACTTTATTTTTGGGTGATTCCCACTGTGGCAAGGCATCCTAGGAGGAGGGTCACTATTTGGCCTCGAGCCCCAGGGAGGGAGGAGGGGATGGGCTGCTAGGCACTTGTACCACAGTACAAGTTCTTGGATTAAGGGAAAACCCAACAGGAAGGTTCAACAAGAAAGGAAAACCCATTAACGTAAGATGCCTTACAGTTTCAGTGTGGTAAAAGTATGATAGGATTCCCCAGGGCGAGCTTGACCTAGCACCCCTAGACCAATGCATCCTTGTAATGAGCAGTGTGTTGACATTTTATGTGTGTGAAGCACCTCTCAACATCCCTCGTTGCCAAGAAACCTAGAAGGACAGGTGTATGTTTCCTGGCTTGACAATTGAAAAAAGTGGGGCTCAAATAGGTGAGGCAATGCGCCTTGGGTTACCCAGCAGTGAAGGGATGGGTCAGGACTGGTACCTGCAAGCCCCACACAGCCCAGGCACCATCATTTGCAAGCCTTCCTCCCTGGGGACCTGGAGCATCCCTCCATCCCTACCTCTGCGATTTCATGAATTCCTCTTCTCCAAACAACACCCTTCTGTGTTAGGAAGATAACAAACAGAAATACATAACACAATCTGGAGAAAGGTGTATATGGAATAAAAGCACCCTTGCCAATAAGATTTTAATGACTGCCATTATTACGGTTCCCATGGAACAAAGGCAAATTCAAAGCATTGTTTGGACATGGTTCATTTTGTTGAGGGATAGCTTGAGTAAGTCATTCCTTTTGCATTCCTAAATGGTCAGGTCCCCTGAGTCTGCTTAGAGCTGGAAAAGAATACGCTGACCAGAAATAGGGATTTGGGGTCAAGGAGACTGTGGATGTGGACTCCATGCAGAAATTAGACATCTGGGTGACCTTGGACAAGTTGATTTTCTATTCTGCACCTCATTTCCTCATCCATGTGATAGGGATAAAATACCCAACTTCCTAGAGTTGTCATGATTGGTAAATTTTTAAAAAGTATGTACCCAGTGCACAGAAGGCACCCAGCAAAAACTGTGTAATAACAAAGGCCAATATTGATTTGGGAGTTTCCTTCTGTCAGGTATTGTGGTAAGCTCTATCTTGTGGGACATTCACGGATCAGTGAGGTATTTGTCTTCTTTTACCAAAGAGACCAAAGCAAGCTCAGAGGCAGAAATTCTCCCAAGGTCAAGGTGTTGGTGCCAGCATTTGAATTCAGACAGGACTGACTCGAGAATCTGTTTTTGTAAAACCCAAGGCATCCTGAGCTCAACACAAGCTATCTTGTTCTTATTTAATAGGGAAATAGGTTGTAGAGAGTCTGTCTCTCTCTCTCACTCTCTCTCTCTCTCTCTCGTGTGTGTGTGTGTGTGTGTGTGTATGTGTGTGTGTATGTGTGTGTGTGTGTGTGTAGCTGGGGATTGACCCCAAGGGCATTTTACATTCCCAGGCCTTGTCTTTTTATTCTTAGTTTGAAACAGGGTCTCAATAAGTTGCAGAGTCCTCACTAAGTAGCTGAGGCTGGCCACAAACCTACAATCCTCCTCCCTTAGCCTCCCAAATACTGGTATTACAACCATGTTCTCGACCCCTGTCTTATTTGGATTTTTTTAACAACCTAATAAGTGATGAAATTACAGAAATTCTTCTCCAATGATTGGCTTCCCATTCCTTGCTGATTTTATCAGTGTCCTTCTGCCGAGACGTGGCATCTCAGGACACAGAGATCTGGGCCCAGAGGGGGACAGGAAGGGCTCCTATATCCTTGGTTTGGATGCTAAATGGATGAGACAAAAGAGTTATACCTTGAGATTCATTGTGAGAGTCAGGTCCCTCTCAGATGTGAGGGGCCCCATGAAAGACAATTGGCAATTAAGCCGGGTGATCAGGTCAGCAGAGCCTTGCACTGTTAAAATGCAAGAATACCCAAGACAGAGCTAAAACCAGGAGCTCAGTCAGAAAGGAGAGGGAAGCTGGGTGTGGTGGCACTCTGGAATCCCAGCTACTGCGGAGGCGGAGGCAGGAGGATTAGGTTTTATGTCCAGCCCAGGAAACTTAATGAGACACTTTCTCAAAAAGAAAATGTAGAAATGGCTGGGGGTATACAGAGTTCAGTGGTAGTGTGTCCCTGGGTTCAATCCCCAATACCAACACAAAAGAAGTGTGTTGGGGGGAAAAACAGGAGCAGCTGAGAGCAAAATCACATCACATAAACTGCACACTGAGCTCACCAACAGCCCTGCCAATTCCTCAAATCTCTCTTCTTTCTTTTATTTTGAAACTCAGATTCACAAGAATTTGCAAAAAGCAATATATAGTGTTTCTGTGTACCATTTACCAGGTTCTCTCTTACGGAAGCATCTTGAATAACTATAGTACAAAAATCCAAACTTGGAAGCTGATAACTGGTGCAATCTATTGACTAGATGTGTGTGAGTGTGTGTGTGTGTGTGTGTGTGTGTGTGTGTGTGTGTGCATTTCTGTGAAAATTTGTCCTACCTAGAGATTCACACAGGCACAACAAAAACCAAGACACAGGAATTTCCTTTGCCACCAAGGACCTCCCAGTCTTATTCCTGCCCAATCTTCTTTCCCTACTTAAGTTTACAATACCACCATCTTCTCTTTCAGCCAGGTAAAAACATGGGAACAGTTACTCTCCAGGTCCTTTAAGGCGAAGAAACCGCCAACCCTACAGGCCCATCCCATTTCTCTGGGGAGCCTCAGCCAGTCTTCCCCTGTCTCTTAGGGACGCAGTTTCTCAGAACTATTTCACAATACTGCTAGTTATCCAACACTACCATGCCATGGAAGGGAGTGTAAGATTATAATCAAAGAGCAATAGATGTAAATTTACAACTGAGATAAATGCCAAAAAAGAAACGATGCTTGGTATTAGGAGAGACAGTGGAGATGGAATTCTGTTTCCCTAAGGAAGTAACACTAGCCGGGCGTGGTGGCGCACACTTGTAATCCCAGCATTCGGGCTTTTAGCCAAAACAAGAGGATCGCGGTTCGCAGACAGCCTCAGCTACTCAGTGAGGCCCTTTGCAACTCAGTGAGACCATGTTTCAGAATAAAAATAAAAATCAGGCTGGGAGTGTAGCTTGGATGTAGAATGCCCCTGAGTTCCATCCCCAGTCTCGCAAAAAAGAAAAGAATAAAAAAAAAGTAACACTGGTCAAGAATCTGGGGCTGGGGCAGATATTAATTGGTGGATATTAAAGGTGAGGGTCAGTGGGGCTCCATGTCCAGTGTGAATGAAGTACTCGGGGTGGGATTTAATATGAGATGAGCTCACAGGGCTTCCCTCCCCAATGTGATTACGGCTCTAATAAGAGGGGCTTCGCGCAGCCATTGGTGTGCTCTCCCGTTCTCATTATAGACAACATGGTGGTCTTCCACCCCGGCCCATCTTGGGAGCGACCAAGCCCACCTGTGCCTTGATTCTGGACCTCCCAGCCCAAGAACTGCGAGGAAATAAATGTCCATCTCTTACAAGTTACCCAGTGTCAGGTGTTCTGTTAGCAGAAGCACAAAATGGTTGAAGGGGAAGAAATATAAAGGGTTTGGAAAACTTCCAGAGAGAGTGGATGACAGGCAGGGGTGGGAACTTGGAGGAGGCCAGGAATTGAAGTCCCAGTCAGTCAGCTACGGAGGGTGCAAAGGGAAGGGGCGGAGAGCCAGGGCCAGGTTAACGGAGGCCTTGCCAGCCACACGGGATCTGTCTCCTCCCAGGGAGCAGGCGCCGGAGGCTGCCTTTGGAGTGGCCTCTTGGAAAACTAAGGGTGACCAGGGCTCAGCAGTAGCCCTGGGCAGTGAGCAGGGGACGCACATGGTCTTGGATCAAGGTGGTGCCAATCATGGGTGAGTGAGAAGCTGATGTAACATCTTTCCTGAGTGATGGCCTTGTCTGTCTTGAGTTTGGGGGGGAAGGTTCCAAATCAACTTCAAACCACAGTGGACTGTGTGGCCTGGCCTACCGCCCCCTTTCTGTTGTCCCCCGGGGAGCCTGCATGAATCTCCCTGATGGGCTCCATCAGGGATTGTGGGGGAGCAGGGCCTGTAAGATTTCATGAGAACGGCGCCTCCTGATTCACACAGCGCAGCCGCCGCAGCCGTATCGAGCGTGTCTAACACCTAGCTCCCTGCACAGAGCACTGATATCATCATGGGTGGAGCTGCTGGGCACACAGGAGTCAGGCCTAGACCCTCCACAGCGCTGTTGACATGCAGCAGGTGCCTGGAAGAGGCCCCTAGGCAATCCGGGAAGTTATGACTAATTTTTATAAAATAATTCATGGATTATTTTGAAAAATAAGTTAAAACAGAATTGAAGGAAACACTGAGGCAAAATGTTTTAGGGCAGAGCATGAAGCTCCAGTAGGTCCTAAGAACTAGGACTAAGGACTTCCTCTTCCAGCCTCGTTGATGACCCTAAATGTTATGGGAATGTTTTTCTGGACTCCTCCAAAAAGATAGTCAATCTCAAAAGTAAGAGAGCAATCATTAAGGACTTGCATAGTAATATGCCTATAATGCCAGTACTTGGGAGGCTGAGATGGGAGGATCACAGGTTTGAGGCCAGCCTCGGCAACTTGGCAAGGACCTGAAGCAACTTACAGAAACCCTGTTTCAAAATTTAAAAAAGTAATAATAATAAAATGGGGCTGGAGGTATAGCTTAGAGGCCGAATGCCTCTGGACTTAATCATCAGTACAAGGAAAAGAGAAAGAGAGAGGAAAGAAAGAAAGAGAGAAAGAGAGAGCAAGGGAAAGAGAGAGAACAAGAAACCCTGAGGTATACAGTGGTATAAAAATGAATATATACATCAGGATTTCACCAAGATCAAATTCAATTATAAAATCATCAGGACCCTCAAAGAGATGTCATAGTGGGGGTGGAAATGTGCTGAAAAAGTCTTCTGGAATTTGGCCCCATTATTCAAAAGAACATTCATTTTTTTAATTGAGGGAAGCCCTCCTTTCTTTGGAGAATTAGCTGCCATCTTCCAGCCCCCTTCCATTAATAGCCTCTAAGCGCTGTGCTGGTTGACAAGGCTCCGAGAGGAGGTCCCTCCTGGTGCGACGGCGCATCCGGCCGGGGCGCGCGCCACATCCTCCTCTCCTCAGGAAGCAAACCGCTTCTCCTCTGTTTCCCCACTGAGTCCAATTACACGGCTGCCCTTGCGAAATGAGCACTTAGGCATTCAATCCTTTTTTTAAGGAAATGGATCGGCGTGATTATTCTGGGAAACACACAGCTCATGGAGGGAGAGGGCAAATTACGAATTTCAGGAAATATGGGTCTTTGTAGATTAATCACACTAATAATACTGGAGATGTGAGGAGCACGAATCCAGGCCCCTTCCGTGTGCAATTGGCTTGGCTTGATTCCTTTGAAGCAAGGGTACAGGGTGTCGTTTTTGATGGATTTATTCCCCGCCTTGATTGTTTTCAATTATGGCAGAAATTTTTTAAAACCCTGGACCCTCTCCTCCCTGCCCCCCAAAAAGTTGGCAAGCTACAATATTTTTTCCAATTAGCAATAAAGCCATATAAAATACCACGCTGGAAAATGGAAGGGTCCTCAGAGAACAGCAAATACGCAACATACATAACACTAACTCCTAATTCCAAGTCCAGGGCAGACAATGTCTAATCAATCCTGGAATTCTAGGCAACAGACATGATATCAGTGGCCTATGACTCCTTTCCCCAGGAAGTGCTCATGGGCCAGTCAGAACCGGCATCCCTGTGACTCAGCCCGCTAGATTCCAGGCAGTGGAGAGCCCTTGCCTTGACACCTGGTGCCTGTGTGTGCGGGCGCCAGGAGAAGCCGCGCCTCACTTCCTACCTGGTGCTTGCAAAAGACGCCTCCAGCAGGCACCCTGCCTTCTCTCTCCACAGTACCTGGGTAGAATTCCTCCCATGTCTGTGGATTCTTCACACAATATTCATGGCAATGAGACGCGCCGATGGGAATTTATACTACAGAGTTTGAGCGTGGAAACGTCCACTTTGGACTTCCACTAAACACAGTATCTATTTGCTCTTACACACACACACACACACACACACACACACACACACACACACTCACCTCTCCACCCAGAGCCTGCTTCTCCACCTCTTTGTTTCATGGTGCTTTGTATTTTTGTGGTATGGCTGTACCCATCTCAGCATTAAGATTTGAGCCTATTTATTACTTTTCCAAAATATATTTCCTCACTATCATGTCTATTTTTGCTTAAAGTCCGTGACTGGCATTACTGTTACTCTTGTCTATTGTTCCTTATCTCTTGTGGTACTAGGGATTGAACCCGGGGGCGTTCTCCCACTGAACTTCCTTCCTCCAGCCTTTTTAATTTTTTTATTCTTTTATTTATTTTTATTTAATTTTTTCGGTACTGGGGATGGAACCCAGGGGCATTATACCTCTGAGCTAAACCACCAGCCCTATTTTTAGCCTTTGTTTTTGAAACAGGGTCTTACTGAATTGCAAAGGGCCTTGCTAAGTAGCCGAGGCTGTCTTTATTTTTTATTTTACAACACGGTCTCACTAAGTCACTTCCTGCTGCTGGTTTGGAACCTCTGTTCCTCCCATCTTAGCCTCCCAAGCATTGGGTCAGCTTATCTCAAAGTCCCATGTCCTTGATCATGTTTGCCTTCGTACTACGGCGGGCCTGACAGGTATAAGTGGCCACCGGTGTGACAGTGGACTGCTCCGGCATCTCTCCTCTCAGATGACACAATCCTAAAGCATCAGCAGACCACCTCTGGGTCATCCTCTGCCACAGCCAGCCCTGCCTGGAGAAAGGTGGCATGCGGTTCAGTTGGGGAACGCCACATAAATGCCAGGCAGCCTCTGAGCACACCCCCTTTACATTAAAATCTGATGGCTTTGTTTGGGGCTCATCCACATCAAAGATGTCCTTGGGTATCACTGGCCCGGAGGCCACGGCCCAGGTACGCAGTTCTCTCCTTAAGGTGCCTGCATAAGACATTTGCTCACTTAGGTGAAGTCAGGTCTGATGAGTTGTTAGAGTGCAGAGACTGACCTTCCAACCCCGGCTCTGACCTCTGACCTCTGCAGGCTTCTGTCCACTTCTTCCACCCAGCTGCCTCCAGTCCCGATTGCTGACCCATGGAACTGTGAGCTGAGTTAGGGGTTGTCTTAAGCCTCTGGCTATGGGGCCAGTTCAACATAGCAGAAGTGACCTGATATGCCACTGGGTTGAGGGTGCAGGTTCTAGGCTGGGGTGCCAGGGCTCAGTTCCAAGTGTTGCACTGACTAGCTGTGATCACAGACATTTATTTCAGTTCCAAGTGTTGCACTGACTAGCTGTGATCACAGACATTTATTTCAGCCTTCATCCTCTCCTCTCCTGCATAAAATGGAGACGATAGGAGCTCTCCCTTGCAACTAGAGTGATGCTTTTATAATTATTAAAGGGGTTAATGCCCACAAAGTACCAGGTACTCGGTAAGCATTCAACAGATATTGGTGATTACAGTATTGTTATGTTTGTCAATTACAAAGATTCACTCCAATGACTAATTTCCTGAATCTATTTCTTCTATATTCTCAGCATTTTGTTTGTGCAAAGAGAGAAGCTATTTGTGTACTGCCATAAAGTATTTTGCAAAGAAGATAGGGCAAGAATGTATTTGCTATTACCTACAATTTCCTATCATTATTTCCTTCATATAAGCATAGTCCTGACTTAAAAGAAGATTCACAGTCAAGTACCCTGGAGAAGGGGGATTTTTTTTTATTGTTGTGCTGTATTTACAATAGGAGAATTCCATCTTTTCTTGTCCTTTAAATAAGGGATTGTGATCACTTTCACCAGAACAAATAATAGCCTAAAATGAGTGATAGGCTACCTGCCACATTCTGCGAAAAGAAAAATGAAAAATGCCCAGTCTTCATTTTAAAGACCACTAACTTTACAATGCCCATATCCTATACTTAAAACTCTTCACTTGGGAAAGTGGAGAGGATGTTTTCCGCCAGCAAAACTATAACCAGTAAAGGAAGTCTTCTCTCGGTATCCCCACCCGCATAGTCTTAAAAATCTGGAAGGAAACCAATATTTACATTTGGGCCTGTATATTGCATTAAATTCCTACACATATTACATTTCTTCTGGCTCTTCTCCAGAAAAAACTATTAGCTCATTCCCCATTTTCCTACCTGCATAAAAAGCCAAGAGCAACTTATCCCTTCTTTCATGAGCTGTTCATAAATCCAAAGGCTTGTCCTGAGTGTCACTTAACTGTCCCAAGAGTGAGTAGAAACTCTGCCCATTCTGAACTCAGGACATGCAGCGCATGAGGCAGGGTGGGAATGGAGACTCACTACAGAAGGAGAGCAAGATCCAGGCAGCTTCTCGTAGGCCAAGGGCCAGCCTAGACCTCGCAGCGGCATCCTGGGCATATGAAGGCGTTTAGAGCCCTGGCAGGCTCAGAGACCATCCAAGCTGAGCTCTTACCCTTGGAGAAAAATCTTTGTTTCTGACTTTTGTTCTCTTCTTTATAGTGAAGGCAACCCTGGGAGCTTTACAGATGGCCTTTCAGAGTGGAGGCAGACACTGTGGCCTCTGGGGGTGAAAGGCAAGGGGGTGTCATTTATCTTAGCACCCTCTCACAGGTTGACCCTTCAGCATGTCAGAGCTTGTCAATAAGGGGCCAGGGGACACCCATCTGTGTGTCACCTACACTCACCTTGCAGTATTTTGAGGGAAATAGGAAAGGATAGGGACATCAATGAAAATAAAAGCCAATTGCCTTTTCCTTCTTTATCTTGGCCTTTGTTTCTAAAAATTATTTCAATTGAAGTTATAGATATAGAATGTCCCCTGAATAGCTCGTATATTAATGTTAAGAGTCAATATAATTAAGTCTTGAGGGTTGTAGCTCATCAGAAGATGAATACCTTGTGATGGCCAGTGGGGTGGGCTGCAGAAGGTGGTTCCCTGAGGTTATCACCTTAGGGATGGTGTTTTTGTCTTTGAATCCCATCGCTCCTTTGCTTTCTTGCTGCCAGCTTCCATGACGTGAGAGCAGAGCCTTCCTCTCTCTTTCTCTCTGCATCTCATCACTGTGCTCTCAGATCCCCAAACCCTGGCTTCATGTGAACTGAACCCTAGAACCTCCAAAAAGTCGTGAGCAAATAAATCTTCCTTCCTTCAAGCTGTGAGGTCAGTTGTTTTGGATCACAGCAGTGAGAATGTTGACTGAGGCAATTGACAAAGTGTGTGCATGTGTGTGTGTGTGTGTGTGTGTGTGTGTGTTTCTGTATATGTATATGTAGACATAATAGATATGTTTGTCATGTACAACATATTATTTTGAAATATTGTGGAAAGACTAAATCAAGCTAATGATCATACACATAATCTCATATATTTTAATTTTGATGAGAACACTTATGACATCATCTCTTAGCAATTTTAAGGAACAATACATCATTATTAACTATAACTACCATGCCAGGCAACAGATCTCTTGATCTTTTTCATCCTAACTAAAAATTTATATCCTTTGACCAACATCTCCCCAACTGTCCTTCCTCTCCTCACCACAGCCTACGGTAAGCATCATTCTACTCCACTTCTATGAGTTTAATTAATCAATTTCACTTGATATAAAGTGAGATCATGTAGTACTTGTCTTTGTGTGGCAGGCTTATGTCATCTAACATAATATCTTACAGGGTCATCGATATTGTTGCAAATGGCAGAATTTCCTGCTTTCTAAGATTAAATAATATCCCAGTGTGTGCGTGTGTGTGTGTGTGTGTGTGCATGTTTATATGCCACATTTTCTTGATCCATTCATTCATCAATAAATCCTTCCGTTAATTCCATATTTTGGCTATTATCAACACGGCTGCAATAAACACGGGCCGTGGATATCTCTCCAACCTGCTGATTTTGCTTCCTTGGGATCTATACCCAGGAGTAAGATTGCTCAATCACAGGCGATTCTGTTTTCAATTTTTTAAAGAATCTATATACCATTTATTTTGTCTTATATTAGAAAGTCCAAATCATCTATGTATGGAAGAGAAATAAGTTAGTCAAGGATAGCTATATAGCTGGAAACAGTGGTGCATGCCTGTAATCCCAGTACTTGGGAGGTTAAGACAGGAGGACTGCAAGTTTGCATCCAGCCTAGCAATTTAGTGAGACTTGTAGCAAATTACCGAGACCCTGTTTCAAAATACAAAGTTAAAAAAGGGGGCAGGGGGTGTGACTTAGAAGTAGAAGGTCCCTGGGTTCAATTCCCAGTACCACACATAGCGAAAAGGACTGCTATGGTTGGTAAACACATGCCTATAGTTTTGACCCTGGAACTGAAAGTTGGAGTTGGCAGTTGCCCGTGTAGAACTCAGATCCTCAATATTCCTTCCTGCCATCCGCAATGTCTTCCAGATCCACAGTCCTAAGATGACCGCTGCACTTTCTGACTAGTGAGAAGAAAGATGGCTAAGCAAAGAGAAAGGGAGGAGAGCAAGTGTAAGGGACAGGAGAGCCTGCTCTACCACCCAGCCCATGGCTGGCCCCACTGCAAAGATCCCTGAGAAGTCAAGATTGCCTGTTCTTGTCTCCAGTGAACACACTGTCTTCGCAAACAAAGCAGACAAGAGTCGAGAGGGTACAACAGTGGTTCTCCAAAGGAGGTGCTTAGACCGGCAGAATTAACATCACCAGCACAATCAACACTGGAGCACTTTCTAAGGATTCCAGTTCTCTGGCTCCATGTTGATGTACGGGGTCACACTCGTGCTGGGAGTGAGTTTTCTGCGGGCTTTGGGGGATTCAAATTCACAGTCAAGTGAGGGCTGGGGTGGACAGCTGAGTGTGTGCCACAGAAAGCTTGAGGTACTAATAATGACTGTTATCTGCTAAACTCCCACAGGAAACATAAGAGAGGAATGTACTATTGTCACCCCATGTTCAAGATAAAAGAAAGAGACAATCATGTCCTCAGCTGGCCAGTGAACAGAGACGGCAGCATCCGATTCAGAGCACAAAGAGGCTCAAAAGGAGAATGCTCTATTAGACCCAAGCTCTCGATGAGCAGTTCCTTAAACTTTTATACTTTTACCATTTGTGCATAGCCCATTCACACAAGTCACTCCTTTCCTTGGCCTCAGTTTCACTGCCTGTATATTGGGCAGATATCAGGTGGCTCAGTTTACTGGGAACATTAGTCTACAAGAGGAACTTCAGGCTCACTACATTGGAATTAATCATTTTTTTCTTTATAGCACTGGGGACTGAACCTAGGAGGATTCTACCACCAAGCTATGCCCCATTCCTTTATATATATAATTTTTTAAAACAAGGAATGACTATGTTGCTCAGAGTCTTGCTAAGTTGCTGAGGCTGGCCTCAAACCTGTGATCCTCCTGTCTCAGTCTCCCAAGTACAGGGATTACAGGCATATGGAGTAATGGGGATGTAAGACAGTGCTTAATGTTCTTAGAATAGTTATCACTAGATGACCTTAAAAACCATGGAAAAAGATTGTGTTAAGTTTTCCCATGATTAAGGACTCCATTAATCATCAGAAAGCACGGCCACCATGTTTCTCTGAAGTCCAAAAATCCCTTTGCTTCAAACCAGGGGACAAACTTTTTGAAAAATGCCGCACAGTGGTGCCATACTTCAGCAATGCCTCCTAGGCTAATAGGAACTTTTGCTTTCTGACATTATCCATTTTGTTAAGGCCGGTTATGAGTCCCCACACATTACTTGAAAACCAATTTCATTCAAGACAAAGGAGTGTGAGCGGGGTATTACATTTTATGCCTAAATTATGCAAATTTGGTGGAGTTATATTGTATTGTGAGCAATTCCCTTTCTTCCAGTTTTCATTGTAGCCTGAGTTAAAGTAAATTTCACTATCCTCATTTGCAAAAGGTGAATACTTTCTATTTTAGAACCCTGGGGGAAAGGATTGACTTTTAATGAGCAGTTATCTAATATAAAAATCTCTTACATATATTACTGACATCATTGCAAGTATTAAGTGTACGTTCCAGATAGGGTTGATCTTGATTCAATTAATCCTTGGAGGAAGGGCTTCCGCGCTCAGCTGTCTGTGTTCCAGAGACAAACTGAGGGTTGAGAGGAGAGATGGGAGATTGTTTTTTTCATAAGTCCTGTGCATTGTATGGATGTGATGCTGTTGGGCCTCAAGCCCTAAAGCTTGTGTACTGGGCTTTCACAACAGACACATTGAGTTGTTGTTCTTTAGACATTCTCCCTGTTCAGTCAGCAATTGGGTGGTAGCGAAAGTTATCCCTTCCATTGTTGAAGGTCACTTTCAAAGTCCTCCTCTGTCCCTTTCTTCTCCTGCATTCCAGCCCTTCTCAGAAGGCAGGAAGCCCTGGCAAGAGACAGGCACTCCAGATTCCTTCAGTGTGTGACCCTTGATGAGCTCAGGCCTGGCCCTTGCCCTGCCATGCCTTCTCCATCCACATTCGGTCCACAGAGAATCTCTTCTATTCTGAGAGCATGGGGCCCTTGGGAAACAGAAACATGTGAGCCAAACAGGTGGCTGGGTCCCCTTTCCCTACGGTGTGAACACCACCAGTGGCAGGGGCTTTAAAAGATGGGACTTGATGTTTTCCACAGAACTCTAGAGACTCAGTGCCTACCATGTGGTCCACAGACCAGCAGGTTAGGCATTGCTGGAGACTGTTAGATGTGCAAACCACATGTCCTACCCAAGACCTGCTGGTCCAGAGTCTCAAAGACTGGGGCCTAGCATCTGGTGGCTCAACAAAGTCTTCAGGTTACTCTAATGAACACTAAATTTAGAGAGATTGCGCATAGAGGTAAGTGGCAGCTGTCTGAAGTAAGGAATCTGTGATTCCCCAGCCTGCTTCTCATGGTCAGGCGATGGTTGCCATGGCTCAGATCATCATTTCCATGTTCTACGCAGGGAGAAGGAGGAGGACAGGAGGCTTCAAGGGAGAATTGAATTTAAAATAAAAGAAAACACTGGCTTTTTAGCCTCGTTAGTGGAAAAAAGGAAGGTAAAAGAAGGTTGAGATATAACTTTTTGAGTTTGAAATTAACAGTGCTTACCATATCTGGGTACTAAGAACTTGCAAGAGTAATTTTATAACACTTTAATTTGTATTTTAGGAAAGAAACATCTCTCTAAAACATTCATTCTCACTTGAATATTCAGTTTGTTATTTGGAAACATATCTTGCTGGATATAAATATATCTGAAGTTACTCCCTGCCTTTTTGCACGCCCTTTTGTAGCTCTTAAATTCAGCACCACATGCATGAATCACTTGTTACAGAATTTTACAAAAAAAGCAGCTTAGAAATGGATCACTAGTTCCTGTATTATAGGTGCCTCGGTCAACATTCTAACTGCTATAATCCAAAACAACTGAACACACAATTTAATAGGAGGAAGATGTATTTGCTCACAGCTTTTGGAGATTTGGGGGTTCAATCAACATGAGGCTGAGTCCTACAGATCTCAGGGCATGACAACGGAAAATTGAGAGAGGAAGGAAGCAAGGGCTCTACTCTCACATTACGAAGGCCAAAAGTAACAGAAAGCCACCAAGCAAGGAATTCAAAGACTAAGACACAGTCCCTAAGGCCACACCTCCAGGGACCCACCTTCTCCTGTCAAATCTCGCTGGCCTGGGTCACCGCCCAGTAAGTCCATTACAATGAATTTACCCGCTGATGAGCTTACAGTCCTCGTGGCTTAATTACATCAACTTTGAACATTAATACGTGACTTCTTCAGGGAACATTCTGTATCTAACAATCACAGTGAGAAATTGGGAAGATAAACTCTCATGCATTGATTTATCTTAAGATGACTCTTTAGGAAAAAAAAACAGTTGTTTTGGTGAAGGTACAGGAGACTAGAGACTGACACTGAGATTATATGAGGCAGTCTTGGAAAATACATAAGTGTTTTGCTTTGCTTGATGCATAGAACTTTTAGTCACAGCTCTCTAAGTGTTTTGGGGCCACCAATATGTTAAAACACAAAGCTGATCCCTATTAGAAAAATATACCCAGAGATTAAGCATATAAAAACAGTCAACCTCCACAGTAATCAGATGAATTAAAATTAAACAGTAATGACATAGTTCCTATTAGGAAAACGTTTAAGTCATTAGAATACCCAAGGCTGCTGAGGATGCTCTGAAACTGGGACAAAATTATCTGTGGTCATGTGATTCCACACGACCCTTCAGGAAGAAAGTTGGCAGCACATATGAAGGGCCATGAAAAACATTTCATTCTCCTCAATATAGTAATTTCACTGCTGGGGATGTGGCCTCAAGAAATCATCTTAAATATGGAAAAAAGATGATCGCTAGAGAACTATTTGGAATAAGATGGGTGAAATATAATTCCTCCTAATAGCACAGCAATTAAATATCTCATGGTGTTACATGCACACAGAGCCACTAAAGTATTTGCGGGCCATTAAAGTTATGGTTGCAGAGACTAGATCACACAGCACCTAGGGGACAGTGTTACAATTCTGAAAGTTCATGCTCATTACGATGCTAGTCACATCAATTAAATAATTCACGGGAGAGGGGAACACCACAAACCTAACGCTCCTCGTGACATGATGAGTTTGTTTATTTCCTTCACCATCTTCCACTCGCGGGTAGAAGCAATCACAGCATCTTGCCTTAAAAGTGAAAAATGTATGGTAAAGACACACCACCGACCACTTTGGATCTCTGTGAAGAATAGCTCGATAAGCAATACTACAATAGAATAGTTGTTGTGCAGATCTGGGCTTTGTTTTGGCTAATCCAAAAGATCTCATTGATTGAAAAGGATCAAATGAACAGTAAGAATCACAAACTGCCAAGGAAGTATAAGTCGTATAATCCGTGTGACTGAGGGAACCCGGAAGTAGGGCTGATGAGTGATGCTGGGCTCTCAGATCTCCTTTTTAGCTCTTCTTTCCTGTTTTATTTTGGTAATACTGGAGGTTTAACCCTCAGTTTTTTTTTTACATTATCTATACCACCATCCTTCTTTTACTTTGGAACAAGGTCTTGCTAGGTTCCTGAAAGTCTCACTAAGTTGCTGAGGCTGGCCTCGAACCTGAGATCCTTCCGTCTCAGTCTCCGAAATGCTGGGATTACAGGCGTGCACCACCAAGCTGGGCTCTTTTAACTCCATTTTGTCCTTCCTATGTCCATAAAATCATCTGAGCCCAATGGATCTGAATTACCTTAGTCTTTAAGGGAATAGAAGAATGTGCCGATGCTGGGGGTGGGGAGTAGAGAGAGACAGAGACCCTTTCTCAACACAACTCTATAAGGCAGATAAAGACAGGAGCAATAATATTCATGAATAAACATCAGTTACCATGTCAAGAAAGCAAATTAAATATATACGCATTATATGTGTAGATATGTGTGTATTTGTACAGAGAGAAAGAGAGATAATAAAAGGATGGACACATATGTGTACATGTAAAGATAGGTTGATTTACATACACATTTGGAGACAAGAGAGAGATCTGAAAGATGATCAACAGATATAGATGTGCATATAGAGATATCTAGATGATAGATGCGTGGATAATACATTTTGTATATGCATATGCATACAGGGACGTATAAATGATAAGCAGGTATAACTGGATGTACGTATAGAGGCATACATATACATGTAGAGACATATGGAGATAGGGAGAGAGAAGCCCAGGCGGATGGCGGATGCGCACAGACACGTGTACCCATTGAAGACTTAGTTCTCCCTGCTGCAAGCCCTCCCTGCACCGTCACGATGGGCCCTCTAGGGGGAGCCACTCTCTCCCACTTTACAGGGAAGCTAACCTGATAGGTTCTGTGACCTGTGTGCACTCACTCCACAACATGGGTACCACCTGATGCACAGGAAATAAAACCCGGACTTGACATATCAAAATCACATCAGCATCGTTGCCCACCGCTGGGGACCTGTGTCCTCAGACTTCTCCACAGCTCCAGCTGACTCTGCATCTCCATGCGCAGGTGCACCTGTCCCACGGGTATGGCCCCCTCTCCTCCAGCAGGTTTCCAGGGTGCCTACACTCTGATGCAGATGTAACTGACCTTTAACACGGGCGTTAGAAATCACAGTTAATGCCCTATTCATCCGTTCTCGCAGGCGGCACTTAAGGAGAAATGGTATAATTAGGATTTCTCTGCTCTTTTTGCTTCAATTGGTCCCATTTGAGACTTACTAATAAGCTTAATAGAGACTCCGGCTTTGGTTTTAACAGGTAAAGCATCTGCAGAATACTGGGAGCCCGTGGAAGTTTCCAGGGTGATGCCTTTAATTCCAGTAATAAAACCGCCCATTTGGAACCATGATATGCTGTCCATTGTGAACTAGATACAGAGAAAGCAGATTTTCCTCTTATTAAACATAAACCACAGCAGGTGGTTGGTCCCCTTTGTACTCGTAGCTCAATGATTGACTTTAGAATTTACGTGGAACACTCGAGAAGAAAAATATTCAGCAGAGGATGCTTGTGGGTTCAAGGAATCTGATGAAATAATGGGCTTAGAGCTCATATTAATAGCGCCAAAAGGGAGGGACACATCCATTCCAAAACTTCTTTTCTCACTGACTGCACAACTTTGGATCCACGTGTGCATTCAGTCGATGTATTTCTAAGAACCCGCTCTATGCCAGGTGCCTGCCTGGCAGGATGCTGAAACACAGTGAGAAATAAATGGGTTCAGAGACAGAAGCAGGTCGCTAAGAGATGGGCAAGACAGCTGCGGTACATGTGACCGGTGCACCCACCACCCGTGAACAGGAGCCAGCCTTCAGAGAGAAAGGAGTAGGGAGATGGTTCCAGGTCCACTCCCAACTCTGCCCAACATTTCTCTCCATCCAGGGCTCAGACCTAGGAGCACTCTAATAATATTTAAATATTTATATTTCATTTTCTCAGTCCCCAAAGACCAGTGAGATGCTATGGTGTATCAGTGCCATAAAAGACTTCCTCGTCTCTAAAGAATTCAAATACAAAGGAGGAGGAACCAAGAAAATAAGGTGACCTAACTGAGGGGGCTTGGGGGGGCAGGAGGGAAGTTCTCTAGTGTACATGCTGTACATTCATAAAAATATAAATCATTAAGCCAAACATGAGAAAGAGGGAGGGGAAAGGGAATGGGGTGGGAACTGGGGAAGGGCTAAATGAGTGATGTGTTATGTATTATGTTTTATGTATTATGCCTCCACCATCTTGTACTCCATTAACAGGTATGACAACGCTACACCAATTAAAAAAATAAGAATCAAAATACATACAAGGCATGCCTGCTTCCACCTAGGAAATATGGTAACAGTTTTCAGACTCCTTTTGGGCAAAATTTTTGTTCCCAAATATACCTCTGAAAGTGGGACGTTCAAGGAAATAACACTTGTTTCTAGATTCAGATGAATTCTACCAAAGGAAAAAAAAATGGGGGAAGAGAAAAGAATTTCCCCACATGAATAGACACATTCCCTTCCTACTCAGAGGTGATTACGACTAACGCCAGCCGAGAGACATTTTTAGCCAACCCATTAATCCCGCAGGCCTTTGTGTTAAGATGCGGCTATGTCAGAACAGGGGACCTCAAGAGGGCTTGCTTTTGAATCGGAACTGCCGAAATCCCAAGCGCACACCAAAGAGCCCAGGTTTAAGCGAGCAAAGGTGAGCCATCGCAGCACAGGGAGGGAGGAGAGAAGATCAGGCTGGCTATCAAAGAGACGCTTTGGAGGCAGGGAAAAAAAAAAAGAAATAGGGAAAGTTACCCAAAAGTCAGCATTGAAGTGAAGCTGCATTGGAAAAGAAAGGAAATCATTCAGAAGCATACATGCCGTGGTTAAAAAAAGCATGTTTCAGTTTTGAAATGTCTTGGGAAACGAGGTAAAGAGACACCCGGCTGAGATGGACCAGAGACTGTACGGAAAACTGAGTCTCTTGTCTATGCAAAAGAGGGCAGACGGGAAAGAAATAAAAACTGGAGTTAAAATATTTCAGGATGCCGGGTGTGGTGGTGCACACTTGTAATCCCAGTACTTGGAAGGCTGAGACAGGAGGATCACAAGTTTGTAGCCAGCATCAGCTACTTAGTGAGGCCCTCTGCAACTCAGTGAGACCCTGTTTCAAAACAAAGAATTAAAAAATCAAGCTAGGAATATAGCTTGGAATGGAATGCCCCTGGGTTCCATCCCCAGTACTACAAATGTATATGTATATGTATATGTGTATGTGTATATATATATATGTGTATATATATATATATGTGTGTGTGTATGTATATGTATATATGTTTGTATGAATATGTATATATTTTTTAATATTTATATTTCATTTTGGTGGTGGGTGCACCCGGTCACATGCAGGTGCACCTGTCCCATGGTGTGGCCCTCCTCTCCTCCAGCAGGAGAAGTTTTGCAGGATGAAGTTTCCATTTGGGTTTGTTGGATACTGTGGTTGTTCACTCCAGAGTTTGAAACAATTAGTCCAGAAAGCAAAACTAAGTCCAGTGAAGGAGGGGGCTCTATTGATTCGCATGGTAGCTTGTATCAAAAGATGAAACTTAACCAGGTGTAGTAGCACATGCCTGTAATCACAGTTCTTGGGATGCTGAGACAGGAGGATTGTGGGCTTGAGGCCAGCCTCAGCAACTTAGCAACCCTACTTCAAAACAAAACAAAGCAAAAAAGAAAAAGGGTTGGGTTGTAGCTTGGAAGTGGAATGCCTCTGGGTTCAATCCCCAGTGTTACCATAAATAATGATGATGATGATGACAATGATAATAATAATAATAATGAGGAGGAGGAGGAGGAGGAGGAGGAGGAGGAGAAGAAGAAGAAGAAGAAGAAGAAGAAGAAGAAGAAGAAGAAGAAGAAGAGGAGGAGGAGGAGGAGGAGGAGGAGGAGGAGGAGGAGGAGGAGGAGGAGGAGGAGGAGGAGGAGGAGGAGGAAGAAACAACAACATAAAAAGAGATAGAAATAATGAGGTTGGAGAAAATTGAAGCTATTGACTAGAATCTATTCTTTCAACAACTGCTGCATACAATTGTCTCATACCTATTTCCCTTCCCGTCAAGGGTCCACAGAGGGAATACAAATTGATGAGAGAAGTCACCTCTGGATTCCAGCTGCTTAAAATCTTTATGGCTTTCATCTCTGAAGTTTGAGAACTGCCTCTGCATTTCATTCCGCCGTGATTTTACGGATGTCATCAACTAGCATAATGGCAAGTTGATTCATCCCAGGTTACAGTCCATCCTCTGGGATCCCTCGCAGCCCCCTCTACACGCAAGAGACAGGCTGGGCTGGGGGAGACAGAAAGCTTGCTTTCGACGTGCTGTGTGCACCTGGGGAATGAGATGCGCCCACACGATCGTCCTCTAGGATAAACAGTCCACGTGGGAGAGAGGGATGAAAGGATGCTAAAATAAACCTAGGGGAGAAAAGATGAATCCCTTCCAGCTAAAGAAGAGAAGAACACTTGAGGGAGGGAGCAGTAACTTTAAGGCAAGAAAGGGACGGGATGTTTTCAGTAGTGTGTTTACCACGGCTGCTCCAGAGAGATGCTTTGTGCACAGAGAAGAGTTCATGGGTAAGTAAATAAATCCAGGGAAGCATGCAGGCCCCCACTCTGTCTCACTGCCCCTTGGAGGTTCCTAATCCATACTGAAGATTCTGAAGAATAAACTATGCGGGTGGAGAGCGAGGGGAAAGGGAGCCTGAGCCAGACACCAGACAGACAGGCACATGGGTTGTCTCGATGACACAGGTCATGGATCACTGGAGGAAAGAGAGATGATTGTGTTGCTGGAAAGATTGGAAGGCTAAAAATTGGATGGGACATTGTCTTGCAGCAGATATGCCCACCTGGGAGGGGCTCAGCTTCCCAAGAGACATCAGCTACTATCCAGACACACGTGGGTACCACGATCAGGGCAGTGGGCTCTGTTGGCATCTGGTGGGTGTGGGCAGGATGCTACTGAGCAGCTTCTAGTGCACATGAGGACGTTGGCCCCTTCCCTTCTGTAACAAAGAATCATCTCTACCAGGATGTCAAGAGCGCCCAAGTTGGGAAGCCCTGGCTTAGAGCAAGGGACTGAGTGTGGTAATAGGGTCTGGGAGCAAGAAACAAAGGGATCAAAAGGCTCTTTGGGATACCCACCTAATATTATTTGTTCTCTTTATCAAGTTGAAGTAAGAACATGGAGCCGTAGCTCCGGGGTTCATGTACGGTTTATACGTGGATCGTGAGATGTCGGTGCGTGAGTTATACAACTTCCCAGCAATGACTGATCATTGAAAAGTAACAAGAGTGGAAGGCTGGCCCCCGTCACCCACAGTGAGATGCCAGGCAGCAAGAGAAACGGGGATGCTCGTTTCAATGCAGCCGAGAAGGTGGCCTGGCAGGTGCCCCCAGGCAGCCTGTGAGCGGGCCAGGGTTTTGGAAAGCCCAAACCTCACGCACTCACCAAAGTCACTGGACCACACAATCCATCACAGGTACCTTTACAAGGCATCTCAATCGTGATGAGAGCTGCAGGACAGGGATGATTCTGCTGCCCACCCTCCAGAGAAAAGATGTTTAGGAGAGAAAGAGAGGAGAGAGAAGGGGGGAGAGAGAGAAAGAGAATGAACCTGCAGTTGCTGTGCTAAAATTAAAATACATAGTAATAAATAGGAATTAAAGTCAGTGACAAGACTTACAATTTGAGGATTATAGTCTCCAATGAGGCCGTTTTGGGCTCAGAAGATGCCCCCAGCTTTTTAAAAGGCAGCAGGGTCGTGAGCAGCGAGGCCTCCGACTGACCACAGCAGAGAATGTGACATTCGCAGGTCCCCCTCTTAACAGGAGAGGCCTTCCAGGTCTGCCTCATTATGCAAAACGATTATTCTAAGTAGGTGGCTCTCCAATGCCCCATTAATAACACCGGGCTTTCTCTACTATTGGTCTCTTTTTCTTGCTTTTTTTTTTATTCAGATAAAAAATATGGTACATTTCTTTGGAAAAAATATTTGAAAATATGTCATCTATGTGGAAATCTACAAGAATAAAACCTATTATCATATTGATGAATATTTATTTTATAAATGCAAGCATACACACATGCATATCTATGTGTGTATATGTATATAGTTGTAAATATATAGCACATACCTTGTATATTTTAAAAACATATGGTATGTTATCTATATAATGTTTCTACCTATGTTTGATATAAATGTTTATAATAAATATATATACACACAATTATCCATTTTTTTTCAAAATAACTATATTTTAGATATCTGTCTGTGTCGATACCTCCTAAATATTTTTTCATTCTTAAAACTTGTACTACTGAGTGGATGGAACATAATATATTTGATCAGCTTCTTGTTTATTTGCAAAACAACTTCCTACCACAACTGGTGTGCATGCCTTTGATTTGGGGGGGAAGGGGGTCATTGGGATTTGAGCCCAGGAACATTCTACCTCAGAACTCCACCCTCAACTCTAGTTTATTTTGAAACAGGGGTTCACTATGTTGTTAAAACTGTCCTTGAACCCGTAATCCTCCCATCTCAGCCTCCCAGTAGTGGCATTTCAGATGTGTACCTCCATGACAGTCCTGCCTCCCTTTTTTTCTTTAACAGCTATCCTGATCTGAGAGCCAGAGAAGGCCCTGCCCAGGTGTCATCCAGACCCAAGCCAGGGGGGGGAGGTTGTTGAAATCACAGCTATTCATATTCTCTGTTCCTTCCAGCTGAAAGCATTTGTAGCACACATGGAGGCTCCTTCATCTGATAGCTAGAGTCCAGGTTCTGGCAAAAAGAAAGACCCCGTCCCGGGAACACAGAGGAAAGCCCTTCCCAAGCCTGCTGCCCGATACACTGATCCTCCCTGGCTTCCAGCCCAAGCAGGTGGCTGGGTACCATATGCTTCCTTCTCAGTGTCAAAACCAAAGGGACGCTCTTCCCTGCACATGGCTCAGTTTATCCTGTAGCACTGAGCGTCTCCACTCTGCCGCTAGAATACCAGTCCTCTTGAAATGAGACAGAAAATAAAGCAGGCCTGGGCTTCGCTGAGGGGAGGAGGGAGGGTCGCGCTGACCCAGTTCCCGAAGGACTGTTGTGCACTTTTTTTGAGGACTCCAGAGCTGAAAAGCCTGTGCTCCTGCCTTTGAAAAATAAAGGATTACTATCACACCTTTGGAAATTCTCTAACTTTGTAGTGCTCCTATCTGGAGGAAGAAAATAAAATCATGTAATTTTTTTTAAAAGCCAATACCAAAGGACGGAAATAGGAGCTCTTGTCACGGCTGGTAGCAGATGCTCATGCAAGAATAAAATGAAGAGTTCCTAAGAGGCAGGGCAGGCCTTCAAGCCTTGGACGTTGGGTTCCCTCCGCATCGATGCCGGAGCACCAATGGGAAGGTCTTGGGCTGCAGAGACCTGAGTCTCATCAGGATCACACCTGGCTTCCAGGTGAGAGGAGAACCCAATGCCCTATCAGCCTGTCCTTCATCCCCAGAGGTCCAATAGCTCACACCTGGCTCCCTTGATTTCTGGAAAGATCTCAAAGGAAAAGAGGGTCAGTTTGGGAGAAGACTGGTGGAGACCTCAGTATTGGAAGATGCATTCGACGTCCCTGTGTGGCCAGAGTCATCATCTTCATGGATGTCTGCTTTTATCTACAAATTGCCTGCTTTGCCCCGGCTCTCATGCCAGGAATGATAAATATACTATATGAGATGAAACTAAGAAAAAATAAAAAGAAATTTAAAATAGGATTATATTCTTTATATTATTATAATACAAAATATGACATGTTTTACATTATATATTATAATGATTCCATTTCATCATATGTTGTTAGTTTCTTTGAGGAGAAACTAAAAAAAAAACTGTTAGTCTTCAGAGATACACATATATTTTTAAAATTTAAGGAGAGATTAGTGACTACCATATCCTCCTAACGTTAAGGAGAAAATTACAAAGCGAGCCGAGAATTGGGGCTGACTCTCTAAAACTCTGTCTCTACCGCCACCTTCTCAAAGTCTGTACCAAATGGGAGGATCACCATTAGTCAACAAGGCAAATAATTAAATCAGCACTGCCAATCTATTTCTTCAGGATGTTTTGGCCTGAGGATAACAATTTTAGGAACCGATTTCTCCTTGAATCGCCCCTCCTTGCTCAGCCCGCTCCTAACCACCTCCTCAACAAATGTGGGGGGACTAAAATCCCACCTCGACTTCCATCTTGCCAGGTAACACCTCTGTCACACAGATTGCCTGTCCCTAATCTTGTCACTTAGCTTCCGGACGATGCTGAGATAAATGGGCACAGCCACCTTTGGGCTGCTAGGTAATTTTATCGGCCTCATTTATGGCTTCCTATAGACTGCATTAACTGCTATTTCTTGGGAGATAAAAGATAAAGTGTGCCTTATGCAAAACGCTCCACTGAACAATGTGGGCCTTCAAAGACACTAAAGGCATTAGCGGGCTGAAGGGAAGAGAGGAGAGGAGGTTGAAGGATCTATCAGCAGCCGGGTTAATTCTGATCGCTGTCATGGACCACTCCTGCCGCAGGCCCGGTAGACTGTGTGCTGGGCCATCGCTGCAGTGCGCACTGGGAAAACTTCCTAAGCAACTTCAAACCCCGACCCAGAGGGTTTACCTTCTAGTCTTAATTTCTTTAAGCAAATTCATGCAGGGGGAATGGGGGGTATAGCTCTCTGATGATATTTCAATTTGCCATTTTAAGAATAAAATATATTGCAGTGTGCTCACTTGTACCAGAGATGAGAATGCAAAAAAATCCATGTGCCTAAGAACCTGATGGCCTTACTACATACAGCTCTGCATAATTTGAAATCAGCTACCGCGATGCTTCCCGTATGGGTTCTACTGCCTGGAGTTGTGTGGGCTCCTCTGAGTCTTTTCTGCTTCCATTATGAATTTTAGGACCGTTTTTTTCTAGGTCTATGAAAAGTGTCATTGGTATTTTGATTGGGGATTTCACTGGCTCTCTAGATAAGTTGTGATAGTATGACCATTTTGACAATATTGGTTCTGCCTGTCAAGAACATGGGAAATCTTTCTATCGTCTAAGGTCTTTGATTTCCTTCTTTACTGTTCTCTATTTTTCAGGGTAGAGCTTTTGTTTGCATTTTTGCTTCCTTGGTTAGGTTCATTTCTAAGTGTTTTTAGAGGCTATTGCTACAGAAATTGATTTTCATATTTCCTTTTCAGTATAGAAAAGCTACCGTTTTTTAAGTTTATTTTGTGCTTAGCTACTTTGCTGACAGTATTCATCGGTTCTAGACGGCTCCTGGTTGAGTTAGGATTTTTGTTGTTTTTGTTTGTTTGTTTCTTTGTTTTTGTCTTCTAAGCATATGATGCCATTTGCAAACAGAGACAATTTCAACTTTCTTTCTCTTTTTGTTGCCCTTTAATTTTCTTTTCTTGCCTGATTGCTCTGGCTAAAATTTCAAGTGCCATGCAGAGGGAAGTATACCAAAAACTATGTGCATGAATGTTTGTATTACTTGGACTCTCACTATGATGTCTAATTGCTATGCACCCACAGGAGTCTTTTTTAAAAAGCTGATGGCTTCCTTGATGCAAACATCAGAGGAAAAGAGAAAACATGTCTAAGTACAAAATATAAAGTTGCAAGTCATCCAATGAGGGAGAGCTGCCTGCTGAAGCCACTGCCACATGAAGAGAGGGAATCCACTGCCCTTCCTGGGGCCCATGCTTTTCTGTCCTTATGTAGACGTTCCTACTCGGGGAGGCTGGGTGTGCAGGACCCAGGAACCCTTCGTGTTGTTTTTGCAATTTCCTGGGACTTGATAGCTACTTCAAAATAGAACATTTAATAAATGGTTGTGGCTAAAATGTGGGAAAGGTTTAATACATTCAGCAAACCCAATAAGCAGCTCAAGCTGCCAGCTGGGGAGGCGGAGCAGCCGCTAAAACAAAGGACAGCTCTGTCTCAGAGAGCTGGTGTTGCAGAGAGGCCAGAGAGTCAGAGAGAAGGCAGGGAAGTTTATTACACTAGAAAGTGGGGAAGGAGCCATCGAGCTAAGATTTATATGATTGGGGCAGAACAAGAGGTAACAGAGAAAGGGCTTTGGAGAAAGTAACAGTGGATGGGTTCCTAAGGATCCCAGGAAACTAGCTCTTCAGGGAGGGCAGGAGAGAGCATTCCTGTAAGAGCATCTCCAATGTCCTAGCAGCAAGAGGGGGTGTGGCTTGCTGGAGGAAGCACACAAAGCCAGAGGAATGCAGGGGAGAGAGGCGGGCCAGGAGAAGGAAGAGCTAAGAAGTTACCTCCTGCATCACCCCTGCCCTGCGCCTTAGATGATGGAAAAACCAACTTGTTAATGATGTCTGAATACTCTCAAAATGCATCTTCCGTATTCAAATTGAGGAAAATGGTTGCTGGCCATTTGTATTACCTATTGTTTAGACAACCTCAGGCTACCCCTTTGATCTATGCCAAAGAAGCTACTGCTCTCAGGTGCTGTGGGCCCAGGAGCCAAACTGTCTACTTACTCTCGGTACATCCTCCCCACTATCAAAGAATGTCCTGAGCTCATGAACCCTTCCTCAAAGGAAAATGATACATCTCTGTTTAAGCTCATAACTGTCTTCTAAAAGAAACCCAGACAGGTAAGCAGGGAAAAAAAGCAGAAGTCCAGCACAGAGGTGTTCACCTGTAATCCCAGTACTTGAGAGGCTGAGACAAGAGGATCACAGGTTCAAGGCCAGCAGCATGGGATAACTGAGAAAGACCCTGATTCATAGTAAAAACAAAAATAAGGGTAGGGATACAGCTCAGAGGTTGAATGCTCCTGAGTTCAATCTCCAATACCACACACACAGAGAAGTCCAGAAATAACCAAAGCATACTACTTTAAATTTTTATACAAAGAAATAGGAGAGAGAGAGAGAGAGAGAGAGAGAGAGAGAGAGAGAGAGAGAGAGAGAGAGAATGAACCATCAACCACATGTGGTATCAGAAAAAGCAAAATGATTGAACCATTAAAGAAAGTCACAGCCTTTACCGTCAATGCCAAAGCACTACTGTATACCAAGTGCACCTGGCGCTGTTTAGTTCAGAGGGACTATAAATCCAGGGCCCGCAAAAACATCTGACAACAGTTAAAGATGTTTTGTAAATGTGCATACATATTTATAAACATGGCGGCAGAGGCAGAGGGACAGAATAAGTAAGCCTCCGCTAAAGTCATCTGAAAGTCAAAAAATGCCATTAATTACTTTGTCACGACAACCTTGTTCAATCTCATCTCAGGTGACTTATCAGCTTTGATACAGACCTGAAATTTTAATACCAAATTGTGAGCGGCTACCGAGGCAGCATACCTTAAAACACAGAGCCTCTCTTTCTTCCAGGCGACATTACGCTAATCTTCCCTGACAGAAGAGGAGTCCTCGGAACTAGCTAGCAAGTCTCCCCAATACGAAGCGGTAACCCAAATGTCAATTACTTTTCTAGGGATAGACAAATTGCCGGCGCGTTAATGCAATTTAAGCCCAATAATTAGATAACAGGACTACAGAGAGGGCCCGGTGACAGAGCTTCCGAGATAATAGAATCTAGTGTCCTACTTCTTAAATATTAACATCATTCTGTCTCAGTCAATCGGTTTATGGTAATTTAAAAAAGGGCAAAGCAAATTCCTTTTATTGCTAATAATATTGTGCTACGGCGGCGGTAGCTTTGAAGGTTAACAATCTATGGGGTCAGAACTTAATCATGTGTTATCACACATTTATGCATTTCCCCTTTCATCTCTTTCTTCTGGGATGTCCTCTTTGCGGACGGCTCAGGGTGTGTGGGAAACACACGCACAGACGCCCCCATGCGTGATGTGCTACGAGCGGCCATTGTTGTGAAGCTATTCAACTCAATTAACAGTGTGACAAAAAGTCAACCCCTTCCCATTATGTGCATTCTAGAATATCTTGACTTGATCGCCTTTTCTTTGCCCAGGAAAGATATCGTAAATTCACCTGGAAATCAGTTCCCAAAGTCATAGGCTTCCCCGCCAGCAGGGTGGATGGTCAGGCCTCTGCTCAGACTTAAATACCTCTGTAGAACATTACTTCCCATTTCAACAAAGCAGTGGTTTGGTCTGTTTTTGTTGGTCAAATGGGATTTGTTATTTTTAGTTAATATTTCCAAGAGCCTAATGATTTCTGTAGGTTTTAGAACCTTCTAGAGTAAACCAGAACAAACGGGACTCCCCCAGCTTACTGGTACTTTCAGTAATCTATCTGGGTGAATAGTCATGTTCCAAATGAAATTCACAAGACGACTTGATCCAAAAACAAATTCCAGGCAGGCATGGGGGCATGGGGGCACACCCCTGCAAAACCCAGGAGCTGGGAGGCTGAACCAGGAGGACTGCAGGATCGAGGACGGCCTCAGCAAGGAGTGAGACGCTCATCCGCCTAGAAAGACCCTGTTTTAAAAAAGAAGTAAAATAGGGCTGGGGTACAGCTCAGAGGTAGAAGGCCCCTGGGTTCAAACCCCAGTACCACAAATTCTGCGTCCCTGTTTTTTTCAACTGTAACACAGAAGGAAGGAAAACTGCGAACACTTTCCTTGTGGAAAATTTGGTGAGCATGAGGTGAGAATGTGTGGTGGGGAGAGGGGAGAGCTGTGGGTGAGTGTCCCCAACATGGTCACTGGGATCATCAAGTCTTCCCTGTAGCTACTGAGATGCTTATGGAGACGAGAGGAAACAAGTCGTTGGACTTGAAGTCAAGGTACGCGTGTCAGTTTGCATGGTGGCTTGTCAGCCATCCGTGACAAAATAGATTATAGCTTATACTAGGATTATAGGCATGTACCCCCAAATGTGGCTAAGAAAGTGACTTTTTAAATTGTAATCCATCCAAGTACTAACCAGGCATGGGAAGGAGGGATGGGGAGGGAATGGGATGGGGATCAGGTAAGGGCTGACTGGGCGATGTGTGCATGTTTGTCTACAAAAGATTTTTTGTATCCCACTATGATATATGAATACAGTGCACCAATAAAAAATTTAAAAATAAATAAATAAAATAAATTGTAATCCAGCCGACAGAGGTGTGTGTGTGTGTGTGTGTGTGTGTGTGTGTGTGTGTGTGTGTGTGTACAGAGAGAGACAGACAGAGAGAAAGAGAGAGAGACAGAGACAGAGAGAGACAGAAACAGAGAGAGACAGAGAGAGACTAAATTTTCATAAGAAATCCCTAGAGTGACATTCTGGCTGATTTGTAAAACTATTTTTGTCTCAACTTTTGAGGAAAGTCTTTTCCCCTCCAAGGCTTCATATCCTTCTTTGTAAAACAAGGAGAGTAGATTAAATAACCTCAAAACTACTCCAAAGCTGATAAGAAGGTCATCAGTCTACAGGGATAACAATAAATAATCAAATCACAGCTTATCTCTCTGAGTTATCCAATCAAATGATCAAATCAGATCAAATGATCAAATCAAGGCTGATATCTCAGAGTTATCAGATTTTGTATTGCTAGATTAAAATTATCTCAGGGTGTACATACAGGAGATAAGAAACCAGTGTGGATTCAGTAATGTTGAATTCAGGTTCTGAATTAATGAGTAAAGCAAAATTACCCAGCAGGACAGAACTTCGTTCTCACCACAAAGGTGCCATATTAGAAATTCTTTAAAGGTCTGACACAATTAGCTAGGATTTCCTCCCAATTCAAAACCTGTTTTTGCCTTCATTGTGTTTTAATTCAGTTGAGTGCAAGGTGCTGGGTTGGCTTGCACTGAAAGCCCGGGGAGCCTTTGCCACGGACTATTCTCTGAGACATACACCGTGAGGGACCTGACTAATGGAGAGGCCATCCTCATTTACCTCCTACCTCACGGTCTCTCTGAAGCATCTCCAGTTCCTCAATCCTGGTTTTAAAAGAGCATATGGGGAGGAAAGCGGGGCTTACAAGCCCCGCTAACAACCAATCTCTATTACCACAAAATCAGTACCTTTCATAGCCAGAAAACACCATCAGCAGAGAAACAAAAAATGTAATTACAAGGGACAGAGAAAAAGAGGGCTGGAAAACCGAGACACCAGAAAGAAACCAGACCGCAGTGCTACGGCTGGAGACGCGGCACAGAACAGTGCGGGCGCCATCTTTTCTTGCAGCACCAGGCCCCAGAGAGGAGGGGGACTCAGAACGGAGCTCAGAGCCATAGAGGAGATACGCCGGCCTCACGCCCGAGGATGCGACAGCAGCGCCTTACTACTGGCGGCAGCGGCGAGCTCACTGGTCGGCACCAGACCAACGCACTCAACAGCCCACCAGGCTCCAGAGAGGAGCAGCAGACAGCGAGCCGAGGTGAGCCGCTACGGATTAGTCGGGAGCAATTCAGCAGATTTCTCGGCGCAGGGAGCATCTAAAGCTCCCAGTGGCTGGGCTCAGCACACCTTGCAGGGACTCAGAGCAGAGCTCAAAAACAGAGAAAAAATACGCCAGCCTCACGGCCAAGGGCATTGCAGCAGTGCCATATTGCCACCGGCGGCAGCAGCAGAGAATTCACGGAGTCCACTACAGCTCCATCTGCGCACTCAACAACAGTGAGTCAAATTGTGGCCCCTAGAGGAGAAATCCCAGTACTCTACGACCAGGGACTTGACCCAGTGGGGGAGTGGCAGTGGCAGAGATATCACACCATAGAAGAATGCCCAACCTGGCACCCCATATGGTCTAAAGCAGCCTCGATTGACTCCCAGGGTCTGAGACTCTGCGATGCAACCCAATAAAGGAGTAGTGGGGACTGAGATACCACAGACTCGAGATCCAGAGCACCTTAAGTGAAGTCGTAGTGACCCAAGGGAAGAACCCAGAGAAGGCACAAACTTCCGAAATCATGAGAAAGAGGAATAACAAGGGAGCAATGAATGCCCACAACCCCACAACATCGGAACCCGATAAAACAGAAATTCAGAGATTTCTAGAAGATCAAATCAGGAAAATAACTGTAGAAATAATAGAGGTGTTTCAAAAAGAATTCAGAGAGAGCCAAAGAGAGATAAAGGATGCAATTAATGAAATAAAGGCCTCAATTCAAAGTACAAACAACTGACTAGCCCACATGGAGAATAAAATCTTGATCTTAGAAGAAGATCATTCAAAAAATGAACGCATA
Source organism: Muscardinus avellanarius (assembly GCF_963383645.1). Taxonomy (NCBI): domain Eukaryota; kingdom Metazoa; phylum Chordata; class Mammalia; order Rodentia; family Gliridae; genus Muscardinus; species Muscardinus avellanarius. Next base: position 108,499,393 of record NC_137796.1, read on the forward strand.
GTTTCTAATTTAGAAAAAAAAATCCGACAGCAGGAATCTGACATTGAAGAAATATGGGCCCATTTTAAGAGAGCTAACCTAAGAATAATTGGAATAGAGGAGGGAAAGGAAGGTGAAACCAAAGGGATAAGTAATATCTTCAAAGAAATAATAGCAGAAAAATTTCCAAACACAGAGCAAGAGGTCAATACACAGGTCCAGGAAACTTACAGAACTCCCTTTAGACAGGATCGGAGAAAAGGATCCCTACGCCACATAATTGTCAAAATGACCAATGTGTAAGCCAAGCAGAGAATCTTAAAGGCAACAAAAACAATGGGCCAAGTGACATTCAGAGGCAAACCAATTAGAATCACTCCAGACTTCCCAAACCAAGTCATGAGAGCCAGAAGGGCTTGGAGTAACATATTCCAAACTCTGAAAGAAAACAACTTCCAGCCAAAAATTTCCTACCCAGCAAAACTTTCTATCAAATTAGATGGGGAAATAAGAAACTTCCACGACAAACAGAAACTGAAGGAATTTATGTCTTCAAAACCAGCGCTAGAGAAAATACTCAAAGAGATTAACTACAAAGAAGAAATAGGTAACACACACCAGAACCAGAGAAACAAGATTTTCCATCCAACAGACAACTAAGATTGGTTAACTGTGGAGATTCATTATTTATGTTAGTCTTTTACCTATCTCTAAATTGTATTGTTTGCTTTTATTGTTGCTAATTTTTAGGATTTCTAGTTGGAATACTAATAAACCTTCAGATATAGCATTTGGAAATATTTTATCCCATCCTATCAGTAACTTTTAACTCTGTTTACATTGTCTTTGGATATACAGTATGTTTTTATTTTTTAGGGAGTTTGTTTACCCTCTTGTTACCTGTGCCATTGAAATCATATCCAAGAAATCACTGCCAATTTTAGTGTTGTGAGGTTTTATGACCCAGATTTTCTTCTAAAAGTTTATAGTCTTAAGATTTATATTTAGGTCTTTTATCTATTTTGAGTTAGCATTTGTATATGGTGTTAGGTAAGGGTCCGATTTTATTCTTTTTAATGTAATTATTATTTTTCAACAATATTTAGTTAAAAGATAATTATTTCCTCCACCATATGTTTGTGGAAACCTTGTCAAAAATAACTTGACAATATATGGAAGAATTTATCTCTAGGCTTTTATTTAAGTCCAATGGTTTATATATCTGCCTTTATAACAGTACTACACTGTTTCAATTATTGTAGCTTTATATGGTTTGAAATCAGAAAATATACATCTTCTAGCTTTGTTCTTTTTTGAGATCGTTTTGGGTATCTAGAGTCCATATTCCATATTAGGATAGATTTTTTGTGAAAAATAAATAAATATATGATAGTTTCACCTTAAAAAATAAAAAAATAAAAGAGCATATGTGTTACAATGAGTTGATCTAGGTAGAAATAATTTGGGCTCTATATGGAAATTATATTTCTGATGTTTAATTTCGTTAGCAAAAAGCCCAGAAAACACCATCATTTGGGGGCAACCTGCTTCCTATTCCAGCTTTTCCTGTCCCAACACAGCCACCAGCCCACTACCACAAGGCAAGTTCACTTCCTTGGGCAAACTTCTAGTATTACTTAAAGTGGACCACTAGCGTTAGAACACTACTGTGTATGTCTTAATCACTTAATGTGTAAAACTTTGATACCATTTTTATAAGTTCCTTTTTTTAACACGTCACTGGTGGAAGTTGGGAGATGGGCGCCTCTAATCCCATTTTCCCCATAAACCCTGTGGTTTTGGTGTGATTTTACAGAGTATGGTGATTTTTAGGAACCCATATGTTGTGTGATCGCAAAACTGATGGTCTATACTCTCCCGAGAGGAGAGGCAGGTGGGATCGCCCACATCATTTGAGTTCTCGTGCTCTCTCCCTCTCTCTCTCTCTCTCTCTCTCTCTCTCTCTCTCTCTCTCTCTCTCATATATATATATATATATATATATATATATATATATATATATATGTATGTATATATCAGGTCAGTCTGCTACATTTAAAACTTAAAGTTGCTGCCTTCAGAGACATACAATAATAGGACTGAGAAAGGGTCAGGGCAATGGATGCAGGAAGACTACCAACCTCTCGTCCTTGTCCTAGAGAGCTTTCTGACCTTTTCGGGGACAGCAGTTCCAATGTTTATATGTTGCACTCATCTTTGTGGAAGGCCCAGGTGGCCTCAGCTCTTTCAGAACTGCTTTCCCTGTTATTTTTTTTTAGAATCAAGGTGTTCCCTGAGATAACAGGAGCAATGTGTTTCCCTTCCAGGATGCCCTCGCGGAGCTCGCTGTCAGCACCCTCTGAATGTCGTGATTTACATTTCCGATTGGCGCCACCTCTGGGCCTGGGTACTGCCACTGACCTACACTGTTTGTCCAAGGTCAGGAGCCCTGAGTGCTTGGCTGCCAGAGAACATTCCAGCTATGGTTTATGGCCATGCTAGAGAATGTTTGCACGGTCCTAGACATAACTTATGTGCTTTCTCTCTAGCCTTGATAACCTTCTGATAGGCAGTTGTGACTAAGAGTATTGGAAGAACAGTGTATAAATTTGTTGTGCTGGAAAGCATCTCACACAAGGGAGAAAAATGCCCTATGAACCCCCCCCCCCAAAAGAGTCTTTACGTATGTATGGTTTTACTTTTGGGACTATTTTGCAGAGATGAAATTAATTTCCCATACCCTCCCTCAAAAGTTGGAAATGCACGGTGCCCAGTGACTGTGTGGACACCTTGAATGATCCATAGCAGGTGAGCATTATTTAGTTAATTCAAATCCATTATGCTATTACAGAGATTAAAGACCTTTTGGTCCAACATGCTAGAAAAGCAATAAATCTGAATTAGATCTACCATTTTAGTCACTCAGGATTAGACCTTTTGGTGATGTGATCCATTAATGTGCTCTACATCTATTGATTCAGCCTAGAAAGACACAATTTAAACTCAGAAGTCACAAAATGAACTTTCCATTAAGTTTGGGAGACTATGGTCACAGCTCATTTGACTTTTATGAACTAGAAAATGTGATGTAGACCACAATGGCATTCTATTAGGGGAAATCATGCATTTAACCATGTAGCAAAATACTGTAGTCAATTATGTGAACATACACCTATTTTACACATGGCCGCCCTTCCGACTTTAAATTATTAAGGATGTGCATTTAGCTTGTTTTAGGGAGTATTTACTCCCCCATAAGAGATCCGTGATAAAACTTTGTTCAAAAAGTAAATGAATATTTTTCATTTATATTAAATATTTCTCAATAAGAAACTGGAATTGAGCATAGAAACTTCGCTATATTTATTTCTTTGCCAGAAAAGAGAAAACACGTGATCTATTCACTCTTTGTAAATGAAGGAAAAAAACATACGCATTCTATCTGGGAAGAAAAAAGTTATAAAACCTCAATTATGAAGCAGATTTTGAGATTCACCCACCAGGCTGGAAAACATAATGATAATGTAAAATGAAGGTGACAATAAAGGGGGAAAAATCTATTTAGATAAGGTTTAGTTTCCCCTTTCCAGAGTTCGCCTTGATAGTGTACTCTATAAACATCATTTTCCCTCAATATAATTTTGTTTAGATTAGTATTATACTTAAGCCAGACTATATTAATACCAGACTCATTATTATTCTATATTTCAGCAAGAATACACTGCCGTTTGAGAAATCATTCAGCCACGTTCTGGGTTGACTGGATCATCTCCCACTTTTAACTGTTAGCACCTTTCCCCAGGTCCTCTATCACAAAACACTGATTGTTTGAGGGCATGAAGTTCTAGGAAAGATCTGACCCAAATCTCTCATTCCCAGGAGATAAATTAAGTCCCATGGGGGCCATCCACATGTTCAAGGTCAAAATGATACTCCCAAGATCACAGTTTTACAGAAATGAGCTGCCAAAACCTTATTCATTAATCTCTCTTTCAGCCTCTTAAAAGCCACCCCCCTCTATATTTCCTGTTACCAGAGCTGAACTCAGGGGCATTCTGCCTCTGAGCTACATCTCCAATCCTTTGTTTTAAAACAGGGTCTTACTAAATTCATGAGGCTAGCCTCCAACCTGTAATTCTCCCATCTCAGCCTCCCAAGTACTAGAATGCAGATGTGAGCCACCATACCCATCTCTCCCTCTATTTCTTCAAACAAAATCTTCTTGGGATTAGTTTATAAAGGTGTAGACAAAATACATGATATTCTCAACATGTTCGAAAATATTCCTACCTCCTACATCTTTATCCCTTGAATCTGTTTTATCCCCCTGTCTTGCTGACTCGTTCCCATTTTATCTACCCAAGTTAGCTTTTATCCCCATCTGCTCATTTAATTCCCTTATCTTGGCTCCCATTCCTGAGTATCTGTCTGAAGCACAATGGGAATCAGTCCCACAAATCCTCCTGCCCCAAAACAGGTTGGTCCCAGTTCTGTGTTGCTATTATCATCGTGTTTTATCTTTGCAGAAAATAGAGACACCAGATCAAGTTTTAAGAAATACTAGAAAAGTTCATTGAAAGGAACTGATCACCAACTGGGCTTCGGTGGGGCGCAATGACCCAGCGATTTGGTGCTGGCTTGCAGGCCTGTGTGTGTGTGAGCACGAGATTCACCAATAGCACATTCTGGGGTGGGGTGGAGGAGTAGGGATATCAGCTCCAGATACCATGATTGAAAGATGACTATGGGATAGTCATGTCCACAGGGTACTGGAAATAAGTACAAAAATATGTATTTCCAAGCCTGAAGATACAGCAGGACTGAAAATTATACTTGGAGGAGCCACCGAGAGGTACTTTGGAGTTAAACCATAGATGAAGATCACTGAGAAGGAGGGAGGGAGGGAGGAAGAGAGAGAGAGAGGGAGGAGGAGGAGGAGAGAGAGAAAGAGAGAGAGAGAGAGAGAGAGAGAGAGAGAGAGAGAGAGAGCCATGCATAGTGACCCCGTGTTCAGCATGCACACGTTTCATCTTGCACCAAAAGTTCCCAGCGTAAAGCTCTGCATTTGTCCATAAATCATAAGCTAGGTGTGTATATATTTTTTGACTAATGGATTTAAGATAAAGCCAGGGAGAGTAAGTATATTGTTTTCTTCTCTTTTACTCTCAACTCTAATATGCACAGTGTCAAAGAAAGTACATGCCAGATGCTTTAAAAATGTTTTTGGGTAGCGTGAAACACCATTTCAGCCTTGGGAACCCAGTGTAGACAGTGAATGGAGATGACCTCGGTGCAGGAGATGTAATAAAAGATGGGACAGAGTAAAAAATCAATGTCTTCATTTGTAAAGAGGGAAAAAAGGATGAACCGGCATTATTGGCATGATATACAAGCACTACATAGCCCCATTTATATCACTTGTATTAAGGATAAATTGCCTGAATAAATTCTATTATTCTAAGAAACAGCACAAATAACAACTTGACAGCATCAGGGGAAAAAATGAAAATAATAATGTTGATATTGCTGGAATTGTGCATCATCTCTCTATTTCCAGTTTCAGAGATCTAGTGAGATAATAACTCAGATTCTGGGGGGGGGGGTGGGGGTGGGCTTGGTTTTTAAGGTCACATCCATGTATTCAGGTTGAAATATTCCAGCATGGGAAGCTAATTATTTATTATTGATAGCCCCTGCATTCCTTGTCTGCTGTGTTCCACACAATGCATTAAATGTTTCCAGATAAATTATGTGAACCATCTAAAAAACTCTGCTAGATGAGTGTTATATTGCTAATTTTATATCTGGGGGAAGTGAGACTCCATTAATTCACTTGCTCAAAACTGTGGCCTTGATGGAAGCAGAAGTCTAACCAGGCGCTTCCTGTAGTGCAGCGTCAGTGAAGTACCAGCCCTGAAGTCTTGAGTTCAAGTCCCATGGAGCTTTGTTACCCTGTTTCCAAATAAAAATATAAAAAATAGGTGTCTGGGAGTGTAGCCCAGAGGTAGAAGGGTTTCCAGGAACCCCAGTGCCACCAAAAAAACAAAGAAAGAATCTCGTGTATGCAAACAGAGTGATGAGCTAAAGTTCGGACCTAAAGGCAGGTACTGTGGTAGTCTGGTCTACCAGGTACAGTGGCACACTCTAGGCATGTCCCAGTGGAATAGATCCACCATGCAAACAGAAAGGGGTGCGGAAGGAGGCATTATCTGAAGATGTGTGTGTTATATGGTTACCTTTCTCCAGCAATAGTCACTCCTGGGTGTTTTAACTTAGTGTATTCAGAACTGTGAAATCTTAACATCTTGTTTTTCTCTGATTCCACATTTGAAAGATTTGGGAGCAAAAGGGAAGTGGCCTATGCCAGTGTGGAGTTTATAATTTTTTCTTAAATATACATAAGATTATTGACTGTTCACAGAATAGGTTAAATCTAGAATAGTGATGGCTGTCCATTAATAATGAACAGAATGCATATCTACTCATTCCTTCCTTCCTTCATTCATTCATTCATTCAAGCAGTCCTTAATATTTTAAGTACCTATTATATATTACATACTATGTTAAACACTGGGGATTTAAATAGGAATAAATACAACTCTTATCCTCAATGAAAGGAATGCACAATCCAAAATTAAAAAATAACTTCAACTTTTATTTCATGGATCCACAGTTAAAAATAATTTCAATTGTAATTATGCATCAACTTGGGTATACAGAAATGGAGTTGTACATGGAGTACTATAGGTACCCAGAGAAGCGAACCTGACCCAGAAAGTGAGGTACAGAGCCAGGAGCAGTCAGGGAAAAGAGACCTGGAAGAAAGTCACAGCTGGATTGAGAGTAAGAAAAGAACTGAAAATTTTCAGGCAAAGATGGTTGAACATGAGAACTGGTGAGCATGAGAACATATACAAAGATAGAAATGAGCCCTGGCTTCTTGGGGGCAGTGAACTCAGATAAATGGTGCTATAAATAGGAGCCCAGGAGTGTTTGGTACAACAAAGATGGGGGAATCACACCAACAGGCTCGGTTGTATCCAGAGAATATTTAAGTAGAGGAAGGATATGAGCAGATGCTAATTTTCACAGAAGGTACATTTGAAGGGGAAGAGAAGAAGATGATCCAGCAAATAAATGCTGCTTCTGTAGCCTGGGTGAGAGGTGACCTGCACTGAGATATAAGGAGGACACTGGTATCTGGAACTATTCAGCAGGATGTGAAGGCAGAGGAGGAGTTCAGGAAACCCGACCGGCAGGTTTCTAAGCCGCATCCCTGAGTGCCACCAACTCAGAGACGATGAAGAAAGTCTTGAGTGATGACCAGATGTCAAGTTCAAGGTGGAGGTCCCACTAGGCAATAGAAGAGTGAGGCTCCAGGCTTCTACAGCTCAGCTCTGTGACAAAGACCTGGATCAGTGCTTAGGAGAGTGCCCATCTTGCCTGTGGACACGGGACAATGACAGAGGCAGAAAAAAAGAACTAGGTAAAGTAGGGAACCTACCTGGGAACCAGAGGAGGACAGAGTTTTGAGAAGGAGGAGCTAGCAATTGCAAACTGCGCCAGGAGGGCAAAAAAGTAAATGGCCCCAAATACTCAAGGGAATGGGCAGTTTTAATATAAGAGTCAAGGTGAAACTCAGGGGATGGGTAGCTAAGGAGTAGGTGTGATGCAAAATGTTTACTATTTACTGAACACTCCCTGTGTGCCCCAATCCGCTAAATGCTTTACTGACCTTGCTATGTGTATTCTTTTTTATTTTTTCCAGGGGTAGCCACTATTACCTCTTTGTTTGGCAAATGATGAAACCAAGGTTCTCCGGCATTAAGAGAGAGTTTCTTTGTCACTTAGCCATTTCGTGGGTATAACTGCCTGCCTTCCTGCTCTAACATAGACCCTTTTCTGCTTACCTTTGACCCCAAATTTTTTAAAGAGTATGAATACTAGATTAGGTCAAAATGTGTAACTCCCAAGAAGATAACATTTTACCTGAGCCAGTACCATTCATGTCTAACCTCTTTCTAATCAGCTGTGCCAGTGTAGGGTTTGTCAGTGTACTTGGAAAACTACCAAAGTCCCCTGGATATCTGACAAAACTGAAAATGAATAGGAGGGGGGTGCCCCCGCCAACAGGATTTAAGTCATTGATTCCATTTAAGTTATAGAGGAGTGTTAAGGTCGAATAGCATATATTTCTTCCACTATATATTTCTTCATGGAATAAATATTATAATAAATATTTCATGGTCATCAAAAGAATGAGGCTTTTCCTGGCTATCAGTTCCATGGCCCTGAGTTGAAACCTTTCATTGAACTTAGGAAGAATATATCATTTAAAAACTTCTTGTCTCTCCTGAAATGCTAGCTCGGTATTGTACAATAGGAGGAGGGGTACAATGAAGATTTTTTATTAAACAATAATCAATAATGCTCATCTGAAAAACTTTACTATAGCAAACCGTGTGCTAAGCATTTCATACGTATGATCTTATTTAACCATCCCAAGAACCTTATGAGACAGAGATTATCATTCTTGATTGGAGATGACCAGACAGAATCTAGAATACATCTCAAGAATACAAGAGTAACCCAGCTATTACATGGTAGAGTCAAGATGAAAACTGGGTCTCACCACCATGACTCTATGACATGAGTACCATACATTTCCTACTATAAAAAGATGTCCACTGACAGTTCACATTAAACATATCAGTTAAATGGATGCTGAAAGGTTCTGTGATTAAGTGTGTGAGCATGAAAGAGGGGACAGGGAGAGAGAGGACAGGAGATACAGAGGGCTGTAGGAAAGGAAAGATAATTTCAGGGAGGAACTGAAATACAGATAAGAGAGAAAAGGTGGAACAAGAATGACAGGCTCATAAGTTGTTCCTCTAGGAGATACAATGCCAAGCCCATCTCTACCCACTCGATCCTCAGCCACAGCGTGGCTTTGATGAGACACAGGTAACGCACAGCCATCCCATGGCTATAGCATCCTCCCAACACTGAAGGACCAGTTCTGAGGAGTATGCTAGAAAAATCTCTCTGGCAAGTAGTGCTGAAATCCTTCAAACTAAATTTCGAATGGGAAAAATTACCATGGGGAATTAACACCGATTGATAAAGGAAGGTCCGTCCAGTGCCAAGTTGCTCAGAACTGAAAGCTATGTCCAGAAGTAATATAAATGTTGTAATCCTATGGGTTACCTTCTCAATGCACTGCATGGATGTCTATGCCACTCAGTCTAGAGAAATTTACAGAATTCCAAGCTTAGGACTAAGTTTTTGGTACTATGGCAACTTAGAGGTGGCATAATGACAAAAGATGTTTTTTATCCTCTCTCTCTCTCTGAGCTGTGAGGTTTCTGTTAAATAGGTGAAAGTCATCAAAACTCATAGTCATTATACATGTCTTCTAGGTAAAGCTCTGTCATGAATTTCCATCGGCATTTGGGTAAGCCAGGGAAATATTCCACTGTGAATTTCAAGCTTGTTAAATCAAATATGTATAGGAACCTCTAAATACTCAACACAAAAGGCATTAGAAATTGCACCTTGAAGGAGGAGGAAAAGGGGAGGGGTAAATGAGTGATGCGTGCATGTATGCCTCTACCATCTTGTACCCCATTAAGGTATATGACTACAAAACTGCAATAAAAATATTTTAAAAATTAAATTGTACCTTGAACCATGCAAAATTTACAAATAATCATTCTCCCTTATCCTCTGTTTTAGTCAGCCTTTTTTCCTTGTTGTGACCAAAATGCCCAATATGCACGACAGAGAGGGGTTAACATTTATTTGGCTTCTGGTTTCAAAGGTTCAGTCCATAGATGGCCGACTCCAAGGCAGCCATCATGGAAGCAGGGCGTGGAATAGGAAAGCTAAGCTCAATGCAATGGCAGCATAAAGAAGAGACAGGAAGCTTCTAGGGACAGATAGAGCCCCTAGGGCCACACCCCAGGGACCTATCTCCTCCATCTATGCCCTCTGCCCAAGTTACCACCCAGGAAAATTCATTCCTATTATTAACCCTTCAGTGAATTTCCCCACTGATGAGATTAGTGCCCTGACTCAATGATGTCACCTCTGAATATTGTTGGATTGGGGGTATGCCTTCCACACCTGAGCCTTTGAAGGGGGCCACATTCTCAACCCAAATCATAACGCCTTCCTTTCTAGCAAGTGTGTATATACATTTTTTGTATTCAATGCTAACTTTTCTCCCACCCAACATAGATGTACATTAAGTGGCACGCACATAACTTTTAAGTAGATGCCATTGTAAAGTGGGGCGCGGTGAGCATCATCTGTCATGGGAAGCATCCCTTCCTGCCACACAGCGCCATGTGCCACCCCTCAGTTCTCCAGCGACTCAGAGTCAAAATCTGGCTTCCTTTGCCAGAGAAAGTAAATGTCATCCCTCCCCCTCCCCTGGCAACGGTTCCCACTACAAGAGAGAAGTGGAAACTGTCAGTGATCATAATTGCAGGTCTCGTGAGAACAGGAGGGCAACATTAGGAGGATAATTCCAGGAAAAGTTCTGCTTGACAATGCCACCCTGTCACCGGCCACGCTCGCCCAGGGAAGTCATTCTGGCTTAACGCCTGCTGGTGTCAGAGGACAAACACAGACACATTCTTCAATCCAACCATGCTGTCTGTCTAGAAGATGCTTCAGGACTGATTAATGACAGTGGCGAAGAAGAACCACACAGACCTTGGCTGTCAAGGTCAAACGCAGGCACAGAGGGCCCGGGAGAGCCCGGGACGGCACCCGCTCTGGCTGCAGACTTCCCACCGGCCCCAGGTTTTGGCTGCAGCTCCTGCGTGTTGTCATTTATTCTCTCTCCCTGTCGTACCACACACAAGATGGAGAGGCATATGGCGGCTCTCTCCCCGCTCGGTGTAAACGCAGGCTCTAATTTAAGCTTTAAACCTTTTAGAATCCTTTGCCAGCAGGATAAAATATATAAGCCATGGTATTCCGAGCACCATACTTCCCCGCAGTATGCCTTGAGGCGCATGGCTCAATCATTTCGAGGGTGGGGTCAATGGGAACTAAGTCAAGCTGCATCGCTGAGGGGAAGTGGCAGGTGTGTGCACCCCAAAAGCAAAATGTGAGGCAAAGGTTAATAACTGCAACAACAAAACATTCAATTGATCATCAAGGGTTTGCTTGTTACAGGCACAGAGTGGACAGCTTCAAGTAGATGGTCTCAACATTTTGATTTCGTGGCTACCCTATGGGGCAGGTTCTTCTCTTCACTCCACTTTCTGAAAAAGGCAAAAAGTCCTAAAAATTAATAATCTAACCGGGTGTGGTGGCACATGCTTGTAATCCCAGCATTTGGGAGGCTGAGACAGGGGGATGGTGGTTCGTTGACAGCCTCGGCTACACAGTGAAGCCCTTTGCAACTCAGTGACCCCCTGTTTCAAAATCAAGAATAAAAAATAGGACTGGGGATGTAGCTTGGAAGTAGAATGTCCCTGGGTTCCATCCCCAGTATTGCAAAAATAAAATAAAGTAAAATTAATAATCTGCTTCAAGTCACCCAGTCTGAGGAGGGAAACTCAAACTCAAACACAGGTGATGGAACTCCAGACCCAGCTCTACACTATACTACGAACTGGATAGGAAGGAAAGTGTACCTACTCCACGGTCCTGAGTGTACACACCGTGTGCCTCGGGACTCAGTGCTGGCTTGGAGACATCAAGGCATGGAGGACATGTCCAAATGACCTCCTATCATCCACTCACTCATGTATGCAAACATCTACAGAATGTGAAGCTAAGGGCACCAAATATAGTTTAAATGTATACAATTTATGTTCAATAAAAAAATTGTTAAAAAAAAAGAATGTGAAGCTAAGGGGTATGCTTCAAGGACATCATATGTGTGCATTCCAGTCCTGGAGTACAGAGGAAAAAAAGCTGGCTGTACACTAGCTTTCTTGTTATATTCCTCATTCCTTCCTGTCTATTTTCAACTAACTAACTAACTAAATAAATAAATATCCACCTACACACTCATACGTGTACTTACAAATATCAATGTATAAAATAATAAGCCTTTTATTTTGTAAAGAAAAAAGTTGTAGGTCCTATCAGTTGCGTGGAGTGAGTGAGTGAACTCCAGGAATGGGATTTTCCTAGCCCTCCCCACAGCTGGGAAGGCATGATGCAGGGGAACAGGTGAACTCGACCTCTGAGCAGGTAGGGCAGGAAGCTCGCCTGTGGCGGCCGGTGCTGGAATTGGGTAAGGGAGGAAATATCCCCCAGGTGTGAAGGTAGAACCGTCATCCCCCTGTGTTCTGACAGCTCCTGCACCACGCTGTCTCCCCAGCCTTTGGTGAGCTTGACAGGTACTGGAGGATGACTGGCACCAGGGTCTGGGATGGAAGAGTTCCAGGGAGCCGCCACAGCCAGCTGTCACTCTGCTTGCAAACCCGCCTTCCCTCCCTCCCCCCTCAGGTTCCCAAATGGCCCGAGGATCACAGGGACTATTTGGAATAACATGGACTAGTGGACATGTGACTGTGACCACTGCATTTTTTCCTGGTAGGTGATTCATAAAGATAAATAATATCAGGAAGGGAGAAGGGAAGGAATAGATGTGCAGGCAGAGGATAAGGCAAAGGATCCTCCCAGCGTGGTCCTTGGATACAGGCAGCCAAACATGCCCTAGGGAGATGCGATTACACCCTTGCTTTCCTAAGCTCCACAGAGGACTTGCACACCACAACAAGGAGATGGGGGCTGGATGAGAATATGCATTTTAGCACACGCAAAAACTGATTCCTCTGTACATGAAAATGTATGCGTGGCTAATAGATGCACAAAACCTGCCTGAAAGGGCTATACGGCCATTCCTTGGGGCAAACAACTGGTTCTCTATAACTGTTCTCGCAGGCAAGTCTACATCATTAATAACTCAGAAGTTTATTTTGGCTTGGCAAAAAAGGATGCTTGAGCATGCCTGTGATCCCAGAACTTGGGAGGCTGAGATAGGAGGATAGCAGGTTTCAGGTCAGCCTCAGCAACTCAGCTAGACCATGTTTCAAAATATTAATTAATTAATTAATTAATTTTACAAAGGGCTGGGAGTATAGTTCAGAGGTAGAGTGCCCTTGGGCTCAATTCCCTCTACCACAGAGGAAAAACAAACAAACAAACAAACAAACAAACAAACAGAGGGCACTTATGAGCCAGAGCCTGGGAGACTTCTCTGAGAAGGACACATGATTTCCTAATGAGGACCAGCAGGAAGCCTCATTCCCAGTGTCTTTGGAGGTAATATAGACCCCCAAGATGGCCAGCCTCATCCTGAATGCTTGGGATATATGGCTTTAGGACACTTTCTGTGAAAGCATTGGGCATATCACCCCTCAGACAGCTGCTGGTAAAAAAAAAAAAAAAAAATTGCACAAGGACAGATGGAAAATGGAGCCATTCTGGGGACCAGGATGTCACAGGTAGTTTTCAGAGATCACCTGAAACCACGCAGAGCACCGGTGCCTCTTGGCGGCTGTGCCAAGGGCCAGCATGGGTTAGACAAATCACCGCGCTTGACTTTGCAGAACTGACTGGTGCCATTTCGCTGTGTGCTTGGGGTCTCAGCTGGCTCACCAGGTCCTCTCTCTCAACCTCTCTTATTATAGATCCTTTAGCAAAAGAAAATCCAACTGTCCTTCGTCCAATAATATTTCTGGCAATACAAAATTGAGACACTTAGATAAAAATGAACTGTGTGCGCTCAAGTCTCCCCGAATCGGAGAAAGTTAGCCGCGTTCTGATTTGCATTTAAAGATCAGAACAACATGGGCATGCAGGATTCTTTTTCCATCCCTTTCCCCTTCGTACACGGTGCTCTCATTACAAGGTTTTTTCGTTCACAGTTTTATAGTTTTTAATTTAATTTCAGAGGTTGATAGCTTTCTGGAGGCCAGGAAATCAGTAGTTTGCAGAAAATATACTCTCTCTCTCTCTCTCTCTCTCTCTCTCTCTCTCTCTATATATATATATATATATATATATATATATATATATCTTCATGTCTTCCTCACAATTGAGGGTTTCTGGGATCAGACTTCTCTTTGTCTTGTTTGAAACAAACAATAACATCAAGGAAGAGACTACAAACAAGTTTATAAAGACCGTGTTTTTTGTTTAGCTCTCCTTTTCTTTTTTATTATTTTTTACTAAATCAGCGTCAATAGTGACAGATAAATTTCTTCTCGAATCTCTGTTTCTTGGGTCTTTTGTGGAAAAACTTTTCATCATGGTAGAAAATTAGGAAAATAGTGGGAAGCCTAACCATAAATCACATACAGTGTGCCTCCTTGAGATACCTTCTGGTTGGTGTTTGGGATACTAGTTAATGTTTGGGCTACTAGTTAGTGTTCTGGAAAGGAAGAGACGCGTGTACGTGGGTGTTGGAAGAATTTTTATGACAAAATGAGCCTCGTTCTGGTTAAGCACACACAAGTACACTCATGTGATTCTGTAAATGGTGGCAGCATCCTAAGAGATACTAAAGCCGGGAGAGAGCTGCCTTCTCTCTTGGCCATGGCAAACGTCCTCTAATATTGTCCTAAATGTTCCTCCACCTCCTTGCCCTGCATTTCCACTCTGCTCCCCTGTCTGAGCCATAACCAGCCAAGGTGTCTTCTAGCTCCTGAGTATGGACTGAACCCACCCAGGCTCTCAGGTCTTTTGTAGCACCACCTGCACCTGATCTCCAGCCTGGGTCCCTATGAAAATCTCCACAGGATCCCCCGGGGTACAGTTTGTTCTCCTCCATTATGAATCCTAAGGGATCCCCTACGATGCTTGTGGGATCAAGTATCCGTCCTTTGCAGCCATCTTGGAAGTCCTTGCCGTTTACAAGTCCTGCCTAGAAGTGCAGGACAGACAGACACTTGGTGGTCTTTAACCCCACTGGCCCTTCCTCTCGTTTCTCAACTGAGTCACATCCAGGACTCTGGACCTGCTGTTCGGGTTTGGGTGTGGAGTGTGTCCCCCAAATGGCCACGTGTTGAAGGCTTCGTCCCCAGTGCAGCAATGTCCAGAGGGGGTTTGGAGAAGCAAAGGGACCATGAGGGCTCTGAAAACGTGGTGCGTTAAACCGTTGGTGGGCTCATATCTGATGGCATTACTGGGAGGTGTAGGACGTGGACCTAGATGAAGAAATAGGTAATTGGGAGTGTGCCCTTGGGGATGGTGTCTGTGTCTGTCTGTCTGTCTCTGCCTGACCCCCCTCTCACTCCAGGCCAGTAAGAGCTGAGCAGCTTTCCTATACTATCCTTTTCCACCACACTACCTCAGCACAGGCCCAGATGAAGCCTGATGACCATGGACTGAGCCTCTGAAACCATAAGCCGACAAATATCTCTCCTCCTTGCAGTCATATTCCTTGGACATTTTGTCACAGCAATGGAAAGCTGACTCATACATCATCCCCTGAGCCTAAAACATCATCCTTCTTCTCTTCTCCCTCCTCCCATGATCTAAACCAACTCATCTCTACTAAAAGACCAACGTTCACCCCAAGACAACCCCTCACGCATGCACAGCGCTTACCTTGACCTCCCAAAAGCAGGCAATCCAGTGGTAGCCGCTGCCACCCCATCACAGCACCGGGGCTTTGCATAAGGGAGTAAGGTGTGGCAATGGCTTTCTACTTGTGAACCGGCTACAGAGGTGTGTCTCTAGGGTATCACTGCCTCCAGATGCCTACCGATCCATAACAACAGGGCTTCAAGAACATACCACAGGAGTATCCATTGTTACAGTTCAACAGTGTCACCAAATACATCCAGGAAAATTGCATCCCAATAAATAGACAAAGGTAGTGTGAAAACCCCCAAGGACTTGCTAGGATCTCAGACTCTGACAGCACTGGAGTGAAGCCACATTCCCAGCTCCAGGCCCGCTGCACGCTGCACACCCCACACACATGGGTGTTCTGCTGAGCCGACATGAGCATGTGAGACATGGGCTACTTCTTCTGTCTCCCTTCCACTCCCCGTCAGCACCAACAGGGCTTCATATCCACTACTAGCCTCTGGCACAGCTGGCACCACGTCTGGGTGATGGTGGCCTCTATCTTGTCCCCACGCTGACCACAGTGCATCCCAATGCGGCCTGCAGCATGGTCCTTACCGAATCCCACTCTCCATCACATGAGAAGCCAAAGGACAGCTCAGTCCTGTCTCCGCACCTCATGGTCCTTCGCTGCCCTACCCAGAACCATCTCTGTTCACAGCATTATGCCTTGTGGTCTCCTCTGAAACCAAACACAGCCCTTTGGACAGCAATGCCTTCATCTCTTGGTCCATGACTGTCCTGAATAGCCCCTGCCCACAGACTTCTCAATTTCTCTTCACCACTTCATGCACTCTCCTTCCTCAAACTGCATTGTGGAGAAAAACGATCCCCTATACATCTGCAAATGAATCCATCTATACATGAGTGAATTTTAGACCAACCATGATGAGCCGGTGACCTATCAAGAGTGTAACTCAACACTTGGTTTATCTGCTGTGGCTTTGTGCTGGCTATAAGGTCTCAGAGAAATAAAATAAGAATAAGACAAAGAAAAGAAAGAAAAGAAAAGAAAAGAAAAAGACTCCATAAAGACATAATCATGTTGGAACAAATACTTTTTACATCCTCTGGGAGACCCTCCTTCTTCCATCACAAGGAACAAACATTCCTGGAACACAAAAAATAATAATGCCACTGCAATACAAGATGGATTTTAAGTCAGAGCTATTTAGGCCAAAAGAAAGATGTGCGTCTGCCCATCTGACGCAGACAGGATAACGCATCCCGTCTCCCCTCTCCGAAAGGAGCCCATCTTTCCCTTTCTTTAGGGTGTCAAGGAAAGAAAAACCTGACTCTCCACCTGTTTCCTAACCTCATGTGCCCAACAACCCCGCTATTATCATTGACTTTCAAAAGATTTAATGATTTACCCCAAATCCCCATACCTTCACCTAAGAAATAAGAACAAGCCCAGTCTTTCTCCAAGTTTTATTCCTTATAAGAACACAGGCATGAACAATTTAGACGCACAAATGCATACAGGCAAAATATTACATTCTGTGCGCATAATTACGTGGAATCCTTTAAATTCCTGATGCAAGCTGGTGCTCCATCCCTTCCCGGTCGCCTCCCAAGCTGTCCTCCTCACATGCTATTTTGCCAAGAGCGAGGATGTGGTGTATAGAGGCAGGCAGGGATGGGAAAGCAATGCTCTGTTTTGGTGTTTGTCCTGGTATTGAACGCTCTAGCGGCCTTCGCCTCTCTGAGCCTCAGCTCCCTCGTCGTGAAATGGAGACGATCATCCCATTGTGGAGACTGGGCGCATCATACCGCGAGCACATCGCCTCCAGGGTGGGCAGGAGGGAAGCCTGCTTGGATCCGGTTCAAGAGGGAGCGGAAGGAGGAGAATAGCAGGGGAATGTAGACGAGTCTTATTTCAGAGCTCTGTGTGAAGGAGACCAGGGAAGTGGAGTGCCAGATGGAGAGGAAGCAGAGTCACAGGGGAATTTTTTTTTTAATGTTGAATATATTACAACCTGTGCACATGGTGACGGTGTGAGCGCATCCTGCTTCAAGGTGTCAGATACCGTCTATCATGGGTAGGGGCCTCGAGCTGTACCTCCACGCTAGTCCTCCTGCTCGCCCTCCAGCGTCAGAGACTGTTGACTTCTAGACCCCACCTGGAGTCCCGTGGGCATCTCACCCTGATTATGTCTGAATGCCAACTCCCAGCTCCTCTCTCCCTCCCTGCTCTTTTTCAACCCGTTTTAGAGACTAACTTTCCAAAAGCTCAGATTAAAATGCTTCTTAGAGCGGGCGTGGTGGTGCACGCTTGTAATCCCCATGCTTGGGAGGCGGAAACAGGAGGATCGCGCAGGTTCGAAGCCAGCCTCGCTGGCTTAAGAGACCCTGTTTCCAAATAAAAATATAAAAAACTAGGTCTGGTAGTGTAGCCCGGAAGTAAAAGGGTTTCCAGGAACCCCAGTACCACAAAAAAAAAATGCTTCTTAGAAGTCAGATGTGATCACACACACACACACACACACACGCACACACACACACCTGAAATCCTAATATTTGGGAGGCTGAGACCAGATTATAGGTTTGAAGCCAGCCTGAGCAACTTAGTGAGGCTTTCTGCAACTTAGTGAATCCCAATAAAAAATAAAATAGGGTTGGAGGGTGTACGTACCTCAGAGTAGAACACTCCTGGGTTCTAGTCCCAGTACAATAAATAGATACAGACGCACATACATACATACATACATACATATGTAAATAAACTTGTTGGAGCTATCATCTCTTTTCTCTTTTGCAAAGAATGCACACTTTCCTTGACCTCCAAGAGGAAGGTAGCCTCAATTCACTACCTCAGGATGCCATCTGTGTTGAAACGGACCCAAACTCCCACCAGCGCTCACACCTGCACACACTGGTCCCATCCTCTGCCATCACTCACCTGGATGATTGCAATGGCCCCACCCCAGGCTGGGTTCTGGCTTCTGTCTTGCCTCACATGCATGCTTCAACCAAGAGCCCTAGTGTTTCTTTGTAAACACACCTCCTCTTAAACCGCTCCTCTACCCAAACACCCTCCAAAGCCTTCTTAGTCTTTGTAGAGCAAAACCCTAGCTAGGCCCATACCTGAACCTCCCAACACCTCTGTGACCCAGCCTCCACTTCTGCTAATACCCTGTCTTTCACTCCTGTCTGTCTCACCCTGCCCCCACTCCACCACACAGACCTTGCTGAGAATGTGTCTGGCTACCTGGAGCCAAGTATCTCTGCACAGGGACTTTCTTCTCTCCAGTCCTCCCTGATACCAACATCAATCATCACCACCAGGTTTCTGCACAGGTGTCACAAATCAGGGATGTTTATTTAGACCCGTTGCCTTCACCATAACCATCATACTCTCTCTCTCTCTCTTGTTTTATTTTTCTTTGTGGCAACTAATACTATCTAAACATCACAGTCCATTTAAGTTTTCCTGTATCAACCTCAAACCCGGGAGAACATAAGTTTCCTGTGAGAAACAACTTATATTTTTCTCTACACTATCTCTTCAGTTTCTAAAGAACTGCCTGGAATTTCCTAAGTGTTCAATATAGATATAGATATAGATAAATATTTGTTGTTGTTGTTGTTGTTGTTGTTGTTGTTGTTGTTGTTGTTGTTTTTGTGGTCCTGGGGATGGAACCCGGGGGCGCTCTATCTCAGAGCTACACTCCCAGCCCTATTTTTTATTTTTTATATTGAAATAGATTATCACTGAGTTACAAAGTGCCTCACTAAGTAGCTGAGGCTGTCTGTCTACAAGCTGCAATCCTCCTGTATCATCCTCCTAAGCACTGAGATGACAAGCATCCACCACCATGCCCAGCTCAAAATATTTTCTCAATGTATTAATAGATGTAATATGACATTCCGTGGTTTCCTTTCTACCTCTAGCCTGTATTTATACATTACCGTAAACAAACTTCAATACAACATTCCACCACATGACTAGGAAGACTACGTTAACAGGTCCATTCAAATCTCCTTTAGAAGTTGCTATATTTTTCACCGGCTAAACATTTCCATTAAAATAGAAGTGTACAGAAATAGTGCTCCACTGATGTTTCAGAAGAGCATAAAGGAAATAAGTAGAAGGTTAGACTACTTAACCACGGGTTTCCCAAACGTCCGTAGGGAGTCAGAAAATGTAATGCAATCACCCTCGGTGGCCAGAAATATCATCTTAAAGCGTATGTAAAACCCCACTGGTACCTAGGTTGAAACAACTCATATGTCTGAGAGTAGGAGTGACAGCTAAGTAAACGTCTGGTCAATTTGTTTTAAATTGTTTTGTTACCTGGCAATCAAAATAGTAATCGGAATAAGGATACGAAGACTATTTATGTATTGGAAAACAAAACGTAAAAAGGAGTGTATATCGTCCCACTGGATGGCATACACACATAACCATGAAAAATATAGCATATAATAAAATAATCTGATCGAGCTGCTGATATTAAAGGGGGGCTTCCTTCCTAAAATGACTCTGGTATCTGGAATTGTGATGTCAAAGAATACTTTGAGAAAGTGGGAGAGAACACATTGAATTTGTGAGAAGTCCACTAAATTGATTATTTCTATTTCCTAGTGTTCTAATGACTTCTTCTGCATGGGTATGTGGAGGGGGAGGGTACTGGAAATACTCTACCCCAGAGCTAAACCTCGACTCTTGTTTTCTTGCCTCCTCCTTCCTTCCTTCTTTTCCCTTTTCTTTTTCCTTTCTTTCTTTCCTGTCTCCTTCCTTCCTTCCTCTTTTTTCTTTTTTTGTGCCAGGAATTAAATTCAGGAACATTCTACCTCTGAGCTATATCCTCAGGTCTTTCTATATTTTATTTTTTATATTTTATTATTTTTTGTGGTACTGGGGGTGGAACCCAGGGCATTCTACCTCTGAGCTACACCCTCAGCCCTATATTCTGTTCTTTGTTTTGAAACCGGGTCTCACTAAGTTGCAGAGGACCTCACTAAGTAGCTGAGGCTGTTCGTGAACCACAATCCTCCTGTCTCAGCCTCCCAAGTACTGTGATTACAAACAGGTAAGCAACACTGCACCCAACTTAATCTCCCAAGGAATATATCTTAGACAGATTATTGACTCTCTGTGTCCAGTTTTCTCTTACAGAGGGTAAGGTTAATATCGTAATGGGTATACAGGAAACCACACTTCCCCCATCTCCCTTCCACGTGGTAAAACCACAAACTGAACTCATGCCAGTGCCGTGTGATCAGAGGTGGTATAAAGCTTCACAGAACACCCCTCATAACCGCCAGTGATCCACAGGGTATGAACAAAAGCATGCCAAGAATTCCACAGCTGGAGGATGTCTACACTCAGAGAGAAACCACGTCTCGGCAGACCATGAGGAAAGCAAGACATAAATCTCAATTAGGTGACTTTGTGCTAATTGCACTCAGGTAGCTTTGGCACTTCTGATCAACAGAAGATGATCCTCTCGCACAGAACCACAGTACTGCCAGAAAACTTACAGGACTATCCCAGATGGTCTCCAGTGGCATCTTACATAAGAAGTGGAGATTGGCTTCTTCCCTGGGAACACACAGGCTTTCTGACCATGACCGCTGCTTTAAAATATTTCCCAATGTGTCCAGCCTCATGTTGAATGGAAGGATAAAAGTCAGCCCTGTGTGCATCCACAGGTTTCACATCCTCAGACTCAACCAACTTTGGTTTGAAACTGTAGCTAGGCCTACGAAAGTGTACGTATTCTATCTGTACAGAATATGTACATTATTTTTTGCCATTGTTCCCAAAGCAATATAAAATAACTTCCAATTACATGGTGCTTACAGTGTATTGGATATTGTGAGTAAATTAAAGATGAGTGTGTGCAGATTATATATAAGGACTATACACCATTTTGTGTTCGGGAATTAAGCATCCATGGATTTTGGTGTCCTGGGGAGTTGGGGTCTTGGAGCCAATGCCTCCCGGGTACCAAGGGATGACTCTGCACATTAAGCTTGGTCGGGACTGCTACCTGTGGCCAAGTGAGTAGGTCAACAAACCCGCTCTCTAAAAGATTCAACAGTGAATCTAGACAACATTGACTTGAAAGAAATGTTGGGCCTCTAAAAATCGAACAAAGGCATTCTATCGTTTAAGATGCATTTACCCAAAGCATTACTGGGCTTCAAGAAGGAACAGTGGGAATCTTTGGGGGTTGCAGGTAGGGGGCCTTCAAGCCTGGCTAGCATGATGGTTCTGTCTGGGTGTGGCAGGGGTGAGCGCTAGCTGCCTTGTCCCCGTGGTCAATCAGGGCCACCCGAGGGGGAGGCAGTGGATATGCCCTGCAGCAGCACTGTGGATGTGCTGTTGGTGCTGGGAAGCTGAGGACAGGTGATAGCTGGGCTGCTCTGAGGCTCTGGGTGGGGAGTCACATTCCCAGTTGACAACAGGTGTGTGTTCAGTGGACACTGGAAAGTGACTCATGTAGCCACATGGTCCTGATTAATCCTGAGCTGTGTGCAAATGCAGGGTGCTGGGAAAGGGCTGCAGAATCTAAATACCTAGAAAGGCTCGGAAGTACTGTGTGCTTTAGATGCACTTCCCTGCACAAACGCAGACCCATCAGCAGAGGACAGCAGCTTCTTAGCACTCAAGGTGTTTGAACTTGGCCTGAGTTCATTTCTTGTGGCTGGCCATTAAGTCACATGGATAATATAGAAACAAGGAGTATGTAGAGAGGAAGGGAAGAAAATAGGAAGAGAACGAGGAGGAAAAAAGGAGAAGGAGAAAAATGAGGGGGGAGGAGGAGGAAGGAAGGAGATAGAGGAACAGGAAGATGAAGAAGAGAAGGAGGAAGAGGGGTAAGAGGGGGGAGTAGGAAAAGAAGGAAGAAGAAAGAAGAAACCCAAAACTCAACAGCAATATTAGTGGTCACCCATTATGGAGGGAAATGATTTCACAGGCAAGTTTATAAATAAAGACATATACAACAGACCCAGCAACACCATTAGTCAGGAAAAACCAAGATCAATAGTTACCACAATGTAATTCAGCTGTCTACAGAAAAATTATGACACCTGCAAAAAACAAATAAATGAGAAATTATGGCCAGTACGCGGAGAAGAAGCAGGCTAAAGACAAGACCAACTTCTTGTAAACACAGAGGAGAAAGCCACTCGTACGGTCTAAAGGATCCTCAGGAACATTAACAGGTGACTTGTCCTCAGAAATCATGGAGCCCAAAAGAAAGAGGAGCCATGTTCAAAATGCTGAAAGAAAAGTGCTAGCCAAGTTGTCTACAGCAAACAAATTATGCTTCAAAAGTTAAAGAGAAGGTAATGCTTTCCAGTAGAAACAGAGGCAGAGAGGACTCATCTCTAGCAGATCTGCTCTATAGGAAATGCACAAGGGTTCTTCAGGCCGAGATGAGAGGACACCAGCCAGTAACTCAAATCAAAGACAACTGTGCACGTGAGTTCAGAAAACATTATAAACATTTTTGAATTGTAATTCTTTTCTTATTTGCCTTTAAAGACAACTACACAAAGCAGTAATTGTGAAGTTATAGTATGGATTTATAATCCATAAAGATGTAATCAGAATAACAATTGCACAAAGAAAGGCATATGTGTGTGTGTGTGTGTGTGTGTGTGTGTGTGTGTGTGTTTATACAAACTAGATTGGCTGAATGGTAAAAAAAGATAATTCAACTACATTCATTTACAAGACATGAAGTTTAGACTCAAAGACATAAATGAAAGTACCATAATGAAAAAAAGCATATGATGCAAGTGATAGCCTTTGCAAAAGATCTGGGGTATTTATTCTAGTTCAGGGGAAATATACTTTCTTAGAATAACTGTTACTAGATGCAAATATGAATATTGTGAAAGGAGTAGAGGATCAATCAGTCATGAAGACATAATAATTATAAACACGTATGCACCTAAGGACATAGCCCCAAAATCCTAAAACAAAACGTACTGGAAGGGAGAGGAGAAATAAGCCTTTGAACAATAATAGTGGGAGACCTTAATACCTTGCTTTCAATATAACCAGATGAAAAGTCAACCAGAAAGTGTAAGATTTAAACAATACCATAAACAATCTGAATCTAGTAGACATCTATCTATAGAAGCTTCTAATAATGGCAGAATCCACTTTCCTCTCAAGCACTCAGCCCATTCTTCAAAATAGGCCATGTGCTAGCCCTAAATCAAGTTAAGATATACTTATCGAAGAACTAAAATTATACAAGAGATCTTCTTCAACTACTATGAATATCAAAAACTCAGAATTAAGGAAATTAATAAATAAGTGGAAATTAAGAAGCACGTTTTTAAATAATCAAAAGAAAAAAAAAGAAATCACCAAGGAAATTAGAATATATTTTGAGATGGATTAAAATAAAATACACATACCAATAATTATAGGAGGCAACAAAAGTAGGGCTAAAATTATATACTTCAACCCCTATGTGTAAAAAGAAGAACCATCTCATATCAATAAACTAATTTTCCAAATTAAGAAGCTAGGAAATGGGAAGAAAACTAAATCCAAAGCAAGCAAAAAGAAGTAGTAAAATAAACATCAGAGCTGAAGTTAAAAAAAAAGCAGGTATAGAAATACAACTGAGAAAACTAAATCAAAAGAAGATTCTTTGAAAAGAGCAGTGGGATTGAACTATTAACTAGAATTATCAAGGAAAAACTGAGAGAAGCTGAAATGACTAAAATCATGGATTAAGAGAGAACATTACTGCTAACAGAAGTAAAATATAGTATAAGGGCAAGTTATGGACAATTGTGTGCCAAAAATATTGAATAACTTAAGTAGAATGGAAAAGTTCTATTAATATGCCAACTAACAAAACCCAGAAAAGACAATCTCAGTAGACTTATGAGAAATGAAGAGAATGAATTAGTGATTAAAAGTTTTCTCCTGTAGAAAAAAATCAGGCCCACTGGTGACGTTTACCAAAATTTTAAAGAGAAATGAATTACAACACTTTAAAATCTCTTCCAAAGAATAAGTAGAAGAGAAGGAAAATCATCCCAATTCATTCTATGAGGCTGAGATAAAAATCCTAATACTAAAACAAGACAAAGAAACTAGAGGAAGAGTCCTATAGACCAACATACTTAAAAATATAGCCATGAACATCATCAGAAGATTCCAGAAAACCTTCCAAGCATCATTATGATGTGTGATTACAATGCACAAATTAAACATATATTAAAAAAAGAAGATCCAGGCTACGGATGGAGCTCAATAGTATAGTGCTTGCCTGGCATATACAAGGCCCTTTGTTCAATCCCCAGCATTGCAAATAAAGTAAATGAATAAATAAATACATTCCAGGGAACCAAATTCAACAACCTATAAGAGGAATTTTAAATCATGTGTGGCATACATAAACAAATCAATGTAAGATGTAATAACAGAATAACTGGTAAAGCTACATAATCATCTCAACAGATTCAGAAAAGGAATTTGACAAAATCAAAGACCTTTTCATGACACCTCCTTCCCCCCCAAAAAAGTCTAGGAATAAAATAAATGTGAGCCATCTCAACTTTGTAAAGAGCAGCTAAGAAAAATAGTAGCTAGAATCATACTAAATGGTGAGACCCAGCTAAGCCGCTGACATATTTCTGATACAGAAACACAATAAAAGGTCATAAATGTTGTTTTCTGTTTGTTAGTTGTGTTTTGTTTTCCATGGTTCTAGAGATTAAACCCAAGAGTATTTTACCTCTGAGTTGATTTCCTAGCCCTTCCTATTTTTCTATTTTATTTTTTATATTGAGACAGGATCTTGCTAAATTGCTTCCTGACTAGCTGGTATTACAGGCATGCACTACTCTACCTGCTAATGTTTTGGGTTGTTTTGTTTTGTTTGCGGTGCTCGGGATGGAACCCAGAAGCATTCTACCTCCGAGCTACACCCCCAGCCCAATTTTTTATTCTTTATTTTGTTTTTTTGTTGTTTTTTGTTTTTTTTTAATTTTATTGGTGCACTGTATTCATACATCATAATGGGATAAAAATAATACTTTTGTAGACATACATGAACACATCGCCCAGTTAGCCCCTACCCGATCCCCACCCCGTTCCCTCCCCATCCCTCCTTCCCATGCTTGGCTTAGTGGTTGACATCTAGTATTATAGCAATTTATCCAATATTAACGTTGATAATCTCACATAACAGTTTCATTTGTCTGATACCAAGCTTTTGATGACTTAAAGATAATATTTCAATATTTCTTTTTGCTTTCTTTCTTACCAGAGAATATTTCTTTCTTTTTCTTTTTTAAGGTGAAACTATCATATATTTATTTATCTATTTTTCACAAAAAATCTATCCTAATATGGAATATGGACTCTAGATACCCAAAACGATCTCGAAAAAGAACAAAGCTAGAAGATGTATATTTTCTGATTTCAAACCATATAAAGCTACAATAATTGAAACAGTGTAGTACTGCTATAAAGGCAGATATATAAATTAGTGGAGTAAAATAAAGGGTCTCATTACGTTGCGAGGGCCTCCTTCAGTAGCTGAGGCTGGCCGTGAACCACAATCCTGTCTCAACCTCCCAAGTACTGGGATGACAAGCGTGCACCACCACACCCAGATATGTTTTGGTTTAGATACATGAAGTTTGGGCTAATTTGCTTCACAGTAATAAATTCAAAAATCTTAATGATAACAACAATAGAAAATTTGGGAGATGAGTATGAAAAATAAAGGTAGTCCGTGGCTGTTGCTGCCTTTGGATAGGCGGATGTCCTGGTGGGAAGTGGGGCATGGCTTCCAAGCCAGTGAGTCTCCTAGCCAGGACTCCAGGCTGAAAGACAAGGGCGAAGGCTGGAACTTGGCCCCTGAGGTCGGCCTGTGACCAAGGCATCAGAATATGTCAATACAGGGTCAAGTCTCTATACTTATATTTTCTTGATGTCAAAATCAGTCCTTTATGGGGCTAAGCCAACCTCAAAAGTATAAACAGCCCCAGATGGGGCTACAGCTGACATAGAAGGGGAGCTTGGGACCCAGACCCCAGAAACTGAAAAGGGAGAGTCACCCAAGGGAGCGCCTTATCTTAAGAAAATGCCTCTACTAATCTTCAATCACAGAGCAGGTGCCTCAGCCTTGAACAGCTAAAGCAACAAACACCCCCAGTCGATAGCCCCTGCTTTTCCCAAAAATTACTAGAGCAGCACCTTGCTGGACTTGCATTCCTAAGGGTCTGTGGGTGTCCACCCTCCCTGTGGTCAGGTTATTACAGTACCATCACACCCACATGTCCCCATGTCACCTTAGCCAGACCCATGGAGGGCTCCAGAGGGCAAATAGGACAGTCCTCACGCACCTCTTCAGCCCTCTCCAAATGGACAGTGCATCCTCTGACTGAGGCATCTGGCCCCTCATTTGTTGAAGATTTGATCCTCTTTGAGTGAGGATGTATAATGACAGAAGCCGAGGGCTGCTTAAGACAGAAATGCCAATCTGTATCTGCTTTACCTTCCTTCACAGGTGAAAACAGATGACCTCCTGCCGAAGCGGCAACTAAGGTCAGATTTAAGCTCCTATCCAGGACTTGGGCAAGCATTTATTTTTTCATCCAGCTGTGATAACTCATGAAACTACATAAATATAGATCTTGAAGTATCAGATGATAAGGAAGACTAGGTGTTCTCTGAGATCATCCTGGTCGAAAGATGCTAGGTTTAACAAAAGCCATGGGGTGAATGCAAAGGTAACATAAATAAAAACGTTCCCTCTTTTACACGGCTTTTAAAATATGCCTTTTGGAGTTAGGGGTGTAGCTCAGTGGTAGAGCTCAGAGGTAAGGTCTTGCTTAGCTTGGGCAAGATCCCCAGTACTACAAATAAACAACAACAACAACAACAACAAAACACTATCTTTCAGCAAACAATCAATGCTGGGAATTCTAAACACACTTTATAAACAGCAAATAAGTCTGAGTGCAGAAATATGAGAAACAAAGGATAAATAAAAAAGTAAGACCTCGTATGACCTCTGTAACTGTAGCCAAGGTCACAGTCAGGTGGTTTCCGAATTTCCATGACTGTAAACAAATACTCATAATACTCTTCTTTTTGTTAGTTAGGGAGAAACTGTCCTACATTTTTTTAGAGGGGGGATCAGATCCTAGCATATTAATGTCTCCAAACAAAAGCCAATTTAACATATCGATTTTAAAATCAGGAAGTATCCAAAGTGTTCAATGGCTCCATCTTCAGGATGAATGTGAAAAACCTTCCATTTTCTCCTTGTTTTGAGCCCTGGAGATGCAGGAGCTATCTCAATCCCTGAATCAGATGGGTGTGTTGTGGTCTGGAATCCCCATGGCTCCGGCCATCCAAGCTGCACAGTCCACTGTGCTGTGGGCTCTGTGTCCACAAGGAGTCTGATGTCTTCGCGAGACCCGTTATGTGCTCGGGGGTATTTATAATTCAAACTCTCAATATTCCCAAAACACCAACAAGCAAAGCGCTGCTTCCTTTCCAAGAGTGCCTGTCAAGACTCTCCACAGATGGTCTCTTGGGCATCTTTATGTCTTATTAGGATGCCAGGGAGAAGGATAAGCTTCGTTCCCCTCTTTTTGTAGAATGAGAAACAGAATCAGCATCCTCTTTTCTACATTATCTTATAAGATGGTCATTGAATAAGATACACATTTGTTATGGATCAATAGGAAAATTATTAAGCAGTTCTTCTCCTGTAATATCTGTCTAACATGTATGGGGAGGGAGGAAGGAGAGCAGAGAGGGTAAGAGGAGGGAAATATACCAAGAATTGTATGCATGTAAGTGTGAGTCATTTGACTCTCACTATGATGTATAATTATATTGCACCAATAAAAGTATTAAAAAGATTAAAAATATATAGTCTATCCCCTCTGTCTCTAAAATCACAAGCCAATGCATAGTCCAATCTGAATAAAAAAATATCAGTGAGAGATGGGCTGGGAATTACATAAGCTAAATGATACCAAACGCAGACCACAGTGAGATAAGGAAGCGAGGTGGTGTGCAAACCAAGAAGAACCCAAAACAGGGCAGAAAAATAAAAAGCTGGGTTTTTTTTAGCTGTCTAATGAGCCAGCCAAAGAGGGCAGGAGATGCAGCCAAACACAGAGAAAGCAAGAATCGAGATTGGTGGTCTACTCTTATAACTGAAAAAGGAAATCCATACTTGCTACAATCACTAGATAACCTACAATCTAGTAGCCCTCGGTTCTTTGTTTTGGCCCCCGAGTTATTTTTTAGTTACTGAAATAAACATCTGGGTGCGGAGAGAAGTGGACATAACTTCTTTCTGGGTAGTGGCCAGCATCTACACAGTGCAAACCCCAATGATACATCAACCCATATAGGTCAGGCACGGGAAACCATGACAGAGAAAACCAGTCTATTTCCTGGTCTCCTGTTCTAATGGCAATCCAGGCTGCATGGATGCTTGCTGGTGGCAACCTGGGCTAAAAGTAGGCTTTTCCTGGGTAAGAAGACATAAGCCTGAGAGAAATACAACACTCTGCTCTGTTTATTAAGAATATTAAGCATATGTTTATCTGGTTTTAACTTGCAATCCATGCAATATCTTAGACAGACTGAAAAAGAAAGAAAATGCCCTAAGAGTTTCTGTTAGCAAAGAGTAATAATTGTAAATGATCATAATAATGGTTGCTGTAACCAGCAATATATTGAGCTCTTATCCTGTATTAGACAAGTGGCTTTTGGTTTACAGACCCGTTATCCATTCATCTCTGTGAAGACTCTCTGGAGTAAGGTGCCATGTTCACCCCCTTTTACACCTGGGGAAATGGAGGTACAGAGAATTTAGCCAAATAACTCAGTCACCCAGACTCACTGGGCACTGGAATTAGAGCCACGTTTTTCTAATTTCAGAAGTCTAAGGTAATCAGGAGTTCTCCAGCCTGGCTGTTCAGCAGACTTCCCTGGAAACTAGGAGAGAATACACCAACACCTAAGCTCCTTTATGGATTTGATTTACAATGTTCCCAGACCTTCTGTGGTAGATAAGGTAGCCATGTTGGAGGCAGGGCTTGGTCGCTGGGGGTGTGGCCTTTGAAGGCAAGGCATGATTGGACGTGGGCTTCTGGGGGTGTGGTCTTCTGGGGGACTATATATGTGCCTCACCCCTCCTCTTGCTCTCTCATCCTCACTATCATGCCCTGAGGACCTTCAGCCCCAGCTCTTTCTTGGTAGCCAGTGTAAGTGGACTGAAAATCTCCAGAACTGAGAGCAAATACATCTTCTTTCCTCTGAAGTTTTGCACGTCAAATGTTTGGGTCATGGTAGTGAGAACAGTGACTGGGACAGACCCATCTTCAAATATGTGGAGTCAGAACTTCAGGAGGTAGAGAGTAAACAGCTGACCTCTTTTTCTGAATGAATCCATGTGCTTCTAGTGGGTGGCTGGGCTGAAAACCTCTGCATGAGGCTGTCCTCTGCCTAGCACACAATTGCTGAAGTTTCTAATCCTCGCCATGTGTCCTCCTAGCCCCAAGAGGATGCCCCTGAAAGCCGGAATACTGAAGTCCTACCCACAGATGAGCAGTTAGTTAGAAATACTGATGCTCATGTCTCATGTGAGATCCCTGTGGCCCTCGGATCCTCAAATGCACATTAAATTTCAGTTCTATTCCAAAGTGTGCCCTTAAAGAAGACATAATAGGTTTGGAGCTAGAAGTGGATGCTGTGAACCAGTAAAGCCCAGCAGTGACCACCCCTTTACCCCTTCACAGTGTCCCTCCATCCAGTCATCCCCCAAAGCCCTCCCTCCTCCTCTATCCTGTGTTATGGTCAAACATGGCTGGGCCCGACTGGATTGAACAAAGTCAAATTAGTTTTCCCTATTCCAGGCTCCAGCAGAACCCATAATGTTCGAACACTAATGTGCATCATAAATCTCTAAGAGGAGAAGTCACCCAGATATTTATGACTGTGCTACCCTCTAACTCAGAACTCCTATTAACATCTTTTGCAGACAATGTGTTCCCAGGGACGTGTTATGGACAACATTTATCCAGAAGAGATTGGCTTTTCGCCTTCCTCCAGGCTGCCTGGAATACCGTTTCACAGGGAGTTTCTGGAGATTTGCTTCCCAGTAGCAATATTAGTAGTGGTGGTGGAATTATCATGGACCTTAATTTTGTGCTCGCCATGTATATCAGGCAGAGTTCTAAGTGCTTATACTATGTTAACACTTTTTATAATCACTGGATAGGACTGGTCTGCACTCCCATCTCCTAGAGATGGAAATTGAGGAATAAATGAAATCTTTAGCTTGTTCAAGGTCACGCAGCCAGTTGATGGTGGATGCAAGGGTTGAATGCTGGCTTTTTGGCTCCAGAGCATTTCTCTGAAGCACTGTGTTATTGAGAAGGGAACAAGTGACCGTAGGCTCTTCTCAAAGATATCCTGTATGGCCATGGGGGGTTCTGAGCTAGACTGGTCAGTCAGAACTTCCAACTAAAAGATGCAAAGGAAGCAGGAATCTTAGCATAGGCGCTCGAGTCCCTTGCCCAAGGTGAGACTTAGGTGCTGAAAACCTAAATCATTATTGAGGGCAGTCTCAACTTTGGTGTTCTTACACTCACATGCGCATGTAAGTCCCTTTCACTCTGAAGTTCATTCTGATGTAGAATGACAATGTACCAATACAAGTATATTCATAAAACAAAGAAAGAAAGAGATATGGTGTCTTGGGAGCCCTCTGCTACAGAGTCAAGAATCTGGATTACTTTTAAAGCTCCCCAAGGTTTGGGGACCACTTGCAGCACTCACATGTGGTCAGTGACTTAAAAGAGGGCAGATCTTCTCTCGGATGCGTGAAGACTACCACAAGCCCTGATGGAAGAGGTCTAAAGGGACCACTCAGCAACCATGTCCTTTTCCCCACAGCAAGGACAACAGGTCTGGGGAGTCATGGAGTATACATCAAGAAGAATATTCACTGGAGAAGAGTGCTGTCTCTATTGCATTTTGATCTTATTTCTCCTTAAATGGACAGAGTGTGCCTGCCCATGATGCACAGTAACCAAGGTCTCTCCCTGGG
Organism: Muscardinus avellanarius; assembly: GCF_963383645.1. Taxonomy (NCBI): domain Eukaryota; kingdom Metazoa; phylum Chordata; class Mammalia; order Rodentia; family Gliridae; genus Muscardinus; species Muscardinus avellanarius. Next base: position 108,531,054 of record NC_137796.1, read on the forward strand.
CTGAGTGACCCACTATGCACTTTATACACACTGGATCCTTAAGTATTGGGTTCATTTCTTTGAGAAACATTGAAGAGCTGACTTTGTGTCGAGTACCCTTATGGGTGTTAACAGTCAAAGTAGAAAAAGTAATGCCCATTTCCATCCACCCAAATGATACACCCATGTCCTAATTCCTAGGGCCTGTGAATGTTATGTTAAATGGCAAAAACAGACTCTGCAGATGCCAGTTGAGGATCTTGAAATGAGACCATCCTAGATGGGTGCACAGGTGGAGCCTCCTAATCAAATAGCCTTTACTGGCCAAGGTCAGGGAAAGGCATGGCCACTGCAAGAAGGCACAGAGAGCTGCTGTGTTCCTGGATCCACTGTTAAGAACAGTCCAGGAGCCAAGGAGTGTGGGAAGCCTCCATAGAATGGAAAAAGAGGGAAAAGGGATTCTATCCTGGAGTACCCAGAAAGAAAAGCAGCTTCCCATTACCTTGACCTTCACTGGGGAGACTTGTGCTGGACTTCTGGCCTCTAAAACTTTAGGAGAATAAGCAATGAGTGTTGCTTCAGCCCCTGGGGTTTTCAGTAATTTTTTTTACAGCAGCAATAAAAAACAGTGAAACACTAAATAAAGACCACCTGCTCTCACAGAGCTGACATCCTAGCAAAGGGTCTTATAAATAGCATCATCCCCTTTTGGAAGAACAATTGAACTGGTCCAGGAGGGTTATACAACTTGGCTAAGCTTATACAGGTAATAGCCCAGAAAGACAGAGTTTGAACTCCATAGGTCTGACTCTGCCACTGCACAGTATCCATTATTCTGCATCACGTATAAGGCTCACCTTGCAGGGATTCTGCTGGCTGTATGGTCAGTGAAGCCAGGGAAGACACGCATTGCTAGTTCACACCTGGAGCTGCCCACCTTGATAGAATGGGATGGAGATGTGGCAGATCACCTTCCTTCCTGTCCCTTACCCATTCTTGCTTCTCTTCCTCCTCACCCACCCAAAAAAAGAAGAAGAGGAGGAAAAGGACATGGCGTCTCCTGTTGACCCAAGCTGCTGTCCCCGCACATGGCTACACCTGTCTTCTAGTTCAGAGGCCCCTGAAGTGACACACTGCCTGTGAAGACTTGTTCTAAGAACTGGCTTGTCCGCAGTGTAGCAGGAGACCCTGGAACACCAACAGAGGTGACCAAATGATCTACCTACTTCAGTTGACAATTGGCTTTCCCTTTCATCTTAAGACAATTTCCATACTATTCCAAAGACTCCATATCCTTTCCAGAGTTTCCATAAGCTGTTTACATTCTAGACCATCCTGGGACCTAAAACCCAGGTATTCCTTTAGCCCTTGCTCCTGCACTACAGGCATTGCATGGTATGTTTTAGGGCAAGATTTTTGGAGAGGCATTCCTGATATAACAGTTGGTTGTATGACTCAACCAGCCCAAAATCGCACCCAAAGTCAATAGCTTTTCTAAGTCTGACACACTGGACTATTCGACTCTCAGCCTTAGCTCTAGGCTGGCCCAAGGTTATAATTGAGGGCATTCTCTAAGTGAAGTCCTAGACCACTGACGGTAGCAAAGAAATGGAAGCAACCTAAATGTTCAACAACAAGGATGCTTTGAATATACTGTGGATGTAGATGGACTATGAAACCTTGAAATGGACATTACAGCTGGCTGTATTGGCATGGAGGATGGCCATCATTTGTATCATCACAGAAGTTAGAAAATACATAGAATAATTCTCCCCTTTTTGCCTAGTGTATAGATATATACAGCCGAAGAAAGGAAAAAAAGAGAAGAGACCCTGAAAACTCGGCATCATAATTAATAGCAACATCGGTGCTAGCTTCCTGCCATTTGTTGTGATTTGGGACCTTGAAACCAAACACTTCCACATAAAGATGCATGCACGGGGCTCAGAGGAGAAGAGAAGCACAGAGCTCCTTGGTGACTGTATTAATCCTATCAGCAGCTGTTTAATACAGATTGATTCTTTGTTGAGCATTCTCATAGGTCCTGGAGGAGCAGCAAAGAGTGAGATAGACACGCCTCAGATCTCTCAGAGCTTATGTCATACTGGGAATCAGGGAGGGAAAAAAATAAACAGGGAAGCGGTCAACACAGCAGCAACACAAGTTCCAATCCCTCATCCTCCGTGGACCTCAGCCCATCACGAAATCCTTCTTGATCCCCTAGGGTTACAGGTGGATCTCAGTAGCTCCTGCTCTATCCCAAGTGCCTCATGGACGGAGCCTCTTCAAACCCTTCTGTCTCCAGGAATTCAAATTCTGAAGCTGTCATTCTCTTTCCGGGATTTCTTGTCTTTTGCCACATGGCTATGTGATCAGTTGGTCCTCAGTGCGGTGTTCTTGCCTCGTGGGTCTACTTGATCTTCCATACCTGCTGAGCAACTGCTTAGATTTGAGTTGCAGCCTAACTGCTCTATGGGTGAGGTTCAGCTTTAGTTATCACCTTTTCTTGTAGTCCGCGCCCCAAACTCAAGGGTCCTGGTATTGCTAATCAGCCTTAAGTTGCACCTCCTATCAATGTCCTCCAAATACAGATGGCTCAGAGAAACAATAACAAGGTTTACAAGAGGCCAATAGGAATCAGCAGCCCCAGTACTTGGCCTGATCCTTGACTCTGAGACCACAGAGCAGTGGACTTCTCTGTTATCTCGCTCTCAATCCTGCCCTGGTCTCCCTGCTCAGATGCCCCAGCCACACAGCCTTTTGCTAAAAATATCAAGGTCATTGGGCCCCAGAAATCATCAATGAAGGAGAGAGATAAAAAGGTGGAGAAGTGAAATGATGTGGAAACACAGAACACCGAGTGAACCGAGGGAATTCACTGACCATTGCTCCCTCCGATGCTGAGCCTGTGACAGAGAGGATGCTCCCAGGGTGATGGGAAGAGAGGACACACAGGGCTACAGGTGCCCGAAGACATATTGTAGCTTCCCCCGTGCCTAGCTTCACCTTCCAAGGTGTCATTGTAGCCAAGTGTGGTCTGAAATTATTAAATGGAAATTTCCAGAAAAGAACGATTTAAAAGTTTTAAATGAGGTGCCATTCTGAGCAGCAGTGAAATCTGCTACCCTGCTCCATCCTGCCCAGGACATGAATCATTCTGTGGCCTAAAGTATCTCCATGGTATATGCTACCCTCCTGTTAGTTTTACCCTAGCAGCCCACTAGTCACTTAGCAGCCGTCCTGGCTATTAGATGGATTGTTGCAGCAGCTCACTGACTTGTTCTACTAACCACTATTTTACTTAATAGTGGCCCCAACTGTGAGAGTAGAGATACTGGTGGTTCAGATATGCCAAAGAGAAGCTTAATGTGCTGCTTTTATGTGAAAAAGTGGACGTTTTTGCCTTCATCAGGAAATAAAATTTTCTGGTAGGTCTGCAAATATTTAAGGTAAGATCGTTTTTAATCTCTTCCTGTGCCTAATTTATAGATTTATCTGCATTGTAGATAGGTGTGTATAGAAAAATAAACATAAATACCCAGGGTTCAGTACTATTTAAGTTTCAGACATTCATGGGGAATCCTGGAACAAACTCTATGGTAAGGACCACTGCAAAGGTCTGAGCAGCTTATCTCCAGAAAGGCAAAAAACTTTTTCTCTTTTCCGTCATGTGACAGGTCCTCTACACTTGATCTTAACCAAGAGGTGGATAAGCTGTCTGTTATGTGACAGACTCTCTCCTGGACAGATATATATGCGTCATCTGTAATTATCAAGGCTTCTTTTCCAGGTAATATTGTTGCACACTTACTCAAGATCATGAAATTGGGCTCAAGTTCACTAAGTTGCAAGTCAGCAACTTGTACAGGAGCTAGCGTGAACTCGAGTCCCTTTGTCCCCGAATAGAAGACATGGTCTCTTCCCAAGCTGCTAATACTTTAATCAGAAGGAGGAGAAAATAAACAGAAGTTGAAAACAATTGTTAGAGGAAATCCTCAGAAATATCTCCACACCCACCCCCTTCCCATGGGACCTGATACCTTCTGCATCCTGCAATGATTTCTCCCTTCCTTCTTGTGTGAACAGATTAAACTAATAGATTATGAGCATTATTCTTAAGCTACGTATATCAGGGTTGATGTGAGCCTGTTCTTGAAAGATAAGCTGCATATCAGCACTGAGGGAAAATGAATTAAAATGCAAATCTGAGCATGCCCCCATTGTGAGGCTATCTTTAATAGATACGTCTCCCTGAATATATCACAGGCGAAACTGTCAGTTTGCATCCCAAACAGGGCAAAACCCAGCTCTTGTGGCATTCCACGAAGGGTAAAGTTTATAATTGGATTTTGCCACAGGTGGAGTGTTTAACTGACCTTCACTTGGACATGTAACTTTGGGTACATGGGGGAACAAAAATTTGACAAACCCCTTTGCACCCTGGGGCTGGGGTTTGATTGAGCACTCAAAGGCTCAGGTGCAAAGCATGAGGCGGCCCTATATCTTGTGGTCCCGATCCTCAAGGGAGAAATTTCCATCCTGAGACCTCAGAACCATGCCCAGGGCCGGCGAGGGACCCCGCCAGCCAGATCGCTGACAAAAATTCCATCTAGAGCCAGAGTTCACTTGGGCACTGACTTTGAAATCATTCGAGATGAGCTGAGAAGCTTTGAGCAGGCTCTGTCTCTGTGTCTCCTGAAATTCCCATCTCCTTAGGACTAAGAGTTATTGGCCTGGTTAGAGGAGATAGCTGTCCAAAAGTCCTCTCTAGATCCCAAATGAATAGTGATACAAAATTTAAATATAAAACACACAAAAGACCTCTACAACAAAAACTATAAAATTTTAAAGAAAGAAATTGAAGAAGACCTTGGAAGATGGAAAGATCTCCCATGCTCATGGATAGGCAGAATAAATATCATCAAAATGGCCATTCTGCCAAAACTGATCTATAGGTTTAATGCAATTCCCATTAAAATACCAGCGACATTCTTCAGAGGCCTAGAAAAATCAATCATGAACTTTATATGGAGAAAGAAAAGACCCAGAATAGCCAAAGCAATTCTCAACAATAAGAAACATGCAGGAGGCATTACAATCCCAGACTTCAAACTATACTATAGAGCAATAGTAGTAAAAACAGCATGGTACTGGCACAAAAACAGATATACTGACCAGTGGATTAGAATAGAAGATACAGAAACAAACCCACACATCTTTAGTCAATTAATCTTTGACAAAGGAGCCAAACACATACGCTGGAGAAAAGACAGCCTTTTCAACAAGTGGTGCTGGGAGAACTGGCTATCCATTTGTAAAAAGATGAATCTAAACCCCTATATCTCACCAAACACAGGAATCAACTCAAGATGGATCAAAGACTTAGAAATTAGACCTGAGACTGTGAAGTTAGTAGAGGAGAGCATAGGCTCAACACTACAACATATTGGCACAGGCAGTAACTTTCTCAACAAAACCTCCAAAGCTCAGGAAATTAAAGCAAGAATAAACAAGTGGGATAGCATCAAACTAAAAAGTTTCTTCTCATCAAAGGAAACTATCAATAACCTAAAGAGGAAGCCTACAGAATGGGAAAGGATCTTTACCAGCCACCATTCTGACAGGGGACTAATATCCAGAATATACAAAGAGCTCAAAAGACTCTACATTAGCAAAACAAACAACCCAATCAAGAAATGGGCAAATGAACTAAATAGACACTTCACAAAAGAAGAGATACAAAGGGCCAATAGATACATGAAAAGATGTTCTTCATCACTGGCCATCAGGGAGATGCAAATCAAAACTACACTGAGATTCCATCTAACCCCAGTCAGAGTGGCAAGCATAAAGAAATCAAACAACAACAAATGCTGGCGAGGATGTGGGGAAAGAGGAACTCTTTTACACTGTTGGTGGGAGTGCAAGCTAGTTCAACCACTATGGAGATCTGTGTGGAGATTCCTAAGAAAGGTGGGAATAGATCCACCATATGATCTAGCTCTACCACTCCTAGGTATCTTTCCAGAGGGGTTGAATTCAGAGAAATACAGCAACATATGTATACCTATGTTCATAGCAGCACAATCTGTAATAGCCAAAATATGGAACCAACCCAGATCTCCATCAACAGATGAATGGATAGCAAAACTGTGGGAAATACACACAATGGAATTCTATTCGGCCATAAAGAAGAACAAAATTATATCATTTGCAAGAAGATGGAAAGCCCTGGAGAACATTATGTTAAGTGAGATCAGCCAAGCACAGAAGGAGAAGATACATATGTTTCCTCTAATATGCCCAAACTAGGAAACACAGAGGATACCAGTGGGACTCCAGATAATGGAGGGGAAATATCAGCAAAGTTTGAATGGTAAGATAGGAGAGGAGGAAGGCTGATCTTGATTAATGAGGGCCTACATCTGAACATGTGTAAAATTATGACATGGTTAACCTGGACAACCACTGATGGAAGGGGGGAAGGGAAAACGGGGGTGGGGGGAGAGGGCACCAAATATAGTTTAAATGTATACTATTTATGTTCAATAAAACAATTGTTAAAAGAAAAAAAACACAGAAGGACAGCAGAGAACATCTCTAGAAAGATGGAGAAGAGGAGGGGATAAGAACAGCAACCACTGTTGTTAGACCCAGCAAGGGCCGTGCAGTTGGGTGCGCAGGTGGGGACAGGAGGGATGCAGAAATCACACTGGCTTGCTACAAAAGTCTGTACCTTGAAGAGTAGAGCAATTCAGAAAGTTAAAATAGATCCCCAAAGACAAACTAAGTAAATGTGCAGAGGAGACAAGAGTCAACCAGGAACATTGACTGTTGTGAACACGTGTTTTTGTCCTTCCCATCCCAAACCCCTCTGGCCCTTTTAGTAACATGACCTTGATAGTGTTTAGAACACACACACACACACACACACACACACACACACACACACACACATACGGCTCTGTGTCCCTAAACACAGGACTGGCCCTCCGACCAAGGCCCCATGGAGAAGCCCAGGACAAGCCAGAGTGAGACTAGCCAGAAAGGGGTGTGTGATCCAGGAGGAAGGATGCTTTTCCTGTTCACGAGCTATGGGATGCCAAGAGAGGGGCTCTACCCCAGTCCAGTCCCCAAAGCAAAGACACAGGTGAAGGAGGAAGTCTGGAGTCACAAGGTCACGATCGTCACCCCATGAAGACAGCCTGCCCAAGAAGAAAACCACCACAGAAAAAAGAAAAAGAAAATAGAGATAAAGGGTGCAGATGGAGAAAGACGAGAGAGAGAGAGAGAGAGAGAGAGAGAGAGAGAGAGAGAGAGTCCTTGACCACCAGAGTCCACTCAGTGGGATGAACCCACATGGCTCCAGACCCAGAAGAGCTGAGCCCGCCTGTTCACGGTGTGACCCATCTGCATCAGGTGACCCTCACTAGCGCAGGGACCCCAACCTCAGAGGAGGAAGAGGCATCCCACTGGGTGCTGGGTGGGTAAGCGCTATATTTTAAGTGCCGTGTCACTGCATTGGTGACCAAGATATTTTCTGCTTTGAAACCTGGAAGCCACAGGGAGAGTCTTGAGGGTTATTTTTAGTGTTATTAATATTATTGTTGTTGTTGTTACTGTTATCATCATCATCACCACCACCACCACCTATGAGGAAAGGAAGAGATCTCCACACTCTAGGAACTACCAAACTTTCAGGAAATGATTTCCACTCATGTGTGTGTGTGTGTGTGTGTGTGTGTGTGTGTGTGTGTGTGTGTGTGTGTGTGTGTGTGACACACCTCACAGAGGAGACCCGAAATACCCCTTTGCTAACAAATCAAGTCACTGGCAGTCCTGGTTCCTGAGTACCACGCCTGCCTTTTCTCTCCCCATGAGCCCGTTTTATCCCTGGCCTCTCCTTTTCCCCATTCCTAAAAGAATCTCACTTAACTCCCAAGGTTGAGTGATGAGACCATTGGTCTCTTGGAAGTAACCCGCAGCAGTCACCGAGTCCTGTAGGGGCTGAAAAGGAGAGCGGCTTCTCACTCCAGCCATGGAACCTCTCCCCGTGCACGCTGGGGCCTTAGAGGTTCACCTGTGTATCTATCCAACCACATGCAAAAGCAGCAAACCATCCTTCCAGCTGCACCACCCCGGCTTTTCAGGGGAGCAGATAACTCTTGGCTGCTGATTTCCAGCCTGCCACCAGAGGGCAGACTTGCTATCCCTATCAAGCTTGGGACTTCGAAACTCAAGAGAGAGAGACTTCTCAGTAGCTGCTTCCTTTCCTGGCTTTCTTGTCTTCCGAGGACATAATGTCCTGTAAGTCATACCACAAGGCTAATAGCACTGCGTGACGGGTACCTCGAAGCTGTTTTGGCAATTTTAAAGGGAGTTGAGAAGATGAATATTTTCAATCAAAAAACAAGTAAATATGAAAAGTCACAATCACAAGCCATCATTTATTGAGCACTCATTCCGTGCCGGGCCTTTCACCGGGCACTCGCAATCACCGTCTCATTCATCTTTAGAACGCCTGAGCAGGCGGGTGCCGTCTGTTGTCACCACGCAAAGAAGGCTGAGACATTTCATTAACTGATCCAAGGTCAGGCAGCTCACCTGTGAATGGCGACGCCAGAGTCTAGCTCAGAGAGACGGAATCCATGTCTTAAACTACAGCAAAAACTATATAGACTGAATTATACATATGAGTAATAACAAAGCTTTTCATAGTTAGAACTATTCAGTTTATGACATCCTGTCCCCTTGAACCTTCCTAACGAGCTTTTAATTAAAAATATATATATATAAGGTTTAACCTGGGTGTGATGGCACACCCCTAAAATTCCAGTACATGGGAGGCTGAGACAGGAGAATCTCAGGTTCAAGGCCAACCTCAGCAACTTAGCGAGGCCCTCTGTGACTTAGTAAGGCCCTGTTTAAAAGTAAAATAATAAAATAGGTTGGGGGTGTAGCACAAAGATGGAATGCCCCTGGGTTCCATCCCTCTTTACCAAAAAATAAAGTCAAGTTTCTAAGACCTTATGGTTTTGACATGATGTTTAAATTTCAAAAACCTGGGCGGCTGTCTAGTAATAAGTGCCACTGAGTGTATTTAAATACAACTAAAACATTTTGAGATGGATAGTCCAAAAGGAGGAGTGAGCAAAAATGTCACTTCTGCCTAATGAAGAAATGATAGACATTCCTGTTACACAGAATATAGATATGCAAAGAACAATCCCATTGCCTCGAAAGAGAATGTTTAGAACTCCGCCTTAATTATTTATATTATACCAGGCTTATGAGGTAAAGAAATAACCTACCAATTGGCTTTAAACATAATTCAAAAATAAGACTCTCCCTGGTTTTTAATACATGGATATAATGTCACAATCACTAATTCCCCTCGAGTTCATAGACTTTGGATAAATGTAAGCACAATAAGAGCTGCGTGCGGTGGCACACACCTGCAATCTCAGTACTTGGGAGGGAGAGACAAGAGGACTGCAGGTTGCAGGATGGCCTCAGCAACTTAACAAGACGCTCAGCAGTCTACGGAGACTCTATTTCAACGTAGAACATAAAAAAGGGCTGAGGGTTTAGGTCAGAGGTAGAATGCTCCTAGGTTGGATCCTCAGTACCACCAAAAATAAATAAATAAATAAACAAATAAATAAGGCAAAAATTGACAGGCAGGAATTGTCACATCCTCCCTAAATTTTTTACACTGATATAATTGGGCCCCTTGCATTTAATTGTGATTTAGGTAAAAAAAAAATATATTACTATTAGTAGGCATCATCCCACAAATGCTGCCAATTTAATAAATGGCAGAAAAGATAAATGTCAGATTGGCCCAGCATTTTGCCTAGCAATCGTTTTTGAAATTTTCTTAAAATTATGTTTTTGTGAAACATTTTAGAAAGAAAAAATAATGATAAAGTCTCCCATCTTGAAGCCAAGATATCAAGAGGTTTCCTAAGCTTAAGGAATGCCCAACTGAAATCCCTAGTACCAAAAAATGATAACTAACACTCAAAATTCTCTAAAAGAAAGGGAGGATGGAGAAAAGCTCTGAGATTTATCTGATTTCTCAAGCCCTGGACCCTCCCAGTGGCAGAGTGTTTAGTCTAATCAAGGGCTACAAGCTTACCCATCATTCATGTCACAGACACCTAGATAATATTGGCTTAATGTCCTACCAAAGGCTGTTTAGAACATTTCTCAAAATATATATAACTATTTGACATATACCCTGGCAAACAGTCTTTGCCTTTCCCCCGAGAAATTTACAAAACATTCAACTAGTCTTTGGGCCAAGCATGTCTCCTTGGCCTGCTCCCACGGCCTCACCTCTTCCAGAGATTCCCCCTCCAGGCAGGAGGCCTCCTGTGGCAGCAATCCACCCACAGGACGACCTCCCTGGGTCCCAGGGCAATTCTTGATTCCCGCGGGCATCTCTCTGTGCCCAGCTTTTCTTGTAATACTGAGTTCAGAGCATTTCAGCTCTCCTGCATCTGTGGTTCCAGGTATGGGTCATTTTATTTATTTATATTTGTTTGTTTGTTTGTTTTTGGTACCTTTAGAAGAAGGAGGAGAGAAGACCTGGGACTTCTGTCCCTCTTTTTATTTTTTTATTTTCTTATTGGCGGGCTGTAGTCCTACATCGTAATGGAGTACAAGATGGTGGAGGCACACCTGCACACATCTCTCAATTAGCCCCTCCCCAATTCCCACCCATCCCCTCTCCTTCTAATATTTGGCTTAGTGATTGACTTTGATATGTTTGTGACTGCACATCCTGTACACTGGAGAGTTTCCCTCTGTGGAACCTCTGTCCCTCTCGCAGCATGACACAGGAGGGGTCTGTGTTTGTCTGCCCCCGCCCCATTTCCTTCCCTTGAACAGACCATAGCTGCAGCTTGTCATAAGCCACACCACCCACTGCACTTGTATGGGCGCAATGGCGCGCCCAGCACTTTCTGCCTCAACTTGACGTTTGTTCTTTGGAACTCTGCATCATTTGAGTCTGATGCTGGAAACTTCCATTGTCGGGTTCTGATGCTCTTATGGAAGGAGTTTGCTTTTGTGTGATGTTTTTGCAGCTAATGCCAGTTAATAGCTAAGAAGAAGAAAAAAAAAAAAAACAGACTTCCAAAGAGGCACACAATTAGGGGATTGTGGAGGACTGAGATTATACCCCGGCTCCCCCAGCTTCTGAAAGCTTATTTGGCTAGAAAGCAGGTATCCTGACAATGAATCTGGTTCAACCTATTCAAGTTTGTCCCCAGCAATTAGGGGGGTTGGGTTAGATGATGCACAAAGGGAAAATATCTGTCGGTGACAGTAACAGGAAGCTTGGCTATTTCGATCCTGACATAAGCAAGCCAGAAGCTTGGCTGCTCCAAGTACAAGCAGCATTTTCTGGGACATAGCTCTTCCTGGCCACGATGGAAGCAATCAGCTCCAGCTCTTTCAAAGGCACTCCATTGCCCCAAATGATGTGGGACATCTGTCATTTGAAAGTCCCCAGGGGGCAAAGCAGATGACATGCAATCCCTTTCCAGACATATTTTTGATGAGTGTTTATATTTTGACGTGGACATTATGGTCTAAAAGGTTTTCTCTGCAGTATGCATCCCTCTCAATTCATGTGGGATAGTTTACTAGTTGGTGGCCCCGGCCTCTGGGATAGAGTAAGATGATTTATTGATAGAGTGATCAATTCTTCATTTATCTTTATCTTCATCCATTTTCTGTTACTATAACTAAATACCTAAGACAGGGTACTTTGTAAAGAAAAGACGTCTGCTTGGCTCATGATCCTGGAGGTGTGAAGCTGAAGAGCGTGGTTCTGGCATCTGCCCTGCGTGGTGGGGGCCTTCTCACTACAGTACAGCGTGGCCAGGTCAGGGGCTCAGCAGCTGATAGACAATGGAAGAGGAAGTGTCTGGCTCAGGTCTCTTTCTGCCATTCAGGAGACTATTCTCAGGCTCTTTGAATCCCCATCCCCAGCAAAGTCCCCACTTCCAATATGAATTGGGTATTAACACGTGAATTTAAGGAGAGAATACATCAACCTCTAGCACATTTATTTAACAATTATTTATAAAGACCTGAAAGAACAGCACAGCTAGAGATCAGAGTTGGACAAAGACCCTGTGATCACAGAGCTCACATTCCAAGTGTCAATCAGAAGGAAGAGAGATGAGACCCAGATAGATGCACGAGGAGTAAACATCCTAGTAAGATTAAACAGAGTCCTGTGGGGAGACTGAGGTGAGCAATCGCTCCTGTACCACGTAGTCAGAGAAAGGCTCTCAGGGAAATGTCACTGGAGATGGGGACGTGTGTAGGATGAAGGAGCTGAGCTTGACAAGGTCAGGAGGAGGATCTCTGAGATGGACCAGTAATTGCAAAAGTCCTGGGTAGACGCAAGGCTGGGCTATAAAGAGGGCTGGACTGAAGGGGAAGGAGGTAGATAATAGTGACAGCAGGGCGTGGGCTACATGGGGTAAGGACTCTGGGCTTTGTCTGCACATGACGCCACTCATGTATTTAAAGCCTTGCTCTGGCTGGATGAGGGAGATGATTCAGAAGCTGGATTCTGGGCTGCTGTAATATGGCCCAAAGATGGTGGTAGCATTTGTCCTGTGTGCAGGTCCTGGAGGATCTGAGAGGTGCTGGGCTTAGAATACAATTTAGGAGACAAACCTGCAGGACCTGATAAGGACCAGATGCGATGGGTGAAGGAAAGGCAGGAATCCAGCCTGAATCCTTGCCTTTGGCGGGACCAGGGAGGAGCATCTTTGTCTAGACTAAGTTCAATCACGAGGTTTTATTTTTTTATTTTTTATTTTTATTTTTGTCTGGGGATGGAAGCTAGGGGCATTTGAACTCTAAACTACACTTCCTGCTCTATTTTTTTATTCTTTCTAATTTGAAACAGGGTGTCACTAAGCTGTGGAGGGCCTCACTAAGCTGAGGCTGTCAGTAACCGCAATCCTCCGGTCTCAGCCTCCCGAATGCTGGGATTACAAGCGTGCACCACCACGCCCAGCCACAAGGTATCTTACTGACCTGCAAGTGGCAGGTTCTCAAGAACCTGCAATGGCCCCTCAGAGTGGAAACAGCACCTGAAGACAGATGAGAGAAAAGAGAAAACACAAACCTAAAGAAACAGTGGTTCTATACATATCCTTTTCTCGGGACTTTGAAGGAGCGATCTTACTTCCAATGGCCACATCATATCAGGCTTTGATTTGCCTCTTTCTTTGTGTGGACAGCAGGTGGAGCTGATAACATCTCTGCCAAATGGAGAAGGAAAAGCAAGATGGATCCTCAGCACGGAATCTCTTGGGAGTCGCCGGGAATCGGGGTTCAGGGCACATTCACTGCATGTGAGGTTACGAGCACGTTCATTCTGTGTTGTTTTCCACAGTCCTGTCACTTTTCATCCTCTACCTGAGATCCTGGAGGGCCAGTGGGCAGGGGGAGAGGCAGGAGGGGACTGACACTTGCACTCACTCCACACGTCCTGCTGGGCAGCCAGGACAGGGAGGACACTAAGCTGGTCTCTGTAACAAGAGGTTTTCTGCCCTCTGGAGTTTGCCACCCTCTTAGAGACAGGCCAGTCTTCGAAGGATCCCACAGTCCAAGTAAAGGTATATCCATGGCTAGTGGGAAACGCAGGCAGAGTACATGGTGGAAAAACTGGACCTCTTCTGAAAAGGGGATGTCAGGACTTTCACCTTGGGCAGATGCCGAAGTCAATCTTGGAATTCAAGTTTCTCCTGCCCATTTGCCATACCCATAGAATTCAAAGAGCTTAGTATCTGAATGCAGAAACGCGGACCCTTTACTTCTCTAACACATGCAGTAAAATGTCTTTAGTAAAGTCCTCAAGGTGGGACTTTGCGTCCTTCTTGTCATCTTCACAGGGCTTAACTCACAGGAACTGCTCAACCAGCATTTGCTTAATGAAACTAACAAAGAGGAAGGAGGAGAATGAGGAGGAAGAGGAAGAGAAGGGGAGGAGGAGGGGGGAGGAGGGGGGGAGGAGGAGATGGGAGAAGGAGGAGGAGGAGGGGGGAGGAGGAGGAGGAGGAGGAGGAAGAAAAGGAGGAGGAGGAGGAGGGGGGAGGAGGAGGAGGAGGAGGAGGAGGAAGAGGAAGAGGAAGAAGAACAGCAGCAGCAACAACAGCAAGGAGGAGGAGAAGAAGGAGGAAGAAACAACACTGCATTTGCTAGAACGTCATAACTTAAATGAAAAGTCTCATGGCAAGTAACCATGTATAAGTATTCCAATGCAATTGAAATCTGGGTTTTTATGTGAAAAGCAGATGATTATTATTTTTTTTTTTTTTGGTGGTGGTACTGGGGTTCCTGGAAGCCCTTCTACCTCCGGGCTACACCCCCAGATCTATTTTATATTTTTGAAACAGGGTCTCTTACGCCAGCGTGGCTGGCTTCGAACCTGCGCCATCCTCCTGTCTTTGCCTCCCAAGCTCAGGATTACAAGCGTGCGCCACCACGCCCGGCCAGATGAAATTCTTTATGGCTGGAAATCTGAGAAGTTTCTAGGCATGTGGAGATGGTGTGGGCGCCACTGTCTTCATCAGCTGTACTGCATTATCTCCTGAGACATCCACCTGCAGCAGGCCCATCACATCCAGCCAGCCACCTGCAGCACCACACAGATTCAGACAGGCCCCGGCAGCACACGGGTGCCAGCCTTGTACCTTCCAGCCGTTTGATGCCTGCAGACCAGATGGACGTTGCTGGTGGCTGCTGAGAATCCATCCGGGCTCCCTTTATAAAAGCATCTGAGTTCCATTTCAAGGATGCTGTCCTCGTCTACTTTCCCCGTGTCTTGGACATGCCTTACAGCATCCTTACCTCTACCAGCAAGGCAGCCATGTGGCCAGGTCGGACGTAGTGTATCTCGTCATCCTGTGCATGGTACTTAGCTCGGAGAGCTTAACTTGGGACTGAAGCCCATCCATTATGAACTACTGAGGGGGATTTCATGCTAATATTAGGAAAAGGTAGCTTTCTTTTCAGTGAAGTTTTGCCAAAGATGACAGGATTTAAGTGTAAATTTGCCACTATTCGTCTTAGCAAAACCTACTCAGCAAAAACTATAGCAAAGGGAAAGAAAGGTTATATGAGTCTATAAATTAACCAAACCTATAAATTGAGCTATATATCACATATGCATGTCAGTTCTATATTATGAAAATATCATACATATAAATTAAATCTATAAACTAATCAAACCCCTAAATTTATACAATTATATCTAAATTACATATTAATGCAGTTTGTATGAAATATATATAAACTAAACCTTTTTATTAATTAAACATCTTTGGCTCCTATCACTAGAATCTGGGTAAAGGGTATTTTCAAGTAAAGCTCCACAGAGAGAAAGAACAAACAATAAAATGTGTAACATCCCGGCCAAGAAGGATTATGAGACTCAGCAAATAAAAACACAGAACACCCGGCTAAATATGAGTTTCAGATGAACAATAAAAATGATTAGCATAACAGTACTTTTATGAACTATTTGGGCCATCATGATATTGAAGGAAAATAATACACTTCTAGCTGCAAGTCAAATTCCATCGGGTAATCTGATTTTTTTGTTGTTGTTGTTTTTAACCTGGCAGGGCCAGGGATATAGCAGACCTGGCTTCTGGACCTCACCTGACCACAGGCTTGTGAGCGATGGCCCTGACACTTGGGTCATCCTCTCTAGCATTGGTGCTTCCTTCTTTGCATACTTCACAGAAGCACAAATAAATGAAATCATGGAAAATGAATTTAAATCTACTATGTAGACTATTCATGCCCCGTGACGGGCAGCGTAAGCTGCCCTAGATGGGCTTAACTAAGCTCATCTATCATCCCAGGCAGAGGACAACATGCACAGGCGGGACAGCGCAGATTCGGAAGGTCAGTGGCAGAGGGGGGCAACAAGGAAGGCCCCCCCAACTCCCCTGTACCCTTGTCTTGTCCTGAAAGCGTGGCTGCTCCTTCTCCGTGTCACCTCATACACTCAACCGCTCCCCCACAGCTGTGTCCAGAGGCAGAGAATAAGGTCTTGCTTTCCTATGTCTTTCTTAAGATGAAGAAGCCTTTAAAGTCATCCCCAGCAGAACTCCTCCTCAATTCCACAGGGCATGAACAAGCTCACATGTCCACTTTAGAAAACTCACCGGTGAGTCAATGTCTTACGGTTAGTTGAAATATTCTATAATTAGTAGAAATTCTCTACACTTGGTCCAAACCAACTAGAATTCACTGGGTGGGACTAGAAAAAGCCCCTGTCAAACACAGGGCCTCCAGTCTCTCAGCAGAATGTTCTATTAGCACGGGAAATAGTGGCACATGCCTGTAAACTCAGTACTGGGGAGGCTGAGGCAGGAGGACCTCTGGTTTGAAGACAGCCTTGGTAACATAGGGAGGCTCTCAGCAACCTAATGAGATTATTTCAAAAACAACTGAAAAAGGGGCTGAGGGTGTAAGTCGGAGGTGTTCAATCCCCAGTACTCTCCTGCATGTATGTGTACACACACACATACACACACACACACACACACACATACTGACTTAGCATAATGTTCTATTAGCTGGAGGTTGGCATGAAGATGGGGTTATCCGTGGGGTAGTCTGCCCATGGTGTCTGCTATGCACTCTTGCACCCCTCCTGTGTTCTACAAGGCAAGAGAAACTCCTACCAGGCAAAACAAAATGCAAGAGAATGCTGACTTTTAATGATACTCTAGGAAATTAGATGGGAAAATGAGAGGCTCAGGAATCCTAGCTAAAGGGAGGGGTGGGCTTGAATTCTACCCTGGTTCTGTGGCCTCGAGCAACACACCTCCTGTCTCTGCCCCAGTCTCCCACTTTGAAAACCAAGGAGCAGCATCCAGTCATGGGTGGGGTGGGTGAACTGGTACCCTGCAGGTTAAAGACATATCAGGCCATCCAATATGGAGTGTATTTCTGACGTCCTCTGCTAATACCATTTTGAAATGGCATTTTATTATTATTATGGGGGTTTTTTGGTGGTACTGGGGTTCCTGGAAGCCCTTCTACCTCCGGGCTACACTCCCAGACCTATTTTTACATTTTTATTTGGAAACGGGGTCTCCTAAGCCAGCGCGCGTGGCTGGCTTCGAACCTGCACAGTGATCCTCCTGTCTCCGCCTCCCAAGCGCGGGGATTACAAGCGTGCACCACCATGCCTGGCTTGAAATGGCATTTTAAGATGCAAGATATTGATTTTGGTATGAGTGTGAATGTACGTCATGCACATCAGGGAATCTCCCTCTTCCCCTCCCATCCCTCTCAGTGAGGTCGCCTTACCTGCTCATCTCTGGTTTCTCCCTCTCCCTCTAGAGTTCCTCCTATGGCCCTTTTGCTCCCTCGCTTCTGTATATTAGGGAGAGCATCCGAAATTTTACTTTTTGTGACTGACTACTCTGACTTAGCATAATGTTCTCCAGTTCCATCCATTTCCCCACCGATGACATAATTTGGTTCTTCTTTATGACTGAGAAAAATCCCTTTGTATACATATCCCAGAGCTTTATAATCCATTCATCTGTTAATGGATATATCAAAGTCCATCACTGAGCCAAACATGAGGAGGGAGAGGGGAGGGAATGGGGTGGGAGATGGGAAAGGGCTAAATGAGTGATGTGTGCATGTGTGCCTCCACCATCTTGTACTCCATTGAGATACATGACTACAGTGAAACAATAAAAACCAAATAAATAAAAGTAAAATAAGCCGGATTGGGTGGCGCACACTTGTAATCTCAGCGTTCAGGAGGCTGAAAGCAGAGGATCACAAATTGAGGACAGCCTCATATACTTAGTGAGGTCCTTTGCAACTCAGTGAGATCCTGTTTCAAAAATACAAAAAGACTTAAAAAATAGGGCTGGGGGTATAGTTCAGAGGTAGAATGACCCTGGGTTCCATACCTAATACTGCAAAAATAAGGGTCGGGTGGGAGGAAGATGCAAGAGAAATAATTTAAGAGTCTGCCCAAGCAAAAAAATAAAATGGATGGATGCTTTTAAACTTCAGAAAAGGGTGAGTTTCTGAAGAAGGCCGGCATGGCTGACAACCACACTGGGGTCTCTGCTCCCAGTCACCCACCATCATGCCAGGGGACTAGAGAAAAAAACCACTTCAAGGAGCCCAAGTGGGGATCACTGTCTGCTGTGTTAAGAGCCGACCACATAGAAACAAGTCCCATTATGGTTTTCTTAGAGACTTCTGTGTCATTTCACAGAGGCCACTGGGCAGCTGGCGGGTGGCTCTGCCTCTGGTTATACCAGTTGTAGGAGTTTTTCGGTGTTTTTTTTTTTAAACTGGTAACCTAGATATTTAAATCTACCCTTCCCTTCCCCAAGTCATGGGGTGGTTTTCCAGACAAAGGAAAATCTACCCTCTGCACCATGAGACACATGCCGTCTGTCCCCAGGCTTCCCCTGCCCAGCAGATGGCCCTCTGGGCTGGCTGAATTTCCAAATTCATGGGCCAGACTGCCATGGTAACTCACTCCCTCATTAGCCCAGACTCCAAAATCTCATGCCATGAATTGCACTGCTGTGTTTTGTTTAATGATGAAATTGCCATTCTGTCTTGGTTTCCTATCACTCACCTCTCAAGTGCCCCAGAGGAACGTAGGGTGGATCCCAATGCCCGAACAGCCATGGGGCAGAACTGACCCCCCACACACTAGGTTACACTTCAACACCAAGAGGACCCTTGCTCGGGTAAACAACGGGAAGGAAGTTTGCCTTCCAGGCAGTCCAGATCCCTCAAAGACCCGTTCATATTTTGCTTGATCAATTAATATTTTCTTCATACATTTTCTCTTCATTGCTGACATGCATTCCCATCCCTTCTCCTTCTGATTCCATCACCATTATCACAGATTCCTACTTGAAGATGCCCACCAGCGACCAAGAACTCACAGGTTCAGACCAGATGCTCGACTTGGTCACGGCTCTAGCTCCTCCTCCACTACCGTCCTTCACAATCTGCCCATCCTGCAACAGACTCATGATCACATTTGCTCAGGTTTGACGTCCCATTGGCTTTTGAGTTGGTATACAGTTCTCCGGATTATTTGACACACAGTTCCTTGAGCTGTGAGGATCAACACAGGAATAACTCATGAAGGTTTTGTTGTTGATATTGGTTGGTGCTGGGGATTTAATTCAGGGGCATCCTACCTCTGAGCCATACCCCAGCCCTATTTTTAACATTTGTATTTCAAATCAGGGTCTCACTAGGTTGCTGAGGGCCTCTCTATGGGACCGAGGCTGGCCTCGAACCTGCAGTTATCTATTTCAGCCTCCCAAGTGCTGGGATGCCAGGAATGGGGCACCACGCCTGGCTCCCTGACTCCATGAGACCTGTGAAATAAGTCTCACCAGCTCCACTTTACAGATGAGCAAGTGGAGGCTGAGCCTGGACATTATGTCCTAGACTTGGTGACAGTCAGCTTTAGACGCCCACCCAGAGTGATCTGGACCTCAGTCCACAGCATATGTCAACAGGCGATGCCCAGAGTTTTCTGGACTTACCCTGACTCTGAACCCACAGCTATAAGTATGTCCTAAGAAAGATTTTCAAGACAGGCTGCAGGACTAGGCTAGAACCCAACCCACAAAAAGGGAGACCCTGAATTGGACTTAAAACCAGCCATTTATTTACTTGTCTACCGATTGTGGTAGATAGATACCTATTTATTTATGTATATATTTATTTATTTAGAAATAGGCCCCTAAACAGGTAGATAAATACCTACCTACATATGTATGTATGTATGTATGTATGTATGTATGTATGTATTTGTACTGGGAATTGAAACCAGAGGCATTCTACATCCAAGCTACATTCCCCCAGGCCAATTTTATTTCTTATTTGGAAACAGGGTCTCATTAGGTTGCTGAGAGCCTCACTAGGTTGCTGAGGCTGTCCTCCAACCTGCAATCCTCCTGTCTCAGTCTCCCAACTACTAGGCCAACATACCCTACTTAAACAAGCTATTTCTCTCTTCTCTGGTTTCCTTATAGCAGGTGGCCTTAAATGCCCCCTTTGTCATTCAGGAAAGGCCTCCTGCATGCTCGTCTTTAAGAGGACAAAGACTTTGGGAAGAGGCTCCCTAGGGGCTCCTTTCTGCTAGGAACATGTGGCATGCGCCCCCTGTGAGTTATGGGTCTGGGGCCATGTGGACACTGCCTGCATATCACACCTGCGGTGACTGGGGAAGCTGGAGAGGGCGGCATAGCCCAGCAATTTTCAATCAAGTACTTGTAGCAGTGTTTCCAGAGTAATTAGATTCATGACCTGCCACGGGGAACAATTTCTTCTCCTAACTTATCTGGACTACAGATACAAGCGTAAACACTCCAGTGGGGCCTCTAAATTCTGACCCAAACTTGAGCTGATCTGACTTTCATCTGATGCCAGAGGCTGCCTTCTGAATTATGGCAGCCTTCCTGCACTGCCTTGAAGTAAACGGGCCTCTGGGAGTTTCAGCAGCCACTTAAGACTTTGCTATGCATATTTGGATGAGGCAGGCAGCAACTGGCAAAAATAAGGGGGAAAGAAACACAGAGAGAGAGAGAGAGGGAGAGAGAGTGTGTGAGCCTGCACAGAAGAGAAATCGAGGGTGAGAGGGAGAGAGAGAGAGACACCAGGCTGTCCTCAACTTCTCAATACTCTAAATTAATTACCAAAGAACCTATTAATTTTGTCATTCTGTGGGATTGGCCCAGACAAGACTGTACCAGTATATAGCTTCCATTTCAACGTGGCCCATGGTTTTATTAGTGTAGTCTATCAGCTTTGATAGCAACCTACATCTTCAGAGCGTTTCTCCCCCTCCCCTTGGCCAATAAAGAAAAACCATAAAGGACATCACAAATTTAAATAAGGCTGGGGAAGTGTGAAAATTATTAAGAAACCCAAGGAATGGCTATTCACATCGCAAGGGCAGTTCATTAGCATCCAGCAATTGAGTCACTTAAATGAAGGCTTTTCTCCCCCTTCTCTTTTAAAGCAAGGCTTTCCGTACCATCTTAATAATGCCTCTCAAGGATCTAAAGACGCAGTTCAGCAAAGCCGCAGCAAAACCATAAAATACAGAGTGGTCTTATCAGCCGCCCCATCGAGCTTAACACAACCAGAGGGAGAAGCAAGTCCGGCACATGACATAACCGTGTTCTCCTTTGTTGCTGAGTAGAATCCCATCGCATGTGTAGCCATCGCTCCGTCATCCATTCATCTGCTGGTGGACATCCAGGTCGGTTCCGTGATTTGGCTACTGTGAGTTGTGCTGCTATCAACATGGACAGGCCAGGAGAACGTTAAGTGAAGTGAGGTTAGCTGGTCACAGAAAGCAAAGGGCTGTGTGTCTGCTCTCGTGTGCAGAGGCTAGGGAGTAACTGGGATCCAAAAGGGATTACTGTATATATTTTTATCTTTATGTGCATCATGTGGAAAATGGCATACATTCAGACTGTGCTCGGTGCCTGCTCCCCCACCACTTCCCCTTCCCCCTCCCAACAGTGAGGTCCAGGTTAATAAGCCCAAACTAGGGAGCATTAGGAATAGCAGAGGGACTCCAGATAATGGAGGGAAACCTCAGCGAAGCTAGAATGCAAGGCTAGGAGAGGAAGAAGGCTGAGGCTGATTCATGGAGGAGCCACAAGAGTGATTTTAGGTAATGGAGAAGTTACCCCAGGGGAGCTGGGGAGAGGGCTAATGAAGGACACACGTCCATCGACGTTTCGTACATACGTGAAAGTATCAATGCCAATTTCAATATCATGTAATAGAACGTATGGGGGAGAGGAAGGAGGGGGAAGGACTGAAAGTAAGCTCACCAAGTGTGTGTGCATGCGTGCCCCTATAGATCTAAACTGCATTGTGATGTGAGACTACAGAGCACCAACAGAAGTACACACACGCATGCGTGCACACACCACACACACACACACACACACACACACACACACACACGTGCTAGAAAATGCACTGGTCAATCTTTTTTTTTTTTTTTTTTTTGGTGGTACTGGAGTTCCTGAAAGCCCTTCTACCTCTGACCTATTTTTACATTTTTATTTGGAAACAGGGTCTCTTAAGCCTCCCAAGCACAGGGATTACAAGCGTGCGCCACCATGCCCGGCTGTACTGGTCAATCTTTGAGGCCACCGTTTTTCCTAGCTCTCAGCAGCATCTCCCCTCTGCTGCACAAAGACAGAGAGGTCCAGGAAGACCAACTGAGAAATAGCAACGTGATTGCTGAAAAGAAATGGTCTCTGGGTTCCTTAAGGCTGACCACAAACTCGGAGGACAGCCCAGTTGGAGGCTCAGCTGTTTTGCTACACGGGGGAGGGTGTGGGAGGAGCAGGGAGTCACCCGGTGTGTGTCCTGGGCTGCCCAGCAGAGCTCCCATTCTAGTGGGATTCCGTAGATCTCATGGAGACCTGCCTCCCAGAATGTGTCAAGAATATTCTAATCTTCAGAGCAGCTGCAGAACTCAGGGTCCAACAGGAGGGTGGGGGAGCGAGGTGGAAATCTGTGGCTAGGTATGGGGTGCAAATGATCCAGGTGTATGTCAGCACAGCTGAAAAGCTGGTAGTGGAAAAAGGCCTCAGAAGAGGAAAAGTGACCCTGTCAGTTACTGGATCCAGCTGTACCACTCCTGGGGCTCTTTCCAAGGGAACTCAAGTCAGAATAGTACAGTGATATGTGCATATCCATGTTTATAACAGCGCACTTCACAGTAGACAAATGTTGGAAGCAGCCTACATGTCCATCGACAGAGGAGCTGGAGGATGAAACTGTGGTATACACATGCAGGGGAATTTTACTCAGCCATAAAGAAGGAAAAAAAAGTCATGTGATATGCAGGACAGTGGATGGAACTAGAGGATACTGTGTTAAGTGAGTAAGCCAAAGCAAAAGGCTCCATGATGATTTTATTCTTGTAGAAGCTAGAGAGAACTTGAGCGATAAAAGGGACCTGGTGTAAATGAGACCAGCAGAGGAGTGGAAGGGGAATGTGGGGAAGGGGAGAGGGAGACTTGATGTAGTTAATGATTCAAACAAGCCCATGTGCATGCGCGACCTACCTACCAATCAGGATTTCAATATGGTGGACTGGGAGGGGAGGGAGGCGGGAGGTGCTGTGCGCGTGACTGTTTTTTATCACCCTGGACCTCACTGTGACGCGTCACAGCAATGTACCAACAAAAGCATATTCTGAATGAAGAAATATTTGCAGGCCTACTGTGTGCGAGGCCTGGGTCCTGTTCTTAGGAATGGAGTGATAAGGACCAAGGGCAAGCACTGCCTCGTGGAGCTTTCTGCCCAGTGGTAGAGAGAGGGAAGGAATGATAATAAATGTCAGCGACAAGATATTTCAGAATGCACTGTGAGGCCAATCAAATACAATTCTGAGAATAAATGACAGGGAGAAATCACCATCATCCAAAAAGGGTGCCTTAAAGAAACCATAGCCACGCAGGTCACTTCAGAAGGAAAATTAAGAGCATGGCTGGCCAGCGAGGTACTAATTTTATGATTATTCTTTTGAGGGAGAAGAGTGAGAAAGGAATTTTTTAAAGCATAGGTCCCCTCAATGGCTGGGTACTGTTGTTATTCTGTGCCTTGAGCAAACCAGATTTTTCAATCTCTCCCCTCTGGTTCTTCACCAGGTTTTTTTTTTTTTTTTCCTTTTTTAAAATCTTTTGTTGGTGGCCGGGCGTGGTGGCGCACGCTTGTAATCCCCGCGCTTGGGAGGCGGAGACAGGAGGATCGCGCAGGTTCGAAGCCAGCCGCGCTGGCGTAAGAGACCCTGTTTCAAAAATATAAAATAGGTCTGGGAGTGTAGCCCGGAGGTAGAAGGGCTTCCAGGAACCCCAGTACCACCAAAAAAATAAATAAATAAAATATTTTGTTGGTGTACTATAGTCCTACATCTTAATGGAATACAAGATGGTAGAGGCACACATACACACATCACTCATTTAGCCCTTCCCCAATTCCCACCCCATTCCCTCCCTCTCCCTCCTTCCCACAAGGTTTTTCAGTGTGGGTTGATGGTGTCTCCCACCCTGGAGTCACATCACTACCCCAGTGTAACTTCCCGGGGACTCTATGCCAATCCAACATGGAGAGCCTCGGGTGCAGTCACACCCCAGGATGCTCTCTCCCACCCTCTCTTATCACACCAGGTGCCTCTTCTCAGCATCTCCCTCCTAGATACCACCTCCAGGCTCCTCAAATAAATACCACAAAAATCTCCACGGCCAAGAGCTGTGACTTCCTGCAACCAACCATCCCAACACCTGGCCCCATAGTGCCCAGGTTGGAGCTCTGTCTCCACCGAGTTGGTAGACGGCACTCACACCTAGGGAGCTGTGGGTCTGGATGTCAGTGACCCCCCTTAAGAGTTTGACATATTTCTTTATCTCCGAGACCTGCACCACAGTTAGTGTTCAATAAACGCTTTGTTCTGGGCATGTAATCAGGGAGTATTTGTATAGCAATTTTCAGGGAGCAGACTGCTTTCACAGAGATTCTCATTTTGCAAGCTATTAGGCCATATATACTTCAATGGTACACTGTAGTCTCATCATAATGTAGTTCAGAGTGTGAGGGATACACACACACAGTACTGGGTGAGCTCTCCCCTCTCTCCCTCCCCACTCCCTCCTCTTCCCCATACATAATATTGAGATTGGCATTAATACTTTCTTCTTTTCTTTGTGGTGCTGGGGATGAAACCCAGAGGCATTCTACCTCCAAGCTATACCCCAAACCCAATTTTTATTTTGTGTGTGTGGTACTGGGGATAGAACCCAGGGGCATTCTACCTCTGAGCTATATCCCCAGCCCTATTTTTCATTCTTTATTTTTAAACAGGATCTCACTGAGTTGCAAAGGACCTCACTAAGTAGCTGAGGCTGGCCACGAACCATGATCCTCTGGTCTCGGCCTCCTGGATGCTGGGATTATAAGCGTGCGCCACCACGCCCGGCTTGATACTTTCACATATGTATGTAATGTCAGTGGAAGTGTTTCCTTCATTAATTCCAAATAGAGTCTATCCTCTCAGCATTGCTAAAGAGTGGGGATGAGGACTGACTATATTTCCACAGTCTTAAATCAAAGGATAACCTGCTTCTCTCTTAAGAGTGTCACTGTAGAGGAAAAAGAAAAAGTGAAAATAAAAGAATCAGCTTTCTCAATTTTGCCTAACAGAGAAGCACAGGAGGAAAATAGACATGGGCAAAAGAGAACAAATGAGTATGTAGCATCTACCTCATTCTAGGGAGTCTAGCAGGCATCTTACGTCATCCCGTCAAGTCAGGGCCAGCTGTATAATTTCTGGGGGAAATGCAAAATGCAGACAAAGGTCCTACTCTTGGAAAATCATCAAGGATTTCAAGATGGCAACAGTACAATAAGCCCTTCTAGAAACACAGAGACCTGGTGCACCTGCCCCGATGTTCCCAGCACAGCTTGCATCTTCCTTGTTCTACAGATGAGACGAGGTTGAGCAACAGTCCAAGGGCACAGCTGACAAAGAGCAGGGCAGACATCCAGGTCCAAATCTGCCTGATCTATTTACTGATTGCATGAGGACACACACACACACACACACACACACACACACGCACGCACGCACGCACGCACGCACACTCATGGAACTTAATTGATTTTAGTCCCCAAATTATGGAGGCCCCCAAAGCGCCTCACAAAATGAGAAGCCTTAATGACTTCATGCCCTTTAGAACTGCTAAGTATTTGTTTGCATTTCATTAAATTTGCAAAGTAAAACTTGATTTAAAATTCTGCGGGCTCCATTTCAATGATCTGCATGGGAGGCAGGCGTCAATGGAATGGCTGAACACATGAGGGATGGGAGCCCCCATTTTTTTTTCTTTTTCCACTTTGCGAGCCTTGGAATTTTTTAATGAAAAATTTCACGGCACATGAATCATTACATGGGGAGGGAAATACTAAAACCTGATTGCATTATTGAATCCTGAAATTGCTCCAGATAAGATGAAACTACTTCCAATCCCCTGGGATAACATCCCAACTTGACCCTTGTAGTTTTAATTGATAGGCAATCTCTCTTCCTATGAGATAAACTGAAGCAAGGAAAATGAGCTGGAGAGCTCCAGCTCTCTTTCTCTTTCTCTTTCTCTCTCTCTCTCTCTCTCTCTCTCTCTCTCTCTCTCTCTCTCTCTCCCCCTCCCTCCCTCCCTCTCTTCCTCTCTATATTGGGGATTGAACTTAGGGGCATTCTACCTTTGAATTATAAACCCAGCCCATTTTTTTGAAACAGGGTCTTGCTAAGATTCCGAGGCTGCCCTCACACCTGCCATCCTCCTGTCTCTGCCTCCAAGTACTGGGATTGCAGAATTAGCTCCAGCTCTGTCTTACCAGAATTTTCCAGAACATGGTCACTTGAGGGGCAATTTAGCCAGAAGGCACTGATGACAGGCAAATGGCTCTTACTGTCCTGACTTAATGGGGTGTTCGTCTTAACTTTCAAAGTTTTATGGTTAGAGATGAGACCCATTTGTGCAAGTAGCTGAGGGCCAGTGTTCCAGGGGGTTGGTAGAGGCCACAGCTCTAAGACTTTATTCTGCCTGAAGGGTCTGAGGAGCAGAGAAAGAGAGGAACGTAGGGAGTAATCAAGTATCACCAGCAGACACACAATTGGAAAATGAGACCTGGGCTGCTTGCTGCCAAAGGAGAGTCTGAGATTAGTAGGAGCAGATTAGGAAGATCGGCTATGCAAGACTGTGGAAGAACGTCCTGGGCAAAGTTAGAAGTGGTGAAGAAGATTAGACACATGCGGGTTTGAGCTGCTGCCACTGCCATCATCGTTTTCATCATCTTTGCCGTTGCCTTCTTCCTCTTCCTCCTCCTCCTTCTCCTCCTCCTCCTCCTCCTCCTCTTCTCCTTCTTCTCCTTCTTCTTTTTCTTCTTCTCCTCCTCATCCCCCTCCTCCTCCTCTTTTTCTTCTTCCTCCTCCTCCTCTTCTCCTCCTCCTCCTTCTCTTCTTCTTCTCCTCCTCCTCTTCCTCTTCCTCCCCCTCCTCCTCCTCCTTCTTACTTTTCTCCTCTTTCTCCTTGTCCTCCTCCCATTCCTTCTTTCTGTTTGTGTGAAGTGTGTTAGTTACTGGGGGTTGACCCAAGGGCATTCTACTTCCAGGTTACATCTCTAGCCCTTTTTTATTTCATTTATTTATTTATTTTTATGTTGAAATAGGGTCTCATCTAGGTTGCTGAGGCTGTCCTTGAACCCAAGATCCTCCTGTCTCAGCCTCCCATGTACTGGGATTGCAGGGAGAGCCTTTTTCAAAGATGGAGCCAGCAGGATGTGTTGATGGATGGGGTGGAGGAAGGGTGGAATCAATAACAATGCCTAGGCTGCAGCTTCAGCAACTGAGTGGGCTGTGATCCCCACCCCCGCGCAGGTGCTGCTGAGTGGGACCTGGTTCAGGCAGCCCTGTCTCAGCAGACACCCCGCCCATTGCTTTCCTATTTTCCCCTACCTTGACTCTCCACCACAAACATCATTTCATTCCGTCTCCCTTGCCCACATCCCCTTTAGTCTTAACTATGAAGTGTTTCTGAGGCTTTGAACCTTGGGGACCTTTCAATTGGCCCTGAATGCAAGTATGAAAACACCCAAAGAGACACACAGGCTTTGAGCTAACGGTGAATTAAAAGCCTGGCCTACTGGCTGGTGAGGACTTTTGTAGAACTGTGAACATGAAGCACTGAATTGTACTCCAACTTGGGTTTGGAGCCAGGTCCTGGTATGGGAAGGGGCTGGGCTACGCCAGAGCTTGGGACTAGAAGGAAGTGAGAGCCCGGGTCCTGAATCGGGAGGCTACAGAATGGTACCTTCTATCTGCTCTGTCTACCTCACATGAAGCAAAGCCCGGGGCTCCAGGATTTCAGCAGGAGCCATGATTGGCATGCAGGTGGAAGGAAGGGTTGGAGAGGTGTTAGGGCTTCTTAAATACCATAGCTAGAGCCTCCCCTAGATCCTACATGAAGCTAGTTAACTGGACTCTTGTGTGGCTCAGATGATGGTGCTCCCCTCTGCCCTGCTCAGGCACAAATGCCCCTGGCCACAAAGGAGACCCCAGAAGAGTCAGATTAGCGCAAGTCCATCCTCCTTCAGGTGAAAAAACCAACTCAGAGCTCCTGTCCCGGCGCGTGGGTGTCTTGTCAGGACCACATGCACGGAGTGGCAACACCATTAATTATTTTAAAGACCGCAAAGCGAGGTGGACCTCTGATTTTTTTTCCTTTTGCAATGTGTTATTACTCCATTGTGATTCCAGAACTGCCTTTTATCCCCCCAAGGTTTTAAACAACAAACGTATGTCACAGACCGTGCAAACATCGGTGGGTGAAGCACAGGAGACCCGATTCTCAGGTTAAAAGAAAACACACAGGCCCTCCGAGAAGAAAAATGGACTATTTCAGTTGGAAAACAAGAACCGGGGATTATAGGGAACATGGTAAAGAAAGCTTGGAGGTCTTATCTCGCAGGTTCACAGCCGTGATGCCCTAGGCTTCCCTTGCTTCCCCCAAAGGGAACTCATTTATCAGAACACAAAGCATGTAACCTTTGTTCCAGTGAGGCAATCAGCCCAACAGGTACCGCGCACCCCAGGAGAACAAGCTCTGCATTCCGCCAGGCACTTGCACGAAAGGAACGATTCACAATTTGTTCCGATAAACATGTGAAGTCAAATGTCAAGCATCACAAACATCTATCTGAGCTGTTGGAAATTATGTGGCTGCTGTTCAGAGGACTGTGTATAACGGAATATCCATCAAGGCCAAACAAAGGCACCTCACTGAACCCCTTCACCCGGAGCCAGCCGACAGCCTCTTGCTCCTCTGTGGGGCACTGACCCACCATGGGCAACAGCTCAGGCAGTAGCCTTGACATGTGTCACCTCCATTGGCTACTGATGCACAACAAGAAATTACATGGGATGCTATCAGAAAATTGAAAATTCAATGAGTGTCTCACTTAGTTACTGTAATTCTTCAATGCTATTCCAAGCTTGTGCAAATTAGAAGCCACTTACATCTCCCAAGCCTGACAGAAGACTGGATGAGATTTTCATTATGCTTTTAATAGGTCGATGGGGAAATTTCCTATGAAAGGTCCTCGAGAAGAAAGAGGTGATGGATCTCTGAAGTAAAAGAGATCTTCAGAGAGGTAACCAAGATGGTACCCCAAACTTTCCACAAAGTGTTGAGTAGCACTGCCTATCTCTGGGTAAGGACAAGATGCCCTATAAATTATCTTTACTAACAGAATCCAGATAGAACCTATAACGGTCCAGTTATGACTCCAAGCATGCCCTGGTGTGGCATTCCTGTGGCCATCTTCTGTAGAGACTAACACCATTGGTCCACACTCTAGGCTCATGTGCCTTCCAACTGGAAAAGCCCCAAAGTGCTATGTGCACAGATAGTCCTGTATTTCTTAAGAGTTCGGGAGCAAACTTTTGAGAGCCCCCACATCACCAGCCACCACCATTATGGGATCCTTTAAATGACTCAAAGATTATCAACAACAGTAAATGGGATGCACGCAGGATTGGGGGGAAATTATTACTCTCTAAACAAGATCAGAGACAACTAGATGCTGAAGGTAAGTATCCTTTGGCTAAAAATCAAAGAGGCCACTTCTCAAAAGCAAAGGAAGAAAAGAGTGAGCCTACAGAGGCATTTTCTTCCATAAACAAGGAGAACTTCATTGTGTCAGCATCTGGATTGCTTCCTGCAAGAAAGTCACACAAATGTACCGTGATTTGATGAAATAATACTCGGGGCCATCAATCTAACTTATGAGCATAATGGTATGTTAAGATAAAGCACTTCTTGTCGGGTACACAAACCCATCTATAATGGCTGCTGAAATGTTTTCATTAAAACAGGTTGGGTATAGAAAACTCGACTCTCAACTCTGTTTCCATGGAAACCTGCAATTCAACTTTTGAACGCACGCAATGGCAGTTCCTTTTTGTCACATGTTATTCCTGAAGAGCATTTGTCAATGAAAAAAAATTAAGAGGTAAGCCTCTGGGTAAAGTGTGTCCTGGACACAGAAGTGAGTGGAGTTTACTGGTTCTGACTTCAGCTCTGTGACCCCAGATGCTTAATTAATTCACCCACTTAATAAACAAAGGTTGAGTCACCCTATTGGAAATGCTTGGGAACAAAAGTTTTGGATTGTTGATATTTTTCATTATTTTGGAACATTTGCATATACACAATGAGCTATCTTAGGGACAGAACCCAAATCTAACCACAGAAGCCATTCATGTTTCATATATGTCTTATGTGTCTTTTACATGAAGTCAGATGATCGTGTTCACTAGGTTGCCGAGACTCTCAGATGTTGCTGAGGCTAGTTTTGGACCTGCATTCCTTCTGTCTCAGCCTCCCAAATATTGGGGTTACAGGAATGCACCACCAGACTTGGCTAAAAGTATTTTCAATGGTTTTATATGGACAGACTATTCCGCTCACGGTATCCTATTAGCATTCAAAACGTTTCAGAGTTTGGGTTTTGTTTTTGTTATTTGCAGAGCTGGGGACTGAACCCAGGGTTTCTTGCGTGCTAGGCAAGTGCTTTCCCACTGAAACAAATCCCCACCCCTGGAATTTACATTTTTTGGGATTTCTTATTTTTGAATGAGAGACGTCCAACCTAGATTAAGTATGACTCGTGATAAACATGCTATGAAAACAGTGTCACCATGCTCAGGGCCTGATGTAAAAGAACTGTAACGAAAGCAAAATGGATTTCAAAGGCAAAAGAAAAGAAACATCTCTTCCACTCAGAAAATATCAGGGGAATTAGAAGGAACCACTAAAATATCAGCTGGGTCTCCCATGACAGAATTTACGAACAACACAGACAAACGCGAGTCGATACCGACGGGTTACATCACATGGGAGGGGCTGGGAAAGACCAGAGAATTGGGAACAGGCAGCGATTAGGTCCAGATGAGGCCAGAAATTGGTGAATGGGATGAATTCCTCATTCATTCACTCATCTGTTCATTCATAAATTCATTCATTCATGCATGCATCCATTTTCTTACTCGCTCAACAATGAGTGGTAACTCTGTTTCCAGCACCCCTCCATCAGCTAAGATACCCTAGTAAAAAAAAAAAAAGAGAAGGTATCGTCTTCCTGACACTTTTATGTCCAGGGGCAAGCGGGCCAGACATGTGGAGACCCAAGACAACTGCAAGAGTGGGCAGGGCAGGGCCAGAGCTCAGAAAGCAAGACACGAGTCTCTCAGCTCTTCAGGTTTTTGCCTGTAAAATAACATCAA
Organism: Muscardinus avellanarius; assembly: GCF_963383645.1. Lineage (NCBI taxonomy): Eukaryota > Metazoa > Chordata > Mammalia > Rodentia > Gliridae > Muscardinus > Muscardinus avellanarius. The sequence continues at coordinate 108,562,465 of NC_137796.1, forward strand.
TCATTTCTGTCTCATAAGGCATTCGGAAGGATCACAGGGTTACATGTGGGGGGACACTGGAAATAGAGGCAGACCTTGAGTGTATCCACCAACAAAAGGGTGCCCTCAGTGATGGCTACGATGCTGGATCAAAGGTGCAGGAAGGCCGGGCATGGTGGCGCACACTTGTAATCCCAGCATTTGGGAGGCTGAGACCAGAGGATTGCGGTTCGCGGACAGCCTCAGCTATTTTGCGAGGCCCTCCACAACTCAGTGAGACCCTGTTTCAAAATAAATAAAAAATTGGGCAGGGCGTGTAGCTTGGAGGCCAAATGCCTCTGGGTTCATCCCCAGACCCACCAAAAAAAAAAAAAAAAAAAAAAAAAAAGATGCAGGAAGGTAACAGAAAATGTAAAATGAGAGAGAGGAAAAGTAAAGATGGACACACGATTGGGAGTTTCGTCCTCAAGGAAGATGTAAAAGGCCAAAGCCCAGTTGGCAGGGTGGGTCGATGCTGTTCAGAGCCTCTGGGTGGGGGTGGGGGGATGAGAGCCAAGGCCAGGCATGCAGAGGACGGTTTCTGTAGAGCCCTGAGTGCAGAGTCCCTCGAAAGAGGCAGGGAATGCTGGGTGTGATGGCGTACACTTGTAATCCCAGTACTTGGGAGGCTGAGACAGGAGGATCACGCAGGTTCGAAGCCAGCCTCAGCTACTACGTGAGGTTCTCAGCACCTTAGTGAGACCCTGTTTCCAAATAAAATATAAAATAGGTCTGGGAGTATAGCCCGGAGGTAGAAAGCCTCTGGGTTCCATCCCCAGTACCACCAAAAAAAAAAAAAAAAAGAGGCAGGGAGAGGAGGAAACAGATGAACAGGCACAAGAACCCAAGGCATAGCTGCTGTGTTTCAGAAGGGAAGGAATCGCTGCCCAAGACTCCAAAGAGGCCTCATGTCCAGGGTGGTGAAGAGCCCGTGGACCAGAGGGAAAGGTCTGCCAGAAGGGGAGGGATCAATTGTGTCTAAGAGAAAAGATGGATGAGAGAAGACAGTTATAGACAGGTAGACAGGTAGGAATGGCCGGGGTCAGCATGTGGGCAGGAGCAATAAACAGCACCCAAGACAAAGGACATAGGGTACTGGAGAACGTGAATGAATGTCCCAGCCATCGCATCCGAGGCCCTGGAGGAGAAAGTTTCCATTTCTGTGGGTGGGGCTTAGACATTTATAGATGATCAGAGGGCAGTAGTTTGACAAAGGTTTAAGACTTGCTCTGCAGCAAATGCTGGATGATATGGCAGCATAGCTATCAACCAGGCAGAGAAATCAAAGGAAACTGTGGGGCGGGGGGGGGGGAGGAGGAGGAGGAGGAAGAGGAGGAGGAGGAAGAGGAGGAGGAAGAGGAGGAGGAGGAGATGGAGATGGGGAAGAGGAGGAAGAGAAGGAAGAGAAGATGGAGATAAAGAAGGAAGAGGAGGAGGAGGAGATGGAGATGGGGAAGAGGAGGAAGAGAAAGGAGGAGATGAAGGAGGAGAAGGAGGAAGAAAAATAAATGAAGGACGAGGAAAAGGAGAAGATGGAGATGGGGAAGAGGAGGAGGAAGAGGAAGAGGAGATGGAGATAGAGAAAAGAGGAAAAGGAGGAGGAGATGAAGGAGGAAGAAGAGATGGAGATGGAGGAAGAGGAGAAGGAGGAGGAGGAAGAAGAGAATGGAGATGAAATGGAGAAGGAAGAGGAGAAAGAAAAGACAGAAGAGGACAAAGAGGATAAGAAGGAGGAAAAGATGGAAGAGGAAGAGGAGGAGGAGGAGGAGAAGATAGAGATGGAGGAAGAAGAGGAGGTTGCCTCTATTTTGGAAGACAAGGTAACACAAAATGCTGTTATGCTGTTTTTTCCCAGCTGAAGCTGGAGACCCCGATTTCCTTCCACCATCATCTTCCAGACACACCTGCCAGGAGAGGAGCGAATCCTGTGCAGCTGTCCCTTTTGTCCTGCCCCCTTCACTTTCTTTCCTCGAAAAGAGAGAATTATTGATATGCTAGTTGGAGAATCGAGAAAGAGAAGGAGAAACAAAAAATAGATACAAAATGGAAAATAAAGAGCATGAGTTCGATTTGAAGAAGAGGACAAGTAAGGGACTGGGGAAGGAGAGCACTGGCCAATCGCCTTTTGGGCCAATGCCCCAAACTGCACCCAAGGCTAATACAGCCCCATCATTCCATCCCAGTGGGAGGCAGTACCACCAACCTTGGGAATCTGAGTCTACATCATGAAAAACTAGAGAAGAGGGTAGTTACCTGTGGGTGACAAGACTGAAAAGGACTTTAGGCTGCTTCATTGCAAACCCCACCCAGATTCTCCGCCAAAAGTGTGCTCTTGGGAACTTATAAGCAACAGAATCTTAAGGACTAAGTGGTGACCGTCAGCAGGCTGCACTGTGTGAAACTGGTGGGTTGTAAAGAACTTTGACCTCAAAGCCGCCCCATGGCTGTCAAAAAGCCCCTCCTAGCATCCCTGGGAAAGAGATGAACACAATCAGAAACTGGCAGAGCTTCTAATCACACGTACATTATCACTTCCTGAAACCATCCTATCCCTTGCCTCCGGCTCAGCCACCCTGACACCTGTTGCACCAGTGTGCACAGAGGGATGACCTTAGATTCTATCCTCCTCAGAGCCCTGGTCCCCAGCAGCACATGCAACCCCAAAACACTCCTAACACAGCAAGCAGCGCTACAGAAGCGCTAGCAAGGATGATAACAACAACAGCTACACAAAATAAGAATGCATGATCACTGTGAAAATCAGCCTTCCAGGCAGGCCCCCTTGACTCCTTTCTTTGAGTCTTCACACCTTTGGGTTACCCTCTTCCCTTGACTGCGCCTAAGGCCTTTAACTTGCTTCTAACTGATAAAACACAGGGCAGATGACAAGATGTTGCTCCCGTAGTTGTGGCCTGATCTGAGAGCCCAGCTTGCTAAAGCGGGATTGCCCTGTTCCTTCCCTTCCTGAGCTGGCTTTGAAGAAACAAAACAGCACAGGTCATCCCAGTAACTGAGCTTCCCAATCTCAGCCTGGGGAGCTGAGACAGGAGGATCGCAGGTTCAAGGCCAGCCTCAGCAACTTATGGAGGACTTCAGCATCAGGAATCCCCGTTTCAAAATAAAAATAAAAATATATAAAAAAGGGCTGGAGGTGTAGCACGGAGGTAGAATGCCACTGGGTTCAATCCCCAGTAAAACACACACACACACGTGCACACACACATTCACACATGCATGGTAAAATTCAACTTCAAGGCTCTTGGAAATCCAGCTCAGAGTTCAAAGAATCACCTAAGAGTCCACCAGCCAGACCTCCTAGGATTGAAGCATCACTCTAAGACTAAATTAAACATGATGCAAAAAAAGAATGCTTAAGACAATTGAACCTCAGTTTACCTGTTTGTAAAACGGAGATACCTGGGCCTCAACCATACTACGAAATATTGATAGCATATGCCGAGTGCTTAAATGTATCCAGCCTATAGCAGGAATTCAATAAAAGGCAGATTATCTTACTCATTCAGCACCGGTCTCTACTCCCTAATTATTTGCCTCTGACAAAATTTGTATGCATCTGTTGAAGCTTCAACAGATTTAGAAAATAATCACCCATTGATGTGATTCATGAAAGTACCTGGATAAAAGAAATATGATAGATTAGATTCTCTGAAATGTCTCGGATCAGAAGCAAAACAAAAAAGCAGGTTGGGAGTTTCCAGTAGCGGAGGGGTGCTAATTAACAACTCAATTAAAAAAGGCAAATTAAACTTTATGGTTCGTTATCCTCCACTGCTTGGTAAATTGTTTTGCTAGGCGAATGATTAAAAATGATCATTTCAGAAAACTAAAATAGCTTCCAAGGAACACAACTATTTTTCAATATTATACAAAAGGTTTCACTGCAAAATAAACTTACTTGATTAAAAGGAACAGTGCTTCTGTGTGTATGGAAAGCCGGCTGTACAACTGTCGGCTGGTGATGCATTAGGTATTTTGGAGAACTGTATAAGAATTTTTAAGAGAAATGCCTGCTTATGAATAAAACACACCATCATTTCCTTTTGTGCACTTTGTCTTGTGGGCCTCCTACAGGTTATTCTGGAACACCGCTTACACATCTATAATTTACATCAAATTAGTTTAGACGGGAGCTGCGAAGAAATGCAGAACTAAGACATTCCTCATAGTGGTCGTTTCTGGGAAATGTAGAAGATGGTCAGAAAATAGACACCATGACAAAATAAAGCCTAAGCTCTCATCTTCACAATTCTCTCTCTATTTTTTCCAACTCTGATTACATCAGTGGTTCTCAGTCTTTTGAGATACACGATGTCCTTGTAACACTCATAGCGAGGATTCCACCAGGATCACCGGTGCTCTGGGGAAGGTCATTTCAAAAGCAAATCCACCTTGGAACATTTCGTGAAATCCCAGCAGTGACCCCATAGGAGGCGGCCAGGGTGCATACCTTGGATTGCTGGGGAGGCAGGTACAGGTTGTTCATGGAAAGAGAAACCAACAAGAATGGCCAAGGGCAGGCTAGGTGGGTCATCCATGGAGTCTGATCTACACAGAAGACATCTGATATAACAACTGCCGACCAGCCTGTCTTACCAGAGAGCAAAGCCCCATGGCAATGAATCCCGGCACCATAAAAGTCTCTTCCAACCCAGCACCACCAGCAGAGGCATCTCAAACGACATGAAGATTAAGAGTTTGGACTCACTCGAGACACTAAACCCCTACCCCAAAATGCAACAAAATGTACTGCAGAGACTCCTTGGAAAATAGTAGACTTCTATTGTTTTTATATAATTTTCATGCATTATCTATTGGTAGACTCTTTAAACCAATCATAATTCATTCTCATAGAGCTGTCATGAGAGACGTCCTGAGTTTTTCTCCAGGAAGTCACTTGCCCTTCTTCTGCTAACTAACTGCCCATCCTAGTTCCACTGATTTGAAATGGCACATTTGTCCTACCTGCACAGACTCTCCCGGGTCTGTTTCCTCCAAAGAGAAACTGCACCTGTATCAGCAAGTACCATTTTGGTTAGGAGAGAGAAGGCCACGCTGCGGTAACAAATGTCCCCAAAACTTCAGTAGAGGCGTCGGCAAGTATTAACCTGATGCTTAGGTGAAACCAGCTCAACAATCCAAGCTGCTTCACTTTATCCCTGTCATAACTTTGCCCTGATGCATGTTTACATGGAGAGGAGAGAATGCAAAGAAGCCACATGATTCATGGAAGAAAAGTGGTCCTGTAGCCTCTCTGACTTCAAGGGTGCCAGGGAGGAGGAGGAGGAGGAGGAGGAGGAGGAGGAGGAGGAGGAGGAGGAGAAGGAGGAGGAAGAGGAGGAGGAAGAGGAGGAAGAGTCAAAGGACGATGATGAAGGACGAGGAAGGGGAGGAGAAGGAGGAGGATGACAAGGAGGAAAAGGAGGAGGAGGAGGAGAAGAGGAGGAGGAGGAAGAGGGGGAAGAAGAAGAAGAAGGACAATGATGGAGGATGAGGACGAGGAGGGGGAGGAGGAGGAGGAGGAAGAGGAGGAGAGACACTGTTCGAGCATTGATGTTTTTGCAAAAAGTATTCCCCACAATTATTCATTATATATTTATGTATTTATTTATTTGGTATTGGGGATTGAATGTAGGGGTGTTCTACCTCCGAGCTAGACCTCTGGCGCAATTTTAGTTTTTTATTTTAAAACAGGATCTCACTAAGTTGTGAAGGATCATGCTAAGCTACTGAGGCTGGCCTCAAACCTGTGATCCTCCTATCTCTGCCTCCCAAGAACTATGATTACAGGCTTATGCCACCTCATCAGACCATCTATTCATTTTTGTTTATTTTTTTGTTTCTGTAATACTGGGGATTGAACCAAGGGTCATTCTACCTCTGAGCTTCATCCTCGGCCTTTTTATACTTTTAATTTTGAAGCAGCCTCTAAGTGCCAGAGGGCCTCACTAAGTTGTGGAGGCTGGCCACCATCCTGTGATCCCCCTGTCTCAGCTTCCCAAGTACAGAGATTACAGGCATGTGCCACCACACAGGGCTTCATTATTCAGCCTTAAAATCACAAAAGACCCAGGGGAGAGAGTTTCCAGAGCAAAAAAGCATTTTCTTCTTCCTCCATTGGTGGTTAAAAACTGCATAAAGTACATCTGGCTCCTTTGTGAACTAAAGCATGCTAAGCTCCTATCTGGCAAAATAAAATAATCATACTAAACAATATATGCTCCTAAAAACTAATTAAAGAGCAAGCTCAAATCATCACGGAGCCAGATCAGTTTTAAGCAAAGCTCCTTAAGTGTCATTATCCGCTAGACGTGCGCAGAAAGTGTCTTGCAAATTTCCCCTCCATCAAATCTTTAACCTCTCAAACAGCTGCCTGCGGGGAGCCAGACAGCGGCAGCAGAACCTGCTAAGGATGCAGCCTACTTCTGCCTCTCCGAAGGCAGGAAGGAGGATTCCATAACTGGGGCGAGCACATTCTGTGGACGGCTGGTGGAGAGGAAATGGACTCTGATAGCTGCTGAAAGGTGAAATGAATCCGAAAAAGCCTTAATGCCCAAAGAGGGTAGCTACAAGTTGATGGGGGTGGCACTGAAAGTTGCAACTCTGCATCCTCTGTCCCCAGTTTTTTGTGCTTTAGCATGGGGAAGGGATCGATGGGCAGCTCTGCCCTCCGACCTGAGCTTTCTGCATTCAAATCTGTGTGGGTTCAGCTTAGAGGCTGCATTTACAACGTTGACTCAAGGACAGAGGTCAACACACACATTCTGGAAAAGGCCACAGAATACATCTTTCACCCTTTGCCTGTCAAGGTCCTCATCTCCACTTCTCAACTCGTACTGTCATACAAAAGCAGTCTTCGATGTTATGTATAGCTGTGGACCAATGAGATTTTATTTATAAAAACAGATACAAGCCGGGCGTGGTGGCGCACGCTTGTCATCCCCGCGCTTGGGAGGCTGAGACAGGAGGATGGCGCAGGTTCAAAGCCAGCCTCAGCTACTTAGTGAGGCTCTCAGCAACTTAGTGAGACTCTGTTTCCAAATAAAATATAAAATGGGTCTGGGAGTAGAGCCCAGAGGTAGAAAGCCTCTGGGTTCCACCTCCAGTACCAACAAAAAAAATAAAAAATAAAAAATAAAAACAGATGCTAAGTGAGATTAGTCAGTCACCAAAAGTAAAAAAAAAAAAAAAATTCAGATCTTCTCCCTAATATGTGGAAGCTAGGGAGAAAATTGGTCATAGGAGGAACTCTAGATGAAGAAGGAGAAACCATAGATAAGCAAATAAAATGACCTGACGGGGATGGGAGGGAGAAGAGGGAAATGTCCTAATGTACACCGTGTACATTCTCAAACTTATCAAAGTCCATCACTAAGCCAAACAGGAGGAGGGGAAGGAAATGGGGTGGGAATTGGGAGAGGGCTAAATAAGTGATGTGTGCATGTATGCCCCTACCATCTTGTACCCCACTAAGATGTATAACAGCAATGCACCAATTTTAAAAAGAAAAAAAGATGGCAGACAAGATTGGGCCCATGGACCAGAGCTGGCTGACCTGTTTTAGAGTATTCTTTTTAAAGCAATAAGTGTTTTAATTGATAGAGAATATACATACAGAGCAATATACAGATCCTAAGCTCATGGAGATTAAAATGGTGACTTAACTAACCCATCAATCAAATGTAGACCATTTCCACCACCCCAGATATTCCTCCCGTGTCCCCTCCCATTGGACCCCAAATCTCGAAAGGCAATGGCTACTCTCAGCTACCACACCGAGGATTGCTTTGTACATTCCTAAACACTATGCAAAACAAATATACATAGTCCCCGCGCATGTGTGTCTGACCTCTTATGCTCTTTAAACTGTATTTGGGATTCACCATCTTATACCACCATGCAGCGTTACCTTGCAGGGTTGGCCACATCGTGCCTGTTCTCCATTCTCCTACTGATGGACATGTAGGTTGTTCTCTGTTCTCAGTTTGTGCTAGTAGAATCAGAGCTGCAAACAACCTGATTACTTTCTACGTTTCTGTGTGTGATGTACGTTTTGATGACCTGGAGGTAGTCATTAAAGAGTCCGATCACTGGGAAAGAGTCAGATGCAAGGGTTTACTATAAAGTCAACCCAAAAGTGGCAGTGCTATTTTACGGCCCTGGTGGGTATGTGCCAAAGTTTCTATTATGCACTATTCTTGCCAAAATGTAGTGTTCTTATTCTTTCTAGTATTATTCTATTGTGCGTGAAGGGATAGCCGATTAGGATTCTAGTCTGTGTTTCCCCAACAACTATAGCCTTGCGGTTTTTAAAAATATGCTCAGTAGACATTCCTGCATGATAATATGCAATGAATGATCATGTAAGTCTCCTGTTATTTTCTTCAGGTTGTCCTCATATTTCATATAAATACCCTTTGCCAGTTACGAGTATTGTGAACATATTCTCCTTACTGGTATCTTTAACAGAGGTAAGAAAGTCCATTTTTTGTTCTTCTGTCAGCAATATTTTTTGGTCTCACTTTATATTATTTCAAAAAAAAATTTCCTCACCTAGAGGTTACAAAGATATTCTCCTATGGATTCTTCTGGAAGCTTATGGCTTTGGCTTAAGCATTTAGATCTATGAGCCATTTCAAATTAATTTTTGCAATGGTCAAGCTCTACTTTCTTCTATAATGATAGACACTGCCTTCTTAGACCCGCTTTAACTACATCCTATAAAGTTTAATATGCTGTACTTTCAGGGTCAACCATTTAAATTTCTTTATAAAGTCTCCTTATAAAGAAAACCACTGACTATTGAAAAGTTTGCAGTTCTATTTCCAACTAATTGGGGAGGAGGAGGTCATAAGCACATCTTTTGTTGTGGTGGTAGTTGTTTTAGTACTGAGGATGGAACCCAGAGGCCTTCTACTGCTAGGCTACACTTCCAGCCCCATATTTTGATTTTTACTTGGAAATAGGATCACACTAAGTTGCTGAGAGTCTAACTACTTGCTGAGGCTGGCCATGAACCTATGATCCTCCTGTCTCAGCCTCCCAAGCACTGGGATTGCAGGCATGGCCCACCATGGCAGCTTACGCACATTGTAATTCAGAAAATGGTATTTTCATATGGGTCACATTTTCCTGTTTATTTGTATGATCGGTAATTTTTTATGCAGTATTAGGGGCTGAATCCAGGGGCATTCTACCTCTGATCTCCCCACTACCCCTATTTTTAATCCTTTATTTATTTGTGTGTGTGTGTGTGTGTGTGTGTGTGTGTGTGTGGTACTGGGGTTCCTGGAAACCCTTCTACCTCTGGGCTACACTCCCAGACCTATTTTATATTTTTGTTTGGAAACAGGGTCTCTTAAGCCAGCTCGGCTGGCTTCAAACCTGCGCAATCCTCCTGTCTCTGCCTCCCAAGCGCGAATATTACAAGCGTGCGTCACCACGCCCAGCTTTAATTCTTTAGTTTGAAACAGGGTCTAACTGAGTTGCAGAGGGCCTCACTAAGCAGCTGAGGCTGGCTGCAAACCTGCAGTCCTTCCTGTCTCATCCTCCCAAGTACCGGAGTTACAAGCTGATGGGTAACTTTGATTGCATGTTAGACCACATGCTTATTGTGGTATAGGAGTCTAGATGCTGCTGCCTTCTAAAGAATCCTGAGTGCACAGGCATTAAAATACCTGCACCCTGGCCCTTCTGACCCTGGTAGGCGTGGTCCTGTTCTTCATCAGATGGACATACTCCCGTAGGGAGCTTCATTCCCTGGCATGGCCTCCTGTCTGTGGCACAGACAGCTCTATCTCTTCAGCTGGACCATTCCGGGGCCAGGCCCAATTTCTCAAGATGCTCAGCCGGCTTCCCCCACTTTGACTTAGTTGCATGCTGAGGAACTGTACAAATCCTGGTGTTTTCATCAAGCTCGGGATTCTGCGTCAAGTGGTCTCTGCACAGCATCTCTAACCCTGTGCATGCACAAACAGTCAAGGGAGAATCCCAGGCACGATTCTGAAAGTGCCCCGGCACATAGGCTTCCTCAAATGCCCTGCTCCAAGCTCCTCTCTCAAGGCCTGGAACCCTGACGTCTGCATCCTCAGCTCAGCCAGGCCTCCTGCTGCTCTGCTGGGGTCTGCCCGCTGGTCCTGCAGCCCAGAGGGGCTCCTGGACAGATGGCCAGGGCTCAGCGCAGGCATCCCCCTTCTCTCAAGGATCTAGGAACTGAGCTGCCTTTCCACCAATGCGTTGGTTCAGTGTTGTAGTTGTTTTCAAGAGGAGAAGAAGTTATTTAACTTGACAATATAGGGAAGAATTTAGCTCTAGGCTTTTATTTAACTCCAATGGTTTATATATCTGCCTTTAGAATAGTACTACACTGTTTCAATTATTGTAGCTTTATATGGTTTGAAATCAGAAAATATATATCTTCTAGCTTTGTTCTTTTTCAAGATCGTTTTGGGTATCTAGAGTCCATATTCCATATTAGGATAGATTTTTTTTCTGAAAAATAAATATATAAATATATGATAGTTTCACCTAAAAAATAGAAAAAATAGATTCTCTGGTAAGAAAGAAAGCAAAAAGAAATATTGAAATGTTATCTTTAAGTCATCAAAAGCTTGGTATCAGACAAATGAAACTGTTATGTGAGATTAACATTTTTAATTTTTGATAAATTGCTATAATACTAGATGTCAACCACTAAGCCAAGCATGGGAGGGAGGGATAGGGAGAGAATGGGGTGGGGATTGGGTGGGGGCTGACTGGGCAATGTGTGCATGTATGTCTACAAAAGTATGTATCCCACTATGATGTATGAATACAGTGCACCAATTAAAAATTAAAAAAATTAAAAAATTAAAAAAATTTTAAAAAAAGAGGAGAAGAAGCCTGGCTTCCGCTAGAGCAACACAGCTGAACTCCAAGTCTCTCAGAGTAACGGCAAACTAACAGAAACACACTGCAAGCCAGCCCCGTTTAACTTTAAAACTTCACAGAAGCTGAATTTCAGCGAAAGTAAAAATGAATGAGTGAACGTAATTTAATAATGTGTTGTGATTGATCCAGCACATCCAGAGGTTACCATTTCATTGGGTCATCAGTAAAAAGATGGAGGTTTTTTTACATTAATGTTTTATGCTAAACCTCTAAAGCTTGGGCATATTTTATGCGCGGGGCTCGCCTCAGTTCACTTAGCCACAGCTGAAGGTTTTAGCAGACACATGTGGCTAATGGCCACCATGCTGGAGAAAGTTCTAGAACATTCTTTTTTTTTTTTTTTTTTTGCAGTACTGGGATGGAAACTCAGGGGCATTCTACCTTCAAGCTACATCCCCAGCCCTATTTTTTTATTCTTTATCTTGAACTAGGGTCTCACTGAGTTGCAAAGGGCCCCTCACTAAGTAGCTGCGGTTCTCCAAGAACTGCGATCCTCCTGTCTCAGCCTCCCAATCCAGCCCCATTTTTATTCTTTATTTTGAAACAGGATCTCCCTAAGTTGTGAAGGGTCTCACTAAGTAGCTGAGGCTGGACATGAACCTGCCCCATCCCTCTGCGTCAGTCTCCCAAGTACTGGGATTACAAAAGTGTTCTTAAATGCATCAAAATCTGAGGAGTGCTGGACTGTAGAGGTTTTCAGATACAGTCCTAGCATGCCCAAGAGTATGAATCCATGTACGCTTTCCTTATAGTGGAAAATGCTTGAGTCAAAAAATTCCTTTTTTTCTCATCAAAAATACAGATTTGTTTTTAAGTTTTACAAATGCCGAAATCCATAGTCACTGTCACAAAGGTAGCGAGTCAGAGTTGCTCAGTTGAGAATTTGTTACCAACATCCCATCTCTCCCTGAGTGGAGAACGTTTATTTAATGGCGTGACCTTTCTTAGGTCTTGATTTCCAAACCTATGATGTGAGTAAAGCCATAAACTGTCCTCACCCGGATGCGGGGTGGCTTCAAATCGACGGGAGGACAGAGTCATTTGAAAAGGTCCCACATGAATCTTGGCTGGCGGCCGCAGCCCCTCCCAAGTCTACCTCCAGCCTGCCAAAAACTTCTGCAAGGTCATCTTAGTTTTCACATTTGACATTCTAAGCTTTGAGCTAGCATTCCTCAGGCCTGGAGACACATCCCACAGGCTTTGGAGTTCCTACTTTGCCTACCTCGGGGCTTGGCTCAAAGGACTCCTGGAATTAAAAGGCCCAGATCCACAGAGAGTATTTATTATTATTATTATTATTATTATTATTATTATTATTATTATTATATTTAATGAGCAGTGGCTTTCACTGGTACCAACCAGTTTCACCTGGTTCCAACCAGGTGGAACACAAAAAGAGGAGTCATGTAGTACAAGATTTTTTTTTTTTTTTGTAGTACTGGGGACTGAACCCAGGAGCATTCTATCTCCGAGCTACATCCTGTCATGTTTTTTTCCTCTATTGTGAAACAGGGTTTCACTATTTGCAGAGGGCCTCACTTAAGTAGCTCAGGCTGGCCACAAACCTCTGATCTTCCTCTCTCAGCCTTGCAAGTACTGGGATTCCAAGTGAAGTTCCTTTTTAAAAATTTGTTTTATTTTTTGGTACTAGAGGTTGAATCCAGAGGCATTCTCCCTCTGAGCTACACCCCCAGCCCTATTTTATTTTTTTATTCTGAAACAGGGTCTCACTAGGTTGCTGAGAGTATTGCTAAATTGCTGAGACTGGCCTCGAAACTTCAATCCTCCTGTCTCAGCTTCCTAAGTACTGGGATTATAGGCATGAGCTACCATGCCAGCAGTTCTCGGTGGCCTACCAATCCATGAGAAGATAAGTCCCGGGGCGAGGGGAGGATTCAGGATCACTCCACCTCGACCCCTAAACCACCTCTTTCAGGACCAGACATTACTTTCTTAAATCTAAGGGAAACCAGGTGTAATTGGCTAAGGGGCTTTTCAAGTTGGAAAATGCACAGTCATACTAATCTGGGGTGTAGAAAGAACTAACGACCTCCTGACGTGGGTAGACAGAAGGGGGGAGGTTCCCAGACTGAATGAACTCACCACATAGGCGACTCTCTGCTGGTTTCCATTTCAGAAAGTGCCCTGTTGCAGGTCTTTCTCTGGAGCACCAGCCCTTTGTCACAGTCTTCTCTTAAAACCTCCACTTCCCTAAATAAGCCTTTTGTGTTTTTCTATTCATGCTCTCCCTCTGAAACCTTTCTTGCAGCACACAAAAGCTGAAGAGATTGGACGCACACACACACCCCGAGAACTCTTTCTTTTCTCCAGTACCCCACCGGGTACCTAAGCTCCAGCAGACCCTCGACACGCTACATGTTGACCATGATAAAAATATCACGTTCTTTGGTTTGGAAGGTCTTTGGCAAATGACAAGATAACTACTCCAAGTCAAAACCAACCAGGAAACCGGAGCCCTTCAGGCGTTACAAGGCGAAGGCTACAAGTCCTGGGACCACAGAGCGGTGTGCCGCGGTCATATGGAAGATGGTCTGAATTGGACTCTACCACCTACTCTCTCTGTGATCATGGGCATGAGATTTATTCCCATTTATCCCCTCATCCTCCCAAAATGAGACCAATGAAACACCTATTTCAAGAAGGTGTAAAGTTTAAATAACATGATAGGTAAGTTTAGAGGCACTGGGATTGGGATATAGAGACACTCAATTTGTGGCCACCATGAGCCCTGAGGACTATCAGAAAACAAACCCCAGGGCTCTGGCAGGAAGGTGTGGGTGCTGGTGCCGTAACCTGGACACACGCCGTCCCCTTGCACACTCGGCCGGCACGCTCAAGGACCATCTGCAAACTCCAAACGAGATCTTCCTCGTGTATTGGTGAGCTTCAGTCTTTGTGTGTAAGTCTCAGTTACATTTCAAATGGGGTCTCTAATCCCTCAGATTTGATTTCTTGGCTGAAGTAGACATGGTAAATGCAAGTAAACACCATATTGGAAATCTGCTCAATGAATTGCAGAATTCTTTTCTCGCTTGTCATTTGGAAAAAAAAATTAAAAAGGGACAAAGTTAAAACTGTTCACCAGACAATCAAACTAAGCTCCCTGAGAAGCAATTATTTGGGAAGCATCCCCCATTCCGTCCCTTATAGCTTTGCTATTTTAATATCGGGAGGTATTTAACTGGAAATCACTTTTTAAAATAGCAGTCTCATAATCTTATACAATCTCTCACCGGCATTATCCGTAGGAAGGTTTGTACATCTCACAATATAATGGGGAAGAAAATCGCCTACCAACCCTTTGCCACTGATCTGTGAGAACACCCCACAGAGTGCTGGCAGGGGGTCGTAATTGCATTACTCTTCCCCCTGCAAAAATCCTGATCAGCCAGAACCGTGAGTCCAGGCCGGGGATGCGTTTCCACCACTGGGGAGAGCTTCTCCAGCCTCTCGCCTTGGGTTTGAGTCTGCTCTGACATGTGTTTCCCCATGAAGTTAACATCCAGTGGACGAGAAGCACAGGCCAGGTGTGTTCCATTCACATGTGAATAACTGCTCAAATGCTAGCCTCGGGTTAGAGGCCCCTGTAAAATATTTGAGGGCGAATGGCCAAGCCACATCCTGGAATGATGAGCATGTTATAAACCCTCCTGGTTCTCGGAAACCCCAGCATCTCCAAAGCCTGCCCCATTGCTGCCCCAAATCACTTGGGGGGGCACAAGAGGACCCCTCCGGCCTCTTCTTTCCTTCCATGTCTTCCTCCATTCAGCGAATTACATTCTGTGTTCAGATAAGGAAAACACCGGTATTAATTGTGGGGAGTTTGGGGGGGGGTGATCGAGGCCAACATATAAATACTCAGTAAGGTCTGGAGGACAGAGGCTGCAAGAGGCTGCATGAGCCAGCACACTGAGAGCAGAACGGGCCTGTCCAAAGGCTTCTGTAATGAGGAAAATAGGAATGGTGGCTGAGGAGCTCACGAGAGAGAGAGAGTTCCTACTGGAAATGGGGCCACTTGTCTGTCTGATGTCACGCAGGGCAGCAGGAAGTCTCGGGGCAAGCGCCCTTCACCCTGGGACCTTGCGCTTACAAGTCTCCTGGTATTCAAGGATAACTATGGTGAGACTCTGCACTGTATGTGAAACAGGCCTCAAATCTGTTAACCTGGGTTGTTTTTTGTTTATTTGTTGGTACTGAGGACCGAACCTAGAAACAGTCTACCTCGGAGCTCTCTCCCAGCCCCATTTCATTTTTTGTTTTTAAACAAGATCTCACTAGGTTGTTAAAAGTCTTGCTAAGTGGCTGAGGCTGTCCTCCAATCTGTGATCCTCCTGTCTCAACCTCCCAAGTACTGGGATTACAGACCTACACTACCACTCCTGGTGCTGGCCTATTTTTAAAATAATTAGATGTTTAAAAATATTTAGTTTGGCAAGAATGGGTTGAGCAACAGGATCCCAGTTGTTTGTAAAAAAATTAACAGTCAGCCGGGCATGGTGGCGCACGCTTGTAATCCCTGTACTTGGGAGGCAGAGACAGGAGGATCGCACAGGTTCGAAGCCAGCTGCACTGGCTTAAGAGACCCTGTTTCCAAATAAAAAATATATAAAAATAGGTCTGGGAGTGTAGCCTGGAGGTAGAAGGGCTTCCAGGAACTCCAGTAGCACCAAAAAAAATAATAATAATAACAGTCATGGGGTAGGCAAATTCACAGAGGCTGGTTGGAGTTCATGTACGCATGATGATCAAATCCTGGACGGTGAGAACAAAGACGCTGTTGTCCACAGCAGAGGAGATCCATCCTGAGACAGCTGGAAACCTCAAGAAGAATCAGACCCAGGTCCTGAGTGACTAGTGGACAGCACGGGCATCTCCAGCGGCAACTGTGGCATGAGTCAGAGTCCAGTATCAACACAGCAGCCAAGTGTTAGGGGAAACAGGGATCTGAGCACAAAGCAAATCTCAACAAATTCCAAAACACTGGGATCATATCATGCATCTTCTCTGACTACAGTGGAATAAAACCAGAGTTCAGCAACAAAAGAAACCTCAGAAACCATGCAAATTCATGGAGACTTATCAACATACTACTGAAGAAAAGAACTGCTCTTTGGAGAAATCAAGAGGGAAGTTTTTCTTTTTTTAAGTATCCGAAGAGCACAGCGGTTCATGCCTATACTCCCAATACCTGGGAGGTTGAGAAGGGATTGCAGGTTTAAGGCCAGCCTAGGCAACTTAATGAGACCTTGCCTGTCTCAAAAATAAAAAAAAACTAAAAGGGCTTGGAGTGTAGCTCAATGATGGATCAGCCAAGGGTTCAATCCCTAGTACTATATGCACACAAATGTATTGAAACAAAAGAAAATAGAAACACGACATACCAAACTTATGGAATAAGCAGTGCCAAGTAGGGAGCAAGAGACGCTGTACTCAGAGGAACATTCATAGCAATAAAAACCCACCTCAATAATAGAAAGATTTCAAATAAACGACAAAATAATACATCCCAAGAACCTAGAAATGCAAGCGCAAGCCAAACTTAAACTTAGCGAAAGGAAAGAAATTACAAAGATCGGGGTAGAAATAAAGGAAATAGAGACCATGAAAGCAATACCAAAAAAAAAAAAAAATCAGTAGAACGGTTCCAGATTTTGATGCAAAATACATCACAACATTGACCAAAAATACAAACTTCAACTTTATGGGTGCCCAAAGACCCCACTATGGTCCAATTACAACCTGCAGGTCATCATTTTCCAAAGGAATCAGGAAACAGGTGGCCACCCACAAAGAGAAACGCCCTGCGGACGAGCGTGCGGCTCACTTCTCCAATTCCTTCAACTGTTTATTCTCTTTCTCTCGTTATTTCCATTGCAGTAGCACACATCAGTTCATCCTCTAATGATTTCAAGTGTGCCACTCAGGGGCACTTAGTACAACCGTGGTGTGGTACAAATATCGCCTCTTCTCCTTCTCTAGAACCTCATCATCTTTCCAAACTGAACCTTCGTCCCCATTGAACTCTGACCCTCGTTTCCCTCTGCACCTGCTGTGGTTTCCATCTGCATGAATTTGATGATTCCGGTGTCTCCCGTGAGTGGAAGCCGCCCTTTGATGTCTGGCTTCCCCACTCGGTTTTCAAGGTCCATCTGTATTGTAGCATGCATGGGAACATCATTTCATAAATGGCTGAATCATTTTCTCATTGTATATAAAAACAAGATTTTTTTCTGTCTATGGGTAGGCATCTAGATTTTCATCTTTTGGTTATTAAAAGCAATACTGCAGTAGACTAGCACACAATTCCCTTCTGAGCCCCCACTTCCAAGTAGATAATACACTTAGGAATAAAATTGTAATGGTTCTACATTGAGCTCTTGGAGAAATCTCCTAAAATTTTTACAATGCTTCCAAAGTATCTCCCAAACTTACAGCAAAGATTTTTTTTTCAATAGAGAACAGTGGTGGTTTTTATATTTCCAATAGTGTTTCTGTTTTTGAAAGTTGCTGAAAAATAGCTTAATATTTTAAATCGTGACACTTGGGTTTTGTTTTTAATAATTCTTACTGATGTACCCTGAAGTTTACTGGCATGGCCTTGGTGCTTTAATCAGGAGAATATTTCCACACACAGGTGAAAGCACAGAGCACATTCTGCAGCCTTGCAGAAGGAATGACCTGGGTCTCACACCT
Source organism: Muscardinus avellanarius (assembly GCF_963383645.1). Taxonomy (NCBI): domain Eukaryota; kingdom Metazoa; phylum Chordata; class Mammalia; order Rodentia; family Gliridae; genus Muscardinus; species Muscardinus avellanarius. The sequence goes on from NC_137796.1 coordinate 108,580,144, forward strand.
TTCTCTTCCCATTAACTGAGCGATAGAGTTACTGTCCTCCCTTCAATAAGGGAGAGTGGGGGAGATGCAGGGGTGCTGTGTCAGCAAATCCACAATCCACTGTCAGTCAGTAACAGGAAGGCAAAACCCTAAGGAATCCTGCTCAGCACAATATGAGCCTGAGTGGCAATGGTCATGAGGGAATGTGGTATCATGGCAGGTCGAGCCATCTTAAGAGGTAAGCTCAAGTGAGAAAGTAGTAATCACAGTCCAGAAAGGGGCAGGGAATTTGTCCTAGTAATATCTCCATTCAAGCACTATCACCATTTTAGAAAACTTCCTTATAACTGTGTGCATACACATGTGGCACTTAATCACCTTTTGGACCCTGGGCTCAGGGATCAGTGATGGAGACTCCCTAGTGATTGAGCAGTGTCCCCCACTGTCAGGCTCTCGGACTAGCAGAGGAGTTGATCCCATAAGGAAATTAAAACTAATATGCATGGCCACTGAGTATTAATACTGTCCTCTGCATTGGGTAGGCATTGTCCCATTTAATCCCCATGGTCTACCCATAGAGAAAGGTACTATTAATTATCTCTGTTGTTGTTGTTGTTGTTGTTGTTGTTGTTGTTGTTGTTGTTCTTCTTCTTCTTCTTCTTCTTCTTCTTCTTCTTCTTCCTCTTCTTTCCTCCTCCTCCTCCTCCTCCTCCTCCTCCTCCTCCTCCTCCTCCATGTCCTCTCTCTTTTTCTTTGAAAGGAACACCATCAGAGAGACTAATCAATGTTTTCAAATTCACAGGGTGAGCAGAAGTAAGAGGCTGATTGGTTCCAGGCTCCCTTGACCCTCAAATCTCCCGGTGTACCCTACTATGGGCTCAAAGGACAGATGCACATGGTTAGAGTGATCCTTGAAAGGTGGCAGAAGTACCTCCTTTGTACAAGGCAGGACATGTTCTGAGTCAAAGGGACAGCACTGTTAGACAATAAGAAAGAAAAATCAGTGGGGCAGGATCCTGGGTGACAGGGGTGTCAACGTAGGCACCTGCAGGTTCCATGACCTGGTGAAAGTGGCATCTTGCAGGGCAGAAAAACTGTGTTCTGGCCTGGAGGAAGGCAGGAAGGCATGCTGGCCAAATGCCACCTAGAAGTCTTGAGGCTGTCCATGAGGGAAGAGCCCACCTGGTCTGATCACCTCCTCTTAACACCATCACATTGGAAATCCTTGAATTTGGGAAGGTTCAAACCACAGCAGAGAGTGATCAATACTCATGGAAACCCTAATTGCTGACCTTTCAGATCTTCTGAAATGCTCAGCCAACACAGAAACTAAGGGAACCTTGTCCTTTGGGTTTTAGAGGTCATCCTCCTGCATACGTGTGTGTTTTGTGTCCTTCCAAAGAGGTCTGTGATTTCCAGGACCTATACTCACAAAGTCAACTTCTGGCTAGAATTCTCTGTATCCTGGTATTTCACCCTTCCTGAAGGGTTAGGCTGGGTCAAACTGAGCCAAGGGCGGAACTCAGCATCTTGGCCTTGATGCATCTTTGGCTACCCCAAGAAGGCTTTGGCGGGAGTGTGTCAAGATCTTCTGAAGTTTTAGGGTGGAAGAAGTGACTCTGAGTAGCTTGGTTACACAACTTAGAACTCAACTCTTGAAGGAACCTAGTACGTGTCCCTGGAGATCACCTCAGTACCTTTCCTGCAGTGGCTCCAGCATCTCTTCCTGCCTCCCAACCTCTCCTCCTTACCTCTTCTCTGATGTCCCTCTTTTTACGATTTCTAGTGATACTGTACTTATGGAGGCTCCGTGTCTTCTACATCAGCTGAAATATCCGCACATGCAAATAACAAAAAGCCCAGCTTACAGAAACAGCCACGAAATATGCCAGCTCCCCTAACAGGAAAGCCTTGGCACGCTAGCATTTACCCAGCCGAGGGTGGGTTTGCCCTTGATTCCTCTTTAATTCTGTCCACTCTGCTCCTCTCCTCGTCGGCACTGTCTTCACCTCCAGGCAGGTGGTCAGGTGGCTGTAGCAGGTGTGGTTATCGTGATCATATACAACTTCCATCTCAGTGCAAGGGAATATCTTCCCCCGGCTGTCTCAGGAATAAGAAAACTAATTACGTCCCTCGATAGGAGATGTTCATGCCTTATTTGTGAACAGTGTGTTCATCTCCTATTCCTGAACCATCCTTGGTGGTCTAGAAGAGAGCCACGGATCAGGACTGCAAAGACGTGTTCTCACAGAGATTCTCACAAGCACGTTAGATCAGGGGTTATAGTATCACAACCTGGAGGCCAAACCCAGCCTACTGCCTATTTCTGTAAATAGATAAGCAGTTGGTAGTTAACAGGAGTGACTGCACAGCCCCCAATTACCTGATTATACACAGGAAAAGTTTGCTGACCACTGGCTCTACTTGATGACATCCCACCTTGAGTTTATCTCAGAACTTGTAGATTACCCAGCCATTACATAGTAGCAGAGGAATAAGATGGTTATTACAAAGACAAGGATAACACCCACAACAGTCCACCCCTTGAGCTAATCCATACTCAAAAATCAATCACAAGATTATCCTGTTATGACATAGAAGCTATTTTTAATGGCTTAAATTTACTTTAAAATTTTTGCATGGTAAGAGATAGTAGCTGGGTATGGTGGCACCCACCAGTGCTAGGGTGTCTGGCAGGCTGAAACAGGAGGATCGTAGGTTTGAGGCCAGCCTAAGCAACTTAGCAAGACCCTGTTTCAAAATAAAATATATTTTATTAATATATAAATGGATATATAATACATAAATATATACTATATATAATATATAAGTAAACAGAATAAAAATTAAGGCTGGAGGTGTAGCTCAGAGATAGAATGCCTCTATGTTCAACTTCTATTATCAATCAATAAATAAATGTTTTTTTTTTTACTCTAGTGGTTTTCTTTGGAGAAAAAATAAGTTTGAAAGTCTAAGTGAGCTTAATATTTAATCCACTAAATTGTACCAGGTAGCAAAATCCTCAAATCCGGGGCTGCTACCCCATGGTATACAAAGTCTTTCTGACCCTAACCCTAAACACTCATCATCCTAAATAAAATAAGGTTCTGAAATAAATGTCAAAGGGGTTTGGCATTGCTGAACAGGCAGGTGTGTCCTCCTTTATTCTATTAAAAACAGTATCAGATTGAGTCAAAGTTAGCATGAATGTTAGTGGACCACAGTCATACTCTGCCCCGAGACGATGCTTGTGCCGTTATAAAAATGAGCCCCGACCAACTCTAAGTGTGGCCGTAGCAACCCTTGCCGTACCTTACAATGAACAACGAGGGTCAGAACGCACACACCATAAGGGCTGACCACCTGCTACAGTGTTATGGCTGCCCTCCATTTGAGTACCTTGAATACCGCGCGAGGTATCCACTGCTGACCCGGTGGGGTAGAAATAACACACATCTGAGAAGCTAATCGTGAAGTGACCAATCAGGGAAGCATTCCCTCCCTGAAATCAGATGAGTTTGTCATTGTGCAAACTTTGTTTCTTTGTGAGTGTAAGAGGAGGTAGAGGGAGAGAAAAAGAACTCTATCTATAATGCGTGTGTAGCCAGCTAGAGATTGACAGAGAGGGAGAATGGTAAATAAAGACTTCCTCACCAGGAGGCAGTGGTTTGGATACAGACATGCTTAGCTCTAAGTGGAATCCCTTTGACAGAAACCTGCTCTATTTAGAACAGCGGGAGATGAACCTTAGGGTTTTGGATTGTGGTAATAAAATGTCATTATGATGCTGGTGGCGACACGGGTGTCTCTGGGATGAGAGCAAAGGAGAATGGCCCGGCAGTGGAATAACGGGCATAAAGAGAAAAGCAGGGACACGGCCTCGCTGACTCCCTCGCTCAGTCCAAGACGACAAATACTGCCAGCATGCCCGATACGTGCGCAGCATCACACTGCCCCCCACGCTCTAAACGTGGGCGAGCCCCAAGGGGCCGCCGCACTTTCTGCTTTCCTCTCTTCTCCTGCCCTTACTGAGTCATGTGGACCACTCTTCACTGGAGCAGAAAGCCTGGCTCACCCCGCAAGCTGAGGTCTCAAGTCCAGACTAGACTGGACACACTGCACTAAGATTGCTATCAATCCACAAATCCATGAAACAAAAATGTGAGCCATTAGATTTTTAGGCTGGCTTGTTACACGGCATCATGGTGGTAATAGCTGACTGACACATTTTCAGGGGTTGCAATTTTGTCTCATGAACCCTCCTAGGACCAAATGAAATCATAAAAGTACAGGATGAAATAAACAAGACTTAAAAAGCTTAGGTAGCTGCTTTCCACCATACTTGTAAATTCAAATTCTTACTCTACACAGGCTTCAAACCAGCAAACTCCTACCCAGATGCCGTGTCCTCCAAATGCCCACTAAGCCTTTTCCTTTGAGGTCCGCTTTCTTTGCATCAAACTCTGTGCATGAAAAATTAATTTTGCTCCATCTCTACCTTCAAAATTTGCTCCCTGACTTCCACAATCACCTTCATTACTCCACAGCAAATACCCTACATGTCAAGGCTGATTGTGATTTTTCTTCTCTTGAAATTTGCCTATTGGATGAACAAGGTAAGTTTTATTTACTGCGTTCAATTGTGGGTGTTTAAAAGGTTCCAGGTGACACTCGCAAGGCGCACATGCATTGTGTCACAGAGTCTTTACAGCAAAAGTTTTAGAAGCTCAGACAATAATCACCTCCATGAAAATGAAGAATTCATAGGTTGATATGCACCAGCTTGCTAGCGCAGGATTCGAATATATCAGCTTTGGGCCTCTGAATTCTCTCTCCACCGAGCCACGAGTTCTACATAATTTATTCCATTCAACTACCTTTTTATCAAATCAGTTAATGGAACATGAGAAATACTTGATATTTGACAATTCTCCAACAATCCACCATTAGCGCCTATTTCTTAAGTTTATTCTCTTCCCCCGGGGTCAGGCCCTTTAGGTGAATTATTTCTATCAGTCCATACATTTCTCCCCTTTTGTCAAGGTGCTCGTGGGAGACGAGAGAGATAACATTGTCTGGGTCTTTAATAACCGCACATCGAACACATGTCTCCGCTTCTAATCTCACTGTCTGCACCCAAGCAATTAAAAAGCTCTCCCTCTCTTATTGGTCCTCATTCCAAGTCATTCTGCATATTGACTTAAGATTAAATCCCTTCACATACCTCCCACATCATCACACTTTTCCTCTGGGCTCCTATCGCCAGTGCCACCCATTAGAAATTGGCAGCTCATTGAGAAGACACGCTGGTGACGTCCCCAGCCCCGGGGACTGTGTCCTCATCCTGAAATGGGACGTCCCTTGGAGGAGACTTAGCTGGACACTTAGCCACTTGTTAAGAAATGGAGTGATCGCGCAGGCGGAAGTGGAGAAATGTTTCTTAGAAACTTCTTAGTTCCAAAAGGCCTGGAAGTTTCAGAACCCCATTCTGCTTATCAGAAGAAGTCCAAGGGCCCCCGATACACAAATGCACCACGGTTCACACCAAATATCAGTACAAGCAAGACTGGACTACTTATTATTCAACCTCAATTGGTCAAGACATAAGCTATCCTTTATTTATTTATTTATTTATTTTGTATTTGGTGGTTACTAAGGATTGAATCCAGGGGCATTCTATCTCTGAGCTATAGCCCAAGCCCTTTTATTAAATTTATTTTGTTGTTGTTGTTATTTGTTGTGAAACAGGGTCAGGCTAAGTTTCTAAGAGTCTCACTACACTGCCAAGGCTGGCCTCAAACCTGTAATCCTCCAGTCTCAGCCTCCCAAGATCTGAGGTTACAGGACTGCGCCCCCACACCCAGCGAGCCATACCCATCCTTAAGAACTATACATACAAGCTTCTGTTACCATTTCTCCTTGTGAAGTATCCTCGTCCTGACCATCCGTCTAGGCAAACCACGTTTCCTAACTCTACGATGAGATCGGGCCTCCAGACCCCTCCACTGTATCCCCCACGAGAATCTTTCCCCTCCTCTGCGCCCCTACCGATATGCTGGCCCCTGCTTGACCACTTTGAAACATCAGAACTCATCCTGCAAGTGCATTCCTTCCTTTTCTAGATAACCCTCTGTGGAGGGGCCCCAGTCCTGTCCTGCTTACTCTGGCACGTTTTGCAGCACTGCTGACCTCCATCCTCTAGATGGCAGCACCATGCCCCAGTTATGAAGACCCAAAATGGCCCTGCCACCTGTCTGCTGGGGGGGAAAATTGCCCTCACTGAGGACCTGCCTCTAGACTTTAGGATTCTCCAGGACTGAGGCGGCCTGCAGTGTGCCTTCCTCCCCCTCCTGTTGCCAGCAGAATGCCCTTCACCTACCAGGTGTTGGCTGGGAGGCAGGTTAATTTCACATTCACATGGAGCCTTCTTAATTGGAGGGTTTTGTTTTTTGAATCAGCCCAGCAGGGAGTGGTTTTAATCTGCCATTAAGTCCACATCAGTGCACAGAAGACAGCTGAAAAATACACACTGCTTAGCTAGCAACTGTGTGTGTGTGTGCGTGCGTGTGTGTGTGTGTGTGTGTGTGTGTGTGTGCGTGTGTGTGCAGCAGCAGCAGCAGAGGCTCGAATTCTGCTTCTCCTAATAGGATCATCTTCGGAAAAGGCCATCTTTTATTTTATTTCATATGTACTTTTAGTGCCCTGCCCAAGATTCTGTGTTACCCTCTAGCAATCACTACTTTCCAGCGAGGTTATTTATAAAGCGATGGCGGACCGTGAGGCTATGAAGAAGTCACTGTGACCTAGAGAGAAGAAACCAGAGCACCGGAGAGCTGCCGAGAATAAGAGACCGAAAATAAGAAAGAAAACAGAGAAAAACAGAAATTAGAGGGGGAAAAAATTCAGTACCGTCACCTGCAAAAACAGAGTCCTCCTACCTAGAGAGCAGATGTGCTGAAAGATGAAATATCCGTGTTGCTTTTAAAAAATATCTTTGGCTTTATGATAAATCACATGAGTTTATTATTAATGCCATGTGTGGTTTTAACTTTATTTGGAGAAAGTGACAATGGGAATCCAAGATACACAAAAAGTGATTTCCTAATATAAAGGTTAAAATAAACACTATAACTGGTTACAAAAAAAAAGATACATAATTGACCAGTTCAACATGAGGTCTGCTCTTCTTTAAAAAATTTATATAATAATCTATTTGGTGGAAAATTGAAAGAAAAGAATATAACTTATCCCTAAGCCAACTTTTTAAAATAAAATGCCGTGCAAAGATTCCTGTGGCATTTCAGCGACTCTTAAATTTTAATAATACTGATGAAATATTCTACTCTCCCCAGCCAAGTAATTTTTTATCTTTAATTGGTGAGCCCTCATTTATTATTTCTAAAGCATAAAAAATTCTAATATCGAGGATTTATAACTCACCCGGGTGATGGTGACTGCAAATGTATTTTTAAGTGCACTCAAAAATAGAGAAGGCAGATGAACGCAAGGGAAATTTAAGTTTGGACAACAACGGAAAAAAAAGAGTGTTTGATAACAAATACATCATCACCTAACTATATTATGCCTCATCAGTTTAAAAAAATATCCTTGTATAATCTCTGGTGTGATAAGAAAGGTTTTTCAGGGGAAAACAAGAAGAAATTAAGTTAGTAGAGAAGACCCAGATCTTGGTAATACAGTCATACTCTCAGGCATTTCAAAACCAACAAAATAGCAAAGCCTGAAATTTGCCATGATGATTTAATGAAATATAAATATTACACATTGAGCCACTGATGCCCAAAAGGAGCTTTGTGCTGCAGACATTTTTATGTATATACTAGGCTTTACTAAAGAACTAAAGGGGGGAGAAGAATCACTAAGTTAAACATGACGAGACGGAAGGAGGGAGAAGGGCATAGGGTCAGAAATGGGGAAGGGCTGAGTGATGTGTGCGTGAATGCCTCTACCATCTTGTACCCCTTTAAGATATATGACTACAAGGTGCCAATAAAAAAAAGAAGTGTTATCAGAAGATAAAATTGTTCAAATAATGTTATATGCGTATATGAATGTTTCACAATAAAACCCACTATTCTATAGAATTTTTTAAAAAATTGAAAATCACTGTGGAGAAAATGCCCCACCACTGCCGATGACCTCACTCATCTGTCTGCTCTGGGAACACCTTTGAGATGAACCCCACAGTCAAAAAAACAAACAAACAAAAAAAAAAAAAAAACCCCAGAATATCAAGCTTCATGTCCAACACCCAGCATTAGGTTGCCCAAAGATATAAGGTCCTAAAATCCATACTCTGTAAGGGAAAAGGGGTCTTTGCAGATGTCATAAGTTAAGGACCTCGAGATGGGAGATTTTGCTGGACTATCCAGGTGAGTCGTAAATACAACCACAAGTGTGCTTTAAGAGAGAGGTCGAGGGGGATCCCACGAGAGGAAGAGGAAGAAGAGACCAGGAGACAGGCATGGGGGTGCATACCTGTAATCCCAGCACATGGGAGGCAGAGACAGGAAGATCGCAGTTTCCAGATCAGCCGCGGTGACTTAGCAAGATTCCTGTTTCAAATTAAAAGGGGGCATGGGCAGTTCACTCTACATTCATAGCATTATTTCAATGACATTTTTTATGACTTCATCATCAAAGATGTGCACAGGGAGGGGGAGGGACCCAGTGGGGAGGGCTCCATGAACCATGGACAACATGCAATTGAGCTAGACTAAGTTTATCTTCCTGCAGAAAACTTAATAATATGGAGGAAAAAATCATGGTAAAAAGTGTATGGTGACTACAGGAGGCCACATAGATACATTCGGCTTCAATCTAGTTAAATAGCTAAGTATTAATGTTCACAAGAAAAATAAAATAAAATACAGGATCTACCAGAACGATGATACCACGTATTCTAAACAGTCGAAATCACAGAAAAATTTGTTTTCTTATAGGTTCATTTTTTTCTAATTTCCAACTTTCCCTTAATTAGTACATAGCATTTAATAAACAGAAAAAAAATAAAGGCAGCAGCAAAAATAAGCATAGGCGTTCAGGATACATCTGACTGCTGGTTGGTTTTTAAGACATATTCTTTTTTTTTTTTTTTTTTTTTAGTTTGCCCTAGGACGTTAGTCTTAAATAGGCCAAGATGGTATTATCTTCAATTCTGAAAATGTGGAATTTGTGATAATTATGATGAACAAAACTCTGGTTATTATTTTTTTTATTTTCTTTGAGCCATGAATGTTTGAGTCACGCACAGTACATGCAAAGGATGCCAAGTACCTTCTAGCAATAGGCCAGTCATGCACTGCAAATGCTCTGTGTTGAAAAGTGATGATCAGGTTATGCATCTCCCCGTGCCCTCACCCTCTAGATTCTAATAGACGCCGTATACACTCTCCGACATGTTAACTTAAAGATGGAGAAGATAGAGGTTGGTCCCAAGTAAGGAGTCAGGCAAGATGTGGGCAGGCAAGAGATGTGAGGAGAGATGGTTTCTTTTTGAGATGTGTCTCAGGCAAAGTCCCCATGGCCTCTTGAGTCTAGACATCTTCCCTCAGTAGATAAAACAGAGGAGTCTAAGAAGTGAGAAATGTACCAAGGTTGTTTTAAAGAGAATTATCACCAAGGGCCCAAAGCCCATGAGGTAGTTGAGGGTCCTAAAACAGAAATTTTTATTTGCCTACTGGGAAACCATGATAAAAAAAGAAGAACAGCTCTAGATTTGTGTTTTCTGGATATTCTGTACAATGGCATTTTATGATAATTGCCCTTTTGCCTCTGACTTCTTAACTTTGGCTTTGCATTTTGGGGACCTGTCATCCAACAGAATCCTATACTATTAGACCCTGTGCATCTGGCTGCTCTTGCTCAGCATCCGATGGGCACGAGGCCGCCCTGGGATCCATCCACGTGTGGCTCACCTCGCATTCTGGTTTTGTATGTGTCTCTGTTTGTTTGGACCCCACTGTGTTCCATGATATGGATATAACAAGCCTTGTGTATTCTTCTGCCCGTTGATGGACATCTCAATTGTTTACCCTTTGGGGCTAGTTTGAACGATGTTGCCAAGAACAGAGTGGATTAATGGCTGCCTGGGGCAGAGGGTGGGAAGACAGAGGGCTGCGCTGGACCAGAATGATGGGATTCTTTGAGGAGGTGGCAATGCTCTAAAATTAAAGATAATTGGATTATGAAATTAAAATACGTGAATTTCATGTTATGCAAATTATACCTCCATAAGGCTGTTCACAGAACCTCTTTGGGCGATTACCTTATCTTCAAGATGGTGCCACTTGGCTCTTGGAGAAGATATTTATACTTTAAGCTCTCAGAAGTGGGTTTTAAGTGGAGCAATCCATCATCCCGCATTGAATCCATACATCAAATCATCACCGCGAAACCCATCAATAGAGACAATTTTTATCTATTGATTGAAAATGATATTAATTCTTTTAATGGAGAGTAAAAGGAGGAAGAGATGACATATGTCATATTCTGATAAAAGAAAACCTACCGTTTCCTAATTAGAAGGTTTCTTTCTTTTTTTTTCTTTTTCTTTTTCTTTTTCTTTTTTTTTTTCTTCAGTACTGGGGATAAAATCCAGGTAATTCTACCTCCAAGCTACATTTATAGCCCAGTGTTTTATTCTTTATTTTGAAACAGAGTCTCGCTGTGATGCAGAGCCTCACTAAGTATCTGAGGCTGGCCATGAACTGCAATCCTCCTGCCTCAGCCTCTCGAATGCTGGGATTAAAGCGTGCACCACCACGCCTGGCTCTAATTAGAAGGTTTATGAAGTTCGAAGTTGTGCACATCATGAGCAAGGTGGACAGGTAGACTGGGCACTGGACTGCTGAAATTCTGAAGGGCAAGAAGCACTGAGCAGCTATTACTGAGGTTAAGCCTCAGAGGCGAAAGGAAAACAATAGTCTGATGTCAAAAGGAAAGGTCCTCACAATTCAAAGCTGAGCAAAAGGGGAGGAAGATGAGTAAATCCACCATGCAGACTGGCTTCACCAATTCCATTTCCTTTTGCTGAGTCCAGGGGAAGATTCTTTCCCACCCTGCTTTGCAGTTAGAGCGGGGTCACATGACTAGTTCCCACCAATGGGGTTTTTGGTAGAAACGATGGCTTTCAGTTCTAGAATTGATCTCTAAAATTTCCCCCCAGAGCCTTAGCTTCCTGCCTCTTCTTTTGGTCTGCCGGCTGGATGATTCCAGAATGACTCTGAATCCAGAAGACAGAAGAGGAAAAGGATAGGAGCTTGAGTCTCTGCTGTCATCAGATCAGGAAAACCTGCCTATGGTTTTGCACGAGCAAGACACAGCCTCTGGAGCTGTTCAGTCCCTGAGGAGCTGGCCTGTCTCCACAACAACAGTAGCAATAAGAAATCAATGTGCTGTAGTACTTTATCACGTGATGGAGATACGTCAGACATGAGTGAGATCTTCCATGTGTCATCTCACTTAAACTTCACACACACACACGCACACATACACACACACACACACACACACACACACACCCCTAAGATGGATACTGTTATTCCTCCTCCTGTCTTTTGTCAGATGAGGATGCTAAAGCCCTTAGGCAGGTGATTGGCTGCCCAGTTCATGAGCTGGTCACTACCCCAGGTAGGGTTAAACCCATTGGGCTGGGACCTCACATTCGTTCTTCAATCTGGGCAGCGTGACGTGGAGTAGACTGGTCAACCCATTGACCCTGAGCAAGCACTGCGTATGCTCACACACATGCCACAGAATCAGGAACCAATGCCCCAGCTCCAGCCTCTGCTTGGGATCCCCTCATTATCCAGAATGTCTCTCAAACAGGTATATTTGGTTAAAGGACATAGGATAATGTTCCCCGTAGGCAATAGGAATCCTCCCAGACTCTCCTTATCTGTCTCTGTCTCCATGCCCCTCTCTCTCCTCTCCACCCTCCTTTTCATGTGAGAGATTGGCCTCAGATAATGTTGTCCCATCCCAAATTTTACAGGAAGGTAGTTGAATTTTTTTCTCCCTTGGTTTCCAGGTTAGTTGTTACCTTTGACTTGACTTGGTGAATCACGACTATTCAATGATAGCTCAGAATTTTTATTTTAGAGTGGGCCACAATCTTTGGACAATTAACCTGCAATCTGATGATCCCTCCCATTGGAAACCATGCCCTTCTAAGGCTGAAAAGACCAGAGGACGAGGCACCAACTTAAGTATAACTGAACAAGGTAGTTACACACCAGATCTGTACAGCGCCATAGTTGGTTTCTTAGAGTACTTAGCAAGCCTAAACTAAAGGGCCCACTGATGTCTCCATGTCCTCTCTAAGAAGGAGAGACGGAGAGAGGGAGGGAACTTCCACAGAGTGAGCTCTCGGGTACGTGCATTTGCTGAGAAAGGGCAGATTACTCTAATAACTTCTTTCAGGTCAAAACTCACATCGCTCTTCAGAGTATTTCAATTATGAGAAAATGAAATCAGGTCATTGTACCACACGTGTAGGAAACAAAACTCAGGAAGGGCAACAGCCGCCGCATCCTGGGTTGTAATTATGACGATGTGGAACTCTCTAAGAATGGCAGCCAAAGCTGTCCAGCCTGGCCCGCCACGTCCAACCACGTCCACTGCTGGAGCGGGAACCGCAGCCACCTCCCAGGAGTGGCCGTCCTGCCCTGCAGCCTCGGTGCTGCGACACACAAGGCCAAGGGAGGACGTGGCCTCCTGCTGGACCAGAGACAGGGGAATGGGTTGTAGAACAATAAAAATAACAAAAGGCTGGGCATGGTAGTACACATCTGTAATCTCTGTACTTGGGATGCTGAGACAGGAGGATTGCAAGTTCCAGAATACCCTCATCAACATAGTGAGACACTCGGCAACTTAACGAGACCCTGTTTCAACATTTAGAAATATAATAGGACTAGAGTGTAGCTGGGAGGTAGAATTTCCCTGGGCTCAAAATCCAGTACCCCAAAATTAATAATAATGATAATAATAATAATAATAATAACAACAACAACAATAACAATAATAATAGAACACCAGTACATATTATTCCTTTATAAAAAACATATAATTCATTGATAGAAGCTTATTGTTTCCCAAAAGAAGCCTTCCCTGAAAGAAAAGCAGGTTCACATGTGGATGCTAAGAACTTCCGTCCTGGATAAAGAGATGGTATACCAGCAGAACCCCATAATGCCTACGGTTACCAACAGATGACGATTCTTTGGACAAAAGATTTGAGATACAGAAGCCTGTTCCCATGGGACTGTCTGAGAAGGTCCGAGAAGAGGAAAGAGAAATGGGAAGAACTAGACATCCTCACAGACGCTGAATTCTGGCCTTCTGAAGTCTGGAATTTGCACGACAGCCCTGTCTGGAAGTCACTGCTACACCTGTTTTGGCCATGTAAGCAAATGCCAAGGATGGGTTGTAGCTCTGGGCCACGGTCAACGCTCTGGCACAGAGCCACACTGGGACTGACCCTGAACTCCGCAGGAGGAAGCTGTACCTTGGAATGGAAGGCACGCTGACTATCTGGAGAAAAACAAAAACAAAAACAACCCTTTGTGCCTCTAGAGAGTAGTTAACCCCAGAAACTCTCTGCCTTGGGCCACCAACAAGCACATAAGAGTGCCTACAGTGACATAGGGTGAAAGAGCCAGTCCTCAGCCTTATGAGCCTTGGATTCTTCATTTAAAACATGAGCACACGTTTGGGCGTGATGGTACACACCTGTCATCCCAGGACTTGGAAGGCTGAGACAGGAGGACCTCAGGTTCGAGGACAGCCTCACCAATGTAGTGAGACTCCCCAAAACTTAGCAAGACCTTGTTTCAAAACAAAACAAAAAAGGATTCTGGGTGTGATGATGCACACTGGAAACCTCAGTACTTGGGAGGCTGAAATAGGAGTGTAGCTTCATGGCCAGCCTCAGCAATTTGTAAGGCTCCTTGCAATTTAGCGAGGCCCTGTTTCAAAACAAGTAATAAAATGGGGTGGGGGTGTTGCTTGGAGGTTGAATGTCCCTGGGTTCAATCTCTAGTACCATAGAATAAAATAAATAAAAAATGAAACATGGGGAGCCGTCTCTTTGTCACAGGGTCACCCTGATGCCTACAAAGTTTGAGACCAATACGACCTCAGTAGATATCCATCATGATATAAGAATAACACGATCCCAAACAGGTTATTAAACTTTAAAGTATCCTTAAATCAATGGCTATGTACCACAAAGAGTGCGTGGTGGGTGAAGGGACCCTAGAACCTTCAAAGCATTGTACTAGAAAAAAAATTAAGCCTGTTCCCATTTCCACTAAAGTTAGCTATCTTACCCCATCCCTGGAAGTCCAGTCTGCTGTTTTATAGAATAACGTGCATTCTTCCCCCTTTCCAAGTCTCCCTCTCCACACATCCATCCTCCCATGCCTACAGGTGGCCCCAGAGTGCTAAACGATCTTAAGTCACACAGATGGGTATGACTCATACCCCTCATATGCAGGGCTTACTGCACACGCAGCTGACAGGGAAGTGCATGCCGAGGAGGATGCTCGAGGCTCCAGGATCACCCCCCAGCAACAAAACAAAGCAAGACATACCCATTTTGTTGTTTTTGTACGAGGATAGATGAAGTCAAGAGAAAAAGTCCTTCAATGTGAAAGTAAAAAACGGTACGCCATTGATATTTCCTGAAATCAAGGTGAAGTCTTAGAAAAAGGGGTAAGAAGCAAGCAGTGGGTTAGGATTGTTTTGTTTATGTACATTTTGTACTTTAAAAACTCACTAAGAAGCTGGGCGTGGTAGTGCACGCTTGTAATCTCTGCGCTTGGGAGACTAAGACCGGAGGATCGCACAGGTTCGAAGCCAGCCTCAGCTACTTAGTTTCTCAGCAACTTGGTGAGACCCTGTTTCCAAGTAGAATATAAAAATAGGTCTGGGAGGTAGAAAACTTCTGGGTTCCACCCCCAGTACCACCAAAAAAATTAAAAAGAAAGAAAAGAAAAGAAAATCACTAAGTTGTTGAGGGCCTCACTATGTTGCTGAGCTGGCCTAGAACCTGTGACCCTCTGGTCTCGGCCTCCCAAGTTCTGGGAGACTCAGAACCCACAGCATTCACTATGCTAACTCAGTGACATTGAACACAGTCACCATGCTGTGCACCCTCCCTTCCCATCTGTTTCCAAATACTTTAATCGCCCTAAAAGAAGACCCCATACTCAATCCACAATTGCCCCTCATTTCCTCTTCCCTCCCCAAAACCTGGAAGCCATCCCCCTGCCTTCTGATCTGATGATGGATGTATAGAGGGTGTTTCATAGGAATTAACCCACGTGGCCTAAATTCTCAGTGAACATCCATGGAGATACTCGGAACTGACCCTCCCATGGTTACACAGAATCAGAGATCAGTCTCCCTGTGGCCCGGGGCAGCCCTCGCTATTTTTGATTCCATCATGGATACAACCAGCCACGGAAGGTCACATCGCTGGAGAGACCAACACTCACCACTCAGCTAAACCAAGAGTGGCCCCGCATTACACTCACCCTGGCCGATGTCCTCGTGGACTGATCCAAATAGACATTATCCTGCCTTTTACGCAAATTCTAAAACACGTTGCCAAGCGGGGCGTGGTGGCGCACGCTTGTCATCCCAGCATTGGGGAGGCTGAGACAGGAGGATCGTGGTCTGTGGACAGCCTCAGCTACTCAGTGAGGCTCTCTGCAACTCAGTGAGACCCTGTTTCAATAATAATAATAATAATAATAATAATAATAATAATAATAATAATAATAATAAATAGAGCTGGGGTTGTAACTCGGAGGTAGTATGTCCCTGAGTTCCATCCCCAGGACTGCAAAAATAAAAATAAAAATAAAACACATTGCCCATCAGAGTCGCATAGAGACAGATTCTGTAGCAGATGGAGAAACTTTCTCTGCCTAATGAAGAATCAGGAACCCGCCTACCCATCCCGCCCTCTGTTGATTTAAATCCTGGACCATCAGAACCACAGAACACAGCTCAGAGAACACGGTCCAAGCTATCCCTGCACCCCATCGAGACAATCCTCCCCGGTCGCTTACCAAGGTCCCAAGGAAGGAGGCTGCTAGAGAGAAGTAGTCTGCCTTCCTCTATAGAAGCCTTTCCGGAGATAAGTTTATTCAGTGTCACCTGAGCAACTTGTCAGTCAAGTACGTGCCTGGCCTCCCGGACCCCACGGGTTCCAGCCAGCAAGTGTGCGCGCTGATTAGCTGGTCATTGTGAGCAAATGCCCCACCTTTGGAGGTGTGGGAAGAAAGATAATGGGGAAGCCTTCCTAGCAGTCAGGACACAAGATTGAAGCCGCGCCTCTGCACGCCCTGCGCTCCTATAATTAATTGCTCTTGACTTGAAGCCAAGGCGGAAGGAACTCCAAAGGTTCTCAGTGCTGACCTTGACCCCGGCTCCCCAGGGGTTGGGGTGAAAGTGCACAGCTAATTTTGGAGGCGGTGCTCGTGGGCACTGATTGAGAGGACCTGAAGAGGCTTAACGGGCTCAGGCCGAAAGGTTCCTGGGAGCCAGAGGCGCGGGGGTTGTGGCGGGCGGCCGTGTTTCTATTCTGGGTTCATCCCAGGGACTTGCTAGGTGACCTTGCGCCTGTCACCTCCCCTGGGCGCTGCTGCCTCTCCATCTGTGAAATAAAGGTACCAGTGTCCGTCACAGGAGCCCTCCCGGGGTGGGGAAGATTAATGAGGTGAAGTTTGCAAAGTGTGTGAAACTCTGGGGCGAGCAAGGGCAGCAGGAAGCACGCACTCGCTTCTGCCTTTGAAAAACACCGGAAATTCTCCCCAACTCCAGGCGAGATCTACGGACCAGCTGAGACAGTAGTACCTGGAGCCTGTGAGAGTCGTCGGAGAATCTCGGGTCCAACCCAGATCTGCACTGCTGCCTGCCAAAGTCCCAGCAAGGTGGCACTGAGCAAGTCAGGGACGTCGCCAGCTTCCCAGACAGGGCCTTACCTTCTAGTGCAAACGAGGGAAGGAGGGAAAACAAATTTTGGGAAGACTGCTACGTCCCACAGAGAGCTCAGATCACAGAGATGGCGCACTATGGTATAAACAGGCTACTGGATATAGAACGCAAGTCTCTAGGCTCCAGATTGACATTTCTGCGGTTCAAACCCTAAGCATGGCCAAAGTCCCTGGGTGAATCACTTATCTACTGGTTGAATCATTTCCTCATCTGTGAGATGGGGAAGATAAAAATAAGCACTCCCTGGGGGACACAGGGCCCCCCACGTTAGCATGCCCAGGGTTTAGCTAAGCCCAGGCTTCCGGCTCCAGCCCCAGAGGCTGTGATTGCCGAGGTCTGGACTGAGCCCGAAAACCTGCATCTCTAATATATATCCATGTGACACCAAGCCCGGCAGCCCGCAGACCTCCCTATGGGTGGGATTTTTCTAGAAGGGGGCTTCCAAAACTTTAATATTTGCTCCACTTTGCCAGTGACTTCATGGAGGTGCAAGGGCTGGTTCTGCAGGTCTGGGGAGGGGTCTGAGAGGCAGCAATTCTGTCTTCCAGGTGAGGCCAACCCTACACACTGAGCGGCAGGGTCAGTGTGCCAGATAGATGAGCTCTCATGGCGTTTCATCAGAGCTCTTAGCCTTTATTCCATAAAATGACAGGGACAGTAAATCCACGGTTAGGCTCCTTGACATCCGTGTTTGATAAATTATTACATTGATGACACTGTCTCAGATGCCATGAAAGAAACACTCATGGAATCAAAAAGCTTCCACATCAAAGGTGCATGACTACCTCCAAGGGGTAGAGAATCCACGAAGCCTGGGACCCCCAAACTGCTGACAAAACAGCAACCAGGAAGAGGCCAGTTTCTGCAGAATCTGCAGAGACCTAGCTGTCCTCAGCAGGCTTTGAAAAAATATGTCAATGCCTATGCAAAAACTCCCTCATAGATTGAGAAGACGTGTAGCAAACATGGTCTTGTCTAATGCAAAACACCCCTGAAAAAAGATTGTCATAATGACTATTATTATTATTATTATTATTATTATCCACTTTGTTTCATTTTCCTTCTCTCCTTGTCCCTTTTTCTGGGGGTGGAATTCTTATCCTTCCTCCCTGGAAACATTAGGCAGAAGAGTGTCCCTCTCCTGGGACCTCCTCCCATCAGGTTATAAATAACTCAGGCGCGATAACTAAGAGCATATATAAAAGCGATGGCAAGGTCATGTACCATGAACCAGCCATGTTCTGTTCCCATGACAACACGGAGTCAAAGGCAAAGCAACATAGGATGCTGTTTCCATCGTATCCCCATCGTCTGAAACCCCAGAAGCACCAACTCTGGGGCGGGCCATGCTTCTCGCAGACTAGGGGGGTGGGTGGCTGTGAGCTGAGATCCCAGCTTCATAGTCTAGAACCGAGACCAAACGGGGCTTGGAATGGGGTGGAAAGTGAGCCAGGAGCTGGTGTGCCCCTCCCCAGCTGTGGACAAGCTGACATGCTATCACTGTGGAAACCAGAGACGCCCCGACCATCCCAAAGGCTGGGGAGTCTCACATTCTCTTGGACTTTCTCTGTTGTGCCACTTCTGTGCCTTCCTTTATCCCTTTCAGTCTCAGAGGAGAAACTCCGAGGAAGGACTAATCTTAAGTAAAGAGAGCAAGCTGCTGGTTCCCACACTCCCTCAGAGGTGGAGGAAAAACTTGCTAGGAGTCTGCCTGCCCGAATAAGTGGTGGGCAGAAGAGCTTCCAATTCTGCCAGCCCTTTTCCTTGGTGCCTGAGGAGAGAGAGAGAAGAGAAAGAGAGAGGGGGGAGGGAGGGAGGGAGAGAGAGAGGGAGGAAGGGGAAAGAGAGAGAGAGAGGGGAGGGGAGAGGGAGATAGAGAAAGAGAAAGAGAAAGAGAGAGGGAGGAGGGGGGAGGAAGGAAGGAATGGGGAGAGAGAGGAGACTCCCACATGAGAGGGGGGTGGAGGGGGGAGAGGGAGAGAGAAAGAGAGAAAGAGAGAAAGAGAGAAAAAGAGAAAGGGAGAAAGAGAGAAAGAAGACTCCCACATTATCTAACCAGCAGGGCGGCTGGTTCTGCCTGGACCCTGGACCCATCGGCTCCACAAAAAATTCAGATGTTCTCTGTGGGAGAGTCAGGTGCTTGGCTTCCAAGACATCCTACTCTTCAAAGTAAATACAGGGAAGCCAGGCATGGTGGTGCACGCTTGTAACCCCAGTACTTGGGAGGCTGAGACAGGAGGTTCACTGCCAGCCTCGGCTAAAGTGAGGCCCTCTGCAACTTAGTGAGACCCTGTTTCAAAATAAAGAATAAAAAATAGGGCTGGAGGTGTAGCTCAGAGGTAGAATTCTAAATTCAACCCACAGGATTGCCAAAAAACAAAAATAAAACTTAATTAACTAATTTAAAAATAAATAAATATTGGTAGCTGATGTGATGGTACATGCCTGAAATTCCAGTACTTGGGAAGGAGAGACAGGAGGATCACAAGTTCAAAGACAGCCTCAGCAACTTGGTGAGACCCTGTTTCAAGATAAAAAAAAAAATAATAGGGCTGGGGTTGTATTTCAGAAGTAGAAGCACCCTGGGTCCAATTCCCAGTTCCACAAACAATAAAAATAAAACTAAATGGAGCCGAAGTTCTAAGTGCCCCCTATTTTATTTATGGCTCCATGAAGGATCTACCATGTTTATTTCTGTATTTGCATAGTCATGCCCCCAAATTACTTTAAATAATTTACACAAAAAGGAATACTAAGTCTCAGTCTATGTTTTTTTTTTTTAAATTGGTGCATTATAGTCACACATGTTAATGAGGTACAAGCTGGTAGAGGCTCACATGCACACAGTACTCATGTAGCCCTTCCCCAATCCCACCCCATTCTCTCTCCCTCCTTCCTCCTCCTGTTTGGCTTAGTGAGTGACTTTGGTATGTTTGTGAATACATACAACCCAGTATCTGTTAATATCCTCCAACATGGCTGAGGATCATGATATCTAATATCTGTAAGGCCCTACCATATCTACCAGGCACCACAGTGTCTACATGGACAACTTGTAAAAAGGTTCACTAGAACACCGCTGGGTTGATTTTGTATTGTTGTCCATTTGCAGGTGAGGAAACTGAGTCCGAGAGGGGGTGTAGGCCACGGGGCTGGTGATCGTACACTGCCGGCTCAGCAGAGCCTGGGATGAGAAGGGGAAGGCATGGCTATGGGCCGCCTGCTTCCAAGTAGCCCTTTCCTTTAATTCTCCTAAAATAACTCCTTTCAGCCTTCAAACAGAAGGCTCGTCACGGCTGGCACGGCGGCACAGTGAGCACGTCAGCCTCTCCCTTGGTGACACGGCAGGCTGATTAACTCTGCCCTTCTCTGGGAGTCCAGGCATTGTAGGTTTTACAGAGAAGCCATTTCTGCTCTGTCCAGATGCTTCCTTGTTATTGGGAGGTGCCATCTGGAATCCAAAGAAATGAGATGGATGAGGGGTTTCTTCTCAAAGCCGTGTCCCCCATGGTCTCTCTTCCTCTGGAATGAGGACTCTGGGAGCCATAGCATGACAGCCGGATGCTACAACCAGAGGGAAGTGTCTGGACTTTCTCATCCACGGTGGCTGAGTTGAGGGAGGACCTGCCCCCAACTCCCCACACACTCAGCCATGTCGTTGGAACAAAGCTGAGGTCAGAATTAAAAAATTGATTGCACAGTGGGCTCTGCAGGCACACTCCAGACCTTTTCAATGACAACACGGGGGTGAGTAATCTAGAAGACCACTAATCTAAAAGTCAAATTAGAAACCATCCATTGAGCATGAATTCATGGTAAGGGGCACGATTTTCCTCTTGCAAAATCCCAGCAGGGCTGGGCAGAGGGGGAAAATGACCTTTCAGAATACACAGAGCTCAGACTACCTCGTCTCCTGTATTTTCATATACTATATTTCAAATACATATCCTGTATTTTCATTCTCCCCATATAGAGCAGAATTTAATCATGTAATACACGAATTCCCTTTTTTGTTTATAGAAAGTAAGATTAAAGTTCCATTTGATTAACAGATACACTTATTTCTACCCCGATGTTCCCCAATGTGAGAATCCTAGTTTGTGGAGTATCCTGTCATATGCCTCTTCTAGGTATGAGAACATATTATGTTATTAAGTAGATAATTCCATCATGTTCTGAAGAATAGTATGTTGCTCATTTTAATTAGTTTCTGTTGAAATCCTGAACCATGAGGTCTTAAAGTCATCTCCAGATTGCTCTTCACAGACTGCCCTCAATGCAGACATCGGCGATTGTGCCTTTGCAGGGGCCACCAACTGGTTTCCTTGCAAAACAAAGAAACCAAGAGAGTAATTTGTATTCAGAAGTTATATGATGTTGAATGGGACGCATGTGAGTGTCCATTCCTGAAGATAACATTTTCAGTTTATCAGACCTTCTCTTTCTTTAGGCTGAACTTGTGATAGCTAGATGGAGCAAGAAGGTAGCAAAGCCCAGGACCAAGGGCCAGGACTGCAGCCCAGCCTCTGCACTGGCACCTGAGTGGCTGCAGATACTTGGCATGCCTGCTCTTTGGGTTTAGCCAGCTTCAAGAATGGGGATGTTTTTTAATACCTGCTCCAGAGGACTCCTGGAACCATTCATTTAATGTGAGGCACACGGGGAGTATTCGATAAATATTAGTTGTTATTATTATCATTTTAATTATGTGCTTCCCCCTCAGCACCACGCCCACATGCCACTCTGGACTTCAGAATTCAGAAAGAATAGAAAGGAGAATGAAGAAATCAGGAAGGATTAATAAATATCCTGAAGTATGTCTTTAGAGAGAAAGGATAGATGAGTGGGTAGGTGGATGAGTGAAAGGATGAATGGATGGGTGTGAGAGCTGGTGAGTGGATGGATGGATGGATGGATGGACGGACGGACAGATAGATAGACTGACAGATGGGAAGGCTGGTGAGTGGGTAGATGGATGGATAAATGAGTGGATGAATTATGGATGGATGGACAGATGGATGGATAGATTGATATACAAATAAATAGACGGATAAATGCCTGGCTTAGTGGGAAGGTGGTGAATGAGTGGTGGATGGATAAATGGGTAGTTGGATGGGTGGGTGGGTGGACAGATGAATACACAGGTGGGTGGGTGGGTGGGTGGATGGATGGATGGATGGATGGATGGATGGATATAAAAGTGAACACATGGATAGGTGGACGGATAGCTGAGTGGCTGGCTTGGTAGACAGGTATTGAGTGTGTGGGTGTATGGATAAATGAGTAGTTAGGTATATGGATGTGTGGATAGATGGATTGATAGATGAGTGGATGGAAACATAAGGTGGAAAGATGAATGGACAGTTGGGTACATTTTACAGTAGGTGGAGGATGGATGGATGAGTGGATAAGTGGATAGGTTTATAAATAGATAGAGAGGTAGATAGATGTTCAGGGAACAATAACAGAAGAAAAAGTAAGAGACACAAAAATAACGTAGTGCCATCTAGTCAACAAATATTTACAGAGTCCTTATCATGTAGTCAATTTAAGGAGGGGATAAAATGACAATAAACAATGTATAGGCTGATCACCCTATAAAAGAGGGAAAATTCTTGTAAAGACATTAATTACAAAGGTGCTGGCATCTATGAGGTGAGAGACTGTAATAGGGTGAGGCAGGGAAGGGTGGGTCAGAGAGGTGAAGAAATGGTACTTAACACTTGGGATCCTAAGAACTAACAAGGAAAGCCACAGAAGTCTCCCAGGCTGTGGAGTCCAAGTGCGAAGGCCCAGGAGAACGCCCTCTGCTCACTATGTCCTGGAGCTCAGTGACAGAGGATGGCATAGGTGGGCAGAGCAATGTTGAAGCCCAGGAGGAAGCATGGCTTTTATTCTCAGAGCACATGCAGACCAATGGGATGATTCTACAGCCCTTCTCCAACACTGCTTCTCCTTCCACAGAGCTTGGGGGCCTAGTGCTGGGAAAGTAGAGGAAAAGGATGGAGTCATTCATTGGTTTATTTACTGCTCATAGGGGCCCCGGAGCTAATTAGAGATGTTAGATTTTCAAGAGAACAGTAAACCCTGCCTTCAGGGTAAGTTCCAAATCTGAGGCGTAAAGGTCAATATGGCAAGCTAACACTTTAGACTTTTTAAAATAAAACTCTTTGATTTATGAAGTCATCAGAAGACTAGCTTTTCCACTGCCTTTTATTGTTAAACCTGGGCCAAGATTTAACTTTTAGCACCTGCTAACTTTGGAGCCAGACACATCATGGTTCAAATCTCAGTTTTAACCCTCAGTAGCTCTGTGATTTAGCCTACAAGGCTGTTTCTTTCTTCAGAAGACTGGAGATAACACCATGTGGTTTGCAGAATAATGGGGTCTTACCTGAGGATCACGGTTCACAGACAGCCTCAGCTACTTAGTGAGGCCCTCTGCAACTCAGTGAGACCCTGTTTCAAAATAAAGAATAAAAAATAGGGCAGGGGGTGTAGCTCAGAGGGAGAATGCCCCTGGGTTCTATCCCCAGACATGCAAAAAAAAATGGGGTCTTAAAGTGGTCTCTGTCATAATCATAAAACCTGTGAATCGGTTACTTTATAAGGCAACAGGGGTCAAGGAAGTAGATGTGATGCAGGTTACCAATCAGTTGACCTTGAAATGAGATTATACTGGATTCTCTAGGTGGAGACAGTCAACAAGGCTCTTAAATGGGGGAAAGTGAAGCAGAAGAAAATGTGGGTTGATGGGAGAAGGATCAAGCCCTCACTGCTGGCTTTGATGGTGAAGCCGAAGAGAGTAGGCAGCCTTGAGTGTAGAAAGAGGTGAGAAATGGACCCTCCATGATCCCCTAGAAAAAATGGATCCCTGCCCGTGTCATGACTTCAACACAGGCGAACCACTCAGAACTACTGACTTCCAGACTGCAAGGTTGTAAACTGTACTCCTTTAAGCCACCAAGACTGTGATCACTTGTTACAGCAGCTATATCAAACTTAAGTCTTCCTAAGTTCTTAAGAGGATTTGGTGAGATGATTTCTGCCGAGTTGTTGGCAACCCTAAGAAGCACTAAACTCTGATGGCTCTTCATTTCTGTAAATGGCCTAACCTGAAGATGACAAGGTTATCACCTACCATTCCAATGACATGCCTCAACTACGGGAAGGGCCCTATGACCCCAAGAACACACACCTGGCCCAGCTCTCAGGAAACCATCAAATCAATCATTAGTAGATCAGGCTAGAGACCCTAGCAAGAATATTTGCATTTATAAGACAAATACTTTGAGTCGCTTTGCTAAAAGTTGTAAATGGCTCAGTCACCCATAGAGCTCAGCCAACAGTTGGCATTGTTTTTAAGTACTGGGCTTCTACCTATTACAATAGGCTCAGCTCCTTCTCCTTCCTCATTGACCCTCCACTGAGTTGCTGGGCATCCTAAATAATGTTTATTAATTGCATCTGAATTTCTGATGCTTCTGGACCTCATCATACGCTGTTCCCTTTGCCCAGAACTGATATTTTCACAGTGCATCTGTTCATCTACCCACATCTCACTCATTCTTCAAGACCCAGCTAGATCACTGCCAGGAACTTCCCTGAACATCCCACTACTCGCATCAGTTAGGATCCAACCCCTGTTCTCTCTCAGCAGAGAACCCAGGCCTCTATTTGAATAATTCCCACACCATGTTACAACTGATTACTTAGTGATCTCTCCCAATAATTAAGTCCTTAATATGGATGTCTTTTTAGGATCATGGGACTTCTTGAGGATATAAATAACACCTGTTCCTCAGGAAAGTACACATGCATGGGTTTTATAGTACATATAGTTTACAAATAATTTTCTAGGGTTTGATTCCCCCAAACCTAGAATTTCAGCAAAAAGATACCAGTATTCACATTGTAAAAAGATTCAATCCAGTTCATCTCTCTGTCCCCAGAATGTAATATACTGCATGGCACACAGTTGGTATTCGATGGATGGATGGATGGATAGATTATAGGTGGATGGAAGGATGAACAGATGGATGAGAAGATGGCAAGATGGTGAGTGGGAAAGTGAATGATTAATTTGTGTATTTATTTATCATTGAAAAGATCCATCGAGAGAATTTCTTCTAATAATAGACAAATGAAGATCATTAAAGCAAATCAGAGAAAGAGATTAATCATCCTGTTTATGTGACCAAAAAAAAAGTTATCTGTGAAAAACACCCTTATTGACAACATGTTCTATATTGTTGAGGGGCTGTAGAAATGTTCCCAAGGAAAACAGATCCGATCCAGCTGAACCAATCGGGCTGAAAAATGTATTTTTTTTTTAAGCTAGAAGGTGAACTTTCTGGCAGAGTGAATCAGAGGATTGGGTTCCATGACCATTGTTACAGATGTAGCTAATTAATAACACTGCGTCCCTCTTCCTTCTGAAATCCACCTTGTGAAAAGTTTGTGATAGATAGCTAGTGTAGAAACTGTGAAAATGTGCTCAATTACAATAAAAGTAAGAGCTTTTACATGGGAGACAACCTAAACATCCAACAAATGACGAATAGCTCACTAGTCTTCATTATAGAACACTGTATAATTATTTAATATGTGGCCATGTGTAGCCAGGTACCATGGTGCATGCCTGTAATCTCAATACTTTAGAGACTTAGACAGGAGAATCACAAATCCAGGCCAGCCTTAGCAACTTAGCAAGACCCAGTTACAAAAAAGAAAATCTAAACTAAAAATGGCTGGGGGTATAATTTGGAGGTAGAATGTCCCTGGATTCAATCTCCAGTGCCAAAATAATAAGTAAAAATAATAAATTATGGCTCTATGTGTATGTGTGTGTGTGTGTGTGTGTGTGTGTGTGTGTGTGTGTTTCTGGGGATCAAACTCATGGCCAAATGTATGATAGGAATATGCTCTCTATTGATCTATACCCCCAGCCTCTAAAATTTGTTTTAGAAGGACATAATATGGCATGGAGAAATGTTCATGATATAGTAAGACAAAGCAGGGTATAGTGATCCCAAGTTTTCAAAAATACAGGTACACGCAGGGGGAAAAATGCTAGAAAAACATTAGCAACGGTTATCTAAGAATGCTGGACTCACAGCTGAATTTTGACATTTTTAGTCATATCTGTATCTCTACGTGCAATAAAATATATACTCTCTTTATTTACATACTGTTGTTAAGTATGAACTTCTTGGTTGTTAAACATGTGCCTGTACATGGGTGGGTGGATCATGGTTTATTTCTTGCCCACAGAAAAGCCTTTTAACTGGACCTGAATTTCCCCCAAAATCTGTCACTTTTCCCCTGGCAGCATCTTCAACGTCACGATGCCCGGGGAGAGGAGCCAATCCTCACCAACCAAACTTTTCACTTCATACTCTAAATCTGGTGACAGAAAGTAGGTTTCCATCGGATTTTCCCCTCCATTCCTCTTGGGGCACTTTGGATCTCAGCACCTCTCACTCTGTGTCCTTAGTCGGTCCATGCTTGCCCGGGGCCAGGAGGACTTTTCTTGCCTGATTTGCATGCCAGTGTTGTGGCTTTATCCGGAGTTCTGTGTTCTCCTCTTAACCTGGTCCTCTTGCAAACATCAGAGAGGCTTTGGCCAGGAGAGACCAAACCAGAATGAATGACCCCATGCCCTCTCTTTTGTATGGCATTTAACCAAATAGTGTGTAAGGGAAGAGCACCTGCTTTCAGGTTAGCTTAACCCGATCTGCTTTTGTGCAAGGTGGTGCAATGGGTGCAGGTACATATTTAGATCCGATAAAAGACACTGTTCTTCACAACTCCATCATTTATCAGGAAGTGGAGCTAAATGACCTTCCCAATAAGGAGTTCACGTATAATGAGAACAATCTTCTACCTTATGGCATCCCACCCCAATCATGCCCTGACATTTAGCAGGTGCACAACACAGACACAGGTTGTAGTCCACAGGATCTTCTAGCGAGGATTCTTCCCTCTGGATGGCTCCTATTGAAGCAGAAAATCCAAAAGAATATTTGGTCCTCCGTGCCCTAGTTGTCTCAAGCACTATCCGACTCTGCAAGTTGAAGGAGTTGATGGCTAACCTCTGCGGGGCCGCCTCAGCATGAGCTCAGCCAGAGTGGCTCTGGGCAGCAGAATGTTTGCATGGAGAGTCAGGCACAGGATGTAAGGGACGGGACGGACTGTAAGCAGCACAGCAGCGGGGTGACGGTTAGCATGCACGTGATACATAGTCACTCACTTCCAAAAACTCACTTTCAAAATTCAAAGCAAACAGGAGAGGTCTTGGATGTGGAGGTTACGGGAGAAGAATACAGACAGGAAATAGTAAGGAGCCCGTGCATGCCCTGTCCACCCTTTTACCCAGGCCCTGCACTGTTTCCAAACAGTTTGAATGAACTAATGAGGAAACTGAGCCCCTGGATGTGTTTTTTTCCCTCCTCACAAGAAAACAAAACCAAGACAGAGTCACTCCAGAGTCTGGTAACCTGGACATTCTCCACTTTAAGTGGAATTAAAAGCTCAAGGTCAAAATGAATGACTCACTCTGGATCTCAGACTCCCCAACTGTGCAGCTCTGGAAAGGCTTAACGACATGTATGACGTAGAAAAACTCTTGGTCCAGGCTGAGGGGTGTCCTCCAGGATATACCCTGGGATATCTGACCTTGGCCCCTCACTAGGGAACCCAGATCCATGAGCACAAATGCAGACAGAGAGAGCAGGCTTCTGTTATAGCCACCGGATCATGGGTCATTTTTCTTTATGAACTCTTAAACCTTGATCTTTGAAAGATCTGCTGTTTGAGTGTCCTTAATCGTTGAAAGATAAAAGATTTAAGAAACAGTAATAGTTGCAGAGGGTAACTAAACACTGCAAAGTTCTGGACACTGTGCAAAAAACGCTTTCCAAAATTATCTCAGTGACTGTAGTCCCAAGAGAGAGGTATGAGGATGGGGCCCAGAATATTGAGTCGTGCAAGGTTAAAAAGCGTTGAGAAGCTGAGCCGAGATGTTTTAATTATCGTGCTAAATTTTTCTCATTTTCTAAAATGCAATGGTATTTTTAAAGTAGTTTTATTGGTGCATTGTAATTATATATCATAGCAGGGTTCAAACTGAAACAAACGTACAAGCACTGAGCATTTTGTATGTTTTTTCCCAGATCTCACCCCACTCTGACATCACTTTTGAACAATGAAGTATACAGAACATCCCAAGTTCTCTTGGGAGATTTCCTCTTGGTCCATCCTCCAAATACATCCACAGATCTCTGCCAAGCCAATTCTTCTGCTTATCATTGATGGTATCAAGCCAGGCTTGGTGGTGTATACCTGTAATCCTAGTACATGGGAGGCTGAGATAGGAGGATCACCGATTCAAGGTCAGTCTCGGCAACCTGGTGAAACCCTCAGCAACTGAGTAAGACCCTGCCTCAAAATAAAAAATACAAATGGCTAGAAGAGTGGCTGGGAGGTAGAGTGCTCCTGGGTTCAATCCCCAGTGGCCCTCCCGAAAAAAAAGATTTCTGGTATTTACTGACATCACAGAGGACCTATGTGTTTGGGAAGAGACCCTTTAAAGTTTAGGAACCCAGATCAAACAGGGGGAAAAAAAGCAAGAAACTACACCTGTTTGAACAATCAAGCTCAGCCAGCCGGCCCAGAGTCAAATGTTTCTAGCACTCAGAACCCCCATAATCGTGGCTACAGCTAAGCATGTTCTACGCTATCACGAAATTCTCTTCTGTGGCCCTAAACTCCACAACCAAGGAACTGGGACTCTCTTTACAACACAGTCGGCTGAACACCGTGACCTGTGACACCAGGTGAGTTGCACAGAAGGACGGCCACTGGCACACAAAGAGGCTCACAGTGTCAGGCTGTCAGGTCAAAGCGCATGGCCCTGCGTCAAGCCTGGTGGTTCTGGCTCTGTGGGTTAGACCACACTGGCTGCCCGCAGAGCAGCCGCCCCCAGGGTCTTCTCACTCCATGGCTCAGCAATGCCCCGAGTGCTCAGAGAAGGAGGCTCCTTTCTAGGGAACCATTTGGAATTACTTAGGCACAGTGGATCATCCCAGTCATGTTAAACAAATGAAACATGAGCACAGAATGGAAACCTGGCCCAAGAGAAGAAGAGGAAGTTTGATAGAGCTTCTGGGAAAGGATTCCCCTCTCACTTGGATGCAGGGAGATACGTCTTGGCTGACCGTGGTTGAGGTTGTACAAGATGGAGCTGGGGCAGACATCTTGCTCCACAAAGCTCCGGTCAAAGAGCTGAGCATGGGGAGAGAAAAGAATCATGGGATTCTTGGTGATGTTACTGGTGTTACTTGATTCTTTGCTGAGTTAAGCAACTGTGAGGCCATTGACCTACCAGAACCATTATAGCCGATAGCTATTATGCAATAGAAGCGTCCTTAAGTAGTTTATGTTGTTTTTGTTTTTAGCTTAAATGGAAAAACAGAAACAAAAATACAAACAACAACAACAACAGTACTCCTGGCCGATGTTATACTTAACCTTGACGATATTACTTAATCTGTTAAAATTTCCACATTTTTTTTAGTACTGGAGGCTGAACTCAGAAGCATTCTGCCTCGGAGCTATACCCAATCCTCATTTTATTTACTTCGAGACAGGGTCTCACTAAGTTTCTGCGGATCTCTCTGAAAGTTGCCGAGGCTGTTTTCAAACCTGGGATCCTCCTGTCTCAGCCTCCCAGGGACTGGGGTTACAGACATGTGCTACCACACACAGCTAATCTTTACTTTTGCATTTTTAAAGAGAGGAGGGGGCTGATCACTGAATGGGGTACATGGAATGCTGGGACCATTGAAGAATGGAAGTAACCGAGGTCACGAGGACACTGACATTCTTGGGTGGCCAATAAATGCCAAGAACCATAATTTCTTCATCACTTTGCACAAAAACACCACCAGATCTGAGTCTTACAACCGATGAGCATTAGGGCTAGTAGCAGAAGCCCTGGTCTGACTCCAGGACTCAGCATGTGAACGCTTGCGGCGTGGCTACACTCCTTCCTTCCTGCAAATCCCAGGCATTTGTGCAAGACCCAAAACAACCGAGGCTTAGGGGCCAAGGGGATGCTTGTGCAGCTGAGCTCACCTCCAGGAGCGAGCAGGGCTGTGAGCAGTAAGACTCTGCAGGAAGCTGGACTTGCCCCTGGAGAGGAGCTCACAGCTGCCCTGCTTGCTCCTCAGGGTGCCCCCAGATGTCCCGCAGGAGCCCCCGGAAGTCCTGTAGCTGTGAGGTGTGTTCTTCCTCCCGTAGCTCATCTTCCATTTCAAAGCGAGCTCTAAGGATCAGCCAGCCTGGAGGCCCTGAAAAACACCTTGGACTTCACAGGAACCTCTCTGTGATGTTTCTTGAATCTCTCCAGAGCAAAGCCAGCTGGAGGTCAACAGGGGGCAGCAGAGAGCAGCAAACCGCTGGTCCCCAACCATTAAAAGCAGGAATGGGGGAAGGAACATTCGACTTTCCTCTTCTGCCCAGAAGCATCCTTGGGAAAGCATCCCCGGTCAAACCTAACCCCCATCGCGAACAGCGAATCCTCATTTCTAGTCTTTTGACAGAGAAAACCCGTGACAGAAACCATAGTTCCTGAGAGTTTTACTGATGGATGTAACAGGGTAGGTGAGATCCAGCCAGCCAGGGACCCTGGACTACTGAGGGTGATCTTGGGTAAGCTCAAAGGAGGACGCGCCTTTCACCTGCACAAACTCACCCGCTGTGTTACACTTACATTTGGGTGCCAAGGTAAAGCTGTCCCCCCGGGAACAGCTTTCTCAGTCCGCTAAACTACATCTGAAAGACGCCCTGCCCTCCGGGAGAAAGTCCTGGTCTATTTTTAAGTACCTGGGGCAAAGGGACACCATGTTCTACATTCAGTGGCTGTCCAGCTCCACAGACCAGGCAGCCTCCTGTAAATAATACTGTAAATAAAACTCCACTCTCACATTCGGGGGGTTCTAGGCGAGACTCTTTTAAGGAGTGTTGGGGGAGACTGGGGTCTGTGGCTATGGGTGCCTCCAAATGGGCACACTAGCTTTCTAGCCCCCTTCATATACATTTTTTTTTCACAGTACTGAGGATGGAACCCAGGGGCATTCTACCTCCGAGCTCCACCCCAGCCCTATTTTTTAGTCTTTATTTTGAAACAGGGTCTCACTGAGTTGCAAAGGATCTCACTAAGTAGCTGAGGCTGCCCGTGAACAGCAATCCTCCCATCTCAGCCTCCCAAGTGCTGGGACTACACGTATGGGCCACCACGCCCGGTTCCCCTTCATATACTTTTAAACCAATGGGCTGATGTTAAAAAAGAAAGCCTGCTCAGTTGCTTGGTGAGACCATCCACAACTTAGTGAGACCCTGTTACAAAAATAAGGAATAAAAAATAGGACTGGGGTATAGCTCTGAGGTAGAATGCCCCTGGCTTCCATTGTACTGGAAGAAGAAGAAGAAGAAGGAGGAGGAGGAGGAGGAGGAGGAGGAGGAGGAGGAGGAGGAGGAGGAGGAGGAGGAGGAAGAGGAGGAGGAGGGAGAGGGAGGAGGAGGAGGAAGAATGAGGAGAAAGCCAGCCCTTTCTTCATACTGTCACGTGGGCGGGCCCTGGCATCATGGCTCCAGCCATGGAACTGGACAGTCGCCAAGAGTCTCTTTAGAACGCTCAATGGTTTCCCTACAAACCTGGCATCACTTCACAGAGGTTCCCTGTCCTCTTTGCATTTACTAAATTCTTCATTCAGAGGGGGAATCAATCTTTAAAGAAAAAAAAACAGTCCCTGTTCACCAAGGAATCGTTTCCGGACCCAGCCCACGTCAGCTCCACGTTCTGTTGGTTCTCAAGGAACCTCCTCCTTTCTCCTTCAGAGTGCACACCTGCTCTCGCCCTCTGTGCTGGATGGACATTGGCTCCCTCTCTAGACGGGAGGCTCCCGGAGGACACACCTGTTCTGCTGGCAGAGGCGCAGGGCTCAGCCTTGGCACCTCACAGGGGCTCTGTAAAAGCACCGAGTGGCTCCAGTGGGGCGGAGGACAATGTCCGGGCACTTACGGGTGAGTGGTGGCGGTGACCCTCACACATCCCAAGACCCACGGAAGGTCACGCGTCTCCCTCCGGACCTTCCTTGGAACACCAGAAGAAACACCTGTCCCTGATAGCACCAGCTCCCAGGATTTAGGCAGATCATTTTGTGGATTTTAATATGTCATCACACGTGGTTCAAGAGTCTAGAACAGGGCTTTAAAAGTCAATCCAAGTCCAGTCCTATGAATACTCTTAGTTAATTCTGAATGAGCTACGCACTCAGTATTTTGTTTTGGGAAGAAGTCTTGAAAAGTGACAATGACTTTTCTACTGCTTGTTTCTAACGTGTGGAGGGTTTCTAAGGCTCACGAGTGGAGGGTGTGTCCGCTGAGATCTGGGGTCCGGGGACAGATAATGCCTTTACCCTGTCCTCTCGGACATGCTATTTCAGTTTCTGGACAGTTCCTGGGAGCTGTAGAAATATTACTTGTAAGAAAGCAATGGAATATTTATTTGTTTGTTTATTTATTTATTTATTTAATTTTTGTCATGCTGGGGACTAAACCCAGGGTCATCCTACCTCCCAGCCCTATTTTTTTATTCTTTATTTTGAAACAGGGTCTCACTGAGTTGCAAAGGGCCTCACTACTAAGTAGCTGAGACTGGCCTCAAACTGCAACCCTCCTGTCTCAGCCTCCCAAATGCTGTGATTACAGGCATGAGCCACCACCCCTGGCTTATAGGTTTCTTAAGATATTCTATCTCCCCTTGTTCAATCTATTCTAAAAAAAAAAAAAAATGCACGTGTTTGTACATTGCCTGGGCTAATTAGCAGCGCACTGGGCAGTTTTCGTAAGTGACTGGCTTTAGAGTGACTTGACGATTGTGACTTGACGATTGTGAGTGGATTTATAGGCACTTTATGATTTGCAGATGTCTGGAGAATTTGGGAGTGTTGGGCCTAGAAAGAAAGACATAAAGAATGACTGCACAGACTTTCAGATGAAAGCCCTCCCCTCTTCCCCTTTGCTCTTTTATACCTGCCTTTTTAGTTTATTTTCTATCCCACCTCAACAGAGCTAGGGGGTAAGGGCAGTGGGTACTCACGCCAGGGCGTTCTGGCCCCAGGGACTTGCCTTGTGCAATAGGCACGCTCCAAATAACCAGATCTGGCTGGGTGTGGTGGCCACACTTGTAATCCCCGCTCTTGGGAGGCTGAGACAGGAGGATCACACGGGTTCGAAGCCAGCCTCAGCTACTTAGTGAGGCTCTCAGAAACTTAGTGAGACCCTGTTTCCAAATAAAATATAAAAAAAAGGGTCTGCGAGTATAGCGCAGAGGTAGAAAGCCTCTGAGTTCCACCCCAGTACCACCACCACAAAAAATAAAAACAAACACAAGATCTACCGCCCCAGTGCCAACGGAAACCATCTCGACTTTTCCAGGGTTTGTGGCTCATGGTTCTCCACACGTCGCAACACGGGTTTAGAGCGCTGGGTTCAGATATGCCTAGCCCAGGTTCAGAGTTCTTTCCAGCTGACCAGCCCTCTCTTGTTCACTCGTGATAACATCTCATGAAAGCACAACAGTGACCTTGGGGCGTCCACGCCTTGAGCTCCGCTTGTATCCAAACATCTGTCACTTCACACAAGCCCCTAAAGGCAGCCTTGTTGCGAGCTTGGGAGGACTCTGTGAGCCCACGCCCATCTGTCCATGGCCGCCATGTATCGCAAAAGAAGCCTGTCTTCCATTGAACTTTCCATAAGAAATTATCATCTCAGAGGCAAAAGGCTGGATGGCTCCCATTCTAGCCCCAAATTACCCAGATAGTGTGGAAATGTGTTATTTTCCGCACTATATAGACTGGTGTTGCTTGATGTACTTTGGTTTGGTTTGGTGCTGGGGACTGAACGCGGGGGTATTCTTTCTCTAAGCCATTTATCTATTTTATTTTGAAACAGGGTCTTGCTAAGTTGTTAAGATCTTGCTAAACTGCTGAGGCTGGCCTCGAAACTGTGATTCTCCTGTCTCGGCCTCTGGGTACTGGAATTATAGGCCTGCACCCTCATGATCAGCTTTTTTTGGGGTTTGGTTTTGCTGGTTTGGGGATGGAACCCAGAGCCTCGTGCACGCTGTTGAATGGCACCTCTGGCCCTAGGAGGTCACTGTGTTTAGTGATCCGTGGCAAGAGCCCAGTGATGTCTCTGAGAGTCGGGATCTCAAGTATCCCCCAAAGCCCCTGTGCTAAGGCATGGCTCCCAGCTGGGTGCTACTGAGCAGTGGCTGAGCTTTGAAAAAGGCGGGTCCAGAGGAAGCCCAAGGTCACTGGGGACGAGCCCCCCACAAAGACTGTAGAACCCTGGTCTTATCTTCCCTCCTCTGGCACTTCCTGGATGTGAGGAGGGCACTTCCGCTCTGCCCAGGCCCCTGCCATGATGTGCACCCATACACAAGGCAATGGGGATGATGAGTCCATGGATCATGGATGGAAACTCCAGAGCTGTGAGCCAGAATGCATCTTTTCTCTTCCCAACTTGAATATCTCCATTATTTACTATGGTGATGGTAAGCTGGCTGGCACGGCTGGTGGAGTTACGCAGCAGGGCGGGCCTTCTCCTACCCGAAGACGACAGGTGAACTGTGTGCACAGAACCCTCACCTGCATACAGTTGAGTCATCAATGTTAGGCCCCTTTAGAGGGACGAGTGTGGAGATTCTTCTCCGGGACTTGGGAGGGAGAGACCTGAGAGGGGAAATCAAACAGCTACCGGATGGTCAGCTGCCCTGAACACCGGACAGTTGGCTGATGACCAGCTGTCCTGAAATGAAAGCAACAGCTACCTGATGAGTAGCCGGACTGAAATGTAATTGCCTGATGAGCAACTACCCTGAAACGAACGCACGGACAACTGCCTCTCGTGCAACTGACCACTTTATTTTAGACACGAGATTTTTTATATTTCCCTATTTCCCAGTGATTCCCTAGTAGAAAAGTGTAAACACCAAAGAACAATAGTGAGGCATTAAGTGAAAGACAAGTAAATCACAAATCATAAACAAGACAAAAGGAAGGCCTGTGACATCACAGGTCTTGTGATTAGCCCCAAGATTACAGGTATCTAAGCTCAGCCCCCTGACCTTGCGGGTGGGTCCTGAGGGGCAAATTCCAGAAAGACAATGGTCACGCCCAGAGTTTTGGAGAATTCCACCTTTCATAGAATCTCCTTTAATTCTTTCAGGAACCTTCCGTTCCTTAGGCTTCGTCCATGTCCTCCATCAGACGGGCATGATCAATGCCCTAGAAATCAGTCTCCCGCTAACCAATTCATAGGGAGTTTTGGAATGAGCGTTTGAGGGCGTTTTGTGAACTAGCCAATGGGCTGGGAAAGCTTTCCAGGGGACAGCTGTGCTTGCATGTCTCAGGATGTGAGCTCTGCTCTCGGTGTGATGGGACCCCTCCACGTCTGCTGGGTAGTCAAACAGAAGTGAACAGGGACAACTTGCAACAGCGCCGCCCTGGAGCAAGAGCAGGCGCCGCGCCCTCTGCGTCCCTCCCCCACAGACCCTGTTAGACTAAACACATAGGTTGCAGTCCGCCTCCGAGGACAGACAGCTTCCATGTCCTATCAGTGATTTCTTACTGTGACTAGTGCACTAAGAGTGTGAGCTGCCTCTTCCTACAAGCACAGCATCTTTCCTACAAAACCACTCCAGGCGCCGACGTCTCAGTCTCTCCCGGCTGCTGTAACAAATAGACCTTAGACTGGGTAGTTTACAAACAACAGAAAAGTATTGTTCATAGGTGCAGGTGTCGGGAAGGCGGCTACCGATGCAAGTGTGGGAGGGCCTGATCATCAGAGATGTCATCTCCCATGCGTCCCCGTGGGGCAGAAAAAAAAAAAAAAAACAAAGAGGCTCCCTGAAGGCTGGTCTATAAGACTAATCTCATTGATGAGGGTAAAGCAATGTAATCTCATCAGCTTCTAAAGACCCATATCTACCTATCTATCTTTTTGTTGTTGCTGTGTGTGTGCACGTGTATGTGTGTGTGTGTGTGTGTGTGTTACTAGGGATTGAACCCAGTGGCACTCTGTCTCCAAGAGATACCCAAAGCCATTTTGTATATTTTTTAATTTGAAACAGGGTCTTGCTAAACTGCTAAGGCTAATCTTAAGCCTGCGATTCTCCTGCCTCAGCCTCCCAAATGCTGGGATTACGAGCGTGAGCCACCACGCCCAGCTGCACCCCATCTCTTGACCCCTGTGCTAAGGTGATGAAGTCTTTGGGGGACACAGCCACTCAGCCTACAGCAGCAGTCCTATACACTCTTCCTAGTAATTTCTTTGCTTTAAGAACCAAAAATAATAATAATAACAAACAGAAGTGATTAAACACATAAAAATAATGCCACCGCCACCACAGACCCTCCTTCTCTGGAGTAAAGCAGGGCACAGTCACAGAAAGGATTAGGGTGTGACGTTACAGGCTGTCTCCCCTCCTCCTCAGTTCCCAGTTCCCTGCAATGAGAAACTATTACTTTTCTAATTTGAAGAATAATAAATTAGCCTGCCCCGCGCCGGGTCCTCCGGTGCATGCGTAGTTAGTCCAAACCAGGCTGACCTTTGAAAGATGTGATTTGTTTTTTAACACTTAGAGCAATAAATGCCACATACACAAGCATACACCTGGCCAAGTAACCATGTTCACTGTGGCCCCATGGCACCTACCATCTTGGAAGTGCCAGCAGAGACGGTGGACAGCAGCAGGAGCCAATGCGGGACGTGTTGCGGGAGGTGAACTTCAGTATCTAAAAGCTGCCTGGCCCCAAAAGGTATTTAAAGCAGCCGACCCCCACCAAAGGCCTCCACTGAGAATCAGCACTCCGGGCTTGAGAGACTGCAAAGGAAACTCAGTTTGCTAAGGATTCATCTTGCTCTCATGGGCAGGCTAGACCTTGGCTGCCAGGCTCCGAAGACAATCCTCTGTGGAGGTGAACGTCCTCCCCTGTCGCCTCTCCCGCACCCCCAGCAGCAGAGGCCTCATCCTGGTTCACCTGTCCTGGTCTTGACCTGATGACTCTGCCGTTCCAGCCTTTCTCAAGAACCCTTTAGATAACCCCACCTGTCCCAGGTCATCAAGGGAAGGAGCTTGTACACCTGTCTGCCGCTCTGCAACGCCTTCCATATTTTGAAGTCGGGCGCAGGAGAAAGGGCATGCTTTTACTCCTAAGGGAAGAGGCTGAAAGGTTCCCCACAGTAAGAATTCAAAGCCGCAGAGTCCAAAGCTGCCTCCTCACCTGCACAAGGGCGGAGCAGGCGGCGGCACCCGCCTGGAGGGCTGTCCCAGGGTTGAGCAAGGCGGTGCAGGACAAGGCGGGGGTATAGGCCGCCAACTGGAGGCACACAACTGATCGTTATTGCTGCTGTGTGTCCTGGTTTGAGACAGCAGGAGTGACATTAGATCCATGACACAAGGGGACAGAGGAGGGATTTCCCAAGTTCCGTCCAGAAGAAGCTCTGGATTGTTGCAAGACAGGACCCAATCATTCAACTCCATGTTGAATGCACTGATGGAAATCACACAGGAGTGTCTTGAATGAGTGTGTTTGCGAGATGGAACCCAGGGGCATTCAACCTCCGAGCTACACCCCTTGCCCTATTTTTTATTCTTTATTTTGAAACCGGGTCTCACTGAGTTGCGGAGGGCCTCACTAAGTAGCTGAGGCTGTCTGCAAACCAAGATCCTCCGGTCTCAGCCTCCCGAATGCTGGGATGACAAGCGTGCGCCACCACGCCCGGCTTATAGTGTGGATTCTTCACACACACACACACACACACACACACACACACACACTCCAGCACACATTCAAGACATTCCTGTGTGATTTCCATCAGTGAATTCAACATGGAGTTGAATGAAAATCCACACTATAAATCTTACCATATACTTTCCACAGCTCAGAATCAGCAAAGTAATTCTGTTGCTTGAAGGTGCGTGTCGTCTGTTCTGAGGCACCGCCTTATCTCGTGGGTGCACAACTACAGAAGACCCGGGAAGATGCAGATTCCCATCCTCTTCATTCTGTGCTTCTCCAAGGTCTAGGACCGCACCCAGCTTGCAGAGAAAACTCAAAGACTCCTTCAACAGACGAATGTCTTCTCATTTACTTCCCACCTCAGCACGCTGGATGAGAGCACGGTCCTCTCATTTCTCAAAGCTACTCAGAGCACGTCTCTGCGCCGACACGGAACAGACACTTTCAATCCAAATTCCAATGAGCTTCGCCCAACGCACGTGGTCTCAGCCCCCTTGCTTATGTCTGGCGCGGCCCCGCAGTCCCCGCATCTCAGGCTCCACAGCTGGTGAACAGGAATGAGGGTGCCGGGATCGGCCTCTTTGTCGCCTGCCCAGCTCCTCCTGCACCCCTCTAGTAGCAGGTCTCCTGTTCTGTGGGGACACACCTCGCTACGGGACCGGCAACGAAGCTCTTCTTGATCCGATCCAATCAGGCTGCAGGCATCATTAGATCGGTTTGGCCAGAATCGACCCTGCCCACCCCCTCTTACTAACTCCGTTCCGTCTGTTGACCCCTCGGCCTGCGCCTTGATGTTAAAGTCCCGCTTACTCTTGTTGTCTTAGGAGTTGAGCCGAGGGTCTCTCCCCCATTGCAAGACCCCCCCCCCATGTGATCCCCACACCTATCATGGTCCCCTTTTCAATAGGGTTTTCTTTACTGTTTTTAACAAGTGTCAGGACCAAATTTTGTCTTTAACAAGGCCACGTGTTTAGCAAGAATCAAAGCATGATACAAAATGAACCAATCAGATTATGCCAGGGTTGGTTCTGGGACGGCCCACGACTAACGCCAGGCAGCTTCCCGGCCTTCTAGAACGTGTCTGCGGAGCTACAGAGGCGCCTGCAGGCGGCATCGCTTATCAGCAGGAGTAAACACAGGGTCTGGAACGGTGGAAGACATGAAGACCGACCGGAAGAAGGGGGTCGGGATGGGGATGGAGACAGCTTGGGGTCCACTGACTGAGCGCCTGGCTTCAGCCGCGCCTCAAGGTCACCTCCCAGCATACGAAACCCCAGCCCTCACACTGGTTTCTAGTTTGTAAACCTGGCTTAACTGAGTTTCCATAGCTTATGATTAAGAGAGGCCTAAACACACACACACACACACACACACACACACACACGCTTCTTTTATGTGTGCGTGTGGCGGTACTGGGGATTGATTGGACCCAGGGGCATTCTACCTCTGAGTTACACACCCAGCCTTTTTAATTTTTGAAACAGGGTCTTGTTAGGTTGCTAAGAGTCTCACTAGATTGCTAAGACTAGTATTGAACCTATGATTCTATGATTCTCCTATCTCAGCCTTCCAATCACTGGAATTACACACACACACACACACACACACACACACACACACACACATATATGAATGGTGGTATACAACTGAAATTTATATATACATATATACATATAGTTTAAATTTTTATACATGTATAAACTCTTTATGGTTCTAATTCAAATTGTTCCAGCAATTAAAACACAGGTTTGGATGAACACTTAGGAAAAAAACCTGAAACAATCTGAATATAGGGGCGCACATCTCTGATCCCAATACTTGGGAGGCTGAGACAGGAGGGTCACAGGTTCAAGGCCAGCCTCAGCAACTTAGCAAGGCCCTCGGCAACTGAATGAAATATAATATAAAATATAAAAATTAACATAGAGCTGGGGCGTAGCTCAGGGGTAGAATGTCCTGGGTTCAATTCCCAAAAACACACCAAAACAAAACAAGACAAAAGACTGAGAGGAGACGTTGATAGGTCTGCAATAAAACAGGCACCTAGGAAGCTTATGTATTCTGATTATTCTTCCAGCTGTAACACCCTTGAACATGTTTGTGGGTTTAAAAGCTGTAATCATTTGCCCCCTGCCCCCAGATGAAGGACAGGATATTTTAAAGAAAAGAGAAATGAACTGCCGGAGTCAGTCCACACAATCCACACATGTGGGGCCAAGCAGCTGAATGCGATATTTATTTTTCCTGTGCTTATTATCAGATGCTTGGAAAGAAAACAACGGTAGCAGCAGTGACTAACACCCTGGGTCTTTCAGCTCCAAACGCCGCACCTCCTGAGACTGAAATCACCCAGAGGCGGGGGAGCGGCTTCCCTCAACGTCTGGGGGTCCTGACCAGCCCCTCACACTGCTGCGGGTTCTGCTGCTCCCCGGTAGCCCTTTCCTTTAGAGATGTGTGTTTGGGAGGCTGAGCACGGAGGATCATAGGTCTGAGGCCAGCCTCAGCAACCTGGTGAGACTTTCAGAAAGGGCTTGGCAAGACTCTGTTTCAAAATAAAAAAATAAATAAATTAGGGCTCGGGCTGGGGCTCAGAGGTGGAATGTCCCTGGGTTCAAGGCCTAGTACCACACACAAGAAAAAGAATGGGTGATGGCCAGCAGCTGGATTTGGCCTTTGTGCTGTCGATGAGGAAGAGCGAGTAGGGCGCGGCTGTCTGTCCTGGCAGCGCTCACTCCCTTGCTGTTCGGATTGTCCCTCGTTCCGAGAATTATAAACCGTGGCACAGAATGAAACCAGACGCCACCTCCGACTCGCTGTGACAGGTCACAGAATGTGACCAAGAAGCCCGCAAACAGGCGCCAGCCTTTCACACACACATTGAAAGGATTTGCACAGCTGTGGCGAGGTCTACTCGACACACAGAAGCCGCACGTGCGGGACATGTACAGGCTGGTGAGTTTGGACTCAGGCGTCTGACAGTGAAACCCTCACACCATCCAGGCACACGCTGGACCGCCGAGTTTCTTTGTGTCCAAGTTTGTTTATGTGTGGAGTGGAGGAGCAGACAGAAATGATACTGAGCATGAGAACTACCCGCTTATCATTTTTTGGAGGGGGAGGAGTGTAATAGAGATGGAACCCAAGGGCATTCGACCTCCGAGCTACACCCCTAGCCCCATTCCATCCTTTTATTTGAAGAGACATCTGTGTTCCCACACTCTGCACCATTGTCCACAATACTGCAGTGTACTTTGGTGTGCCAATGGACAGATGGGCAGATAAAGAGAATGTGGTAGATACGCACTAGGGAATACTGCTCAGCCTTGAAAAAGAAGGAAATCCCCCACTATGCGGTGACATGGATGGGCCCGGGGACATCGTTGCCAGGCGAAATAAGCCAGTCACAAGAGGGTAGTCCAACTCATACAAGCAAGACTAGAACAGTAGTTTCCAGGAGCCAGAAAGGAGAAACAAATGGAGAGATGTTGCTCAGTTGGTATAAAATTATAGCTGGGCAGGGCGAGTTTCCTCTACAGATCTGCTGTACGGCATGATGCCCACTGTCAACAATGCTGAATTGCGCACTTAAAAGGGTGCCGCTAGATTATTAATTATATTCATTTTCCCTGTAGGCCAAACAGCTGACTTATCTAAAGAAGCATTAATTTATTATTATTTAAATAAATTACATTGGAAATTTTTCCTTGTCCCTTGCCCTTGCATGTCTAGGGCACCGTTTCTTTCATCACACACAAAAAATAAAAAATAAAAAATTGATGATTCTTTCCAATTTCATGAGTAGGGTAGAGAAAACGCTGGGTAATCAAACTCAAAGGAAGGAACCAGAGGGAACCCTGGCGCATAACTAAGTTTGATGGTGTTCTTCATTTTGAGCCATAGAGGAAACTATTAAATTATATGCCCCACTATCATACAATCCATTGTAGGGAAGTACAAATACTGGACGTGTGTGCTATTTTATTTCGTTAGGTTATGTTATTACCTAGAAGCAAACTTCTTCCGGAAACTAGGTTGCAGGAAGTGAATTTTATCTGAACTATAACACCTAACAAAAGATCAAGATTCTCTTGCTCAATTTATGACCAAAATTTTCCGTGAAGTTGCCTCTCCCAAGCCACCTGCTTCTCAAGGCTGGATTCTCCCAGTCTGTGTTGATGTATCAGGACAGAATGACTGTAAAAAGGAAGATGGCTTCTGGTCTGAGCTGATCGTACAGGGGCACTTTGGAATGTCCTAGAAACCATGACATTTGGGGCGATGCTTGTGCCCTTCTAAGTGCCCAGGCTTGATGAACTCGATCAAGCCATTGAGCTGGATTCGCAAAAGGCAGATGTTTCAGGCAACGTGCTCACCACTGTGATCCAAAAGCCTGGTGTCCAACACTTAGAGGAAGGAAGGCTTATTTGATTACAGGTCTGAAGAGTTCAGCCTAAATATACAGTGCATTTATGGTGTATGCCCAGCGGGAGCCTGAGTATGAGTCCTAAGGTCATGATATCAGAGAGCAAACAGCCCAAAGGAAGAGGACGAGGGACATAAGTAGTTCCCCAAGGCCACACCCCCGGAGACCCACCTCCAATCATGCCCTGCCTTCAGAGGCCACACCCCCAGAGACCCACCTCCAATCATGCCCTGCCTTCAGAGGTCACACCCCCAGAGACCCACCTCCAATCATGCCCTGTCTTGAGGCCATACCCCCAGAGACCCACCTCCAATCATGCCCTGTCTTGAGGCCACACCCCCAGAGACCCACCTCCAATCATGCCCTGTCTTCAGAGGACACACCCCCGGAGACCCACCTCCAATCATGCCCTGTCTTTAGAGGTAACACCCCCAGAAACCCACTTCTGAGCAGGGCTACTCCACTGCCTGAGGTCCAGTCTGAGGGACACTTTACTTTC
Organism: Muscardinus avellanarius; assembly: GCF_963383645.1. NCBI lineage: Eukaryota > Metazoa > Chordata > Mammalia > Rodentia > Gliridae > Muscardinus > Muscardinus avellanarius. The sequence goes on from NC_137796.1 coordinate 108,622,949, forward strand.
AAATTATTACAGCAAGTGTGTGTGTGTGTGTGTGTGTGTGTGTGTGTGTGTGTGTGTGATACTGGGGATTGAACCCAGGGGCATTCTATCTCTGAGCTATACCCCCAGTCCTATTTTATATTTTATTTTGAAACAGAGTCTTTCTAGGTTGATGCGTTTCCCTATTGCTGAAGCTGTCCTCGAATCTGAGATCCTCCTGTCTCAGCCTCCCTAGTACTGGGATTACAGGCATGCACCACTGTATCTGTAACAACAGAAATTTAGAAGTGCGTGACTATCACACATGCATTTACTGGAATTTTTAAGACCTCAATGCCTTGTGATAATATCCCGCACTTGTAACTCCCAGGCCATGCCTCACTTGAAAGTATCTTTCTCCTGGATTTCAATACCTAGGGGAAACCAGAAATGGATTATTTACTCAAACTCTCTCTGGGAATGAGGACACCTCTTTGCCCAGCAGGTTGGTTTCTGAGAAGTTTAGTGATACAAAGCTCTTTAATTATTATTAGTCAAATCACACCTTTTTTTGCACCAAAACATAAACTTGATTTAAAAATCCAGTACTATTAAACACCACCACCGAAAAACCTCTATTGTATTTGAATTATAAATGCACGTACATTGCCTTCTTAGTCACTTAATGTGTGATTAGACACACACCTTATTAATGTACTGAAATTTCCTATAACCAGGAAGTGGAAACACCTTTAACTTCAGGAGCGTGTGTGTGACCTTGAAACTCCACAGAGAGAAGATGCTGTTCATTTCTTATAAAGAAAGAATGCCCAAATAAACCTGTTTCTTTCTTTTTTTCTTTCTTCTTTTGTTGGTGTGTGTGTGTGTGTGTGTGTGTGTGTGTGTGTGTGTGTGTTGCTGCTGGGGATTGAACCAAGGGGGATTCTACCTCTGAGCTACGCCCCTAGCCTAATTTTTTTATTATTTATTATTGAAACAAGGTTTCCCTAAGTTGCAGAAGGCCATACTAAGTAGCTGAGGCTGCCTGGGAACCCGGATGCTCCTGTCTCAGCCTCCCAAGTGCTGGGATTACAAATGGCCACCACCATGCCCGGCTTGTTTCTTTCTTTTCTTTCTTTCTTTTTTTTCTTTTTTTTTCTTTTTTTTTTTTTTTTTTTTTTTTTTTTTTTTTTTTTTTTGGTGGTACTGGAGTTCCTGGAAGCCCTTCTATATCCGGGCTACACTCCCAGACCTATTTTTTTTTTTTTGTAAACAGGGTCTCTTAAGCCAGTGTGGCTGGCTTTGAACCTGCGCAGATCCTCCTGTCTCTGCCTCCCAAACAAGGGGATTACAAGCGTGCGCCACCACGCCCAGCTTGTTTCTTTCTTTTACAGGAAGGAATTTTTAGGCATGACCTTGGGACAACAACAGGGCTCCACTTTCTTCAAGTTAACTAGCTAGGTCGGTGGGTCGGTCCTTCCTTCCTTCCTTCCTTCCTTCCCTTCTTCCTCTCTTTCTTATAATCCTGTTTATTGAGAGCCTACTTCCTGCAAGGCACTGTGCTTGGTAAATAGTACAATAAGCAAGATAAGGTGCTCCGCCCTCCCGCAGACAGGGGCCACGCAAGGCTGCTCAGCACCTGGACCAGACCACAGATCCACCAAGATCCTGGACCAGAGGAGACTGGCATCCGGGCATCGCTGAGAAGACGCCCCCCCCACCCAGCCCATCCGCACAGGGCCTGTTTCCTTAGTGAAGCCATTAATGGAGGAGGAGGAAAGAAAGAGTGAACAGCCTAAAATCAGGGAGATGCAAGTTATTACAGAGAAGTATGAGAACTAAGGAAAACGAAGGAAACTTCGGCAGTATTGACAGACAGACTGCGTGTTCCCGTAGAAAACACACACGTGACACAGACCCAGCAGAGGTCCGGTGGATAGCTGTGCTCATTACTGACGGCCCGTCCTTGAGGTGCCCCAACCCCCCAATTGATGGAATAATAAATGCGTATTTATATATCCAGTGGGCTGGTCTAATTAAATGCCGTCAATCTCCTAATCCGAAAGCGGTTGTTTTGCTCTAGGTAACTAACGAGCTTGCTATTTTACTTATTTATTTATTTATTTATTTATTTAATTTTTCCTTCCTGAGCAAATAAGAACTCTCCCTCCCATCGGTTTTAATGGATTTAGCCCTCAGCAGCCCACCGTTCATAGACAATCCCTTCTACGGAGAAAGATTTCTCCCGGGAGGTCAGAGTGGTAGCTACGGGGAAAAGCAAAACTTCTGTCTGATGAAATGGGAAATAGATCTCGCCCAACATATTTCATCAAATTCGCGTGGATATTGTACCTAATATGAAGCCGTGTAATACCCGCGTGGCCGGGCGAGACAAGCAGTATTAGTGATTTATTCCTGTCTTATTTTCAATGAAACTTCACATTCCCCCCATTCTCTTGTAGTTTCTATTTTTTTAACCTCCCATTCCCTCTTGCTGTTAACAAAATGAAGGTCTCTCAGACAAGGGCCGTCTTTGAAAAAAGGATTCGCTTTCAAGACCAGAGCCCCGGCATGAAAGCGCAGGATAAAAAGGCGGCTTGACTTGCGTCTGTCCACCTTTGGCCTGGACGCTCTCTAAGCAAGATCAAAGGTGCGCCCAGTTCTATTTTTAACATCCCCTTCCAAAAGCACCAGGACTTAGCAATGCATAAAATTTATGACAAGCTCGATTTTATAACGCAAGGGAGAAGCGGGGAGAGAACGACTTTCTCCTTGCTTTTTTTCCCCCATGAATCTCAGATTGCTTGTAAATTGAAGGACCTGACATTTGAAAGGTGGCCTGTAGGTAATTCAGGTACCACCCTCTCCCCTCCCCGGCCCTCCCCTTCTTCCCCACCCTGCAGGCTGATGCTTCAGTCCAGAATACAGGTTGATAGTAAGCCAGGGGTCAAACTCAGCCGGGGTGGCTAAACAATTACCGTCTCCTGCAGCTCCAGCAAAGCCCACATCCCCGCTGCTGAGTGGAGGGCGGGCTGGGCAGAGACTCCAAGCCATGCAGCCATTGGCCAGCGTCAGCCCCTAGCCTTGACCTCACACGGTGGCCCCTGGGCCGAGGCCGAGGCCTGGCACTGGGCAGCCCCTGCTGATGTTGTCCAAACAGGCATCTATTTTTGGCAACTCATCTGCCCTTCCTGGTTGACTCTCTTCCAAGTCCAAATTCCAACAGAATGAGTTCCCGGTGCCTAAAATCATGTTCTCCTTACATCTGGAGATTAGCGTACTCGGGTGGCATGGGTTTCTCAACAGAGCTGACAATATCAAGAAGCGGCCGAGCCTTCCTACTGTGGGCATTTTCTTACCAATAGCAGGTAACTTAAGCAGCTGAATAAATACCTCCTGATGGCTGCATTTCAACAAGGGCTTGTTCTCAGAGGTGAGAATGTTTCTAATCAGTGCCTCCTGTTTACCCTCTCTACCACCACAGCTAAATCATGCCTCTTAACACCCCAGTAGAGGCAGGAAGAAGCGCTATAGCCCCTGCCTAGCTCCTTTCCAAATGACCAGGATGGGACCTTCTGCCCACAGGGAGAGGCGGGCGCCCGCCCCTGGGGAAAGCCTAGAGTTTGGAGGCGGACCCCAGCCGACCTCCAGACTCCGGCCTTAAGAAAGTGACTTCAACCAGCTGCGCCTCTGTTTTGTCATCTGCAAAATCATGAGTCCACCCTCGAGGCAGCCACGGGTGCTGCCTGCGATCTTATCCGTACACAGTCTGCAAAGGAGGGTGGAACTCACAGCCAGGCACACAGCCTCATCATGTAACCTGCCCGAGGTCGGGAGGGTGGGGGGAAGGCCGGCAGCGCTGAGAGCCCGCGGAGGGTGCGTCCCCCATACCTATGGGATTCCTGAGCAGGGACAGGACACGTGAAAGGAAGTGGAGGAGCAGAGACGAAGCAGGTGGGGAGAAGGCGGTGTGGTGGAAGCGCTATCCACACCGTGGACAGGCATCAGGATCACAAAAGCAATGAAACCCCTCCCACCCCCAGGGCAACCGGCAGGTCTCGGGGCGCTCCCACAGCTGCTGGGCACCCCAGAAAACACCTGGGCAGCGTTTTGTGTGTATATACGTATGTATGCATGTATGCACTTATGTATGCATGCATGTATATGTATGTATGTGTATGTGTGTATCTGTGTATGCGTATATGTATGTGTGTACATGTATATGTATCTGTGTGTACGTGTGCATGTGTGTATGCATGTATGGGTGTATATGCATGTGTGCATGCATGCACATATATATGCATGCGTTTGTCTATACAGGCTGCCAAAGGTGCTGCCTGCGATCTCATCCGCACACAGCCTAGAACTTTCTGGGTCTGCAGAGGAGGGCGGAACTCACTGCCGGGCACACAGCCCCATTATGTAACCTGCCCAAGGTCGGGAGGGTTATACGTGTATGTGTATGAATGTGTGTACACATATGTGTATATGTGCATATCTGTACGTTGTAATCCTAGAAATTAAACCAAAGAGGGTTCTAGCTCCGAGCTACTCCCCAGCCCTTTATTATTTTGAAACAGAATCTTTCTAAGTTGTTGAGGGTCTGGCTAAACGCTAAGGCTGGCCTTTGACCTGTGATCCTCCTGTCTCAGCCTCCCAAATCCTGGGATTAGAGTGTGCATTACCATGCCCGGCTTATTTTTATTAATTGCAGATACCGGGCCTTACTCCAGACCTATGGATTCAGATCATCCATGCTGTGGGTCGAGTTTTTTGTTGTTGTTTTTTTAAGTGTGAGTGGAGGTGCGTGTGATTCGAGTACAGTGCGGGGTTTGAAAATGGCTAATCAAGGGCACCTCCAGGAGCACATTACTTAGAAACAAGAGGCCTGCTGGACACTGCTGTACCCACACCCAGAGCAAAGGAAATGCAGGGACCGATTTGCTCATGTATTTATCCACCGAGGGTCCCGCTTCGTAAAGGGGGCCACCAAACATACATGGAGTGAAATTGTTCACAAGTTCTGTGGAGGTGAATGCCCTGCGTTCAATCTCCAGTACCACAAAAATTAACTAATTAATAGGGCTGGGGTGTAGCTCAGAAGGAGAACACTCCTGGGTTCAATTCCCAGTATCACACACAAAAATATTGTACAATACATGATCATAAAATACGCATACATTCTACAAAGTTTAAATAAAGAAAAGGAATGGCCAGGCCATCTCTTCCCATCCCTCTTGTAATGCAGGAAGGGGGTAGTGTTGCCAGCAGTGACAGGCATCCTAGCAGAGCGGGAGGGCATTAGGATTTGTAATAGAGAAGCCTTAGAGGGTGAGAGGCGGGGGGGTGGCCAGTGGCAGGGCATGTTTAAATCAGCTCACAAGTATGATGGGTGCCGGGTTTACCGAGATGCAGCGTGATGAGCGAGAAGTTTCTGGAGAGCAGATCCCGGCAGGGGGCTGGGAGTTAAGGACCTGGAGGCTGCTGGTGTCCAACCTCAGTGACCATACGCACAGGAAGAATCAAAGTCCCTGTGGGAGTCCAGCCAGGAGCGGGCAGGCAGCCGGCGCAGGAGGGACCTGTGCTTCGGGCCCCGGTTGCCCTGGAGACAGCATCCCACTCCACATGCCGAGAGTTTCATAATGAACACAGTCAAATAAATGAGGAGCCCACTGGTGGGATCGAGGGCAGACCCGAGCGCTCCACGTGGACGGACCCTGGCGGAGTTGGGGAGTGGTCTCTGGAGAACAGGACACAGTCAATGAGGAAGATAGTGGAGAGAAAAGAACCAAGATGTCTGGGGAGGGGAAGATGGATGACAGCCTGCTAAGGCTCCCTCTGCCATGCTCCAGACTAGCAAGTCTGTGTTAAGTGCTAACGAGCCCACATTGATTTCCCTTCCCCACTGCCCTCACTGTGTGGAGGACAACCTGGCTGGGGAGACAGAGATGGAACTTGATCTTAGCAAGTGGCACTCCAGGTGGCCCCAGGACAGGAGCTCTCCAACCCGCTTCCTTTTCCAAAGAGTTCAGCCTGATGATAAAAAAAAAAAAAGTTCAGCCCGTTGGCAGAAAATGGTGCTCACATTGCCTTAGTGAGACCTTCAGCAACTTATTGAGACTCTGTTTAAAAGAAAATAGGCTGGGGGTGTGGCTAATAGGTTGGACATCCTTGGGTTTCCACCTCCAGTATCACAAAAATGAATGAATAGAGAAATAAATGGCCAAGATGTATGGTGCTGAGTGTTAAGTGGTCCCCGCCATGGTACCCAGTTGTTTGATGGAACAGTAGTCTAGGTGCTGTAATCAAAGTGTTTTATAGGCGTGATTATTGTCTATAACCACTGACTATAAGCAAAGGGAATGACCTTCAAGAAATGTGGGTGGTCTGCATCTAATTGGTTGTAGGCCCTAAGACTGAAGGGGGGTTTCCTGGAGATAAAAGCATTCTCCCTTAGGACTGTAACACAGAAATTCTGCCCGAGTTTCCAGCCAGCTGAGCTGCCCTATGAATTTCGGATTTGCCAGTCTTCAGACTCAAACATACATACATACATATATTTAACATATAACATATAATACAGATAAATCTCTGTATATATTTAATATTGAGATGTAACGAAAACAGATATTTTCAGAAATTTCTTCTTTGAGACTTCAAATCTGACTCGTGGTCACTTAAGCCCATTGGTTCTAGTGTCATCTTCTACTTTATGAAGAATAAATTCATTGTAGTCTAAGCATACAGAAAAAACAGCCAGGTACAGTGGCATGCCAGGTCCTCAACCTGTCCGGCCAGTGCTCAGCAGCCAGTGGTCAGCGGCCACCTCAGGCAAAGCCCTTCTGGTACAGCATACCCTTTTGGACCAGGTTGAATGTGGAAAGAGCTGGGCCAGCCAGGTCTACCCTCCACAAGTGCAAATGAGAACAGTGACTGAGTCAATGAGAACAGGGGTGGAGAGCTGCCTGCTTGCCAAGCAGGAGTGGCAGGCTCAGAGTGACCATGCCTTCCCATGCACCCTGTGCAGGGAGAAAAATCCACCAGTACGGAGAAGATGGAAGCAGAGTAAGGACAGAGAGAAGCAGGTGCTGGTCTCAGGCTCCCGGAAAACACAGAGCTCAAGTCTGCTTCTCCACCCGTTCCTCTTGTGCTTTCGGCTCCTTGACACAGCTGACTGATGTCCTCCCCTGCAGCTCTGGAAACCAGAGCCCTAGAGTTCTAAGTGTTGTCTTGTCTTCAGATAACAGCAGTGAGGTTAACTTCCTTGCCGCCAAATGACTGCTATCATTGATGCTATCTCTGCGTTGCCTAGCAACTCAACCTCAGGGAGGGCTTCTTTTTTATGTTACTTTATTATTATTATTTTATTTTATTTTATTAGTTTTGGTGCTGGGAATGGAGCCCGGGGACATTCTACCTGAGCTACACTCCTAGCCATTTTTTATCAATTTTTTTAAAACAATTTGAAACAGGGTCTCGCTGCGTAGAGTACCCTTAGCAGACCGCAGAGCGATCAGCAGAGGTCATGGACTGCTGACCAACAGAGAGGTGTCCCTGAAGGGACACTGTAGAGAGTCACACTGAAGCGCTCCAAGGAGAGCAGGACTTACAAGGTCGCTGCAGGAGAACTTCCCCACCAGCATAATAATCAAGGGAATAATAGCAAACGCTTACAGAACATGTGCCATATGCTAGGAATTGTCCCGAGTGATTCGCATCTATTGCCTCATTTAATTCCCATCACTACCAGGAGGACCCACCATTATTTTCCCATTTCACAGACAAGGACATGGTACAAATCCTCGTGACCAAACCGTAGAGCTGGAGAGCCAGTAACTCAATACACGGCCACAAAAAGCTTACCCCTCCTAGTTAGCAAACAAAATGTCTTTTCTGTTCTTGTTACATGTTAAAAAAAAATTTTGAATCCTAATTTTAGGTCTAAACGGTGCCAATTATCTATTTAAGAAAAAAAATTATTGTGCCCTATATCTGTTTCCAAGACGACAAATCAAGTGGGAGTGTGGAGCGGCCGGTTGGGCATGTCAGAAATCTGGAAACTCCTCTTCCCTTCCCTTCCCAAGCTGAAATGTCCCTCATCAGTAAACACAGGGGAAGTTGTTATCATTTCATACTTGCCGCATAACAAATGGTCCTTTATTCTCTTGCGAGTCCTTATGGGCCTCTGGATACGTTTTTCTAATCCTGGAATCATGGATAAATGCTCTTTAAGTGGCGAGAAGTGATCTCGAAGTGGGCTTAAGTTGCAAAACGTATATTATCTGAATGGCGAATTTGGCTGAAATAGATAAACAGATGGCTGAGGCCCTGTCGCAGCTTCTAAAAGTAAAACAACGTAAAAAGAAGAAAGAAGAAACAGAATACATGAAGCCCAGAGATGCTCAGTTGGAATAATCATGTGTGTGGGAAAAAATTATCTATTTACACAGAGAATCCATTTAAATACACACTCTCCTCTCCCCAAGCGAAGGTGAATTTTGAATATTTTTCTCTTAAAACACCCATTTTATCTCTTGGGTGTTTTGTGTGTGTGTGTGTGTGTGTGTGTGTGTGTGTGTGTGTGTGTGGTTAGTGTTTATTTGATTTTCTCTAATACGGGAAAAAGGGAAGAAAAGGAAGGAGGGAAGAAGAAGAAAAAAGAGGAGGAATAGAAGGAAGGGGAGGAGGGGAGGAAGAAGAGAAGGAGAAGGAGGAGGAAGAGGAGGATTTCTCCCGCCAATTTCACACATCATTTAGATAGTTAAACATTATTACAAAGTAAATTTATATTGAAAAGAACCCTTCCTTATGTAAGGGTTTCCTGTATAACATACCATTGGAATTAAAAGAACTTTCCCTTGAATTTCCCCCCAAACATTCTTTTAAAAGTCCTTAAATCTCAAGTGACAGGACGAGTAAAAGATGAACACCTGGTTGCCATGCTCTGGAGACCTGCGCAACTTTAAGGTCTAGTGACTTTGTTTCTTAGATTCAATTCTGGCACAGAGGTCCTGGTTTGAATCGGGATCCCACAATATTTATGGTTCCAGATCAAAATGTGTCATTTAATTCCATATCTTCAGCACATATCTCAAAACACCCATTTGCACAGTAAAAATAAACAAAAGGGGGCAGAGTAAACAGGATACTAAGATAAATAATATGAAAGATAATTTGATGGGGTCTTCTATGTCCTAGACACCCAGAGAAGAGATGCCAAACCTTCCCGCACTGTCCCCAACTGCAGTCAGTGCCACAACCATCGCTGCTGAGTGAAGAAACCGGCCAGCTCATCTTGTTCTGGAGCCTCCTTTATGGCCACTGATATTTCCAGCAACCATCTTGAATCGAAGGGAAAATAAAAATCTCCCTTCTTTATCCTGCTGCTTATGCCCCCTCGTCTACCTCCACTTGGCCAAATCCTGACTTTGACGGGAAGAAGACGAAAGAGAAGGCAGTGCAACAATCAGCATAACACGTGATGTTTGCTTTTGCAAAGACGTCACATCCATTTTAAGTCCTTCTTTTTCCTGGTTGCCCAACTCTAGAGGCTGAAAGAGTTTCTGCAGCTTTCCTGCTAGGAATACTGAAGAGAAGGATTAATGTAAACATGATGGTAAGCGGGTGGGGAGTGGGTGGACGTGGGTGAGAGAGTAGGTAGGTGAGTGAGTACTGGGTGGGAGGCTGGGTGGGTAGATGGGTGGATGGGTAGATGAGTGGATGGGTGGATGGTTGTGTGTCTGGATGGATGAGTGAATAAGTGGGTGGGTGGATGTGTGGATGGATGGATGGATGGTTGGTTGTATGTGTGATGGATGAGTTAATGAGTGGGTGAATGAGTGGGTGGGTAGGTGGATGTGTGGGTGAGAGAGTAGGTAGGTGAGTGAGTACTGGGTGGGAGGCTGGGTGGGTAGATGGGTGGATGGGTAGATGAGTGGATGGGTGGATGGTTGTGTATCTGGATGGATGAGTGAATAAGTGGGTGGATGTGTGGATGGATGGATGGATGGATGGATGGATGGATGGATGGATGGTTGTATGGGTGATGGATGAGTTAATGAGTGGGTGAATGAGTGGGTGGGTAGGTGGATGTGTGGGTGGACAAGTAGTGGATGAAAAGAAGGATGGATGAATGGGTGGTTGGTTGTGTTTGTAGATGATGCATAAATAAGTGGGTAGGTAGATTCATGGATGGAGGAGTTAGTGTGGGGCAATGGATGGAAGTGTAGATGGGTGAGTTGATGGATGGGTGAGTGTGTGGGTGAGTGGATGGGTGGATGTGTCAATGGATGAGTGTGTGTATGTATGTATAGATGAGTGGGTGGATAGGTGGGTGTAAGAGTGGATGGATGGATGGATTGATGATGGATGGATGGCTATATGTGTGGATGGATGTGTAGATTAATGAATGGATGGATGGAGAGATGTGTAAATGAGTGTATGGGTAGATGGGTAGGTACATGTGTGGGTGGGTGGGTGGGTAGGTGGGTGCCAAGTCATTGAATGAGAAAGAGGATGCGCGCCCCTCTCCACCTGGTCACATCCTGGACGCCGTGCTCCGCTCTCTGCTTTTCCCTTTTGGGCTGACCCCATTTGCAGGCGGAACAAGCTGGTCTTGTTTCCATACCGGATCCCCAAAGCCGTACCGAGGCCTGCAACCAGAGGGGGCCCTTGATAAATATTAGCCGAACAAATGAATGAAGGGGGTAAGTGTGGAGAGAGAAGAATGGATCTTATTAAATTTAGTCTGATATTAGAGTCGGATTAGAAAAATCCTTTGGGGTTTGCAGCTTATTAATAAACAGTTGCATGATATTAAACTATGAAGACAGAGGGGGGAAAACAGCTCATTATTCAGGTATTTCTCTCATAACATAAAGCCAATGAATAAGCTGTGTTTAGAGAAGGCAGACAATATATTAAGCGCTGTAAATATCAACATTAGTACTCGGCTCCGTGCAATCTAATTTACTCGCAAACATAATCCATCATGGCTGAACTATGTTTTTGCTTATAGGGATCATAAAGACTTCTTTGATTTATTGGGGTTTTTACCCCCGCTGTTTCTGTGTTCTCTAGGGGAAAAAAATCAGTTGCACGTGAGTCTTTCTCTTCTGGGAGAGGGATAAAGACCCTTGCTTCCAGGGCATTTGCAAACACAAGTGTACTTTTCACTACTCAGGAGGATTTTATAAAATGTGACTTTAACCAATCGCCACCTCAGACCCCTGGTTATGAATCTGCACTCTGTTTTCCTATGTGCAGCTCGCAGATAGGGTCTTACAAAAAAAAATAAAAAAGGGATGTCTTCATTCTTCTTGAGATCAGACGCTGACTTTGCCACCACCCCAGTGTCCACCGCTGGGGACCTATATTAACAGTCAACAGGATCACTGGAGATTCCATCCCAGGCGGACAACTGGACTTACAATTTATTTCATAATGCTCCCTGTAACCCAGACCTGCAAACTTGGCCTCTGGAGCATAATTTTTACCGATTTGGTCCGCGTGACTGTCAGCCTCGACTCCCAGTCACAGCTACAGACCCTGCAGGATGTTGTGAAGGGCCACTCAAAATGGATGAGGTCAGGCAGTGCCCGGTGTAAATTAATTACAAGGTGTCTGTTCTCTTTTCCTTGAGATATCTCAAGCAACCTCGATAGAGACCCATTATTCAAGTATAAGTAGTGTAAGGACAGAGAGGTAGGAGAGGAGGAGAGAGGACGAGGGGAGGAGGGAGCAGGTGAGGTGTGGTGGTGCACACCTGTAATCCCAGTGCTTGGGAGGCAGAGACGGGAGGATCACAGATCCAGGGCCAGCCTCAGCAGTTGAGCGAGCACTTAGCAACTTAGTGAGATCTTGTTTCAAAATTAAAAAAATAAAACAGGGCTGGGGGTGCAACTCAGAGGTTGAATATCCCTGGGTTCCATCCCCAGTACCCCTTCCCCTCACACACAGGAAAAAATCAAAGACTCAAACCCAGTGGTCACTGCAGCATGGCTCTCACTGATGATCTTTCATAAAGACGCATCCAGATCCTGGACTTTCACCACATGCAGAAACGCATTTTGACAGAAGACAGAACGTGAGGTGCAAATAAGTCTTTGCAGGATACTGAAAACAGCAAAAATAATCATGAATCTTTTCTCCAGCAACACCCGCACAGACCCAACATAAAGGGTGGTCAAGACCAGTACCGTGGGTGGACGGCTCTCCACCGAGGCTGCTTCTGACCCAGGACCCAACACACTGACTCTGAAAGTTGAGGTCAGCCCGTCAAATGGGGAGACAGGGACCATGACACCTGCCGCCTTGTGGGGTGCAGAGAGAGGCCCCTACCAAAGCCTGGCCGGGCGGGAGCCCTCAAAGCTCCAGCCAGTATTAAATATACGGAATTATCATCTTAGTCTCGTATGTGTACATTGAAGTCGTATCTGTATAAATGGATACACGTAATTATTATAATTCTTCTCTGCTTCCTCCAGGTTCAGTAAGTACAAACCAAAACTTTTCAAATTCTTTAATGTGTCGGGGGATTCTGACACCTAGACCACCTGAGATGGCCAGCTACCTCCCTTGCAGCCCGGGTTAGGGCATGCCCTTTAGAACACATACGGAGGCAAAGGCAGGTGTGGTGGTGCACGCCTGTGACCTCAGTACTTGGGAGGCTGAGACAAGAGGCTCACAGCCTGGAGGCCTCATCAACTTGAGCCCCAGGTAACACCTTCCAAGACCTGGGACTTCTGACATGAATAGGGAAGATGATGGTACGAGTAACGCTTTCCGAAAAGTACAACTTGCCTGGGGACCTCAGTGACTACCGTCATTTATTTAATGCTTTACTTTTCTCCATAGGGTAAAACCGTAACAGATGCAGGTTCCCACGACCGCGTATTTGCCCGGGAGCCATCTCACCAACCCCCTTCTGTCTAGTAAAAGGACTCCCTTTGCTGGCGTTCAGACGCCCCTACCTTTCTTCTCCTCAAACCCCTCCCCTATCCCTCTTTATCCAACCATCCTCCCAGACCACCGCCGCCCCGGGGTCAGACCTGCGCTTCTCCCTTCCTCGGGCTGGCTGTGGGCATCTTCCCCCGAGGTGCCCCGATGGCGTAGCACTGTTTCTGTGTCCAGCTGGGAAGCAGGATGGGTGGAAACAGCTTGGCAGCCCCCGCCCCATTCCCCGCTACATCCAGGACAAGACAAGGTGCCGGTAGAAGCGGAGGGTCTGCCGTGCAAAAGCCAAGGACAGCCCCCAGGACTGGAAAATGACTCCTAGGACGAGAACTGAGCAGTGTCCTGGGTTTAAGAAAAAGCCAGATTCTGGTAAAACTACTGCAGTGTAAGGGTAGGAGGAGGTGTGGCCGCGCATCTCGAGCCAGACACGGTGACGCAGGCTTGTAATCCCAGTACTTGGGAGGCTGAGTCAGGACGGTCGACAGGAGGGTTCGGTCCCCAGCACCCCACACACAGAAAGAGAAGGTCGCCATTTTGCTAGCCCTGAAGAATCGGTAGATCTAGAATTTAACACCAACGGTTTTAGCGTCGCACAAAGAGGCAGCCAGGTACAGTGGCTGCTCTTGGGAGGACAGGACAGTTAGAGAAATAGAGCTTGTATCTGACCAGCCTTAAGCCAACCACCAACTCAAAAGCAATCCAAAGGCCAGAGGAGCCTGTGACTCCGCACCACAGGGGAGCAGGCAGCGGACGGGGGCTGCCAGAAGGCTGCAGGACAACCAGCTCTCTACAACACCACCCACGACAACCACAGGAGAAAAATGTGAGAAAACACCCAAATTCAAGTAGCAGCCAACTGACCCAACATCCTTACAACAAAGGAACATGGTTCTTTAAAGAAGACGGCCAGTCACACTGTGTGGGGCTTATCTGGATCCTGCTTCAAAGGGCTGAAATAGGGATTATAACACCACAGATACCTCTGGTGGGAGGACAGTGATAGGAAGCTGGGCAGACACGAGGGAGTGGTGGGGAGTGCCATGTGTGAGTCCTTGCTGGTCCAACGTGCTGGGAATCTAATACTGTTCTACGAAAATGAAGTCTAGGAGCCAGGCACAGTTATGCACGCCTGTAAATTGGGAGGCTAAGACAGGAAGACTGCAGGTTCTCAGCCAGCCTCAGCAACCTCGTGAGGCCCTCTGCAACTCAGGGAGACCCTATTTCCAAATTAAAAAATAAAGAGCTGGGCGTGGTGGCGCACGCTTGTAGTCCCCACGCTTGGGAGGCTGAGACAGGAGGATCTCACAGGTTTGAAGCCAGCCTCAGCTATTTAGTGAGGCTCTCCGCAACTCAGTGAGACCCTGTTTCCAAATTTAAAAAAATATTTTAAAAAACAGGTCTGCCCAGAGGTAGAAAAGCCCCTGGGTTCCACCCCTAGTGCCACCAAAAAAAAAAAAAAAATTAATTAAAAAATAAAATAAAATAGGGCTGGGATTATAGCTCAGAGATAGAATACCCCTGAGTTTCATCCCCAGTGCCACACACGAACACAAAAAGATAATAATCGTGATGACCACGATAGGCTGTGTCCTCTGGAGCTGTCACAGACTGTCACAAAGGACTGACACAATACCTTCTTCATGTGTGAATTATCAGTCGGAGTGAGTAAAAAACCACGTGTACCTCTTCTCTTGGAGGTTTTGGGGGATTTTTTGGTGGTACTGAGGTTCCTGGAAACCCTTCTTCGAGCTATACTCCCAGGCCTATTTTTTATATTTTTTATTTGGAAACAGGGTCTCTTAAGCCAGCAAGGCTGGCTTCGGACCTGCAAGATCGTCCTGTCTCCGCCTCCCAAGCGCGGGGATTACAAGCGTGCGCCACCACGCCCGGCCCTCTTGGAGGTATTAATACTCCAAAGTTCTTGCAATTTTCCCTCTCAACTCTGAAAAGGTCAATCATACGTAATGAATGACCAGGGTCACTGAAGGCTGCAGTGTATTAAAAGCGAGCTGGATTTTTAAGGTACGGAAAATAAAAATTTTTCCTCCCGCAGGAAATTTATTAAGCCTAAGCGAGTTACAGAGTTATCTGTGGTGTTTTGATGCTACCTTTATTAATAATAACCTCCCCAGGGCACATCATTTGAGAAGGTGCACACTCTAATCCAGGGATGTGTGTCCAGTATTCTTAGCAGGAACATTTCCTTAATGAAGTTTCTGGGAGCAGCGCAGGAGAAGGCGATTGGGTTAGGTGACTGCCACGGGGCCCAAATGCGCCATTCTTAAAGGCGAATAAGCCCCCGGAGGCGCTGCCCACTGCAAAGAAATCTGAGACATCTTGGTAAAAACGTCACTGTCCCTTAGACTTGACACATGTTGCTATTTCCAAAAGACCAGAAAACATCAAAACGTGCAAAGTGCTGGTGTTACACACCCCGCTGGGTGTGGGAGAGAGATCCAGGACCTGCCAATCACCGTTACGTAGCGCTGGGTTGTGTGGAAGGGCGAGAGTAACGGGGACAGAGATAACAGCCAGACCTCAGCCCACGAGCTCCCGAGCAACCGCCTCGGAGGCACGAGGAATATGAAGGTGCTTAACCCGGGGCCAGAACCAAGTACCAATCAAATGGAGCAAGTATACGGTCAAGTTCTGGGCACAGGTGAGCCACAGCACACATGGCTCTATTTACTTTCAATTAGTATTATATATGTATGAATGTATGTATTTATGTTTGCAGGACTCTGGATGGAACCCGGAGCATTTTACTTAAGAGCTACACTCCCAGCCCTAATATATATATACACACTACTGGGGTTCCTGGAAACCCTTCTACCTCCGGGCTTCACTCCCAGACCTATTTTATATTTTTATTTGGAAACAGGGACTCTTAACCCAGCACGGCTGGCTTCGAACCTGCATGATCCTCCTGTCTCCGCCTCCCAAGCGCGGGGATTACAAACGTGCGCCACCACGACCAATCTATTTTATATTTTTACTCTGAAACAGGGTCTCGCTAGGTTGATGAGACTCTCACTGCTTGCTGAGGCTGTCTCCAACCCGCAAGCCTCCTGTCTCAGTCCCGCAAGTATTAGGATTACAAGTGTGTGCCGCCACGCTCGGCTATTACATTGGTACTCTTTAGAGATCTTACGGAGGAGCTGGGCCTGGTGATGCTTACCTGTGTAATCCTAGCTACTTGGGAGGCCGAGATAGGAGGATGGCAAGTTCAAGGTCAGCCTGGGCAACATAGTGAGATTCTGCCTCAAAATTAAAAATTTATGCTGGGCGTGGTGGCGCACGCTTGTAATCCCCGTGCTTGGGAGCCAGAGACAGGAGGATCGCGCAGGTCTGAAGCCAGCCTTGTTGGCTTAAGAGACCCTGTTTCCAAATAAAAATATAATAATACGTCTGGAAGTGTAGCCCAGAGGTAGAAAGGTTTCCAGAAACCCCAGTACCACCAAAAAAAATTTATATATTTTTTAATTTTAACATATAGGGCTATATATATTTAATATACTATATATTTAATATATTATTTTAATTATCATAATTAAAATAATTGTTATTATATTATATTGATATTGTATATTAAATATATTATATGCTATATAATATACAACATATATATTACATAATTTGTATCATATTATATATGTATATATGTATGGCTGGAGGTATAGCTCAGTGGAAGAGCCTCCCTGGGTTCAGTATGGAGGGAGAGGGCAGGAGGAGGAGGAAGTCTACGAAGATCTTGGCCTTGATTTCTATGTCATGTTCCTCTTCCTTTTCTTCTCTGTTAAGGGAGCGTTTCCTCCCTTACATAGCAAAATGGATTTTCGAGCGTAACTGCGAGAGTTCTAATCCCAGACTCCCATTTTTCTTGACTGAAACCCCAAGATAATCGCTACATCCATCACTCATCCTGTTCCACAGCAATACCCCAGCCCGCCCCCAGGGGGCGCGATGGAGTTAGGCAGGCCAGTGGCTGGAACCTTCTGAGCCCAGCTGAGACCCACACCTGGCCTGGCCCAGCTGCCCAGCACCCCTGCTCCTCCGCCCGGCTCCCGCACAGTGATTTCACCCCGTTCCATTTTAGGATGAAATGCCGGGGCCTGGGAGGAAGCCATCCCTCTCCCCGACCCGACTTTCCTTTCTTCTCCGCATTTCTGTCTGTTCCTGGCTGCTCCTGCCCTTGTTGCTGGTGGAAGGCAGCCAGGCTCCGCGGGCTCATCGCCCCCAGTCCCGGAGTTTCTAAAGCTTTGGTCATGTGGGCAACTGGCCTCTTTCCTCAGGAACACAATTCAAAGGAACCAGCTTTTCAGAGAAATCTCATCTTTCATGAGCTGCCAAGAACAACTGCCGGGAAAGGCTCTATCCCAAAGCTGAATGACGCCCGGGGCCTGGGATCACACCTGCGAGCCAGCCTGGGGAAGGGGAGTGGGCCCGTCCCCTTCTGCAAGCCCGCTGGTGCAGGCTGGCTGAGGAGTGTGCAGGCACCAGGAAGCCCAATTGCGTGTTCAAAAGTAATGTAATCCCAGCACTTGGGAGGCCGAGATGGATTGGGGTTCAAAGCCAGCCTCATCTACTTAGTGAGGCCCTCTGCAACTCAGCGAGACCCTTTTTCAAAACAAATAATAAAGAAATAGGGCTAGAGGGTAGCTCAGCGGTAGAATGCCCTTGGCTTCCATCCCAAGTACTGCAAAAAATAAGAATAAATAAAAATTAAAATAAAAAATAAAAAAGAGTGCCAGGAACGCAGGTGCTGGTTTTTGTTGTTAACGTGCTTTAATGGGTACATTGTAATCTCACATCATAAGGAAGTTCGGGGTGATCGGGGGACCAGGACATGCATGCACAGGCCCTGGGGAGGCTTCCCGGCTCCCTCCCCATCCCCAGGCACTGGTCTACTTTGCTATGTGGCCAGTCTCTCCTGCCTCTCAAGGCTCAGGAGTCACGTCCTGTAGGCCTTTGACCGCACACCCTCTGCATCTCCTTTATGGGCTCAAGAACGGATCTGGAGCTGCCCTTCCGGCCAGGCCGCCCTTTCTCAGCAACCTTGCCCGGCAGCTAAAAGGATACCAGCACCGCAAGTGCCTCGTTCCCACACCCATTAGCGCTGTTTACCATCTATTTAGACATCTGGCCAGTGATCCGAAAAGCCGCCTCCCATCCTCCACTATCAGCCTCAGAATATCTGTTTTCTGCCAAGTGTCCCTCTGAGAGAGAGATCTAGAAAAAGCCGATGTCATTTCAAATCACACTGACTTTGGCCAGATGTTCCTCGCCCGGGAAATAGTGTTCATGGAAAGTGTACGGACTCCCCCGTACTGAGATGGCCGTGGCGGTTACCTTGAGTCTGAGGTCTGGGGGACACAGGCCAGGATGGGTTCTGAGGGGGCTCCAGAGCTGGCCTCCCCGCCTGGGATTCGCCATCTGGCAGAACGCCGATGTTTCTTTGGCTCTCTTCTCTTCTCTAGCTGTATTCTCATTTAGTAATGTGACTTTTGATGTGATAGATGGGGCATGAATCCCCCATGAAAGTTTATCTCGTGTGTGTGTGTGTGTGTGTGTGTGTGTGTGTGTGTGTGTGTGTGTGTGTGTTGAAACCAAGGCTGTCCTCAAACCTCCGATCCTCCTATATCAGCCTCTCAAGGAAGAGGATTACAGCTGTGCACCACCAGGCCAGGCTCCCAGAGCCCATCTTTAGACTGGATTTCTTCCCTAGGCTTTAAGCCTGAGCGTCTGTAGCTGAAAGTTTAACCGGCATCTCACACTTGTCCCGAACAGAGCCTTCTCCTCGGTTTGGCCGCAGCCCAGGAACCCATCCTTCTATGTGACCCCCTCGTCTGCATAGATCCCACACCTTATCCCTGTGCTGTCGCCGGGCCTCCCCTCCTCCTTCACCTCTCTACCTGTCGGTGTTATCACACAATTGTACCCATGCGGCTGTCCTTTCTCTAGGACCACCACCACCCCTCCTAGGGGCCACTCTGCACAGCCTCATTTCCCCGTGTCTGCTGTGGAGCCTTCCTGCCTAATGTCTCTGCCCCTCAGCATCCAGAGAGCTCACTGTAGCACAGAGATCAGCCCTCGTCTTCTCCTCCCATGCAACCAGCGGATGGCTTCCCTGGGTGCCCAGCAAAGCCACGCAGGGCTGACCTCCACCCCCCCACCACAGCTGCAGCAACCCCAATCAGTCAATCTGCTCTCGATTCCCTGCCCTGGAAGAGCAGGGGAGGGGACCCAGCTTCTGCGTGTCACTGATCTGGCCTCGGCACTTTAAAGATGCCTGGGCTACAACGGACGTCCAGTGCATGCTTGCTGAATTAACGGACAAGTCAATGGATGAATGCGGATATCCAGTGCTTTTTTGAGGTTGAAGTCTCCATTTCATCTACAGCCTTAGGACCGCAACTTTAGATAACAGAGCACAACTTTGCCACTTGCTCGAGAGAGCTGGCTGAGCCCTGAGGCCAGTCACTAAAGACCCCGGCACTAACCGCAGCCGTGCCAAGTCCCCAGGAGCCGCCCTGCTCTGCTCTTGCTACTCAAAGTGTGTCCCGGAGCCAGCAGCATCAGCATCGCCCTGGGTATCATCAGGAAGTCAGACTCGCAGGCCCCTTCCTAGGATGCTGAATCGGCCCCTGCATTTTAATAACATGCCCGGGAGGCTTTCATGCACAATGAACTGTGCAAAGCTCTGCTTCAGTTCTGTTGGGCTGAATGATTTGTGTTGACCAAAAACCCCACCCCAGGGCAATTAAGTCAGGGGCTGTGGGGGCTGTGGCCTGGGGACCAGGGCTACCTTCCTTTCCTTCCTTCCTTCTCTCCCTCCTTCCGTTCTACCTCCAAGGTACATCCCCAGCCCTATTTATTTATTTATTTATTTATTTATTTATTTATTTATTGTGAGACTGCGCCTCACTAAGTTGCTGAGGACCTTTCTAAGTTGCTGAAGTTGGCCTTAAATCTGTGATCCTCCTGTCTTAGCCTCCCAAGTACTGGGACTACAGGCACATGGGCCCTTTCCTTATTCTAATGCAGTTACCAGTTACAGCCACTGATGGAGCCCAGGCATGTGCTTCTCAGCACCTCACGAGCTCCCTCTGCGCATCAGGGGGACCGTCATTCTAAAGGGAAGATGAAGGGTGCACAGACACACGGGAGGTCAAGGCCAAGAGTCTTTTTTTTTTTTTTTTTGCAATACTGGGGATGAAACCCAGGGGCATATTACCTCTGAGCTACACTCCCAGCCCTATTTTTTTATTCTTTATTTTGAAATAGGGTCTCACTGAGTTGCAAAGGACCTAAGTAGTAGCTGAGGCTTTCTTTGAACCATAGTCCTCTTGTCTCAGCCTCCCAAATGCTGGGATTATGAGCGTACGTCGCCATGCCCAGCTCAAAGTCTCAAAACCTGGCTCTGCCCATGCTGAAGGCCCACACTGCCCAGGACAGGGGAGGGGCTCAGAGCTCCTGGCTCATGGGGAGTGTTGGTAGGTACTAGTTTTCATAAAAAATGCACATAAAAGCCTGGTGCTGTGGTGCACACGTGTAATCTCCGTACTTGGGAGGCTGAGCCAGGAGGGTCACAGGTTCAAGTCCAACTCCAGTAATTTAGTGAGATTTTCTTTCAAAATGAAAAGGGCCGGGGGGGGTATAGCTTGTAAGTACATTACCCCTAGATTCAATATCCAGTACCACAGAAAAGAAAGGAGGAGGAGGAGGAAGAGGAGGAGGAGAAGGAGAAGAAGAAGAAAGAAGAAGAAGAAGAAGAAGAAGAAGAAGAAGAAGAAGAAGAAGAAGAAGAAGAAGAAGAAGCGGCGACACATTAAGACACTTTGTAATATTTCCTTCACAATCCAAAGAAAAATAAATAAATAAATAACAGAGAGCACCTGAAGACAGCACCAGCTCTTTCTCACACCTTTTAGAAATTTCGCACCTTAATCAAAGGCAGACGCTGTTTGCGCGTGCGACGCCAATGTTTTGAAATCGCTTTCTGTAATTAGCTCATTAGCTCACCTGTGGAATTGCATGGAATTTTTTTAATTAAAACTGTGATTCGGGCCTTCTAAGACCTGATGACACACACCACGTGGGGGGTGGAGTCGAACTCCTCACCTTTTGTAAGGGATGCACAGACCAAGTCTAGGCGAGAGCATTCCAAAATCCTCCGATGGATGCCCGTGATGGAGAATTCCCAAAGTCTTTCCCGGGTGTGGAAAGGGAACTCAGCTTCTGGAAACCGCAGAGCCCGAAACTGGAGATTGACGTGAGCCTCCACCTCTGCCCAGGGGCGAGGGAGCATGCTTTACAAAGGTGTGGCCGGCCCTGATTCGAGGCACATCTTTAAAAAAAATAATACGGATATCCTTAGTCAAGGCCTCAATGAGGAACAGATGGCATACTCAAATTAGGATTATTTAAGGAGATTCTGCTTAAATAGCACGAAAGTACTATTCTCAAAGTTGTAGGCAGAGGGTAAGGAAGAGAATGCGTACATGGTCTTCAGCGACCTGGAGCTGGAGTATGGATCACCTTTATGCCCCAGCCCAGAGCGCAAGGGGAGAAAATGTTCTGTGACCCCAGGAGAAGAGGGCTCAGGAACAGCCAGGAGTAGTCTGTAGTTGACAGAGGCAGTCAGCCACCCAAGGAGGACCCCGAGACCGGAGACACCTGGATCTGTGTCAGCTTCCTCCCTCCAGTACCCAGCCAGAAGGTCCCCAAAGCAGAACTCACATGGAAATGCGAGGGCCAGGAATCCTGGGTCTGCTTCTCGGGATACAGCTGCTTCTGGGAGAAAGAGTAATGCCCCCTCCCAAGGAGGTCCGCCTCCCAGTCTCAGGACTCTGCGAATACCCCTAAATCAAGCCTGCAAATTAAGCCGGCAAGATGGAGGCTGCTAATCAGCAAGCTGAAATTATTCTGAGTTATCCAGGTGGGCTCAATATGAACACACCTAGTCCTTAAAACTGGGAGACAGAGCCAGGCAGGGTGGCGCACACCTGTAATCTCAGCAATTGGGAGGCTGAGACAGGAGGATCGCACTGGTTCGAAGCCAGCCTTGCTGGCTTAAGAGACCCTGTTTCCAAATAAAAATATAAAAAATAGGTCTGGGAATGTAGCCCGGAGGTAGAAGGGTTTCCAGGAACCCCTTGGGTTATACCCATGGGTATAACAACAAAACAAAGCAAAACAAAACAAAAAAATACCTGGGAGACAGAGCCAGGCAGGGTAGCACACACCTATAATCTCAGCAACTGGGAGGCTGAGACAGAAGGTCCACAGGTTCCAGGACAGCCTCAGTGACTCAAAATAAGAAATAAAGCTGGGCTTGGTGCCACAGGCTTGTAATCCCAGTAATTGGGAGGCTGAGAAAGGAGGATAGCATGTTTGTGGCCAGTCTCAGCTACTCAGTGAGACCCTCCACAACCTGTTTCAAAATCAAGAATACGAAATAGGGCTGGGAGTATAGCTCACAGGTAGAATGCCCCTGGGTTCAATCCTCAGTACCACAAAAGAAGGAGAAGAAGAAGAAGGAGGAGGGGGGGGAGGAGAAGAAATAGAAATAATAATAGAGTATTAGGGCTGGGGGAGTGGGTGTAGCTCACAGGTAGAATGCTCCTGGGTTCAATCCTCAGTACCAAAAAAGAAGGAGGAGGAGGAGGAGGAGAAGAGGAGGAGGAGGAGGAGGAGGAGGAGGAGGAGGAGGAGGAGGAGGGGGAAGAGGAGAAGGAGAAGAAGAAGAAGAAATAAAGTATTAGGGCTGGGGGAGTGGGTGTAGCTCAAAGGTAGAATGCCCCTGTGTTCAATCCCCAGTCCCAGTATTTAAAAAAAAAATAGTGGAAGAGGTACACTACAGGCTCCACAGAAGGAGGAAAGGCCCACAGGGCAAGACATGTCAATAGCCTCTACAGCTTGAAGACACAAGGGCAAAGCTTGGCCCCTAGAGGATCTGGAGAGCCATATGGTCGTGCTGACACCCAAAGTCTACCTCAGGGAGATGGTGTCAGACTTCTTAACTGCAGGATTTAAAAATAAGAAATCTGGGCAGTTTTACACCACTGAGTTCAGAGTGACTTGTTACCGCAGCACTAAAACACTGATACAGTGGACAAGGACGAGGAGTGCCTTTGGAGAGGTGACCGGGAGGTGTCGGGCATGTGTGGCTGAGCACAGAGCCCCAGACTGACTTCTTCTGGACCACGAAGAAGCAGCAGGCTGTCCTTCCAAGAGGTGGACCGGCTGGGTTTCAGGCTGATCTGGGCTGCATCTTAGGAGGGCTTGTGGCTGGGTGAGCCAGTCTCCTCACATGCAAAATGGAGATAGTAAGCACCTCCTATGAGCATAAATCATGGGTGTAACAGGTAGACCAGCATGAAGCAGAGGCCCAGTGAATGCCGGGGTCACTAGCTCGTCTTCTTAACTATGGTGGATTAAAGTATACTGATAAATTATTTGATACCCCCCCTTGTGTGATAGAGCTTAATTGCCCTCCCTTCTGTGTGGGCTCAAATTGCTGCTAACAAATCCAAGAAGGCAGAAAAGATGGCGTGTGTCCCTCTGAGGTTAATTAGGTGATGGAAACCACTAAGGCCACACACTGGGGGAATTACCACCGCATAAAGTCCCCGTCCCCAGACAGGGCCAAACCGTGAGGCCATGAGTGCTGCCAGGATCTGCAGAGGAGAGGGAAGGAAGGGTAAGTGCAGGAGAGTTCCAGGGCCGTGAAATTATTCTTGCTCATACAGTAATGACAGATAGATAACATTTATGCATTTTTCAAAACCCACCAGATACTCATAATAGCTTAAATATGGAGGTGACTTAAGTGTCTGTCAACACATGAATTGATAAGCAAAATGTGGCATATGGGTAGATTATTCAGCCTTAAAGAAAGTCCTGACACATGTTCAACATGGACGACCCTTGACATTGTGAAACAGCCCAGACACCAAAGGATGAAGGCTTCTGATTCCATCCATATAAAAGACTCCAAAGTCTTAGAGAGAGAAAGCAGATGCCAAGGCAAGGGAAGCAGAAAAATGGGGGTAGGGGTTGTATAATGGCTAAGGACCGGTTTTGTGAGATGGACAGAGTCCTGGAGGGTGGGAGAAGTGACTTCCGCTCAGTGATTCCAATATACTGAAAGTATGTATCACTGAACTGTGCAGTTAAAATGGTTATAATGAAACCTTTGAAGGGTACTTGGCCAGGATAAAACAATTGGAACTGTGTAGCACAAAGGTGAAGTCAAAGTAAACTGCAGACATTAGACACTGCAACTGTATCAGTATCTGTTCAGAAACTGTAACAAAGATCAGATGGGGGAAACTAAGGGAAAGTGTTGGGTCTCTCTCCTCTCTCTCTCTCTCTCTCTCTTTCTCTCTCTCTCTTTCTCTCTCTCTCTCTCTCTCTCTCTCTCTCTCTCTCTCTCTCTCTCACACACACACACACACACACACACACACTGTAGGGAAGAGCAGCTCTCTGGTTAGGGATGGGTGGCAAGGACCTAGAACATGTAACCAGCGGCCATGAAGGGGCTCAGCGCTGCCAACAAGCACACTGGCGGGCTTCCAGTGGCTCCCCCATCTCCAGCCAGGCCTCCAGGAGACCACAGCCCTGTGGCCGAGACAGCCGGAGTCAGCTCCTGACCCTCAGACACCCTGGAGACACTTTGTGACTGTCATATGCCAGATGAGCAAAAGAAGAATCATTTTAGGCTAATTCATTATGCAGTTAAGAGACAACAAATGTATTAAACAAAAAGGGGAGAGCCATCAAAATAGGATGTTGAAAATTAATTGGAAGCCAGGTGTGGTGGCTGAATTACATGCCTGTAATTCCAATACTTGGGAGGCTGAGATAGGAGGATTGCAGATAGGCAGCCAGCCTCAGCAACCTTATGAGGCCTCTGCAACTTAGTGAGACCTATTTCAAGATTTTAAAAAGTATGCCAGGAGTGGGGACACATGCCTGTAATCCCAGTACTTGGGAGGCTGAGGCAAGAGGATCGTGGGTTCTAGGATAGCCTCAGCTACTTAGTGAAGCCCTCTGCAACTTAGTGAGACCTTGTTTCAAAATAAAGAATAAAAAATAGGAAGCCGGGTATGGTGGTACACGCTTGTAATCCCAACATGTGGGAGGCTGAGACGGGAGGATCCTGGTTCACAAACAGCCTCAACTACTTAATGAGACCCTTTGCAACTCTATGAGACCCTGTTTCAAAATAAAGAATAAAAGCTGGGTGTGGTGGCGCACGCTTGTAATCCCCGCGCTTGGGAGGCAGAGACAGGAGGATCGCGCAGGTTCGAAGCCAGCCGCGCGCGCTGGCTTAGGAGACCCTGTTTCCAAATAAAAGTGTAAAAATAGGTCTGGGAGTATAGCCCAGAGGTAGAACGGCTTCCAGGAACCCCAGTACCACCAAAAAAAAAAAAAAAGGTTAAAAAATAGGGGTGGGGTGTAGCTTAAAGATAGAATTGCCCTGGGTTCCACCCCGAGTACCACACACAAACAAAAAAAATAATAATAATAATAAATAGGACTGAGAGTATAGGTTGGAGGTAGAATGCCCCTGCGTTCAAACCCCAGTACCAAAATATGATAAAATAATTAATAACTAATAATAATAATAACAATAACAATAATAATAATGATATATAATAATATAAAAATTAGTAGCCAGTGAATCTGAAACATGAGTATCTTTTCTTAAAATAACTGAACACACTGGATATCCAATCAAGGGTCAGGAATCACTGTCACCAGGCTGGCAGTTTACTAGGTGCAAAATTATTCAGTGGCAAAGAAAGGCTTCGTCTTAGACAAGAACAAAACCCTTCCTCTGGGCTTGGGGGCCCTGTAGTCATGCGCCCTCCCCATACAGCCCGGTCTCCAAGCTGGTGTCCAGGCCGGAAAATGTGCTTATTTCCTGTTCAACGGCACTTTACTCTGGAACCTTCTGTCAAGCTGGCATTCTAGTTTTTTCCTTCTTTCTGTTTTTCAGCAAGCAGAAAGCTAAGAGCCTGTGGCCTTGGCCAGGCAGAGGTCATGACCTTGAGGCCTGGGTTTGCTGGCCCACAGCTCCAGGGTGCACCCCACCTGCTTCCTGGGACAGGGACAGGAAGGAGGAGAGGCCTCGCTGCGGCCCGCTGGCCATCTGGCCGCTCCTCCCTGCTATGTGCTCAGCTTGGTCTGGGAACTGGAACTTCCTGTGGGATTCAGGGATTCAGCGATATATATATATATATATATATATATATATATATATATATATATATATATAATTTTCCCCCCAGGAGGAGAGCGGAGGACGCCCTGGCAGGTGTGTGATGTCACGGGGCTCGTCCATGTCCAGGCAGCCAAACCAAAGACACTCTTGGCAAGAGGTCAACAGAAACTCTCCGTGTTTAAAGGCACAGTGCTCAAATTGAAGGGAACTGTCAGTGCGACTTTAATTAGAAAGGACAGCCAGGAATCTAGCCACAGTGGCAAATCGTTCTGCTTAGCGTGTCCACAGAATGTGTCAAAGAAAGAGAGACGGAAGCGCTAAAGCGATCGAATGGGTTTAACTCAAATGAGTTTTGTTTAAGAAAAATCATTGTTTGGAAAAGTTCCTACTAAGCCAGGCGTGGTGGTACACACCTGTGATCCCAGTGCTTGGGAGGCTGAGACAGGAGGAGCGCAGGTTCCAGGCCAGCCTCAGCAGCTTAGTGAGAGACCCTGTTTCAAAATAAACAGGTATAGTAGAATGCCCCTGGGTTCAATCCCCAGTACCAAACACACACAAAAAAATTAAATGAAAAATAAAAAACAAAAAAAATAAAAAACAAAACAAAAAAAGTTCCTACTAGTGCCATATATATATATATATATATATATATACACACACATACATATACATACATATGTACATATCTGCATAAAGATAATGGATATCTAAATATATATAATATATACAATGTTAATAATATAAGATACAATATAAATATAATAGACAATATAATATTGTATATCTTATGATATATTAGCTGTGATATATAGTATGTAATATATAATGTTATGTAATATGCATTTTACATATTATATAGCTTGTCATATAATATGCATTACATGTACTATATACACCTTATATAGCTGTTATATGGCATACATAATATGTAAAATATCTACAAGTAATATATCAATTTTACTTATTATATATAATGGATTTTATTTTATATATAAAATGAATATTATATATAGATTTTACATATGTATGTATGATAGCTGGTGGCTAATGGACCTCTCTCAAAACAGGTGGACCAATGGAGAGATTCTGAAAGGCAACCAAGTTTAATAGTGATATTCTAGCATTGGGCAGGTAGCGATATTGATGTACACATCAATGCTGATATACCTATGTATTGATATTCTAGAATTGGGCAAGTGGGGATATTGATATACACCAAGACCAATATAATACTAGTCTTAAATATGGCTTTGCTTCCAACACACTCAAAAGCCAGTGTCTATAAAAAGAAGTTTAGAAAACTTGGCCTTTAGAGATGTCCAGACAAAATAAGGTCCGAGAAAACAGGATTGCATGGAGAAGTCCCTGATCAGCCTTCCCTACCTCCCAGAGCAGAAACATGCCGTCCTTACTTCTACAGACCTGGAGAATCCTCACTGCCATCATTAACTGAACCCAGAAGGTGCCGCTTTTCATTAATATTAAGCATCACAGAAATTTATTCTGCAAAATTTTTATTTTTTACCCCATGGTACTAGGGATTGAACCCAGGGACATTCTATCTTTTACGCTACATCTCCAACCCTATTTTAGTTTTTATTTTGAAACTGGGTCTTGCCAAGTTGCTGACGGTCTCACTAAATTGCTGAGGCTGGCCTCAAACCTGAGATCCTCCTGCCTCAACCTCTCAGGGCCTGGGATTACAAGCCTGCACCACCAAGCCTATCTTATAAACTCTCATTCTTTACAAATGGTCAGTCTATACCGAAGATAGTATTTGGAGTGGGTCCTATTGTAAAATAAACACAGGGTATTGCAGAAGTTTGCTGAGGTCTGTAATTAAATGTTGTAAGTACTCTCCTGTAAACACCTGCGTACTCCGCCATGGCTCCTAGAATCTCCCGAACGGCTGTTTCACTTCTTGCTGACAACAAGGCTCTTGAGCTGAGTGGTCCTCAGACTGACCTTGCACTGACCTCGATCCTCCTATCCCATCCTCCTCAAGTGCTGATATTACAGGTGTGCGCCCCCACACCCACCTCATTGTTATTTTGGTGCAGAAGTGTTTTAAGATAATGATTTTAACGGTATGAATTTATGGGGTTGGGCGTGACTGCTCAGCATCTCCACACGGTATGAGGGTATGGAGTGATCAGCCAGGGACGCAGTCTGCGGGATCAGCCAGGGACCTAAGCGTTTCTCTCTCCTTATCGTCGGCACTTTGGGATCAAAGATAAACCTGGCTCCCTTTCCAAAGCAGCCGGGTCCCCATCGCCTTTGGAGAGCAGTGACCCGAGTCATCTGGGATGGCCTGGTTTCCCTTCTCTTGAGGGTTTTCTCACTCTCCTCTTGCTGAGAAGTAACACAGTCCCAGGCCTGGCCCACAGCCTCTCTCTCCGTGCCCCTTGCTGAAGAGCTGTCGGCTGCCATTGTATCCAAAGCCGCCCTTTCACCTGCTGCTGGCTGCCATCTCAAATGCCCGCAAGGGAGGCTCCATTCCTCAGGGTCCCAGAGATGAGTATCGAGTAGGATATCCACTCCAACAAATGCCATGAGAGAGGTTTCTTCCTATCCAGCAAGCACTTTTCTCTGAGTCACTAAACAAAAAGCTGATCATCTCCTGATAAGCCTGTGTCTTTGAAATGCATGATCCCTCTGCTCCACCCAAGAGCACTGTGTAAAGGAAAGGTCCCTCCTCTCACCTGGGAATTCCCGCTGGCCGGCGTGTGCACCCAGGGTGAGGTGTTGAGGGTCCCAAGGAGGTGCCACCTGTGCAGGTGGAGGAGGACGGTCAGCGTCGGCCAGTGTAGGAGCCGGTGTCCCTGTGTCCTGCGCTGTGCTTGCCGTGTTGATGCCAGTTCAGAGCCCTGGTCACCATCAGCTTCATCTGATTCTAAATCCCATCCCCCTGCCGGGCGTGGTGGGCACGCTTGTCATCCCCGCGCTTGGGAGGCGGAGACAGGAGGATCGCGCAGGTTCGAAACCAGCCCCGCGCGCTGGCTTAGGAGACCCTGTTTCCAAATATAAAATGTAAAAATAGGTCTGGGAGTGTAGCCCGGAGGTAGAAGGGCTTCCAGGAACCCCAGTACCACACACACACACAAAAAAATCTCATCCCCCAAGACGGAGGTCACGCAGCTATTGACTTCTAACAGCCCCAGCACAAACCAGAGAGTAGACCAAAGGAAAATGGAGAAGAGAAAGACCATAATGCCTACGCTAAGCTGGGCGACAGATAAGAACATGTTGTGTCCAGACAACTTTTCATAGATGTTTCTAAACTATATTTTGTTTGTTTGTTTGTTTGTTTGTTTGTTTATTATTTATTTTTTGCGGTACTGGGGATAGAAACCAGGAGCATTCTACCTCCAAGCAACACCCCCAGCCCTATTCTTTATTCTTTATTCTTTATTTGGAAACCAGGTCTCACTGTGTTGCAAAGGGCCTCACTCAGTAGCTGAGGCTGGCTTCGAACGGTGAACCTCCTGTCTTAGCCTCCCCAAAATGCCGGGATTACAAGCGTGCGCCATCACGCCTGGTTTCTAAACTAGATTTTAAAAGACAAAGTCACACCGGGAGACGGTGACAGAACAGATTGAACGTGGCTTTGGAAGCAGCTCACGGGTCCTCCCTGGCCTGGTGCTGGTGCCTGGGGTGGTCCACCCGCTGTCCCCAGGTGTCCTTCAGCCGGGATGGTTGACCACCAGACACCCTGACATTAGCCGCCATGTGTCCCAAGTTCACATCTCGAGTAAGCGGATCTCGACTGTGGCCACCCCTCCCCAGGGGCCTCTGGCAATACCCAGAGGTGTCTCTGGCTGTCCAGGGGAGGGAGGAGCCATGCCACTGACATCTAGCAGGCAGAGAGCAGGCATGCTGCCGGACACCTCACACTGCACCGCACGCGATCCTTTGATTCAAAATGTCGTGATGCAGGACTTTGAGGCAGGACGCTAGCACCAGCCTCCGCAGTTCAAGCCACAGGGCAGCAGTATGGTGCGGTGGTTAGAGCTGAGGACTGTGGGGTGAGCAGTCTGCCATTTGACCCCGCGCAGGCACTTGGGTGGCCTCAGCCCCCACAGCCCCAGCTCTGGAGCAGGATTGAGATGAGGGGGGTCCCTCCATGGAGTTGCTTCAGGGATGAAAACGTAATCATGGGATTAAAGCCCTTACTAGAACCTTTGGCCAGAAACGAGTGTCAGAAAACTATGGCAAAAACTGCCGGACGTGCCAACAGGTCAACACTGAAAGGCCACACGCCTCGTCCTGTGGTGGCCAGTCAAGAGCCCTGGTCAGCACCGGCTTCATCTGGCTCTAAGTTCCATCCCCCAGGAGTGAGGCCATGCAGCTGTTGAAGCCCTGAGTTCTAACGGCGTCGGCACAAACTAGAGACACGTCATCTGACCCAGCAATGTCACTTCTCAGAGTTTATCCTACAGGTGAGCGTCCACATGCGGGAAACCGTGATGGTCCGGGACATCCCAGGGGTACTTTAACAATGGAATGCTGGGAAGAGCACCAGTATCCAACCAAAGAGGACGAATTAAACAGGAAGTAAGTTTGTGCAATGGACTGATGTGAAATAATCCCTGAAATGCTGTCCTAAATGAAGAAAAGAAAAGAGAGACAGAAGTGGTACCCTGCATCTCAAAAGCTAGCCTGTGCGATACCAGGGCACAGTGTATCTGGGAACGCAGTCCTGGGAAGCCATGATAACAGCTGTTTCTGGTGAGCTGCGAGATTTATTTTTCTCTGCAAATGCTTGTATTTTTAAGTACTGTGTGATTTTAATCTGAACTATTAAATAAGCAAAGCATCTATACACCCTGCTAAATACATCACCCCCTGCCTAGAAACTACCTGGCTTCTTCTACACTTGACTTTCAGAAGCGCTGGGGAATTATCCCCTGTTTAAAATGAGTAACTGGCAATAGTTTAGAGGCATCGTCTTCTGCACTGTTGCCCCTGGTTTTTAAGCCAAACAATGCCCACAGAGGCGCTGACTGTCAACCACGGCCAGTTGTGCTAATGACGCCATCAAAGATGGCAAGAGGTGCCCATCATGTTCAGACACACCAGGGGGCCGTGCCCAGCCTGCGCCCCCTCTCCTTTGCAAACTCTGGTTTTCACATAAAGAGCCATATCAATTAGCAGAACCGGCTGGTTCCCAAGAGCTGAGCTGGATTCCAGGCTATTATTAGTTTCTGAACAATGGCTTAGAAAGAAGGGAGGGGGGAAAAAAACTAACCCTAGGCTTTGATTTTGAAACCACTATTCTAGGAAAAGCCAGAAAGACAACACTGAATTACCCAGTGGGGTCATTTGGAAGAATGCCCTTAAAAATGAGATACACACACACACACACACACACACACACACACACACCTAAAAGATGTTGCTATCTGGGATCTTAATTTATGGGTGTCGGGGAACATATATGAGTCCCTTTTGTGGCTGAAAACTATTAGCGTTGCTTTGAGTGAAAGGGGGGAAATCAGATAGCAAAGGTACACTGACATCTGGTGGCATTTCCTAAACTTTTCCAAGACAGCCGTTGTTTGGGGATGCCGTGCGTTCATGGGAGCTGAGGTGCGGGTGCAGCCCACCGACATTAAGATTCCCCAGGACGCGCTCTGAAATTATGTAGAGAGGCGGTCATCAAGGAACTGAAGCTCGAGAGGCTCTTGGTCCCTGGAGGGGGTCCCTCCTTCCCTTCAGCAGAGCGAGCCCGAGAGCACCGCAGACTGAATGATCCTCCCCTTTCCTTCCTAAGTAGCAGAGCTGGGCTAGAGGCAAATTCAGTTCTGTGAGATGCTCCCCCGGTTTTATTTCTGGGGCTGGGAATTCTCCCCAGGCTTGTCTCCAAAAGGTGAGCAGATGAAGACTCGGACTGAAGATGGCCCACCTCTGCTAAAATGAGGAAAACAAAGGTCAGTGTTCCCTTTCTTCAAGAGCCCAGCAAGAGAGAAGGCCCTGGAGCCCTGGGAGCAGCAGACAGGGGACTGGGGCAGACAGGTGTGCCCGCAGTGTGAACTGTGGACGTGGGTGAGGAGGTCTCTGGTGCTCAGAATCCTTTAAGAACAGGTGCCAGGATGATCGTGTCCCTGAAGCTTTTCCTGGGATTTTGCAAATTGCCTGTGACTAGAGAGAGCGCACCAAGAAAGAGAGAATGTAATGATAGGGGTCAAAGGAGGGAGACACCCTCGGCCTCCTCCTGCGTGCCTGGGGAAGCTGGGTCCCCAGGCCACACTGGGCCACATGTCTCGTGGCCGTCACTTACTGAGCGCACCAGAGGCACAGGCCCAGGCCGCACAGGGCCGCGCTCAGACCTGCCGTGGGCAGCGGGCCCGGTGCCCCTGCTCCCCGTTCTCTCGGGCCCTGAGGTCACCCAGCACCCAGCGTGGCACCCCGCGATCCTCCTCTTCCCTCCGCAACGAGGTGTGCAGGCGCCTTCCCCAAAGGATGCGCAGACAGGCCAGGTGTCTGGGCACACATGCACAGATGCACATGTGTCCATGGGCACAGCTGGGTGTGCACAGTGCACACACGCCCTGCACATGCTCAGGGGCACACGCGTTACCCCTCCTCCAAGGGGGGTACTCGCACACCCAATTCTGCATTCGCCGCAAAAGATACTCCTTAGTACAGGAAAAGATACTCCTTAGTACAGGAATCACCCCCTGCTGGCCCTCCCTGGCAGGGCAGGAGCCTCCTGCGTGGACCTGGAGCGGGACCTGAAGGAGTTCCTACCCCAGTGTCCTCGGGGCTCACACGACGCCTGCCCGGAGCACACGTCTGAAAACGTTTGCTGAATGGATGCGTGTGAGAGGCAATGCGTGGCCCATAGCATAAGCAGCAAGAAAAAAAATGAGAACTTGGCTCCATTAGCCTTGTTGGGACTAAAAATCATATTCCTTATTTCAATTGAGCCCAGGAGGCCGAACAGTGAGGTCTGCTCCGGTTTTCTGGGGATGCTATTTCGGCGTCTCCTCTCATTTCCGACTGCTGTATTTGACTCTATAGTGTCTCTTTATTTAATATTTGAATGTATTTATTTTAGGAGCCTTACCAAGCTTTTTAAAGAAAATATAGTAACTCAAACTGGGATAAAAGGTACAAATTCAAACAAGGGCAAGGAGCCGACTGGAGTTGACAGTGAGGTCAACGTGCAAACGCTGTGCCATCGAATCCCATATACCATCGAGGTTGGACTCGAAGTCACCTAGGAGCTTCCTGGCAGGCTTTGTGAAAAGGGTACACGGACATTCATTCCACTCAGGGTAGGCTGGGACATAAACACCAGTGAGCTCTTCAGGAAAGGATGAACCCTTTCTGGTTCTGAAAGCACCGATAACACAGCAATGGCTGATACGGTCCCCAACATACGATCACAGAAGCTGAGAGTGCGGAGCCCGAATCCGCCATGGGAGGGGAACCACCCTCCGCTTCTGGTTCCTCTTATCTGTGTCCACCAACCTTCCAGTTCTTTTCACTTCAAGTGTTGGACTCAGAGGTGACAATTCCTAAGCTAAATGGTCTATTCTTTGACTCTGCACCTCTATTATAAATATATGTATATCTTTACATATATATTTATATATGTATACATACACATCTATTTTTAATTTGGAGAGAAACACGAGCTTCAGTACAGTCATAGTTCTCAGAAAGGGGAGCAGAGTTGGGTAAACTCAGTCTACAGAAGGAGACAAGTGATTTCTCACCCTCTGTGTGGACTTTCAAAAGTTAAGTTCACTCGGATAGACCCCTGTCTGAACATCACAAGGGACATTAAAAAATAAGGAGAGTTATGTTGAGAAATGTAGCCTGACCATCACACCCTGGGGCATCCACCTTTGGAGAGAAAGGTAGACTTATCCATCTTTTAATAAACAGGGCATTGGAGGCTCAGAGAGGTTCAGCAATATACCCAAGGTCACACAGCTGCCAACCCTGGGCTTAGTACTGGGTCGACCTGGCTCCTGAGCTTTAGCTCTGCCACCTCTGCGTTCCTTCGGTCTCCCAAAGCTTTCTGCCTGCAAAATGAGTCCATGAGGTCCACGTGGCACCTGGGCAGGCAGTGTCCCACCGCCTGGAAGCCAGAGCCCCTGCGCCCGGCCCCAGGAAGAGCCTGGCGTTCTTACCAAGAGGTGGCAATCACGCCCTGTACCGTCCCCAAGGGAACTCCTGCTATCTCCCTGGCTTGAGAAAGTGGGCGCCTTCCATCCCTCCGGGGATATCTGCACACACTCCCGCAGCACCGCAGCCTCTGCGATCGGCAGCAGCTGAGCTGGACCACTTGCTGAGATGCTGAAAGAAAGCCATGTTCTCCACCCCACCCCGGCCTTCTAAGGCCTCTCCTAGAGACACAGGCAACACCCCAGAACCTAGACAAAGCTCGTCCCCAGGGTAAGAGACCCCTGCTAGTGCCCTGGGGCCTGGCCAGGACCCACACCCCACTCCATCATTTCTCCGAGTCTAATAGAGGAGCATCCCACTAGGCCAATCGCTCGAGCCCGTGCGAATGGCGGCCATCAACAGCCCCTGCAGGCAGCTCCACGCAGAAGCCGGGTCCTCTGCCTTCACTCCCAATGTATCACCCCGGCACCAGGAAAATAAGAAATCACATCGTGGGGCCGGGTCGCTGCCTGGAGAGATGGTGACATGCTGCCCATTACAGCGGTGCTGAAATTGGGAGGTGAGCAGAGGCACACGCCCTGACACACAGGGCACACGCCCTGACACACAGGGCACACGGGTGTGTCAGCGCTTCCAAGACACTCTTCACCAGGCTGAGCCATCATCGGCTGTGGGGCAGACGGGGGCTGGGAAGGGATGAGGAAAGCCCAGGGCCTGGGTTAGGATGCAGTGGAGACAGAGGGGGCCCCAAACCCAGCCACCTGCCTGTGCCTCCGCTGGCCACCCGCACACCTCTCGGCCAGTGCAGGGCGCAGCCGCGAGGGGGCGCTGCAGGGGCTTCTGAAGCTGCTTTGCTGCAGTTCCCTGGTCTGTTAAATGGACTGAATAAGAATTTGCAAGAGGCGGGTGTGTGGCGCACGCTTGTAATCCCTGCATTCGGGGAGACTGAGACAGGAGGATCGCAGGTTCGCGGTCGACCTCAGCTACTTAGTGAGGCCCTCCACAACTCAGAGAGACCCTGTTTCAAAATAAAGAATAAAAAAATAGGGCTGGGGGTGTAGCTTGGAGGTAGAATGCCCCTGAGTTCCATCCCCAGTACCGCACACAAAAAATTTAAAAAAAAATAAAGTAAAAAGAATTTGCTCATTCAAGACACTTGAAATCGAGGGCAAAAGGAGTCCCCAAGCCAGAACAGTGTAATCTCAGCACTTGGGAGGCTGAGACAGGAGGCTTACTGAAGGTTTGAGGCCAGCCTTCCTTGGCAACTCAGTAAGACTGTTTTAATTTTTTTTCTTTTCTTCTTCTTCTTCTTCTTCTTCTTCTTCTTCTTCTTCTTCTTCTTCTCCTTCTCCTTCTTCTTTTTTTTTTTTTTTTCCGGTACTGGGGATGGAATCCAGGGGCATTCTACCTCTGAGCTCCACCCCCCAGTCCTATTTTTTAGTATTTTTATTTTTTGAAACAGGGTCTCACTGAGTGCAAAGGACCTCACTAAGTAGCTGAGGCTAGCCGAGAACTGCGAATCCCCGGTCTCTGCCTCCCGAATACTAGGATTATAAGCGTGCGCCACCACACCCGGCCTTGTTTCAAATTTTTAAAAAATTAAATAAGCTGGGAGAGTAGCTTAGAGGTAGAATCCCCCTGGGTTCAATTCCTTGTCTCCCCTCAACACACACACACGCACGCACGCACGCACGCACACACACACACACACAGAGCAGAGCTCACAGTAAGTACTGTCTTCTAGGTACTTACTGATGGTGACACAAGTTAATTATGGACACCTTAAGCCTACTCCGTCTCTGGCATCTGGGTTCTGAACCCCACAGGAAGGGGCCTCAGCACCCCAAGAAAGGCCAGGGGAAGCAAGGAGTGAAGTGTCCCCAGGGCTCACCCATCACTTTGGCCAAGGCCTCGCCGCTTCTCAGATGATCACCGTGGCAAGACCAGGTGCCAGGAGAGCTGGGCACACGGCACCCCAAGTGGCCAACGAGCAGCTCCGGCCACAGGTGTGCACTGCCCGAGGCCTGCGGGGCCAGCAGGTGTCTCGGGAGGTCCTCAGACGCACACTCAGGGCGCAGGGTCTGGAGACGGAGCCGCAGGTGCTCCGGGAGGAAAACGGGCCAGCCAGATGAACAGGACTGGCCCCTGGGGGGCCCTCCAGCACCAGCTGCTTGGCACCATCCTGAGGAATAGTTGCAATCAACAAACACAGGGTGTCCTTGTGTGCCTCTGGTGGGCTCAGCATCCTTCTGAGTCACTGAAGCCCAGCAGCGAGGCCCCTGAGCACTGCGCCACATTCCCTCCCCTTTCCCTCCTGACCCTGCAACCAGGAGGCCCTGCGTGAGTGTGTGGGCTGTGTGCCTGGACTGTGGCTTCTAAATCCCGGGTGAGCTGCCACCCACGGGACTGACCTGAGCAGATTCTCAAGATCACCGCCTTATCTTGTTCTCTGTCTGCAAAATGGGAGCTCGAAAGGAATCAGCCTCAGCAACGCACTCCAGAAGCATCGACTGGAGACAGCTCTTACTGCCCTGTGAAGCGTCTCGGAGCTCAGTGCCACCCACCTGGCGAGGGGGCCACATGAGGCCCGGTGCGCATGCAGCGGTGTCAGAGAAGGGAAACGTGGAGAGGTGACCCCATGCTGGAAAAACCCAGCACAATGGAGAGCCGTGGGTAGGAGGCTCGGCTGGCTGTGCAGGAAGCATCCGGGCTCCGTGGACTTATCATCAGCAGAGCCTGCAAACAGGTGTATGGACGCCCAGGGTCCTGGAGGAGGAGGCAGGTACGGGGCCAAGGTAGACGAAACTGCAACATCCCAGCAGCTGAGCTGACCGTCAAACCCGCCTGCGCCTTCCGAGGCGGGAGTCCTGAAGACGGACAACGCCAGCAACCCCCAGGGGATCCACGGCCACGGCACCTTATTTTTTTTCTTTTTCAATATTGGAGCTTGAACCAGGGGAGCAATACCTCCGAGCTATTCCAGTCCTTATTTTTTTTATTTTGAAACAGGGTCTCACTAAGTTGCCACCTGCTAGCCTTGAACCTGTGATCCTCCTGTCTCAGCCTCTCATATGCTGGCTCTGCAAGTGTGTGCCACCACTCCCGGCCCAAGCCTTCCATCTTATTCAGGTTTAACTCTTTTTTATGTTAACAGGGTCGCCCTAAGTGGCTGAGCCTGGCCTCGAACCAGCAATCCTCCTGCCTCAGCCTCCCAAATATGAGGATCGCAGGTGTGCGCCACTGAGCCGGGCTAAAATCCTTCAACCCTTCCTTTTATTCAGGCTTAGATATTATTTTTATGTCAAAACCGGGTCTAAGTTGCTGAGGCGGCCTTGAACCTGCAATCCTCCTGTCTCCGCCTCTCAAGTACTGGGCTCACAGGTTTGCACCACCACACCAGGCTAAAACCCTTAATTTTATTCAGGCTTAAATATATATATATATATATATATATATATATATATATATATATTAGAATAATATATGATACATTAATATATAACACATATATTAGTACATATATTAGAATTATATATTAGAATTATTTATATCTATATATATATTTTATTTTTAAAGAACAAGTTCTCACTAATTTGCAGAGGGCCTCACTTAGTTCCTGAGACTGGCCTCAAACTTGCAATCTTCCTGCCTCAACCTCCCAAGTACTGGAATCACAGGTGTGCACCACCGTGCCAGGCTGAACGCCTTCATTGCATTCGGACTTAATTTGTTTATTTTTATTTGAAACAAGGTCTCACTAAGTTGTTAAGGCTGCCCTCGAACCTCTAAGCCTCATGCCTCAGACTCCCAAGTCCTGCGATTACAGCACGAGGTACTGGCCGCCCACGTCTCACTGTGACAACAGGTTATCACTGGCCCGTGTCCATCCATGGGAGAAGCACTTGGCCACGCTCTGAAAGGAACCTTCTCAGGCTCGGTGGTCCATGAAGGGGCTCCGTGTTGCTGCCCGCTCTCAGAGAACACCAAGGAGAGATGTCGGCCACTCACAGGAAGTCGCAGGGGTGGGTGGCCTCGCTGAAGCGATGCCCCAGCGACGGGCTAAGCGACAAGTGTCTACAGCTGCCCTCAGATCTTCCATCCACGCACAGCCCACACAGGGCGAGCGTTCCTGCGACGTGAGGCTCTTGTTTCCTGTGAGCGAATCCCCCACTTCCCTTCTCATGGCCCTGGGGACGGGACCCGGGGCCTGGCGCGTGCTCCGGGAGCGCTCTAACACTGAGTCACGCCCCGGTCCCAGCCCGTTCCTCCTAAATGGAGGATTTGGATCTAAGCCTCCAAGCCAGAGGAAAATAAAAGTCTAGATCCTTGGGTTCCTGTAGAACTAGTTCTCCCAGATCCCGGTCGGCCCAGAGATTCCGTTTAGGGATGGAGACCACTTGAGACTTTGAGAACAGGGCCGGCCGGCCGGGAAGACATACATTTTACTCATCTCAAAAACATCCAAACATCTCTCCCAGAATATCCCTGCCACAAATATTTCATCCATTTTCCTGCATGAAACCTTCCTGTGTCTTTCCACTAGAATAATACCCAGGTCCTGGGCAGCCCTCGAGGGCCCGGACAATCCACCTGGACTGGGATAATTGTGCGACTGTTCCGGCAGCCTCAGGGCCTTTACTCCTGCTGACTCCTGCCTCTGAAGCTCCCCGTGCAGCCAGCCAGCCTGCAACTGCTGGTCCCTGTCTTCTCTAACTGCTCAGAATCGTGCCCAGCACACAGTAGACATTCAATAAAAGCTCTGGACCAAGGCAGTGACAGATACGCACCCGGCTCCTTCTCTTTAACTAGGTACCGGCCCAGATGCCTCCTCCTCGCAATTCCCTCCAAGCCCCTCTCTACCAGACTGCCACCACGCGCCCCCTGTGACCTGTGTCCCCTGTGACTTCCAGCCCCATCCTTAGCAAAATAGGTTTCCATCTTCTGTGTACTGTCTGGCTCACCCACCATCATAGAAGCTTCCAGAAAGCCAAGTTCTGGAGAATAGCATGGAAGACTGGCTACGTTTGAAATGAGCAACACTGGGCAGGGCGTGGTGGCGCACGCTTGTCAGCCCCGCGCTTGGGAGGCAGAGACAGGAGGATCGCGCAGGTTCGAAGCCAGCCGCGCTGGCTTAAGAGACCCTGTTTCCAAATAAAAATATATAAAAAAAAATAGGACTGGGAGTGTAGCCCAGAGGTAGAAGGGTTTCCAGGAACACCACTACCACAAAAAAAAAAAAAAAAAAAAATCAACAACACTGTCTTAGCGCCCCTCCTCCGTAGCAGGAGGTCACGGCCCTCACATTTCTGTGCCCAGGGACGAGACCAGGGACAAACCAACTCGAAGGACATTTGGTTCT
This sequence comes from Muscardinus avellanarius, assembly GCF_963383645.1. NCBI lineage: Eukaryota > Metazoa > Chordata > Mammalia > Rodentia > Gliridae > Muscardinus > Muscardinus avellanarius. The sequence goes on from NC_137796.1 coordinate 108,662,593, forward strand.
CAGGAAGATGGAACAGCTGGAGACACAAGACCTGGGGATGACTGCCTGTCCTCCGGGCCCAGACGCCGTCGTCTAGAATACGCCCCAGCCTTCCGACCTACCCCACTGACGTCACCAGGAAATGCTGGTGTCCCCTCCTTTTGAATCCACCTCTGATTGATTCTTTAATTAAAGTCTTAAAATTTATGTGCCTTGCGGCAGTATCTTAAATAATGAAGGCAGGCGGTGGGAAAAGGCTTGTGGGGACACCAGGTCTCCGGCACAAAAATATGAGGGAACGGAAACGTGACCGGTCGCCCCACGGTGTTGGGAAGGGCAGCGAGCGGGTATCAGTCTGGGATCCGGGCTCACTGTGTAACTCCCGGGCTGGGCACAGGCAGGGCGAGCTGCCCCGTGTCCTTCAGAGCAAATGTACTCGGATTTCAATAGTCTCCTAACACGCCACTGGGAAATCGCCGCGTCCCCAAAGTATTTTCTGTGTCAGATACGATTTCCCTCTTGGAATGTATTCATTACTCCACCCATCGGCTTAAAGGATGAAAATAAAATGGTCTAATTTTTAGAAAGGGGAAATGTCAGACGTATACACAGGCAGACCCAATTTTCTGGATCGAAAAAAAAGAAAAAGAAAAACCCAAACATCATCGGAAAAGGACTCTGATATGATATAATGGCTCGGTATGGCTGGAGCCGAAAGGGCTAAAGCCATTAAAAAACAAACAACAAAAAGGCCCAGCAGAGACTCACTGAAACTTTGAGGCCTCGGAGGAGGAGGAGCTAAGGAACAGCAAGGAATTAGCATCCAAGCCAGAGGGTAGGTGGATGGATTCCAGGAGGAGCAGCCTGCTTAGCCCAGCTGCACTTTGATTTGGTGTTAAGATGGGTAAGTCAGAAAGCCAAGGATAAAAAAAAACAGGGTAGTCTAAGGACGGGGAGACTTCCCAAGACATTGCTGGAACTTTCTACCTGCTGGTTAACACACCCTCATCATCTCTCCTCCAGACCCCCACACAGCCACCTCCCTCCCTGCTCTGCCCCCAGGGGTTCCTACCCCAGCCCCCCCTGCTGCAAGGAGACCCCCTCTTTTAGTGGCAAGGAATACATTCAGGAGATCTCTGCACCAGGTCTGCCTGTGGCCAGCGACATTGTGTCATGCACTTAAAAAGCCTGCTAAAAGCCGGGCGTGGTGGCACAGGCTGGTAATCCCTGCATTTGGGAGGCTGAGACAGGAGGATCATGGTTCACGAACAGCTTCGGCTACTTAGTGAGGCCCTTTGCAACTCGGTGAGCCCCTGTTTCAAAATAAAGAATTAAAAAGTAGGGCTGGGGGTGTAGCTTGGAAGTTGAATGCCCTTGGGTTGCATCCACAGCACTGCAAAAAAAAATTTTTTTAATTAAAAATAAAATTTAAAAAGCCTGCTAAAGTATTGTGCTCCTACCACAATAAAACCAAAACCCACAAATGTACAAACGCTGATCACTCGCTCATTTCTGATGGAAGATGAATGCCCACGGTGGTCGGACAGTTAGAGGAAGGTCATCCCAAATCCGTAACCGTCATGGTAATGTGAGTCACAGGATAGGTAACAGACAGACACACAGACACACGCTTCTCAGATTTCTCAGTTCCTGCCTTTTCAAAATTGTGTTTTCCAGGAGCGTGTTTCCAATTAGAAGAGATTTACGGAGGCGCGCCTCCATCCCAGGAGGCCGAGGACAGGGAGGCCGCTCATCTGGGCGTGACGCGCAGCGGCTACACAAACAGGGTTCCGGGTGGACATGTTTGTGAGGATGCTGCGTCACAGGCACCAACCCAAGGCCCAGCCGGTGACAGCTGGCCCTGGCCCTCCCAGGGACACAGAGGAGAGAGGAGGAGGTCAGGCGAGCCGAGGCGGGTGAGCCCCAGGCTTCGGCTGAGCCAGGTCCTCTCGGGATCAACTCTCTTCTGTCTCCACATGTAAGTTTTCACCTGTTACTTAAAAGGAGCTGCAAGATACCTGCGTTCCCACCGGCCTCAAGAAAACCCAGAGCAATCTATTGGAGTGAAAGAAAGCTAATGTAATTCAGACATCAGTCATATGCCAAGGCCCGCTTTCTGTTTATTGCTTTATGTAATTCTCACCAGGGCAAGACTACTACTAAAACTCGCGTTTTACAGGTGAATAAACAGAGATACAGAGAGGTTGAATAACTTGCTTGCGGTCACACAGCGGGCAGGAAACAGACCCAGGAGCCCTGTGCTCTCTGCCAGTAAGCTCAACTCTCCGTACCGGGAAGGTGCCCTTCTTTCTAAACCCAACTTAACCGGAAGGTCCCTGAAGGGGAGCCCGAGAGATTCTCCTGGACCCAGCACCACGCAGATAAGATCTGAAGTTGACCTCACTGTTTTCAGTACCTTCACTCTCTCAGGTCCTCGCCTCTGAAGAAAAAAAATATCTCGGAAAAAAAAAAAAAAAACTAAGCCAAAAATAAATGTGCCCGGGCTCCAGGCAGGCCCTCTGTGGTCACTTAAAAACTGAAAGGTTCCAGGCCCTCTAGTCTTTGTTTCTTCTCCTTTTGCAACAGAGATAAATGGAGGATGGATGGACCAGGACGAAGTGGGGTGGGGAGGGGGACGCGGGAGGGACAGCAGGCTGGCACCATGCCCTAAACTCTCTCCTGGGTACAAGGCCGGTCTCTTCCTCCATTGCATTTAAAAGTAGAAACAATAAGCATTATTATTATTATCATCATCATCATCATCATCATCACAAAGGAAAGCTCAAGTTAGGATGTCTGAGCTCAAAGCGAATCCACACCTCCCCCCATCCCTTTCCAAGTTCAACTGACAAGACCGGCTGTTGGGAGCCAGTCTCCCGGCCCCCTGGTGAGGACCCAGGCCCGGTCCTGGGCACGCAGGTGCAGCCCCTCTCTGGCCCCCTGGAAAGCCTGGCGCCTCCTAGTTCCCTGGCAGCAACCAGACTTAGCAGCTTAAAGGCAGGGTGGATTGGGGTCTTCCCCTCCTTCCCTCGCAGACAGCTTCCGGGTTCAGCCTGACACCTGGTCCCTATAGCCAGGGCCTCAGAGGCTCTGGGAGCATCGTGGCCAGGTGGCCCGGGCAGCCGGCGAGGGGCTGGGAACCCGCCCAGCCACCCTGCCCTCTCCTCCATCCCTGAACAACTGGGAGACTGGAGAGGACTAGGGCGGGCGGAGGCGACTCCGGCCTGCGCTCGCTCCCACGCAGCGCCTGGATCTGCCACCTCTGGGCTTGGTCCCCGAGGTGAGGGTGCGCTGAGGCACCCAAGGGTCCAGGGGTTGCCGCTGGAGTTCCCAGCTCCCCCCGGCCCAGGAGTTCCCAGGCTGGCCTCCTCCCTTGGGGTCGCACGCAGCACCTCCGTTGCAATAAGCCGAGCCCCCCACCCCCCACCCCGTTTCCCTGGGCGAGCCTCCTTTTTTCCTCAGCCTCCTACTGGGGCTTCCACACCTCGGACCGTCACCTGGGCCACCGAGGTGCCCCCTCCCTGAGACCTGGCCGAGGGTGGCTGAGCGGCCGGCGACCCTGGGGTGCGCGAATCGCCCCTTCGACAGGGCGGGCAAACGGACCCCAGTGGGCAGACGGGCTCCCGCCTGGGTCTCCGGGGAGGACCCCCGGGAGCCGAGCCCTGGGCGGGGAAGGGCACGCTCCGCCACGCGCCTCCGGGGGGTCAGGGTCTCCTCCCTGGGGGTGGGGGTGCAGGGAGACGGCTTCGCACGCCCCGAGAAAGTTCCCATCGGGCGCGCCCAGCCGGAGCGCGAGGACCCCGGGCGGCCGGGGGGGGGGGGCAGAGCGGCCGCTGCCCGGACTTACCTTGGACTCGCGGCGAGCCGGCTGCGGTCGGTCCTCCCCGGGCCCGGGCCGCGGTCCCCTGCGCGGCGCGGTCAGCTCCCCCGGCCGCTCGGCAGGAGCCGGGGGCGGCGAGGGTGCGGGCTTCTCCCGGCCGCAACTTGGCGGGCAGCTCCCGGGCGCGGAGGGGCGCGGGCTGGTCGGAGTTGTGCGGCTCCGGGGCGGGCGGGGCGCGCGGTCCCCTCGGCTCGCGGGCTCGGGCTGGCCCGCCCTCCGCGGGGGCGCGGGGCTGGGCGCGGGGGGAGGGATTCCCCGCGCGAGTTTGGGCTTCCCCACCCTGCGCGACCCCGCGCCGGCCGCCGGCCACCGCGCAGGGCTCGGGGCGAGAGGCGAATGCGCGGCCCGCGGGGCACTGGAGAGCAGGTGACCTTCAAACCCCGGGGTGGGGGGGCCGGGGGGGCCGGGGCCGCCGGGAGGCCGGGGGGGGGCCGGGGTACCGGGGCCGCGTGCGCGGGGCCGGAGGGCGCGCGGGCGCGGAGGGGGGCGGAGGGGGGCCCCCGACCGGAAAAAATATATATAGATTAGGAAATAAACAAAGGAGAGCGCGAGAGAGCGCGCGAGGAAAATGTGTGCATGTGCGTGCGTGTGCGTGCGAGTGTGTGTGTGTGTGTGTGTGTGTGTGTGTGTGTGTGCGCGTGTGTGCGCGCGCGGCAGGCTGCGAGCGGCCCCGGCTGCGGAGCCAAAAATAACCCAGCGCGCGAGGGAGCGCCCCGCCCGCCCCCCGCCGCGGTCACGCGTGCAGCCTGGATTCCGGGGACGCGCGACCCCGAGCCTCGGTCACCGCGCCCAAAGGGGACGCGGGCGAAAGTTGGGTTCGGTGCCCTGGTGCTTCGCGGGCACAGTCCCGGCGCTCCGAGCGGCAGCGCCCTCCTCCATCGGGACCCCCAGTCGTGGACGATGAGCCCCCACCCCCTTCCTGGGGACCCTCGAGTGGGGGCGGCTTCCTGCCCCGGCTGCGTCTGCGCTGGGGAAGTTTCCCCGTGAAGCTTTCAATAACGAGGCCTGCACGGAGGAGACGTATTGGAGATGCAAGGGGGGGAGCCAGACTCGGGGGGTCCCTGCCCGCTCGGGGGCCTCCTAGGCACCCACTGGGCCTCGGCCCCTGGAGTCTAGACATTGTCTCTCTTCCAGGAGCCCGGTGACTCTGAAATAGTACTATTAGCCCTTAATAAGCACGGTCTTTCCGCCAGTGGTTTCAGGCTTGTGCTCTGAGCCTTCTCAACAACTGTGTAAACCAGGTGCCCTGTGCATATCGAAGATTAAAAAGAAAAAGGAGGCTTTCGGAAGTTTAAGCAATCTCTCCCCTTTCCTGAGCCCCACCCTGGGCCCCTGAACAAGAAATTTTGCTACCTCTTCTGTCCCCTTCTTTCCTTGCCTTCCCTTATTCCTCATCCTCTTTTCTATCTCCTTCCTCTTTTCCTTTTTCCCCTCCCATCTCTCTCTTTTTCCTTCCTCCTTTTCTTTCTTTCTTTCTTTCTTTTCTTCTCTTTCTTTTTCTTTCTTTCCAGACCAACATTCTCAGTGATGATGTTGCACAGGAAAGTTTGTGGTCTAGTGACCTCTAACCTTTGCTCAAGGTCACAAGGTGGGCAGAGGCCCCGCACCTGCCCCGGGCAGGCCTCCCTGCGGGTGGAGCCGCTGCCCGCCCCCGCCCCCCTGAAGGCAGAAGCAGCTGGACCGAGGCTCTCCTTCCTCCTGTCCTCTGCTCTCAAGGTCTGAACTTCCCCTTGGATTCTCGTCCAAGTAGGACTGTAAGATTTTCAAGAAGGAGCATGTGACCTGTGTTCCTAGATCCTCACAAAGAGCAGGTTCCGTGGTTTCTCTGTAACCCTCCCAGGCCAGCCTTTCTTCCAACATTCATAAAGGGATCTCCTGACCACAACTGGGATGGCTTTAGACCATGCTGCGTTTTATACTCTCGACAAAATATGTTTGCAAAACCATCTCTCTTTTTTTTGGGGGGAAGGTCAGAGGACAGTGAGGATTAAACTGAGAGGTATTCTACTTCCGAGTTACACCCCCCAATCCTTCTTATCTTATGTTTTGAAACAGAGTCTCACTAGGTTACTGAGTCTCACTATGTGGGTGAGGCTGTCCATGAACCTGTGAACCTCCTGTGCCAGCCTCCCAAGTATTGGGGTCATAAGCGTGTGCCGCCGTGCTCAGCTAGAAAGAAGTCTTTGGCGTGGGCCTCAGTGGTCTTGCAATTTGGGTAGCTTTTCACCATATGCTTTTCTCCGGCATTTCTAGATAATAATATATTTGCATGTAAACAACTGGGTTTTTCTTCATACTAGTCTCTTATCCTTCGGTGATAGCACAATGAAGCCATAAATCTGGGTTAGTAACATCATAATCATTTCCCCCGGAAACTGTTTAGAATGGGAGAGCCACCAAATCTAAATGAAATTGTCTAGCGGTGCGGGGAGAGGAGATGGGTTATAAAAGAGGTATTCTCAATTTAAAAGCAAATTATCAATAATGAGAGGAGAAATAAGTGGCAGCTAATGAGAAGTTGTGTCGAAATATAATGCGGTGTGCCGATCCACCAACAGGAATCCTTCCTCTCTCCTGCTCCACCTTGATTCCGGGCGGGGACCAAATGAACACAATCATTCAAGCTAGAAATCCTGAGAGTTGCTTCACCCAAACGGGTAATTGCTGGGCCCTTTTTATCATCTTTTAATATATATCTCTTGCCATTGGGAATGAAATAAAACATATTCCACTATCGGGAAGTCGAGGTGAGTCTGCTCTGGTTTATTTATCTTAGAGCAGAAATAGGCTTAGATATACCAGCAACGGGTGACTCACGTGTGATTTCAAACAAAATTATAGCCATGGTCAGCATGGCGTTCTATTGCGGTACGTTTGGAAAGGACTAGTATCTTTTACACCACAGTTTATCAAAGGACCAGGCAGAGCTCTTCCTGTTTCTCCATGTTGAGTCACTTAAAGCCAGAGTGGTGCTGAACTGGACAGCTCCCAGGACAGCCCGGGCAGGAATCCCCCAGCCTTCCTTGCAAGGGACTTGGAGGGTTTGGCTTCTCCTCCTGGACAGGAAAATCACCGTGCGCTTCATTACAGAAGCATACATCGAAACTGATGTCTCAGCCAGGCATGAGGGCACACTCCTGTGATCCCAGTGCTTGAGAGGCTGAGATAGGATGACAGGTTCCAGGCCAGCCTTGGCAACTTATCGGGACCCTCAGCAACTTTATGAGACCTTGTTTCACACACACAAAGGGTTTGAGATGTGGCTGGAGATAGGAAAGCTCTGGATTTAATCCCCTGTACATCCCCGCCTCAAAAAAAAAAAAAAAGAACCCCCACAAATCTAGTGTTTGCCATAAAGCTGCTAAAGGTTTTTAAATGAATGCTTCTGTCATTTTTTGCTTGCCTGAGGTCTAAGTTCCATTCCCTCACTTTGCAGTGCCGAGTCTTCCTGTGATTCCTCGCCATCCCCAAGATGGAGTTTAAAGTCCTCTGGATAGGTCCTAAGCCTGGGTGACCTGGCTTTTTCTAAGCTGACTCTAGGATCCAGGGAGTCTGGCTCTGGCCAACGACCTCTAATCCTTTGCAAAATGCTGTCCCTCCAAGCTGGAATATCCCCGCAGACTCCTCCTGGGTGGTATCCTTCAGATCTCTATGCAGGGGCCACCCCCTGCCCCCCACCAATCCTGAGATCCCCCACCTTGCCGCACAGATGAGGCCCTTTATCATGTCAATTATGGTGGCCTGTCACAAGTACTGTCTTTCTCCATTAAGCTGAAAGGCCCATGACGTCAAAGACTATTCCTCAGGGCACAGGGCCAACCACTTAATAAGCTCGATATATGTTTGGTGAGCCTCCTCCTGCCCTAAGGTAGGTTGTGTCTTAAATGGGCTAAGCACTCTCGGATGGGTTCTGAGACCGCCCTGTCCCCCCATGCATTCAATCCTACCTTCTTTCAGCCACTCAAGTCTGCATCTTTCTCAAGGCTGATTCCTCACCTGAGTCATCTAACAATGAAGTAGACACAGTCTCTGCTTGTGGTCTAATGACACACACACACACACACACACACACACACACACACACAACAATCAGTGATTGCCACAGTTTTGCAGGATTTGGTCAATACTTCCTGGGGGCATCTAGCCAGACAGAGGGTTAAGGGAGCAGTCAGACAAAGGTTTATAGAAGACAACACACCAGGCAGGGGAGATAACGGGAATTATCCAGAGACCTAGGGGAGGGTATTGACTCCTGCTGGGTTCAAGGGGAAGGCAAGAGAGTAGAAACGAAGCTGAAGGTGCAGGCTAAGGACTCTCAGCGAAGCTCGGGATGGAACTGTAAGGAACACTGGCTTTACCATAAAAAGGGCGGTGTTTTAGACGGGCTCCCACTTGGACTTCCCAGAACCACCATCACCGCAATCCCATCACCAATGCCCTCTCCTTGCTTGGCCTCTGCTGACACTCTGGCACCTATTTCTCTCATCTCTATCTTCTTTAAGAACTCTTCTAGATGTCCAGTGGTAGTGTCCACTGAATTCTAGGGATGCATAGATGGCTCCAAATTACCCTAGGAATTTTAGGTATCATCAGTGATATCTTAGGGTCGGGATGAAAATATGAACGTCAATCAGAATAGCCGAGCTCCCTTCCAGTGCTCTTCCCAAGTGCACCTTTCCAAAGAAGAACATGTGTCATGCTTACGTTATATATAAGTGACTCCGGAGTCAATAAGTCTTCCCGGGCAGCCCTAATATCGTGTAAGACCTGCCGTGCCCGGGGGTTCTCAGTCTCCAGGCTTGCCTGAAAGCTTTTGCATGGGCTGAGCCAGCTGATGAACAAATTAAAACAGGCTGAGGGCCACAGGAGGAGGGCTGCGCCTGGCATCCCCTCTTCCTCCCTCAGTCCTGGGCGCGCATGGCAGATACTCAATATACAGTTATTGATTGGTTGACCTCTTGCACATCTATCATGTTGTTCGGGGGCTTTGATATTAACCAAGGCATTTAATGCTGAAAATGAACTACCCTGGGCTCAGAGACAAGACGGCTCTTGTCTCAGAACAGACACAGACGACCAGGCTCTGTTTTAAAATGTCTGGAATAGTAAATATGGTGGTGTCTTCTGTGGGAATTCACCCCTTTTCTTCTTCTGCCTGTGTCCTCCAAATAATGATGAAGGAAACAGTAGTCATGGTGAAAACAGAATCCTTAACAAGGGGGATGATGTAACTAGCTAAGGAGGATGGTGATAACAATATTAAGAATGGGGCATTAACTTTGCAAATGCCTTACCTGTATTATCTCATTTAATCCACATAGCGAGAGTCTACGTGTAACTCCTACTAGGATCGCCCTTTTAACAGATGGGCGAAAGAAAGTTTAAAAGAGGAAGGAAATCACAGCCAGGCATGGTGGTGCACACTTGTAATCCCAGTACTGGGAAGTCTGAGACAGGAAAATCGCAGGTGCGGGGACAGTCTCAGCAAGTAGGGAGACTCTCATCAACCTAGGGAGACTCTGTTTTAAAATAAAAATAAAATAGGGCTGGGAATGTAGCTTGGAGGTAAAATGCCCCTGGGTTCCACCCTCAGTACCAAAAGAAGAAGAGGAGGAGGAGGAGGAGGGGGGGGGAGGAGGAGGAGGAGGAGGAGGAGGAGGAGGAGGGGAGGAGGACTGCGACGACAGTTACAATGACAAGGAGGAAGAAAATTTGATGACTTGGCCACATTCACAGAGTTAGTGAATGGTTATTCCCAGATTCAAAAGCAAGTTTGTTTTGAGTAACACCTGGATTCCTAAGACATGAATCATGCTGCACCTTGTCGTTTTGTTTATTAGGATTCATATTCTGTGAAGGCGAGCAGTGATTTATGATCATGAGACCAGAGATTTCTAATCCATTGGTCTTGGAGTAGGAAAAATGAAAATGGGTATTCAGTAGCCTGTAGTATCAAAGGGAGCCTGCTTATATAAAAAGCACTTTAAAACGAATATTTTGAGCTTGGTTAAAATTAAAAAAAGAATTCTGAAGATTGGCCAGTAATAGCAGAGACAAATCTGGGTATGAGGCAAGATAGTCGATATACTGTTCAGGGGTGTGTGTGTGTGTGTGTGTGTGTGTGTGTAGGCACACACATGTGTCTGGGTATTAATTGGGATTTAACCTGAGAATTCTACCTCCAAACTACACCTCCACCCATTTTTCTCCTCCTCCTCCTCCTCCTCCTTCTTCTTTTGAAACAGGGTTTTGCTAGGTTGCTTAGTCTCGCTACTGACTGAGGTTGTCCTCAAACTTATGATCATCCTGTCTCAGCCTCTCAAGTACTGGGATTATTGATATGCCCAGCCATTTAGCGTATCTTTAAGAAGCACATAATTGCACATCTTTAGGAAATAACCAGGTAAAGTCCAGTAAAGTAAAACCGTCTGATTTCATATCCTGTATCCACCACTCAATAGCAATGTAAAGTAAGGCAGATCTTTTTAAACACGCTGATCGTCCAGTTCCCTGTGGGTGCCTGAGGACAGTGGCAGCCACAGGCTTGCCGGTCATGTGATCACTGCTCTAATGGTGGCTTGAGTCCAGCCTGCATTGCAGCTGGTTCCAGGCCCCACTCCTGGCCCTGCCATGGGTCCCTGCTAGCTGCTCCAGGGGAGGACCCTTGGTGTGCCTTAGGAAGAATTTCCATGATCCAAGCGGAAGCTGCATGATATGGTTTTTACTTCCAGATGTTTTCTGGTGGGGATGTAGCTCTACTTGTGCCTAGCTGATGCCAGAGCCGGTGCTGAGGAAGATGTAGTGGGAAAGAATGGGAACCCAAGGACAGCTGTGAGGCTGAGGGCTCAGTGGAAGCACTGGAAGCCCTGAGGCCACTGTGCCTCATCTATGTGATGATATACCCCCTTAGTAAAATGACCTGTGACTGAAATCAGAGTTTCTCAAACTCAGCCCCATTGTTATTTTGGGCCTGATAATCTGCTGTTGTGCAGAGTTACCTACATACTCCAGGGTGTTTAACGGCATCCAGTGTCCCCCTCATCCTAGTCATGAGGACCAAAAATGTCTCCAGAGATGGCTGTATGCACCCAGGAGGCACCTGAGAACCACGGGTCTGATGCAACCTCAGAGATGTGGGGCCGTGGGAGCAGTGACAAAACCCCTGGTGCTGACTTCATGATAACAAGGCTTCCTAGCCTTCCCATGGGCCGGCACCTCGCCCATGGTGCCTTTAGTGCTCCCAGTGACCTCGTAACAAGTTCATAAGCCAGGTGTTAGCATCATCCTCATCTGGCCGATGAGGAAAGCAAATCGAGGTCCAGAGAGAGGAAGAGAGTTGCCCACAGTCACCACACTAGAAGCAGGTTATTTAAGGTCCAAACACAGCTCTGTGATGACCTCTTGCTCAGCGCTGATTTGCAAACTGAATGGTGTATGCACGCGAGGTTCCTCTGCACCATGACAGCCACGATGGTGGCGGCTGCTCGGTGAAGTCTCAGGACCCCCATGGGACAGCTCTCCAGCAAGGTCATCTTTTAGAAATTCGAGGTGGTCCTGGTGGCACCTGGGCTCCTCACACTTCCCAGCCTTGACTTTACCCCTTCTGTGCTACCCAGAGGGCTGAGCATTCCAGCCAGCACAGACAGACTCCAACCAGCACAACAGACAAAGTCCCCACCAGCCCTGGACAACCTAGGATGACCACAGCCTCCTTCCCTCCAGCCTCAAGAGCAGGAGTCAGACCTCAGTAACTGGCCGTACTTGGTCCTGAGTACTGACTCGGGGGTTGGATGTCACTTTCTCCTCCTGGGAACAGGACTAAACAGTTGCCCCCTGCTTTCTCAGGAGTTGGTCAAAAGAAAAAGAAGAAAAAAAAGGATGGAATTGGTGAACATGATGCTAAGTGAGATTAGTCATAAAAAGTAAAAAATCGGATGCTCTCCCTCATATGCAGAAGCTAGGGAGAAAAAGGGTCATAGGAGGAACTCTGGAAGGAGAAGGAGAAACCAGAGATGAGAAAATAAGGTGACCTAACAGAGGGAGATAGGAGGGGGGATAAGGACACTCCCTAATGTCCACCATGGACACTCACAGACATACCAAAGTCCATCACCAAGCCACACATGAGAAAAAGGGAGGGGAGGGAGTGGGGCGGGGATTGGGGAAGGGCTAATTGGGTGATGTGTGCATGTGTGCCTCCACCATCTTGTATCCCATTAAGATGTATGCCTACAATGCACCAATTAAAAAAAAACTACTGGGGACCACTCTACAGCTTGAGGCACAATATTAATTCCTGCAGGGTAGATGGTGATATTATCCCCATCCTATAGATGACGAAACTGAATCTCAGGGAAGAAAATAAAATCTACAAAACTGAACACTTAGCGGGCTCAAGAGTCTATTTTAAAACCCTTAACCACCTGATACCAGATGAATAAGGAATTCTGTGCTCTATTTCTAAGCCCTCTTTACATGTGTGGGGCATCCAAAGGCCAGAAGACAGGAAAACACGGTGTCTGCATATCCTCAAGTCCTACTGAAAATCATTTTCGAAAAGCCTAAGTGCTGCTTTGTGTACTTCTAGCTAAAGTCAGACGTGAAGGTTAAAGTCGAGACTTCGCAAGGAAAAAAAAAAGTTGCAAGTCAATGATGTGTAAATAGTTAATGAGTTTATAATCAGAACATAAATAGTTTTGCCTTAATGTTCCAACACCTCAGGGGGAAGAATGTTCTGTGTACTAGCAGCACCGAGTATTGACAATCGATTTCCTTCAAATGCACTTACTTTAAGTCATTTTATTACAAATGGATAAATAAAAATATTTCCGCCTTTCAGGATGAAATACACCACGTTACAAAGAATAATGTGCATTTGCGGTGATTAGTGGTGGGTTATAGATGGTCTGCATAGTAAAATATCTGTATGTCACCGTCCAAGTACACATTACTGTGCTCTAAACTTATAATATTCCTATTTATTCCCTTTTATATTTGATTAAGAGGCATCAGCCTCTAAACACACAAACAAGAAAACCACTGAGAATATCTTTTAAGGTGACACAGCAGGTAATAGAGGAAATAGAAGTAAATAGCTCAAATTCAGGAGTCTGGGAGCTGCACATGAACATCTAAAGGACCCAGTGTGAGTATTTGGTCAAAATCAAGCTCCAAGGACACCCCCTTTGGGGCTCCCTCCCCTGTGTGGGAGCTCTCTGCTATCTTCTCTTTTTTTCCTGGCTTAAACCAAACTTTCATATTTTCATGTCCCTCATACCCCACCCCTAAACTTGAGCTCCCCCCATCAAGCTCTGTTCGTTAGCAGCAGCCTTCTCTGGTGGAGTTCCCTACTCCATTCTAGAGGCCTGTGCAAAATACTCCACTCTCACCCGCAGACATTCTTCTGACTTTCCCTAGACGTGGCCCCTGAGACAGCATCTGAATAAGAGTAGTGGATGGAAGACGTGAGCCCAGGAAGCAGAGGCCTGATGGCGGGGCATAAAGAGGAGAGATAGGAAGGGACGAAGGCCACAAATGGTGTGTTATCAGCAAGCAATGACTGTAGGTGCCTGGAGCTTGCTCCCCCTAGAGGGTTCCAGGAGGCAGTGTGGAAGGAACATGCCCCTTAGAGATACCCCATCCAGCGGAGACAGGTTGGGGCTCATTAGTTCTACATCAACACCCACCAGTCACTGAATGCGAGGTCGCAGATACGTCTAGAGGGGTGTTAATTTCACGCCACTCTGGCCTTCCTTGGGCATGGATCACATGGAGGAATCCAGTGATCAGAGAGAATCCTCGTTGACCTGAATTCCTCAGGGTGTGTGAGGCATCTTCTGTGAGCTCATTGTCCCCTAGAAGAAGGAAGGGGGAAGGTGGGCTTTGCAGGAGCAGGGATTCATGTGCCCAGTAAGGATAATTATTAGTCAGCTTTTTGTCACTGTGCCAAAAATACCTCATAAGGACAGCTCAGAGGAGGAAAGGTCTATTTGGCTCATGGCATTAGAGGTTCGGTTCATGGTTGGCTGGCTCCATGGCAGAGAGAGACAGTGTGGCAGAGGAAAGCTGTTCAGCTCATGGCAGCTGGGAAGCCGATAGAACCAGAGACAGAAAGGGACCAGAAACCAATGGAAGGCTACGATGTCGCTGACCTAGTCCCTACAGCCACACCCTACCAGCCTAATGTTTACACCCCGTAAGTCCGTTCAAGTTACTAACCCAGCCATGGACTTAGCCACGGTGCGGTTACAGCCATTAGGATTTGACGCTTTCACCTCCAAACCCTGCTGCATCGCCAACCCATCCCAGAAAACCCCAGCATCTCTCAGTGCCTCCCAGACTCCACCAAGAAAACACCCAGGTGTCCTGTGCTGTCCACTGTTGTTCTTTTCTTTGTAATAATCATTTGAAATGCTCATCAAAATCCAGATCCCCAGTCCCGCCCTGCATATTCTGATTTCAGGAAGACTAGGATGAGAGCAAGAATCTGAAATGTCAACCCTGTACACACACACACACACACACACACACACACACACGCATGCACACACATGCACACATGCACAGACGCGTGCCACAAGTGCTACAGAGCACCAGTCCCTGGCCCCACAGCAGGACAGCTGGATAGGACATAACTGGTGGATGTTAGACATATTTTCTTTTGTGGTACTAGGGACAGAACTCAGGGGCATTCTACTTCTGAGCTACACCCCAGCCCTATTTTTTTTTTATTTTGAAACAGGGTCTCACTGAGTTGCAAAGGCCTTCACTAAGTACCTGAGGCCGTCCATGAACCGTGATCCTCCTGTCTCAGCCTCCCAAACGCTGGGATAACAAGCATATGCCACCACAACAGGATATATATATATATATATATATATATATATATATATATATACTTTAATACCAAAGGGCTTTGTGCAGGAATGTGTCCCTTCACTTTGAAAACCTGGTTTCTGCGGCGCTTCAGACTCACAGAAAGGAGGTAATTGTGAGCGGTGTTCTGGAGCACGGATTGATTACACACCAGGAATACATTAAACCCGACAGGTGTTTTGCAGGGAACCCAGGGGAACACTCAGGTGTGCTGTCTCCAAGTCTCTAGAAGCCTAAGTAGGAGGGTGAATCAGCGACGGCATGTATTAGGGAGAAGAAACAAGCCAGACTCCAGGAGATTGGAGCCTTGCTCTGGGGAAAGTGACTTGGAAAAGCAGGCGAACCTGGCAGAACCAGTCTCTTCATGTCAAAGCCCTGTGTGGCTCGCAGACAGGAGGATGACCTGCCACCAAGTGAAATTCGTTGGCAGGTCTGGGTGGGAAGGAGAAACGGGGGTGGAGGAGCAGCCATCACTGCATTGGTGGGGCTTTTTAGAGAGCGCGAAGTGGCAGTAATCCTCCAATCACTTTCGGAGAATGTCGCAAATCTGACATGTGCACAAGAGGTTCTTTCATAATGGACAAAAAGGAGAGTGAAAAAAAAAGTAAGTAAAGCACAAGCCACATGCCTTGGGATGGCAGGTAGAATTTCCTTGCATCCCTCTCTATTTTTAGTGGGAAAAGTATTTCACAGATGTCAGCCACCGTTAATGCACTGACAAAGAACGGGGGGGACCGACTTGAGAGGCTGCCACTGAAAAGGCTATCAGTCTATTTGATTTCTCTACCTCTTCCCACTTTGATGCGTCTCTGTGTTCAAAGCTCCGAGAGTAGCTTTGCTTGCTGTTATCCCGTAAGGCAATTAAGCAACTTGGCAATAAAAGCCAGCGCGTTTTTTTTTTTTTTTTCCTGGAGTCGTTCACAGAGAGTATAGCACTGCACAGGACAGATGTTGAGTGGAAACGTAAGTACTCTGAACACACTACGTGGTGCCAAGGCTAGGTGCTCTGCCAGGGCGCTGCCTCCATCTCCTTTGCCTCTTCCCGGATCTTCTCCCACCTGTTCAACTTCCTTCTGGTCCATCTCCAGATCTCTTTGACCTCCAGCGCCGGAGCTCCCTCAGATGGGTTCCTGGTTGGGTCCACCTCTAATCACCAAGCTTTTTTTTGCAGCATAATCCATGTTTATTGCCTCCTGAATGCCTGCCCAGTGACCTACTGAAACCTGAGCCCCCTGCACCCTGCTCCCCGAAGGCACTAGCTTAGCCTTGTCTCCATAGCTGGCCCTACAGCCCCTTTCCAACCTGGTCCCGGCTGCTGTCTCTTCCACATCTGATGTGCTAACCATGTCTGTCGCTTGGGGAACACCATACCTCTGGCCTCTCCCTGCATCCTGAATCTCCTTCTCGGTGAACTCTGCTACAGTCCCTCCCTGGGGATGTTGCCTATGCCGGCATGGCTGCCAGACACCAAAGTCTGCTGTGCCCTTCACCTCTTAGCTAAGTCCCATCCCTACAGCTCCAGCTCGAAACAGATCGCCATCACCTGGCTCTTCGCCAGGCATCTGGAGCCGCTGTTTACCTCCATCTAGTCAGTCCTCTGGCAAGCGTTTATTGAGCGCCTAGTGTGTTTTCAAAACAAATTAGAAACAAAAACCCATGGTACTGGTTATCTCTCAGTGCTTGCTAGCAGAAGCATTTCCTCCAAAACTTAGCGGCTCCGAACGATGCATGCTAACTCATGGCGGGGCGGCTCAGCCGAGGCTCTCTGGCCCAGCTCTCTGGCAAGGCTGGGCTTTGCAGCTCGAGGCTCCCCTGCACAGGGCTTGCTCACGTCTTCGCTGGCAGGCTCTCAGATGGAGGGCTTCCATTTCTCCATGGCTCTGAGCCACTGGCCACTCTCAGTTCCTCATTCCACTGCGTGGCTCCATTTCCTTGGCATATGGCAGCTGGATTCCCCAGGAGCAACAGAGCACTCATCCCCGGGAAAAGCCACCGCCTTCCCATGCCCTGGAATCTTGGAAGTGGCATTTCATGATTCCCTGTGTATACCACTCACCCAAAGGAACATGACATGTGCAGCCCACACTCAAAGGCCATGGCTACCAGGAGAAAGGATCGTGCAGTGTCCACAGAGAGGTTGGCCATCACATCCCCGTTCCTGGAAGGCTGGGTTCCAATGAGATGCAATTCTAAAAACATGGCAGATGAGGCAAGGCTGGTGCTGGGGCCTCCGAGTCCGGGATTGGAGCCTGCCAAAGGATTAGGCTGGTGCCTGGGCCAGCGAGGCCGGGATTGGAGCCTACCATGAGGCACAGCCACTACTAAGGCCTTGGAGGCCAAGATCAGAGCCTGCTGAGAGGGTAGGCCAGTGCTGGGGTCAGCAAGGCCGGGATCGGAGCCTGCCGAGGGGTTAGGGCAGTGCCAGGGCCAGCGAGTCCAGGAGCGGAGCCTGCCATGAGGTAAGGCCCGTGCTGGGGCCTCCGAGGCCAGGATTGGAGCCTGCCAAAGGGTTAGTCCAGTGCCGGGGTCAGCAAGGTTGGAACCAGAGCCTGCCATGAGGCACAGCCAGAGCTGGGGCCTCCAAGGCTGGGATCGGAGCCTGCTGAAAGGTAGGTCGGTGATGGGGCCAGCAGCCAGCATCAGAGCCTGCCTTGAGGCAAGGCCACTACTGGGGCCTCTGAGGCTGGGATCGGAGCCTGCCGAGGGGTTAGGCTGGTGCCAGGGTCAGCAAAGCTGGGACAGAGCCTGCCTTGAGGCAAGGCAGGTGCTGGGGCCACCGAGGCCGGGGTTGGAGCTAGCGGAGGGGTTAGGCTGGTGTGGGGGCCAGCGAGGCCAGAATCGGGGCCTCCCATGAGGCAAGGCCGCTGCCTGAGCCAGCGAGGTCTGGATCAGTCCACCGGGTAGCTAGGCCACTACTGGGGCTGTCAAGAATGGGATCAGTACTTGCAACACGGCATGCACAGAGAAATATCTCAGAAAATAAAAACCAGATGCTTCCCCTAATCAGCAATAACTAGGAGGAAAGGGGCAACAGGAAGTGGTCGAGCTATAGAACGGGCCCTATAGTGAAGCAACTAAGGTGACCAATCAGAGGGTATGGAATAGGGGAGGATGGAGCCTCTTTAAAACGCAGGAGGTATGTAAACAAATGTATCAAAATTAATCACCAAACAAGCATGGGATGGAGGGAGGGGGAGGGAATGGGATGGGGAGTGGATGAGGGCTGATTGGATGATGTGTGCTTGTATATCCTCTCAAGTCTTGTATTCCAATGTGATGTATGATTACAATGCACCAATAAAAATAAAATAATAAAATAAAATAAATTTTAAAAACATGGCAGAGGTGCAGAAGGAAGGGCAGGATGCAAGGACAGGTGGGTGCTGCTGCAGGGGAGGGTGTGTGTCTGGCCTGTGACTCAGCACACCACGGGTTCAACTCTCATCCCTCCCTCTGTGCTCCATTAATCTCTTCTCACGGTTCTAGTAGCTTCCTTGCTCATCTCCCCATGAAAAGCCTTTTTCAGACCTCTACCCATTCTCCATATATCTAAGAAGATCTTTATTTATTTATTTGTTTATTTATTTATTTATTTATTTATTTATTTATTTTGGTGGTACTGGGGTTCCTGGAAGCCCTTCTACCTCTGGGCTACACTCCCAGACCTATTTTTACATTTTATATTTGGAAACAGGGTCTCCTAAGCCAGGCTTTGAACCTGCGCGATCCTCCTGTCTCTGCCTCCCAAGCACGGGGATTACAAGCGTGCGCCACCACGCCCGGCTTTATTTATTTCTATTGATTTATTTTGTGTGTGTGGCACTAGGGATCGAACCCAAGGGAATTCTACCTCCAAGCTGCAGCCCTAGCCCTACTTTTTATTCTTTCTTTGGGAACAGGGTCTCACTAAGTTGTCGAGGGCCTCACTAACTACCTGAGGCTGGGCTCAAGCAGGCGATTCTCCTGTCTCAGCCTCCCAAGTACCAGGATTACAAGCGTGCACCACTATGCCCAGCTAAGAACATCTTTAAAATATCCAAGTCTCTCCCTCCCCATTCCAAGGGACAGAAACTCAGCTCAAACTCAGTTTACGCTAGAAATGGGATTTATGGATAATTCCAAAGGACACCGGCTTTAGGTACGCTGGACCCAAATGCTCAAACATAGGACACTCTGCTCCCCTGTGTTGATGCCTGCCTCAGAGTCTTTACTGTTACTGTGTAAGATACCACACCCAAACATTTCAGACTCACATTCAATCCTTTACCAAACTGGTGACCTCTCTGAAGGACACAGCCTCTTCTCCACAGAAGTCCTGGAGAACTCATCAGGCTGTGGTGATACACGCCTCTAATCCTAGTACTTGAGAGGCTGAGACAGGAGGATCTCAAGTTAGAGGCTAGCCTCAGTAACTCGGCAAAACCCTGTTCCCAATATGATCCAGCTATACCATTCCTGGATACCTTTCCAAAGGGATTGAAATCAGAAAAATCAGATTCATGTGTGCCTATCCATGTTTAGAGCAGCACGGTTCACAATAGCCGACTTAGGGAACCAACCTAGGTGTCCATCAACAGGCATTTGCAGGAAAATGGGTGGACCTGAAAAATATAAAATATTATGCTAAATGAGACTAGCCAGTCACAAAAAGCAAAGGGGCATATGTTTCCTCTCCTATGTGGAAGCGAGGGAGTAATCAAGAAACCAGAGGGACTTCAGATGATGGGGGGAAACCCAGTGGGGCCAGGGAGGTGGCCTGGGGAAGGGGAGGGGCGAGGGAGGGCCAATACAGGGACCCTCCCGTCGCCATTATGCGTGTATGTGAGGATACCAGTGTTGATCTCCACTTCCTGTGTGGCGAAGTGGAGAGGGGGAAGGAGCCGGGCAAGTGCGTGCGTCACTGTCTCTCTGAACTACATTACGATGTGAGGCTGAGACGCACCAATAAAATTTTGAGAAGTTTCCTGGAGCATTTGCTCTAGCTGGGACCCATGGCCAGAAGGACACAAACCTTGAACTTCCCAGATCTGTAGAACCAGAGCTTGGACCACCCCCCACCCCCAGACGATCTGGACAGGGAATGGTGGACGGGTGACCCACAGAGGACACCGGGGTGCTATCAACATACAGGAGAGCCAGATGCTCGGCTCTCAAATAATGACTTAAGCAACACAAGGCAAATAGCAGCGCATCCCTAGCTCACGGGTATCCTCACTGCCTCTCCGCTACCCCGGAACGAAGCCTGAGCATCACTGCTCGGTGATGCTCTCCACCCATGGGTCTAGGCTGCCCCCGGCCATGTCTGCCACGCAGCCTAACTGTGCCCCAAAGACCTTCACGTCGTTTCCCGGTGTGCCTCAGCCCTCCTCGGCCTGGGGTGCTGTGCCTCAAATTCCCACCTGTTGAGCACGTTGCTGTCTCCAGACCTGGAGCCAATACAACCTTCCACATGCATTTGTATTAGTGCACTGTAACCATACGTCATAGTGAGGCGTACACGCACACAGCGCCCGGTGTGTTTACTTCTGGATCCCAGGGGGACCCTCCCTGCTCCTAATATTAGATTGAAATCGATATTGATGGCGTCACAAATTCACATCGGGTTGTTGGAGCCATTCCCTTTATCGCGCCTCCCGTCCCTCTCCCCGCCTGCTTCCCACACCCCCTTCTGCTACTGTGTTCTCATTATCTGAAGTCTTTTTTTGTTGTGGTGGTGGTGGTTTCCTGCTTTTTCTCTAGCTTCTACACTGAGATTCCATCTAACCCCAGTTAGAATGCCAATCAGCAAGAATACAGACAATCATAAAGGCTGGTGAGAGCCGGGCATTTTGGCGCATGCTTGTCATCCTGGCATTCGGGAGGCTGAGACAGGAGGATCGGGGTTTGAGAACAGCCTCAGCTACTTAGTGGGGCCCTTTGTAACTCGATGAGACCTTGTTTCAAAATAAAGAATAAAAAAGTAGGGCTGTGGGGTGTAGCTCGGAGGTAGAATGCCCCTAGGTTTCATCCCCAGTACCACAAATATATAATAAAGCTGGCGAGGTGTTGGGGAAATAGAAACTCCTCTACTCTGTTGGTGGGACTGCAAGCAATGCAGCTGCTATGGACATCAGTTTGGAGATTCCTCAGAAAATTGGGACTGGAGCCACCATCTGACCCAGCTATACCACTCCTGGAGATCTTTAGAAATGAAGTCAGAATATTATAGTGACATGGGCATATCCATGCTCATAAAAGCCCAACTCACAATAGCCAAACTATAGAACCAGCCTAGGTGCCTGTCAACGGATAAACAGGCCGTCATCCTTTGTGAAAAGCCTACCCAGCCTCTCCTGGAGGAATCAGCCGCTGCTCTTTTCCCAAGAAGTTATGTAAAATCACTACTGAACAATGGCTCCCAACAGGGGCCATGCTGACCCTCCGGCACGCTTGGCAATGTCTGGAGACGTCTTTGGTTGTCATGGCGGCGGGGGTGGGTGGTAGAGACCAGGGTTGCCGCTCGGCATCTGACCTCACAGGTGGACCCTTCCCCAGACAGTTCACAACATCAACATGCCAAAGTTGAAATCACCGCCCTCTTGCCACATCTCAGGCCTTTATCTTGTACTAGGTAAATATAATCTTCCCAAGTCATCACGAGTTCCTGGGCGACAGGACGCTGCTGCGTTTACCCACGGTGATGGAAGAAGCCAGCCCCAGCAGGTGCCTGGGCGTAGCAGGTGCTCAGGAAACACCGGCAGAATGAGAGAGTAGAGGAACAGTGCCCGGACGGGCTGGTGGGACATCAGCCAAGAAGCCGGGCTCCGGGAAGGCGCGGTGGTCATCAACCCGCTTTTATACTAGGAGATTTCAGCCGCAGGCTGCGGCATCCCCCCTTCCAAGGATACGTTTGAGCAAAATGAAACTTCTGAATTCCAAGTCACGTGACTTTCCTCTCTGCACTTCTCGTGAGGCTGACCGGGATGCAGTGGCCTCTTGGTTTTTCAATCATGTCTAAAGTCAGACCAAATGGCTTCGCTCTCATTAAAGGATGGACGCCTTCTTCCCTGAGTTCGTCCCTGACCACACTTTTCTCTTTTATGCTTCCCCATCCAACGTGTGTCTGAGACAAGGCTGTGCGCCTGGTCTCCTCACCCAGGCCTTGCACGCCTCACTAGGCGAGGTACAGGCGGCCAGAGCTCAGCGGCCCACGCTGAAGTGTGACACGGTCCTCGGAAAGGACATTCAAATGCCGGGCGGGATGGTTTACACTGCCTGTCGATGGAAAGGACTCCGAGGTTCACCGAGTCAATAAAGCTTATGAGAACAATCTTCGAGCTGAGTATCAATACACCCTGGTGATCTCAAGGCTAGTGGGATTAAACAGAGCACGGTGGAGGGAGAAATAAAAATTGAAGGTGGCCATTCTAGGGAGAGTTCATGTTAACTGAATGGTACAGACGAAGCTAAAGAAATTTGTGTTGGGATTCCCATAGTTAAAAGCTTCTCAGCCGGGCGTGGTGGCGCACGCTTGTCATCCCAGCATTCGGGAGGCTGAGACTGGAGGATAGCGGTTCATGGACAGCCTCGGCTACTTAGTGAGGCCCTCCGCAACTTAGTGAGACCCTGTTTCAAAATAAAGAATAAAAAATAGGGCAGGAGGTATAGCTCAGAGGTCGAATACCCCTGGGTTCCATCCTCAGACCTGCAACAACAACAACAACAACAAGAAACCTCTGGACGTTCGTTCTTCAAATATCCAATGTGCCCAGCAATGCCTCAGAGAGACCAGCCCGAGCCATTTTATTTAACACCCATGTATCACGCCTTCTGTTCCCCCTTCCACTACATCTTTATAAATACTGTGTCAATCCTCAAGAGGACCCTCAGAAATCGACAGAACAGTAGCCCATCTTGCAGAGAAGGAAATTGAGGCTCAAAAACGCCCATGGTCGCCCAGCTAGGGACAGCAGAGCCTTCTTTGGGCAGAGCCAGCCATGGCTCCAAGCGGGCATTCCTAACACCGCACCGCACTGCCTTCTGGGAGGTGTTGCTTTTAGTTCTCACAGTCAACGCTTAACCCCAGATTAGTTATGCTCAAAATTTCTAAAATTAGTATTTCAAAGAGTTGCCTGATTTCCCCCAAACCAGGAGCTGTCACAGGAAGGCTGGATTCTGGGTTTCCTTGATGAATCCAAGTGGCTGGCTGCTGGGCCTGTTTCTTGTCTGAGCCAGGCGGGAGCAGAGCGCAGGATCTGGGGGGTGGGGGCACAGGTCTCCTCCTTCCACAGGAATGCTCACCTGGTCCCTGTGCACGTCAGTGGGAGGCCCCAGCCCAGCTGCTTTGCAGGCAAAGATGCTGAACTACAGAAGGAAGGACCTTGGCCAGGCCCCGGGCGCAGTGCATCGCAGAGGTGAGGTTTCAACTTGATAGATTCCCAGTGGATAAGACTTGTCACACTCCTAGGCAACTTGAGGACAAGTCTCTTGATTTTAAAAGGTGCCAGCAGGGCGTGGTGGCGCACGCTTGTAAACCCAGCGCTTGGGAGGCTGAGACAGGAGGATCACGGTTCACGAACAGGCTCAGCTACTTAGTGAGGAGGACCTTCGCAACTCAGTGAGACCCTTTTTCAAAATAAAGAATAAAAATTAGGGCTGGGTGTGTAGCTCAGAGGTAGAATGCCCCTGGGTTCCACCCCAGTACTGCAAAATTAAAAAAAAAAAAGATGCCACAGGTGCATGGCAATACTCCTAGCCTAACGCCATAGAAGCCACCATTATCCCCCAGTCTCGGGGAATAGGGGGAGAGGTCAGTCACAGAACCCAGAGGGAGGGAGAGGATAGTCCAGAGCAGGTGCCTGAGAGCAGGACAGCCACCTTCAGCGCAGGACCATGGGATGTCTTCTCTCCCCGCCTCACATCCTACCGGGTGTCCCCAGCCCACACACATGCGCAAACACATGCACACACAAGTCTACATGGCCACAGAGGACCCAGGACCTCACAGGAACAGGATGGAGAGGGCAGAGGGCGCGAGGACACCGGGGCGCGCTCCTGCCGCTTCCCAGATCCCAGGTTCCTCCCCTGGGCTTGCTCCAACCCACACATCCGTCTCTGTCATAAGAGCAAACACAGACACAGACTCAGACACGGTGTTCAAGATGCCCCAGCCACCATGCCAAGAACTCTACACAGGTCAACACGTGCTGTTCAGGTGTCCACCGAGGACCAGACACTGTGTCTGCTCTGGAAACACAGGCGGGTCGGGAAGGAAGAGCTTGGAGATGGAAGGGGCCCTCTTCTCTCAAGGGTGGGGCAGAGCATGGCACGATGGCTCAGCCCACTTCAACCTGCGCTCAGACTCAGGAGACTCCCAGTCTAAGGGGAAGGGAGCCCGATGGGTTGGAACGCAGAGACACATTCTGTGCACGAGCCCGTGGCCCCAAACACCGGGATCTGCCTTGGGGGCAGGAAGCTCACCCTGTGAATCTGAGAGAGCTGTGCTCCTGCAGGGTAAGTTGACCAGTAAGATGAAAGCAGATGGAAAACACCCGCAGACACATCTCTTTTCGCCAGAAGCAACTTCCAGGGCATGGCGCTCCGCACAGCCCACAGTGGACAGAAGACACTCCACGTATAGGAATGTACAAGAGCGGTGGCTACATCCCCTGCAAGGCCATGGTCAGCTCAGGAGTCCACCATCTCTTATGTTCTTCATTTCTTCTCTGGTCCGAGTTCTCTCTACCTCCTTCATGCTAGGTACCCTGATTCTGAGCCTCTCTGTAATACCTTGGCATGTAAGTTTTGTCTCAGGATAATTGCTCAAGGAAATCTGTAGTTTGAGAAAGGAATCAAGCTGGGCGTGGTGGTCCACGCTTGTCATCCCAGCATTCGGGAGCCTGAGACAGGAGGATCGTTGTTCGCAGCCAGTCTCAGCTACCTAGGGAGGCCCTTTGCAACTCAGGGAGACCCTGTTTCAAAATAAAGAATAAAAAATAGGGCAGGGGGTGTAGGTCGAGGTAGAATGGCCCTGGATCCAATCCCAGTACTATAAGAAAAAGGAAAAATAGAAAAAGAAAGAAAGAATAAGCTGGGCGTGGTGATGCGTGCTTGTAATCCCTGCACTTGGGAGGCGGAGAAAGGAAGATCACACAGGTTCAAAGCCAGTCTCGCTGGCTTAAGAGACCCTGTTTCCAAATTTTTAAAAAAGTATAAAAATAGGTCTGGGAGTGTAGCCCAGAGGTAGAAGGGTTTCCAGGAACCCCAGTACCACCAAGAAGAAGAAGAAGAAGAAGAAGAAGAAGAAGAAGAAGAAGAAGAAGAAGAAGAAGAAGAAGAAGAGGAGGAGGAGGAGGAGGAGGAGGAGGAGGAGGAGGAGGAGGAGGAGGAGGAGGAGGAGGAGGAGGAGGAGAAGAAATAATAAAAAACAGGGCTGTGGTTACAGCTCAGAGGTAGAATGCCCCTGGGTTTCATCCCCAGTACTACAAAAATAAAATGATTTTACAGATTTCCTCTACCCCTTCCCCACTCTGCATTTCCACATCCTACATTTCATTCACTATAGTAGTCAGCCTTAAGTAGATTTTTTCTAGGTTCCTTTTCATAAACCTTTCATGGAAGGTCACCATCACACACTTGTGGGAGGGTGGTGAGATTCCTGGAGAGCAATCTGTCTCCAGGTAGCGAAAATGTGAAAACACACCTGGCCGGCCACCCAAATTCCCTGGGCTGGTATTTATTCCAGGGCAAGGTGCACAGCCAGGCTCTGAGGTCAATGTGCAGCAGTGTGCACAGCCGGAACGAAAAGGGAAGCAACATAAATGCCTTCCCGTAAAAAGACACTGAAACAAAACAGATATTATTGTGCTGTCGATGGAAAATAATGGTGCGGAGAATATAAAATAATGTGAAAAGATGTTTTTAAGCCATTGTTAACATTCAAAGCAGGCTGTAGTGTGAGCTGTGGCAATGAACCTTGGGGGGACCGGGTTTTATTTGAAACTTACTGAGAGCAGTAGATCCCAGCAGCAGAGACAGGGGGATCTCTTCCCTCCCCACCTCCACTCAGGGCCAGTCAGAGCTGATGGGCCTCTGGGACTGGGACTTGGGTCCCTGCATCAACACCAGGCGTGGTGGCCACACTTGTAATCCCAGCATTCGGGAGCCTGGGACCGGAGGATCGTGGTTCGTGGACAGCCTCAGCTACTTAAATGAGGCCCTCCACAACTTAGTGAGACCCTGTTTCAAAGTAAAGAATAAAAATGAGTGCTGGGGGTGTAGCTCAGAGGTAGAATGCTCCTGGGTTCCATCCTCAATATCGCAAAAAAACAACAACAACAAAAAAAACTAAGCATTAGTGATGGGGGTGTAGCTCAGAGGTAGAATGCCCCTGGTTCAATCCCCAGTACCACAAAATAAAACTCTCCCTCTAAGAGCACAGTATGACCCCTTATTGACATATCATCTGACCCAACTTTTCTACCACAGGACAGAGTTGAGCAAATGGTCGCATAGATACCCTGTGTCCTGAGAAGCCAATGACATTTGTTCCATGGACCTTGACAGAAGAGACTTGCTAACCACTGGTGTAGGAGCTTGCCGCTAAAGTCTTGGGACCTGGACCACAACATCCGCATCTGCATCCGCATCCACGTTCACATCCTCATCCGCATTCCATCTGCATCCGCATCTGCATCAGCATCAGCATCATCTCTTTTGCCCAAGACTTAAGGAACCTGTGCCTGAACAATACACCCAAGGACCGCTGGAGCAACGGGGTTGCAGAGGGTCCCGGGGGTCTCCTGGCTCCATCCCATCATCTAACTGAGTTATAGAGACACCTCACGATGTTCCTTCCGCCCACAGGCTCCACCCTCCTCCGACACACAGTGCACCCAGAGAAGCAATCCAGGCACAGCAGCAGGCCCTGCTTCACAAAATCAGAATGAACGCACACAGCTACCGGGCTTACCTGTCCTGTGTTAATTACGAGCGCAGTATTACACTGAAGCCAACTGTTCAGCCATAGGAGCTGTTATCCATTTTACAGCACGTCTCGGGAAAACGCAGGGATGCATCATCCCACCCAAAACACAAAGGTCAAACGATATTAATGAATGCAGAGACACAACTCGCTGCCACTAAATGGGCATCCTTGGTGATGACTCCTTGATTGAGAACTAATGCCTCGTTAATCTCGAACGTATCACCCTGAGAACATCAGAGAAGTCGCCTAGAATAATGGCCAACATTCCCCGTGAACACGGGCTCTTGTGTGCCGGAGAGGAAGGCGAAGCCAAGGACGGGCCTCTGTTCTGCTTCCTTTGCCAGATGAATTGAGAATTTGGGGAAGAATCGGGTTTGAAAGTCTCAATCTCTTGGCTAGGTCTCTCTCCTCCACAGACACAGCATTTCCCAAGTCAGAGACAAGGCTCTCTGTGGTTTTTCTCTCTTGTGGTTTGCACATACACACTATAAAAAGAGCGAGTAATCGACGGGTTTATACTGCACGACACCCAGCGAGGGACGTCCGGCCTGAGGTCCCCGTATCCACACACCTCCCCCTGTCTATCTGTGTAAGAGGAGGTCAACCTCGCGGTCCTGACTTTGGTTCTGCCTCTGCTTCCATAGACAGAACAGCCCTTGCGGGTCTGAAAGGGCCTGGGACTGAGCAAAGAGAAATGGCAGCCTTCAGCCCAGTCCAGTCTGTAGATGTGGATATCGGCTGAAGTCTTGAAGTCTCCGGGCATCCCCCAGCCTTGTCCAGCCATGTCCTGCTCCTGATTCTGGTCTGTAAAGGTGGATATCGGCTGAAATCTTGCAAGTAAAATAACCTCTCCGGGCAGCGATTTGAGCGTCTCATTGGATTCATGCAGAAATAACCAGGAAAATCGTATACACACACACACACACACACACACACACACACACACGCACGCACACACACACGCACACGCACACACACACACAGGCTGGGTGGCTCCTGTGACTCTCAGGAAGGTCATGCTAAATTGGGGAACTCCCCCTCAAAATGACCCAGCCTGGCCCATTTGCATGGCGCGTGGTTCACAGCGAAATAGAAAGGGTCCTGCATTAGCGATCTTGCTATGTCGCGTAGGTAACATTTGAGTCTACTGCAGCTTAGCTCTTGTTGGAAACAGTTGCCTAAGCAATGTTCACCTTTTTTATTTTCTTTCCCCATTCGTGGCAGCCCACACCGCAGCTGCATCCCCTTTACATAAACCCGGCTTCTGAAGGACTCGGGGACTCTTTGTTCTTTGAAGAAGGAAGTTATTTTCCCTCGTTTCTCTTCTCCTTTTTCTTTCTTAAAGGGTTTTTAAATATTTCATGCCAAGGTAAATGTAGTCTAATCCACTTCCTAGAGATCACAATTCAGAGGAGGACTTTCCTGGTTCACCTCTCCTTGTATTTAACTTTCTGTTCAGAATATCCACTTTATGTATAATACATTTTCATTTTTAAAAAATCTCAGTATTTTTCTCACTCACCGACTGGCCCTAACCTGAGTGTGTTTGACAATTCAGGTGAGCATGTTTTCAAATTTTAAACACTGGGAGAAGTGGGGATGGAAGCTACTAAATACTTTCCATATCTCTAATGCTTATGTTGTAGCCAAGTTCCAAACATGAAACAGATCTCTGGTTACCCAGGGTAACACTGTCGCTTATGAATTGGGCTGGGGTTTGCCCTGGTTTGTTTAGGGCCTAAGATCATCATTATTTTTATTTTTTTCTATCTTTTAAAGTTTTTAATTAAAATTATTTTTGTGGGAATAGTACTAGAGATTGAACCCAGGGGCATTTCTGCCTTTGAACTTCATTACCATTACTAACCCTGTTTTACTTACTTACTTACTTACTTACTTATTTTTAAGCCAGGGTCTTGTTAAGTTGCAGAGGGCTCTACTAAATTGCAGAGGCTGGCTTTGAACCTACGCTCCTCCTCCTGCCTCAGTCTCCCAAGTACTGGGATTACATGTGCCACCATGACTGGCTGAAGAGCAAATTTCCCTACTGAAGAAAAAGAAAGATTGATGGAGGAATAAGGGATTGAAACAGAGAGAGAGAGAGAGAGAGAGAGAGAGAGAGAGAGAGAGAGAGCAGAAACTATTCAATAATTCCCCACCCCCAAAAGCCAGATGAATTTCCCATTCCCCGAGGCACATGTGTCAGCCGAGGAGAGTTTCTCCTGGTGTGAGCCAGGATCCATCAAGATCAACCCCTACCTGGCCATTCCGCGCATTCCGTATCAATAAATAAGACTTCAGCAAAAGTCTCCAGAGACCTTAACCCAAACAAGGCAGAGGCGATCTGCCGAGTCCCACGCAGAGCTCTGGGGATGGTTGTTTTTAATTCTGCCTGTGCGTTCGTGCCCGGGGTGCTCTGCTGCCCTCTGCTCTCCAAGCATGCTTCATGTTGACACAGGAAGGGGAGAGCCCAACCAGGAGACCTGCGTTCCATCCAGGGCCCCCACTTTCTTTTTTTTTTTTTTGGTGGTACTGGGGTTCCTGGGAGCCCTTCTACCTCTGGGCTACACTCCCAGACCTATTTTATATTTTTGAAAGAGGGTCTCTTAAACCAGCGTGGCTGGCTATGAACCTGCGCGATCCTCCTGTCTCCGCCTCCCAAGCAAGGGGATTACAAGCGTGCGCCACCACGCCCGGCTTCAGGGCCCCCACTTTCTGATGGGGACCTGAGCTACAGTTCCCTTGCCAACCTGCAATGTTAAAGTCAGCTTAGTGTGGCTGTTGTGAGAATCATCATAGCACAATGAATCGCAGCACAGGGAGGAGGCTCCCCCAAATAAGCTCTCTGTCTTCCTTTGTTCCATGAGAAGTGGACAGAAAGGCGCAGGAACTCTACAGGCCTCCTGGCCACCCACTTCTTGCTCATGGCAACTGCTTTCCTGGTTCTCCCTGGAAAAGCTAACACCCGTGAGCTCTTTCTTCTCCTCCTCCTCCTGTCTCTGCCAAGCTGGCTGCAGCAGCACTCTCTTGGGAGATGGGAAAAGAGAGAAATTGGACAGATGCAGCCAGAGTCTAGGTACCGGGCGTGGAGGCTGGGGGTCCTTTGATGTGAATGCAATCAGCTGCGGAGCATTCAGGAAAAGTTTGATGCAGCACCCAGCCCTTGGCGCTGTGATGCTCAGGTCTCTGCCCAAGGCCAGTTCCTTCCATCACTGCAGCCTCCGGGATCACTGGTCCTTAGGATCGGTGCGGGGAGATTCTCCAAGGAACATGGATACGGCAGCCTGGTGGCCTGCTCCCATGGAACCTGGGCTCTCCCTAGGTGGGCTCCCCCTGTAGGGGGCGCTGGCCCTGGCCTCAGGCAGTTCTGTGGTGTCAGCCTGTGCCTGGGTGCCTTGACATAGCACCTTCCTCAGGACGAGTGGGTGAGGCCACTTCCCACCCCAGGGCCAGGGAGCTCAGGTCTGGTGATGCTTCTAACCCTGAATGAAGATCAAGGAAGACAGGAGAGAGCGGGAGAGAGTCGTCCAGGGTGGATGGCCAATGAGCAGAGCCGCATCTCCATAGAGCCAGCATCCGCCAAAGCTGGCAGACCTCCGTGAACCCAGAGCTTCGGGACCTGGGCTCAGACCTGGTCTCCTGCAGCCACTAACCTTGAGCAGTACAAAGTGGTCCCCTCGGCCTGGGACAGTCAATACCCGGCACCTGCTAAGCATCCTTTCATGCTCTGACCTTAGTGCCTATTTTTGCATTTTCTAGGAGAAGCCCCTATAGGTCAAGGATTAGTCTTCCCCTTTAATTAAAAGCCAAGGGAACCCCATGGAGGGCAAGAAGCTCACCCCAGGTCCCAGAGCTTGATAGATGGCAGAGGCCAGACCTCAAGCACACGCCCCCAAAGCCAGAGCGATGTTTCGAAGCTCTCGGTCCAGAGCTGCATGTTCTAACGCGCCCAAGGGCTCCATTCTGTATCCTGAGTCTCTATAAACTGCCAACTACACGTCGAAGCTGAGCTTTATATTTAAAAAGCAAAACAATCCGGGCGTGGTGGCACACACCTGTAATCCCAGTACTTAAAGGCTGGGACAGGAGGACCACAGGTTGGAGGCTAGCCTCAGCGACTGAGTGAGACCCTGGGAAACTTAGCAAGACCCTGTTTCAAAATAAAAAGGACTGGGAGTGTGGCTCAGAGGTAGAATGCCCCTGAGTTCAATATCAAGTACCAAAACAAAACACAAAACCTGGAGAAAGCGTCTGATAAGGAAGTCTCTCTGAATGACCCAGATCCCAAGTCCATGGGGAGGCACCTGGGCCGGCACCCCTGGGTACAGCCCTGGCCTTTGAGGCCTCCCCAGTGCACTCCCGGACAGGGACACCCCACAGTGGCCTGTTACCGCTCCCTCCTCCTGTGGCCTCAGTGGTCTGTCCTTGGAAGGCCGGCAGCATGGTCACAAAGACACATGGCTCTGCTCCAAACATCACCCTGTCTCCTGCAGCAAGGATGCAGTGACCCACAAGCACACCCAGGACAGGAATCCATCCCGATCACACAGCACCTGCCGCCCAAAAGTAAATAAAATTATATTAAAGGCAGAAATATTAGAGGCTCCGATAATGTAATCATAAAGTAATCACTTTGAATTACGATAATGGCTGTGTCCAACTCTTTATTGCATTTATTTTGAATATCACATTCTTTCAACTCTCATTATTTTAATTATGTTCAATTACAGTCATTTGCATATGCCTTATCATGGATATTAGCGAGGGGGAAAAGACTTCCCTGAGTTAAATGATGAGCAGATATTCCACGTGATGCGATATCACACTCGCTCGTGCTGGAAATGTGATTTAGCTGCGGCCCAAAGGGAGGCCTCCAAGACAGGTTACCCAGGCAGGAGCAAGCAAATTCTCCGTGATGTGGGGTGCAAGAAGGTACAACCACCCTAAAAGTGGAGTCGTAAATGGCCAGATCAAGGCAGAGAGCAGAGACGTGGCCCTGGCTGTGTGGACTCAGGAAAACGAAGCAGCCTCTCTCACGTTCTCTTTGCGCGTCTTACTTGGCAGGGGAATTGTGCAAATTACTTAAGATGGCACTTAACATGGCTCAGCTCAGATCCCAGCACGTGGTGAGGGTAAGGGCCGGATGCTTAGCTGCATCTTCCAACAACAAGGGCTAGGGCGGCCGCACGTCCTTCAGCAGGGCGAAAGATGAGCGTTGAAAACGGACATCACATCTACAGCAAAAACGAGCTTTTTAGAATGGCTCACAAACTTACGTGGGCAACGAGAAACTAAACACTGTGAAAAATGCACTTGACGTCCACCGTATCAAAGGAAAACATTTTGTTGTTTAACTGATCGTCTGTTACTCCAGAAAGGGTTTCGTTGTTTTGTTTTTAATGTGTATTTCTGCTTGTGTTCAGGTGATTTATATAGCCGAAGGAAGATTCTTCCACTAAATTGCTTTTGTAGTAAGAGAATGGTTTAGTACAAACTAATAAAATATATACTATATAAACAGAGAGAGAGTACTCTTTATATATCATCAGTACAAACTAATAAAATATAGACTATATTAAAAGAGAGAGAAAAAATGGAAAAAACAAATGGAGCCAGGCGTGGTGTCGCACGCTTGTCATCCCAGCATTCGGGAGGCTGAGACCGGAGGATCGCAGTTCTCAGACAGCCTCAGCTACTTAGTGAGGCCCTCTGCAACTCAGTGAGACCCTGTTTCAAATAAAAATTGGGCTGCAGGGTGAAGCTCGGGGGTAGAATACCCCTGGGTTCCATCCCCAGTTCTGCAAAAGATAAATAAAAATAGAAATAAAAAGGTGCTGGGATGTAGATTGGGGATAGAATGCTCTTGGGTTCTATCCCCTGTACCACAGGGGGAAAAATGCAAGAGAGAATCAGCTACTGGGATCTAGAGTGATTTAAGAGCTTATGGACTTCACTCTATAAACATTAGCCATAAAAGAAAAATCTGATGAATTAGACCTCATAAATATTGAAAGCTTTTGCTCCACAAAAAGACCCAGGGAGGGAGCCGGGTACAGTGGCACATGATTGTAATCTCAATATTTGGGAGGCTAAAACAGGAGGATCACAAGTTCAAAGGCAGCCTCAGCAGTGTAGGTCCTCCACAACTTAATGAGACCCTGTTCTCAAATAAAAAATAAAATAGGGCTGGGGGAGTAGCTCAGAGGTAGAGAGCTCCTGGGTTCAATCTCAAGTACTACACACACACACACACACACACACACACACACACACACACCCTGGAAAAAGGGCAAGAAGACAAGCTACAGACGGAGGGCAAAGTTTTGTAAAACACATATCAGCAAAGAAATATTATCCAGAATATGTAAAGAGTTCTCAAACCTCAGCCGGAAAAAATAACAACAATCCAGTTAGACGATGGGCAGAAGATGTGAACCAACATTTCACCAAGGTGGACATTACAGATGGCAAGTCAGAACAGAGAAGGTGTTCAACGTCAGCAGCCACTGGGGAAATGCACCTTAAGGTCATAACAAGACATCACTACAACCTGTAAGATGACAAGAAAGAAGACAAGAGGAGAGAAGAGAAGAGAAGAGAAGAGAAGAGGCAAAGAGAAAGAGAGGGAGAAAGAAAGAAGAAAGGAAATAAGAGTGAAAGAAAGAAAGGGAGAAGGGAAGGAAAGAAGGAAGGAAGGAAGGAAGGAAGGAAGGAAGGAAGGAAGGAAGGAGGAAAGTAAGGAAGGAAGAAAAGAAGGAAGAAAAGAAGAAAGAAGGAAGGAAGAACGCAGTAATACTAAGTGCTAGTCAGATGCACAGAGGCTGGATCCCTCATACAGAGCAGGTAGAGTCACTCCAACAGTTTTTAGTATCTTGAAAGAAGTGAGCATGGCCTTGTAGGGCCAGGGTAGAGCACCTTCCTAGCATGTGGGATGCCCTGGGTTCAAACCCCAGCACCAAAAACGAGAAAAATAGAAAAAATAAGTTAAACATGCAATTGCCTTATGATGAAGAAGGTGTCATCTCAGGTGATTATTCTAAAGAAATGAAAATTTTGCATCCACACAAAAACCTATACATAGGAGTTTATAGCACTTTTACGTACAATACCCCTCAAGTAGCCCAGATGTCCTTCAACAGGTGCCTGGTTACATAAACCATGGTATAGCTACACGGTGGAATATTATACAGCAACAAGAAGGATTGGGCTATTAATGCATATAATTCTGATGACTTTCTCAGGAATTATGCTAAGTGAAAGGTGCCAATCACAGAAAGTCACCTATTATATACTTCCGTTTACATAACAAGCGTGCGTGCGTGCGTGCGTAACTAAGGACTGAGCCCAGAAGCATAACCCTGTATATCCCCGGCTCATTTTATGTTTGTTCGTTTGTATGTTTTGAAACAAGGTCTCACTAGGTAGCTGAGAGTCTCAGTGTGTTGCTGAGACTGGTCTTGACCCCGCAATCCTCCTGTCTTGGTCTCCCATGCCTGACTTATATAACATTTTTGAAATGAAAAAATTTAGAAGTGACGAACAGACTACTGGTTGACAGGGCTTAGAAATGGGAGGCAGCTCGAGACGGAGACGGATTTGTTGATAAGACGGATCTTTATGATGACGGAACTAGTCAGCATCTTAAGATATCGTAATACAGTTCTGCAAGATATTAGCATTGGAAGCTGAGTAATGTATGTATATATGTACATATACATTATGTATACGCACATACATAATGCATATATATGGACTTAAAATATTAATATTATAATTAAAATTATAATATATTAAATTTTAATGCATAAAATCCGTATATATATTATATACATGGATTTTTTTATTAAAAATGCATGTAAATTATCTCAGTAAAGAATGTCAACTGAAAAGCAGAGCATCCAGGTGCAAAACACCACTATTATTTCTATAAAATATGCCTATATCACATATTGATGAATACTATTTGGTTCCTAAGTCAAATAAAATTGCAAATAAAATAGGTTGGCTCGGACGTCATTCTGCCCGGCAGAGCACCAGGCCTCCGAGTGGCCCCCAGGGGCAGCCAGGTGTTTACTGTTCCCTGCAAATCCTGGCCGGCAGCTGCCTAGGCCTGGGGTTCGTGCCTTTGGGGCCAGCTTGCTCCCCGGTGCCAGATATGTGCGGCTGTGTAGACAATGCCAGCAGCCTCCTGACTGGCCGACCGAGGGAGGGCACCTCTGGGAATGTCCAGGGAAGGGCAGGGGCCCGCCGCAGCTGGGAGGCTGGAGGAACATCTGTTGCTCTGCCTGTGCCTGGGCAGATCACTGAACTCCTCTGTGCATCTGTTCCTGTTCTGGAAAATGGCAACAGTAATAGCAGGGCCCTGCGTGGTCCTGGGGGAATGAACTGAATTAATATAAGTAAGGCACCTGGGCCTTCATGGGCCCGGATGAGACGGGTCCCCAGGCTAGACAAGCTGTCCACTCCGGCGAGGACTTGAGCACAGTCCCTGTACTTGCGGAATGTCTGGGCGCGATTATTATTCCTGTGGCTGGAAGCAGCTTGAAAATTAACCATCGTTTCCGTCATCTCCTTTTCCTTCTGCTCTCCCTCCATTTGAGGAGCTCATTGCTTCTGGAAAGTCAAAGTTATCCTTGGTATGGAGAGAGACAAGACACATTGGGTGGGGGAATAGAAACAAGGGCTTGTTATGCTTTGGCGACTGAGTGTTCCCTAGAACTTGTGTATTGGCAATGCAAAAATATTCACAGTGGAATATAGTTGAAGCAAGAGGGTTCTAATCTCCTTGGCAGACAAGTCTGCTGATGGATTAATGGGTTTCCTAGGTGCTAAGGTAGGCTGATAGGGTGTGGACGAAGGAGCCGGGTCACTGGGGGCATGACCTTGAGGATTACAAATGTCCCTCACCCCGCCACGATGCCCTGAGCTCCAGAGAGGCGACCCAGCCTAACGTGGACTGAAACTTGGGAAACTCCCAGAACTCTAAGCCCCCAAATGAATCTGTCTTCCTCAAAGTTGTGGTTGTCAGGTACCTGCAGTTGACACCCTGGGGATGCTAAATGAAACAGAACTCCATCCTCCTCCACAAGAGAAACACACCCTGGCTTGGTGATGACCTTGGAGGAGGAGGGAGAAATATGGGACACCTGAGATCCTAGGGCAGCCAGACCCCACCCCCAACACACCCCAGGGAGGGAACCACGGTGGAGAGCTGACTAAATCTGAATGCTGTGTCCCGGAAATGGAGATGCCCTGCCCCAGAATGGAGATTAAGTTGCCTTCAGCCTATCAGAATGAGACTTAGGGGTCAGAGGTGAAACTGGCCATAAAGGATGAGGATGCTTTGTGACTGAGCCCATGGGCTGCGATGCCGGGATTGCCTGGACGGCAGGCATTTCTTTCAAATACTCCCCATCTATCTCCTAGTCTCAAAGACATGAGTACAGGTGATGTGGCTGGAAGCAATGTGCCCTGGGGGAGAAAGAAATAAATGGGGGCTTGTTATGATCTGGATACAGACTGTCCCTGGAAGAGTGCCTCGGAGCGGCAGGGCAAAAATGTGCAGACTGACTGATAACTCAAGAGCAAGCCTGACTGAAGCGCGAGGGTTCGAATCCCCCAATGGGCTGATGTATCCCCTGGGCGGTGAGGCAGGCAGGGCGGTGTCGCTGCAGGAGGAGGGTCGCGGGTGAGCGGGTGACAAGCTTGTCCCCTCCTGCCACACCCAGTTGCCTCTGAACTCTGAGGGTCCCTGCGTCCATGGCAGGACCCCAGCCCCATCTCTACTCCCCAGGTGACACTGTTCGGTGACAGAGCTGGATTTTGCTGCGGAGGAGTTCCAGGCTTAGAGGATGTGCCAGGCTTAGAGGATGTGCCGGGGCTGTCAGGAAACACTTCTTCCCCCCCACCTACTAGGCTTTTAAAAGGCCTGAAGTGCCACCCTCCCTAATTACCCAATTCAGTGGTTCGCACAATGGACCTGCCACTTGCTGAGTATTTCTGACATCCCTAATTCCCAGGGGCCTCTCAGCTCTGGCAGAGGCGCGGGGTAATGGGGGGCGGGGCGGTGAGAGCCAGGAGGTAATTGGAGCGAGCCAGCGCGGAGGAAGTGTGCTCACTCTAGACTTCACAGGCCTCCGAGCGGGGATGGCCCGGAGCCTCTCTTATCTGACGGGGCAGGAAACTGAGGCAGAGGTGACTGAACAGCCCTTCTGGGATGGTAATCCAGGTATTTACATGATCATCACCCCCCTCCCTGTTTATTACAAATGTCTAGACACTGTTACAGCTTTGGGGTTTAATAGCAAACATGGCAACATCTTTATACACAGCGTTCAGCATCTAGTGAAAGACAGAGGGAATCGGCTTGCCCATCCGGTGGTAAGTCCTGCAAGGGAAACCTCACAGAGATATGGAGATAGACGCAGGCTGCTCTTTAGACAGGCTGGTGAAGATGGGCCTCAGTGGTAAGATGCTGTTGAAGCCCCTTTGAAGAACATGGACAGAGGCTGTGGATAGGAGTCCGAGGTGTTCTGAGGATTCTTTAAGATCATGTGCAAAGGCCCTGAGGTGGGAACAGGCTTGGATGATTCCAGAATAACCTGGAGGCTCACAGGACTGGAGCCAAGTGGGCGGGGCAAAGGTACAAGACAGGATGAAGGTGGGGACGTCACGGAGGGCGCTGTAAGGCCCTGGCTTTGTGTGCCAGGAGATGCAAACCGATGGGGCTGGGGCAGGGGTCCCCTGCCCTGGGGTTTCTATGCCCTCCGCTGTCTGTGCCCTCATCCTTGGGTAACAGATCCCTTTAGATCCTCATTTCTCATCCGAGACACCACCCGCCTGGGGTCGGGACAGTTCTGTTTATGGGGAGGAGCTGACCTGGGTGTTTGTGTTGGAGAATATTTAGGTGGCCACTCTGGTGCCTACCTACTATGAGGCAGTCACAGTATCTAGTGTCCCCAGCAGTGACAACCAGAAACACCCCAGGGGTGTGATCAAATGCCCCCCAGGGGTCTCCCTGTGAACCTCTGTACAAGGACATCACCAACTTCAGGAAGGAGGAGGCCCCCTCTAATCCCAGAATTCCCGAACCTGCCGACCATGAGCACTGCCAGGGCAGGTTTCTTTCCAGATGTAGATTCCAAGATACCCAGGGGACCAGCCCCAGAACCCGTGTGGGTGACAGCTCTCGGGAGCACCCCTGCGGCCTCCCTGGTCCTTTCTTTGGTCCCCGTTGACCTTCACCTTCCTACTGCACAGGCGGCCCCCAGGATATCAGGCAGCCCCTGCTGTCACTAGCACCTGATTTCTAAAATGGGAAACTCAGGTGATCATGGCCACACACGCCTGCAATCCCAGTACTTGGGAGGCTGAGACAGGAGGATCGCAGGCTTAAGATTAGCAAGACCCTGCTTCAAAGTGAAAACTACAAAGGGCTGGGGGTGTAGCTCAGAAGTAGAATGCCCCTGGGTTCAATCCCCAGTACCCTAGCAGGGCGTGGTGGCGCAGGTTTGTAATCCCAGCATTTGGGAGGCTGAGACAGGAGGATCATGGTTCACAGACAGCCTCAGCTACTTAGTGAGGCCCTTTGCAACTCAGTGAGACCCTGTTTCAAAATAAAGAATGAAAAATAGGGCTGGGGTCTAGCTCAGAGGTAGAATGCCCCTGGTTTCCATCCCCAGTACTGGAAAAAAAAAAAAAAAGATCCATAGTACCCTCCCCCCAAATGGCAAAATCTGTATAGTTCCCAAACAGATGTCTAAGACCTAGGAGCCACAGGGCTGGCCCCTGTGCAGGGTACGGGTTCCCATCCCCAGTCCTGGTCCCCCAGGGAGGCTGCTGGCTTGCACACCGAACCCTTTCTTCTGAACTTTGACATCCCTTCCAGAAAAGGAAACCCCGCTTGTGGAACAGAGAAGGTACTTATCAAAGGTAGGACCAGTGAAAACAGGCTAAACTATAGGGAGACTGCCATCCCCTCCAGTGCTAACAGAAGACATTAGCACGTATTTAAGAGGTGTTAAACACACAGGATCCTTCCACCATGGGGATGGAGCCAGGGACTGGGAGGGAAGGCACTGGATCACTGTGTTATGTAATGCTGTTTAGTGCTGGGTCTCTGTCTCACCTCACATCTTCACAAAAGCACTCAGCTCCGGGACATGACATCTTAATCCCACTTCCCGCCCCTTATGTTCCAAGGATGCAGAGACTTCTGCGTCTCCAGCTGCCACTCCAGGACCAGCTGAGAGTCCAGCCTGCGGCAGGGTCCTGAGGCCCAGGAGGCTCCGGGCTGCCTCGATTTCACTAGGACCTGACCTGTCTGACTGGGCGATCCCTGCCATCCACGGGATCCTACGGGAGGAAAGGGGTCCGTTGGCGCTGGCAAACACTTAGCCAGGGGAGAGACAAATGGTGGTCCGAGACATCAAAGGATATTAACAACTGATCTTTTGGACCAAGCTAAATAAACCAGATTGCTTACAATGCCTGGGATCAGGGTCCTTCCTGCCTTCCAGAGACCAATGGTTGTTGGAAGAAGGAAGCCAAAATTCCTAGAGAGGCACGTGGACAGGGCTGCCTCGGAGCCTCCTGAACAGATTACCCAGCAAGCAGCCTCCCGGGAGAGAATGTGGACCAGGGCAGAGGACTCTGTGGGTTCAAATCCCAGCTGTACCACCATCCGCCTGAGCATGTGGCCTGGGGTAGATCCTTACCCTCCTGCGCCTTAATTCCTCCCCCTTGTAAAGCTTAACTGGAAGAATGTGAGGAGGGGGGTTGATACATGTAAAACACCTCCACATAGTAAATGCTCAATTAAGTAGCGATTGCAGTGTTCAGCCCCTCACCAGTCACTGATCATACATTGCAGAAATATTTCCTCTCTGGAGATAAAAAGAAGGCAGTAACAAAATAACAAATTCCTGCCTGCTGCCTCAGCCTGTGGCTGTCAAGAGGGCTACATTAAAATCTGAATGCACCAGCACATTCTCAGAGAGCTACATTTTTACCTTCCTGAGACAAATGATACAGCTGGTGTTTGCCAGATCAGGAGAAAATCTGAGCAGAAATGTGCTGATATTCACTGTTTCCCCAAGAGCAGGGCAGGGGGTCCTAGAGCCCACCCTAGAGGTGGCCAAGTTTTCTTTACAAGCTTTTACTACTGCTAACAACCATTTCTGCCCAGGAGTCGCGGCCCTTTTTTTTTTTTTTTTTTTTTTAGGTACTGGGGATGGAACCCAGGGGCATTCGACCTCCAAGCTACACCCCTGCCCTATTTTTTATTCTTTATTTTGAAACAGGGTCTCACTAACTTGCAAGGGCCTCACTAAGTAGCTGAGGCTGTCCTTGAACTGCGATCCTCCTGTCTCAGCCTCCCGAATGCTGGGATTACAAGCGTGCGCCACCATGCCTGGCTCTGCCCCACTTTGATCTGAGTTAGCCACAGACTCTCCAATCATCTGGCTCCCAGCCTTCCCCGCAGCCTCGCTGCCCCTCAGGCACCATTTCTCATCTCTGGCCATCCCTTTTAAAGCATGTTCCAAGCCAGTCATGGTGGCACACACCTGTAATCCCAGTACTTGGGAGGCTGAGACAGGGCTGAGACAGGAGGATCGCAGGTTTGAAGACAGCCTTGGAAACTGAGCAAGATCCTGTTTCATAATAATGATTATAATATAATAATAATAATAATAATAATAATAATAACGATAATGATAATGATAACGGAGGGCTGAAGGTGTAGCTCAGAGGCAGAACCACCTAGAATTTATTTTCCAGTAACCCCAAAATTCCAAAAAGGGTATGTTCCCATTTGCAGTAAAACCATCTTAGATGACCTTTGAAAAGTGTGCAAGAGGGGGCTGGGAGTGTGGCTCAGCCATGGATGCTTGCCTTAGCACGTGGAGGACCTGGGTTCAATCCCCAGCACTGCAGAGAACACACACACACACACACACACACACACACACACACACACACACCGGTAAACTTAGTAACATCCTTAATAACACAGTAACTTTGTAGTGGAGAAAGCCGGCAGAGAGCCACGCGTCCCAGCAATCGCTATGGTGAGTCAGTCGGTGAGTACCTGGGGGCCAGGGTGAGAAGGGTACTTACCATGGTGCCTTCCTATCCAAACACCCCCATCCCTGGTTGAGAACACATCAGACAAGCCCAGACTGGGGCAGGAGTCCCGGACACAGCTCCTTCTGGTACTTCTTAAAATAGGCAAAGCCATCACCAAAAGAGACCAGGGAGGTTTGACAAGTAGCCGCCAGGTGCCACCCAGACGAGATTCGGACAGAAACCAGACCTCAGTGCACCTGAGGGGACCCGAGTGAACAGCGGCTCCTGCCTGTGACGGGGAACAGCTTGGGGGCAACGTGGGGGTCCTGAGACCTCTAGGGATACACAGGAACCCCGTGCCAAGGAGGCAATGTTTCTGTAACTCCAGCCCGTTATTCCCAAACCCAGGGCTCAATTTAAAACCCGACAGCTGCTCAGGCAGGGAGGAGGGAGGCAGCTCCAAAGATGGGTTGGAGCCAGCCCCGCAGCATGAGTGTCCTCAAAATCCACCGCAGAGGGGAGCAGAAGCTCAGCCCAGGACGGCTTGTCTAAGCCGAGACGGAGTCCAGAGACGTCTGCTCCGTGGAGTTTTTATTTTGGCTTGTTTAGTTACTGGGGATAGAACCCAAGGGGACTCTGCCTTTGAGCTTCACCCTTGTCCTTCTTAGGGTTTGTTTTTTTTGTTGTTGTTGTTGTTGTTTTTGATGGTACTGGGGTTCCTGGAAACTCTTCTCTGGGCTACACTCCCAGACCTATTTTATATTTTTATTTGGAAACAGGGTCTCTTAAACCAGCGAGGGGCTTTGAACCTGTGGGATCCTCCGGTCTTTTCCTCCCAAGCGCGGGGATTACAAGCATGCGCCACCACGCCCGGCCTTAGTTTTTATTTTGAAATGGGTTTTGCTAAGCTGATGGTGATCTCTCTAAGTTGCTGAGGCTGGCCTTGAACCTGTGACCCTCCCATCTCAGCCTTCCAAGACTACATGTATGCATCACCACACCGAACTCTCCATATGTAGTGTGTGTGTGTGTGTGTGTTACTGAGGATGGAAACTTCTGAGCGATACCTCCAGCCCTTTTTACTTTTTATTTTGGAACAGAGTTTTGTTTTGCTAAGTTGCTGAGGGCCTCGCTAAGTTGGTGAGGCTGGCCTTGAACTGTGATCCTCCTATCTC
Source organism: Muscardinus avellanarius (assembly GCF_963383645.1). Classification (NCBI taxonomy): domain Eukaryota; kingdom Metazoa; phylum Chordata; class Mammalia; order Rodentia; family Gliridae; genus Muscardinus; species Muscardinus avellanarius. The sequence continues at coordinate 108,704,534 of NC_137796.1, forward strand.
AGCCTCCCAAGCACTGAGATTATAGGTGTGCACCACTGTGCCCAGCTGGGAATGTGTTTGTTTTAAAGGAGCAGGCATGGGGCTGATGTAGGGTAGGGCTCCTCCTGAGAACAGACACTGCTCATGCAGGCCTGGCCGCCTCTCATAGCTGAGGTCCTGGGGCCTCTGGCCCTTTGGTTTGGGGCTCTGTTCCAACTTCCCTTGCCCTTCCGAATGGACAGCTGAGCCTGATCCCCCACCGATGACTGGCTTTCTCCGCTCCACCGGCATCCACCCCTCTTCATAAGCAGCTACCTTGCAATTGCTTCTAGAAGCTGGAGGCTGTTTCTAGGGTGAAAGGTGAGCTTACCAGCACCTGGTCACCATGGAAACTGAAGCACCATGATGCTGTCTCTGGAGTGACTTGGCAGGGCCAGGAGTGTGCTCCATTTCAAACTCATCCTCCTCCCACTCCAGTCTCCCTGGAGGAGCGGCCTCAGGATCCCAGACCCAAGAGGGTGGCAGGGCCCCTGTAGAGGCATCTTCTGGGCAGGATGGTCTGTGAGAGCCCAGGATGTCTCCAGTCTTCTCTAGAAGTACAAGCCTTCCCAGAGTCCTGGGGGGCTGCGGAGGGGCAGGAAGGAGACCTGGAATTCTCAGGAAGCCCCCACACAGTCTGCAGGACTGGCTGGCTGGGAATGGCATGCTCCAGGCCATTAGGCCCCAAGAAAGCCACAGAGGGGCCTGTGACGGTGCAGATCCCCGTACTCAGATGCTGAGCTGCTGATCCACAGCTCTGAGGGTTTGAGCGTGAGTGCAGTGTAAGGGGAAGGCGAGAACTTGTATTCGGGGTGCTGCACCAGCCTCGGGCTGCATCTGCTTTGCTTTATCTCCTTCATCAAGACCACAGGGATCATGGCAAGGGAGCTGGGCCACACCTGAGTTTCTTAATGACATTGTAAGGAACAGTCGTCTCCCATCCTTAACCCTATCGCCCTTAAGAAAGAGGGGGAAGGCCGGGCGTGGTGGTGCACATCTGTATAATCCCAGTGCTTGGGAGGCTGAGCTGGGGGGTCACAAGCTTGAGCTCAGCCTCAGCGACTTCAATGAGATTTTCAGCAACCTAGCGAGACCCTTTTTAAAAAACAAAACAGTAAAATGGGGCTGGGGGTGGAATATCGCTGGGCTCAATGCCAAATATCAAAAAAAGAAAAAATAAAATACTAAGGCTGGGGCTCCGAGGTAAAAGGCCCCTGGGTTCAGTCCCAGGTTTAGAAATAAAGGCAAAAAAGAAAAAGAAAAAAGAAACACGAGCATCCTAATCAAGTCATTTGGGACCCAGCGTTTACTCTTTTCTCCCTACAACATGTGAAATAGTCACCTCATCACATCAGAGGCTGAATCTCACAGTACAAGAGCCCGTGCGAGTTTTTCGACCCAGTGTTTTCCTAACTCCTGCGTCCACTTCTCTTCTTGTGTATTACTTGTTCCTGTCTCTTGGGACACCTCACTCGGTCACCGGTGGGCTGGGGGATAGTAGATGTTACTTATTTTGACTGCGTTATGACCGCGCCAAGCACCCGTCCATCGTGATCTCTCGTATCACCCAGCTGCTCCTCCAGAAACCAGGCTGCTGGGCCAGCGCCGAGCGCGGCTCCAGGACCTCAGAGGATGCTCTTGGCTGCTCCGGCCTGAGCAAGGTCAGAGACTGCGACGTGAGCATCTCGACTGCACTACTGACCACAGACGGGACCTTTCTGCATGCAGGAAGAATGAACGCAGCGGAGCAGGGAAAGCGGATCGTGATGGCGAAGCCTCTAGGCCCCGAAGTTGCAGGTGCCCGGCAAAGTGAAACCCAGACTATAGAGCACGCCGTGATCTTTGGGAGTTATCAGCGCGCTGCGTTTTCCCTTCCCCAACACGTCGGCTCTTGAGTAATGTCCCAGCCAGGCTCTGGGCTCCGTGATGCATTACATGCACGCATTATCAGAACCAGCTGTTGCTCTAATGATAGGGAAGAAGGATGGAGGGCTGGCGTGATGTATTGGCCCGGGACGCAGTGGTGGAGGAGAAAACAGATCCGCGCGGGATAGCGCTGCTGCCGGGAAGCCCGGGCCTATTCATCAGGGGTGTCCCAAGATGGCATTGGGAAAGGGGGTCGGGAAGCTGCCGGAATTTATCAACATAATTATGCGCTGTGATTTATTAAGTACTAAACAACAGAGGCATCAAAGGCACTTTTCCGTTGTCGCTTTGGCTTCATTTTTTTTTTTTTTAAATAGAAGGAAGAGGAGGAGGGAGTAGAAGGAAGAGGGGTGGGAGTTTCAGTTTTCAAGTTGTCAACAAGTTCCTCTATTAAGACTCTTAAACTCTTGGGATGGTGTGGGCCGGGAGTGAGTTACTTCTACAGGGGCACGTTTCTCGCTATAAGAGAATAATACCCGGTCAAGTCGTTCATGAGAACCCGCTGTTCTCAGGAGAGTCCCCATCCCACCGGGGACAACTAAGCAAAGCCGCCTCTGGCGTCACCTGCTTCAGGGCGGAGGTGTGGGATGGCCAGAGAGGAAGAGATTACGGAGAGTTCACTCTGGTCCAGCCACCGGGCTGAGCCCTTGATGCCCGTGATCTCGGTTCTTTGGTTGCATAATTCTTCTCTGGAGGGATGGTGATCATCGCCATTTTACAAAGAAGGAAATTAAGCCTTACAGATGTTAAACTAATTTAACCCAAGGTTTCACCGTGAGCTGGAGATTAAAATTCAAGTCCTCAGGATGCCGGAGTCCATCCCCTAAGTATTTGCTGAGCCCTGCTAAGTGCAGACGGCTCAGCCGTGAGTGAGGCTGGATAAGCCCCAGGCGCGGTGAGCGTGGTTCCAGTGGAGGACACAGATCCTTACCCTTGCTCCAGAGAAGTGAAGACACGGCCAAACAAACAGGCATGTGCACAGGCTCACTAACTGTAAGGAGTGTGGAGAGAACGGTGTCTTAGAAAATAGCACCGTCAAAGGGTAGCAGGGAGGAGAGCTCACCCGTCCTGTCTGTCTCCTCGTGCTTGACCGTCAGAAATGGAAGCTTTTAGTTGACATGCACACCTGAGAGGCAGTATGTGCGTTTTTAAAACTCCCTCCTTGTTTCATGAGTGTGTGTGTGTGTGAGTGTGTGTGTGTGATATTGATAAGGATGAGTTCTATTCTACCCACCATGCCTAAATAGGGGGAGTCATATTTTTTCAGTATCAAACAATATTTTTATCCCTCTTACAGGGACGCTGCGCTGGCCCTTTCACCTGCTGTCCTGTGTGCATCTGGAGACAGTGGGGATGTCTGAGACCTTGCCAGGAGGCCCGTTCCCTCCACGCTCACAACTCTCTGTAGAGGAGCTGGATGCGGCAGGAAGAATGACTTGTGCAAAGCTGTGCTTCCTTCTGTGCAAAACCTGCGGAAATTGTAGTTTACATTGCACAAGCTTTCAAAGCTAGCCTTGAAGACAAGTCTGATATCCCCCAGTACTCAGGAGAGCAAATAGCTGGGTGGCATGTGGAAACAGACCCGCCAGAGAGGCTGAGGGCCGCACGCGGGGCCCAGAGCACAGACGCACAGCAGACGCATCCTGAGGCGGCCGAGATCAGCTGGGTCAGCTGATGGACAGGACCCCGCGCCCTGCCCAGCCCCCACCTACACCTGCCCGCTCCTCTGAAGCACCGCCTCTCGCCAGCTCTCCTGCAACACGGCTCGTCTCTGCTAAGGCCGCAAGGACCAAACCTCCTTTGCTTTCCCAGAAGTGCTCTCCTCTTTATTTTATTAAAACATTCTCATTTGTTGAGAAGACTCTGGAATACTTGACAGAGTGAATTCTCAGGCCCCAGATGGATGACGAGAAGCAGATCTCAAGAGAGAGAGGACTCTGCCCTTCCTCCACGTAAACTCTGGGCTGATTCTGAACTTCCATTCTGTGTATCACCCATGGAAACAATATTTATTCTAAGAATCCACTTAGCAACTGTATTAGTCAAGGTTCTCCAGGGAAACAGAACATATAGGATATATATAGAGATAGATATATAGATATATAGTATTTTTTTATTCTAAGGAATTGGCTCACATGCTTATAGAGGTTGAAAAATTCCACGGGAGACCCAGGAGAGCTGGTAGGTGGCCCCAAATATCTGGCACACGATGGCCCAGTTAAGTTGCCATGTACCATGAGCCACCGGAAAAATATAATGATACAAGCCATAAAGTCAAGGTGGCAGCGGGTGGTCCTTCGGTGCACTCTTTTCTGACTCTCGTTTCACTGTTAGGAGAGTTCTGGCTTCAATGGTTTGATGAAGGAAGTTATCCACGTCATGATAAACTTAACACCTCAGAATGAGAGATCATTTGGCCCTGGAGAGGGGAGGGGGTGGATAAAATTGCCCTTTTTCATCCTTGAACTCTCACGCATAACTTTTATAATTATGTTTGTCTGATGGCTAATTTGACATGGCCACTTGGCTGGCCCATTGTGTGCCCAGATATTTGGTCAAGTCTCTCTCTGGATGTTTCTTTGGTGGTTTTGGATGAGATAAACACATCTTCAGACAAAGCAAACCAGATAGCCCTCCATCATCTGCATGGTGGGCCTCACTCCATCAGGTGAGGAACAGAAGCAGACAGGCTGACCTTCCCCTGAGTAAGAGAACTCCTCCTGCCTGCCTGCCTTCACACCAAGGCTTTGGCTTGCTCTTGCTTTTGGACTTCAATGGAAACATCAGCTCCCATGAGTCTCCAGTCCACCGGCCTCCAGCTGGGACCACCCACCAGCTCACCTGAATCCAAAATGGCGGCAGGTGATCCTTCAGGTGCACTCCTTTCTGCCTCTCCCATTTCACCGTTAAGGGAGTTCTGGATTAAATGGTTTTACAAAATCTCCAGAGATCCAGGGTCGCCAAGCTCAGCACCTAGTGCTTCTCCATCATGTCCCCTGTCTGTGAACCCTATGGCTTTCTCTTCCTGAGGGAAACTTCCAGACGTGATGTCATTTCCTGTCACATGACAAAGCCTTCCTGTCACTTCTGGTCACATAACAAATCCTTCTCTGGGGGCCTCAGTCTCCGTGGCTCAGAGCTATGCCCTGAGGTCTCTTGATTTGTCCTTTATGATAAAAAATTCTTCAGGGAAAGGTGTGAAGTGTAGCCTGCACATAGTATGCCCTCAATAAACGTGTCAACTGATGGACACGTGGGCAGGGGTAGAGAGGACAGAGACCGGAAGGGGAGAGGCACACTGTCATGGCAACTCACACTGGGAACCTCCTCTGGGAGAGAGGCATAGTGAACAAGGAAACTATGTCTCCAAAGGGGGCGACAGGGATCTGGACAAAACATCTGGGTATAAAACAGATGTGGATGTGAGGCTTAGGGTCCACTGACTCATGTGCTTATCAAAGTAGAGTATCATGGTGTTATCTATCTCAAGAGAATGAGAAATGAGATGATAATACTGAATGGAGGCACGTCTTGCTTTTCCATGAAAATGGGGCTTTCAGTCTCAGAAGCCGAGACTGTTCTGTCAATATTGCCACTTCAGCCCATTGGGGAGAATCTCTTCCCTTAAAAACTGAAGTAAATTATAAAACAGACCACATTGGTGATAAATAATAACATGTATGTAAGTGTAAAAATATAGGTGGGGAGAGACCAAGTATCAAGCACCAATAAGACACCCCAGGGCTTACGCATGACCACCCTTGGTGCGGGAAGTACTGAACAGACAGGGAGCAGAGACAGCCATCTCCAGGCACAAGGGGCTGGAGTGTCCAACCAGGACAGCAGCTGAAGCTAGGAAGGAGGTTCCCCATCTACCAGGGACGGAATGCGAGGTTTCCACGAGCCAGGAATGGCTGATGCCATCTGCCCCTTGCAAAACCCCCAGCAGACCAGCTAGGGCTACACCTGGAACCCTCCACACCAGGAAGACATTGCTGGGATCGAGGAGAGCAAGGGACACAGGAGAAAGATAGAATTACAGGCAAAAGGAAGAGAGGGGGCAAGGGCCGAAAAAGCCAGCCACACATGCTCAAGCCCCATAAGAACGAACACAGCAAAGACAACAAGAGACCCTTCCAAGCTAGGCGTGCAACCTAGAAGTCAGTGAAATGTGGTATCACATAGAAACAAGCCACAGAAAAGAATGAGCAAGGCATGGGGGCGCACGCTTGTAATCCCAGCATTTGGGAGGCTGAGACAGGAGGATCATGGTTGGAGGACAGCCTCAGCTACTTAGTGAGGCCCTCTGCAACTCAGTTAAACCCTATTTCAAAATGAAGAATAAAGGCCAGGCGTGGTGGCCGCACTTGTAATCCCAGCATTCGGGAGGCTGAGACCTGGAGGATCGCGGTTCACGGACAGCCTCAGCTACTTAGCGAGGCCCTCTGCAACTCAGTGAGACCCGGTTTCAAAATAAAGAATTAAAAATAGGGCAGAGGGTGTAGCTCAGAGGTAGAATTCCCCTGGGTTCCATCCCCAGACCCGCAAAAAAAAAAAAAAAAAAAAAAATCTGATCTTGAGATAAATGTTCGAGACAGATGTTTTAGCTTGAATATCCAATGTGGACATCTGTCAGAACATCACGTGGTCCCCCACTAAGGTGCGAATGTGGTTTTTTGTGTGTTTTATGCATCCGTTTAAAAAAATTAATAGGAGAACGAAGGATGAGGAGCAGAATCAACCTCCCCAGGTAGCAAAGGTCCGTCCGGCAGACAGACCTGTCAGCAACAGGAGCCACGCTGCACCCGCTGTTTCAAAGCGGCCACCTGGCATTTCAAAGCTACTTGAGATACGGGGACCAGATACAACAGGGCGAGGAAAGCCGGGAAGCCTTAAGAGTGAAAAAGACAAGAAAAAAAGTCATTTTAGTCATCAAGAACCAACTCGACCAAAGGCAAATTTACGTGAAAATTAAGAGATGGAGGGTGTGTAAGGAGTACATTTACCAAGAGTCAATTTTCTGGGGCACAAATCAAACTGCTAAAAAGACAAATCAAGAAAATGAGATTTATGACAAAAAGAAACTCTTTAAAATTGTTTACTTATTGGTTCTGGGGATTGAACCCACGGGGCCTTCTACCTCTCAGCTAGACCCACAGCCCTTTTTATTTTTTGTTTCAAAAGCAGAGTCTTTCTACGTTGCCGAGAGTCTTGCTACATTGCCGATGCTGTCCTCGAACCTACGATCCTCCTATCTCAGGCTCCGAGTATGGGGACTATGGGTGTGTGCCACCGTGCCCAGCTGAAAATGACACGTTTTAAATATAGGCAAAGAAGACCCTAAAATATAGATGATAGAGACTTAAGGGGGGAAATATGCAAGAGAAGAGAATGGGCATTAAATACTCCAAGGAAACTTCTCTTTTGCATGGCACTGAGTATTGAAGCCAGGGGCGTTCAAACTTTGAGCTACCCCACCCCGCAGGCCTATTTTTTATTCTTTTTTTTTTTTTGAAACTGGGTCTCACTGAGTTTCAGGGGCCCCACTGAGTAGCTGAGGCTGTCTGAGAACCACAGTCCTCCTGTCTCAGCTTTCCAAATGCTGGGGTTACAAGCGTGCACCCTCATACCCGGCTTGAGGAACCTTCTTAAAGTTATGAAAAAAAATTAATAAAATCACACCAAAAGAACAAACACTGTGCCTAAAAATAGTAGCCTCCGATCGCTAATGCCAGGAAATATTCTAGTAAATTACTGGATATTAAAGAAAAAGTTTTTTTTTTAAATTCCTTCTGGCATATTGGCAAAAAGAATGCATGATCTATAAGGGAGAGAAAATTGGATTATTGTCATGCAGTTTGACAGAATCACTTTAGACCCAAAGAAAATGGGGTGATGATGTTCGAGATATTTAAAGACAGGGAGCCTGAGCCAAGCACTGTGTGTCCGATGTGAGTGGACTCAGAGAACGGATCGAGACATCTTTAATCTGTACACAGAAGCCCTGGGTGCTGACCCCAGCAACCCTCCCCAGGCGATGGACAGCAGAAATAGTGTCAGGTGGTCAAAATGGCCACATAGATAAGGACACAGGAGGAGCTGTGAGCGCAGACTACAGGGTCCCTACAGGACTAGACGACTGAAGCTACACAAGGCACAGGTAGCTGGGCCTGGCGGCACACACCCGGAATGCCAGTACTGGGAGGCTGAGACAGGAGGATCGCAGGTTCAAAGCCCATCTCAGCAACTCAGTGAGCTCCTACGCAGTGTAGAAAGACTTTGTTTCAAAATTAAAAACAAGTAAATAAAAAGGACTGGGAGAGCCGGGCGTGGTGGCGCACGCTTGTCATCCCAGCATTTGGGAGGCTGAGACCGGAGGATCGCGGTTCGCGGACAGCCTCAGCTATTTATCGAGGCCCTTTGCAACTTAGTGAGAGCCTGTTTCAAAAACAAAAGACTTAGCCGGGCGTGGTGGCGCATGCTTGTAATCCCCGTGCTTGGGAGGCTGAGACAGGAGGATCGCGCAGGTTCGAAGCCAGCCGCGCGCGCTGGCTTAGGAGACCCTGTTTCTAATAAAAGATAAATGGGTCTGGGAGTATAGCCCAGAGGTAGAAAGCCCCTGGGTTCCACCCCCAGTACCACCAAAAATAAATAAATAAATAAATAAATAAATAAATAAAAGACTTAAAAATAGGGTTGGGGGTGTAGTTTGGAGGTACAATGTCCTTGGATTCCATCTCTAGTACCACACACACACACACACACACACACACACACACACACACACACACACCAAAAAGGGCTGGGGATTTAGCTCAGAGGTAGAACGATGCCCAGGGGTTCAATCCCCAGAAACAAGCTAAATAAACAGGCATAATTCTCAGATATAAGAGCCAGGCATCTTGACCATGTAGATACTGGACAGCCACGGCAGAGTCCACCACACAGAAGCACACCGCCTGCCTCCAGCAGCACACCGACTGGGGTGGGCAGGTCAGAGTCCGGCGCCTCGTTGAAGAGCCCGTCCCCCCCGGGTCACACCCCGGCCCGCGTGCGGTGGCTGGCTGCGGCTCCTCGGGTTCACCTCGCGCCTGTGTGCTCTGCTCTCTCACATTCTGTGTCTGTTTCACCCCGGTGCCATGCCGTCTTGATGACGGTAGCTTTGTGATAGTATCTGAGACCAGAAAGTGCGGTGCCTTTCACTTTGTCCTTGCCCAAGGATTACTCTCGCTACTCTGGCCATGCCTGGTTCTGTGTGAATCTTAGGACTTTATCTGTTCCGTATTGTATCAATGGCCTGATTGCTTAGCACTAGTGTTCAACCACACAGAGCTTTCTTTCTCCCCCTTGACCCAAGACTAGTGTGTTGTTGTTGTTGTTGTTGTTGTTGTTGTTGTTGTTGTTGTTTGTGTTTGCACTGGGATTGGACCCAGGGTCTTTCTACCTCCGAGCTAAACTCCCAGCCCTTTTTTTATTTTTTATTTTGAAACAGGGGCTCAATGACTATCTGAGGGCCTCGCCTCAGCTGCTGAGGTTGGTCTTGAACCTGTGATCCTCCCGTCTCAGCCCCCCAAGTCCTGGGATGACAGGAAAGTGCCATGGAGCCTGACTGACCCGGGCTGCCCCCTTTCCCAATGCTGAGGACAGGGATTCCTCTGTCACCCTGCACCAGCCCCCATGACCAGCGGTGCACATGCGTGTGGGTGGGAGCTAAGACCACGCCACGTTCAGCCATTCGGATTTGGGAGGCGTTTGGTGCAGCCCCGTTATCTAACCTGTAAGACCGACGTGGGCCCCTACACTGCGCGTCGACACGCAGGTTCACAGGAGACTTTTGAGAGCCCTGAAGCTTTCATAAACACAAAAATCCATTTTCAGCTGTTAACTCGCATGCACCGTGATTAGGAGTACATAAAACAATTAACAACGCATCATTCTGTCTTATTAAATTAGCGTTTTCTAAACGCAGGCTCAGGGTGGAAGCGGTGGCTTCTAAGCAATGTCAGACCGTGCTGAGCTGGCATCCTGGCCGGGTCCCCAGGGTGAGCTCTGCCACACGGTTGAGACCCCGTGCTCACCCGTATCTCTATTAGGAAAACCTCCCTCACACCCTCCGTGCCGGATTATGGAGGAAGAAATGACGCAATTCCTAGTCCGAGGTTGTGACACGGGATGCGCACCCACTAACCACTTCTACCGTACCCACTACCAATGACTGTAACTATCGTCTGGTCTGTGAGCCACGGGGCTCCCTGCTCCATATTCCATAATGAACTGTGTTTATTCAGTGAATGGACGCAGCAGGTAGAGTTGGAAAAGGGTGTTAGAGGAGTTAGAGGTTAAAGAGGTTAAAGGGGTTAGAGGTTAAAGGGTGTTAGAGGTTAAAGGGTGTTAGAGGAGACACACTGCCCAGAGGAAATACGATAATTGCAAGAACCAAGCTGGACATGGCGGCTCATGACTGTAAACCTAGTACTAGGGAGGCTGGGACAAGAGGATGCAAGGTTTGAGACTAGCCTCAGCAACCTAGTGAGGTACTGTTTCAAAATAAAAACTAAAATAGGGCTGGGGTAGAGCTCACAGGTAGAATGTCCCTGGCTTCAAACCCAGTACCACGTGTACAGAAAGGGAAGAAGAGGAGAGAAGAGGAAGGAGGTGGTCATAATTATCCTACAGGAGGGGAGAATGGGCAGGCGCTCTGGGCAGAAAATGGATTCAGATTGCATTTGTAAAGAAGGTCCGTGGAAGGCTCTGGGTCCAGGGACTGGGGTGCCCACGCAGTATTCTAAGGAACCTGTCCTGACACCAATATAGAGTCAGAATCAGAAGGAGAAGAGACTGGAGTCAGGGAGACAGGTTCGGAAAAGTTTGCAGTAGCTTAGCCCTGCCGAGACGTGGGCCTTGCCACAGATGTATATTCAAAGAGTGAGTGTGCCTAACTTTGGGCCAAGGATACACGAGTGGGAATAGAATGTGAAACCTCTGGGAAGTCTTCATGAAAGGGAAGGCGTCTCCTTTTTCCCCTTTTGTTCATCTTGCCACCTCAGGTGATGGCTGGATCTCAGGAAGCTGTTTTGTGCTGTGAGGAAGGGAGCCATGGACAAGAAATAGTTTGGGTTTTTTTGTTTGTTTGTTTGTTTGTTTTGTTTTTTGCAGTACTGGGGATTGAACCCAAGGTCATTCTACCTCTGAACTACACCCCCAGCCCTATTTTTTTTTATTTTGAAACAGGGTCTCATTAAGTTGCGAAGGGCCTTACTAAGTAATTGAGGCTGGCCGCAAACCTGTGATCCTCCTGTCTCAGCCTCCCAAGTACTGGGATTACAAGCGTGCACCGCCACGCCTGGCAGAACAAGCAATTTTGAAGCCGAGAGCTGGGCCTCCATACATTAATGTATCTACCATACTAATTCAAGGACTGACTGTTTCTGAATCTCTTTTTTTACATCAGAGAAAAAATAGACTTCTCCGTTAGTTATTGCTATTTGGATTCCTACTGGAAGCACATGACGGCCGCAGGTCCACCTGACAGAGGAGGCCTGAGAACCAGCGGAGACCCGACAAGCCAAGCACATGCCGTTGGAGTTAGGAGTCCAGGAGTCTGGGGTTCTCATTCTGGCTCTACCATTTGCTGACTTTGGAAGCTTAAGCAAGACCTGAATTCAAGGAGGATTAAACGCAAAATCATAACAAACAGTGCTACCGGAGCTACTGGGATCCAGGGCTGGTCAAACTCAACAACTGACGTGGGATATTCAGCCTGCTCGTTGGTACAAATGTGATTTTTTGTTGTTGCTTTTTATGTTTTTTTTTTTGTTGTTGTTGTTGCTGTTGTTTTGTTTTTTGGGTTTTTTTGGGTTTTTTTTTTTACATGATGCTAAACAGAATGTGGTCTCTCCTAAGAGACTCAGGCTCCAAAATCTTGAGACTGGGGATGAGTGGGACGGGGATGGGATATTCTTCCCAGAAGGTTGGGAAAAGCTTCTTGGGCAAAACCCTTCTCGTACCTTCTTGTTCCTCCCAGGACCACCTGTACTGAGTCAGTGAAGACAGCCAGCGCCTTGGTTAGACACAGAACGTCTCCGCAGAGCTCACACACGAATGCTCAGAGTTGATGTAATGAAGTCACGCGGGCTGCAGTCTCATCAGAGAGTAAACCATTGTAATGGATGTGCTGGGCGGTCGCCGAGGCAGGACGGATGTGGCCAGAGAAGGTGGGTGCCTAGAGGCGTGGCCTCAGGGACTGTGCTCCTGTCTCTGAATCTCCCTGCTGGCTGGCTCTCCTGCTTCTCCCCCTTTCTACGCCCTCTGCACCCCTGAGATCCACAGCTGCCAGCCCCACGCGGACTGTGATAAGTTGGGGTCCCGCACTCACGTGACCTCTGTGCGGACGGAACCCTCGCAAGAAAAGCATCCCACCCACCCCCCCAGATGCATACCTTAAAAAGGGAGGTCCCTCCCTTCTAGTCTCGGATGGGCCCGCGGGTCTCCAGGACTGCTCAGCCCCCATCCCCGGGAGAACCGAACCATTAAAGCTGATACCATGTGTACTGGACCTCTCTCCTGTTTTACACTGCACTGGACTCACTCTTTGTCTTACAGACTGGACCCCCAAATCTCCAAAAATCTGTGAGCAAATAAATCTCCCTTTCTCTAAGTCGTGTGGTCCATTGTTTGGGGTTATAGCAGTGAGAAAACAAAGAGGCAGAGAAGGCGGCTCTCCGGGCCCTCCGGCCTCCATCCCTCTGCGAGGGGGCCATGACTGGAGTTTCGCGCCCTGTTAATGGGCTGTGAGAAGCGCTTGTCAACAGCATTGATCTCTGGGTTCCAGGAAATGCTGTGCTGTTGGGAAAAAGAGACTCTTGGCTCCGTTTCTGCATAAAAGGGGCTGATTAAATCAGAGGGGTGTTTGGCTTTTCAACAGGCCGGGGGGGTTGATAACAGTGACAGCGTGGGGAAGGGTGGGGGCGGGCCCGAGCAGAGCTGTGTCGCCGCGGAAGAAACTCTTTCAGGGAAACCAGGCCACTTCCGAACTTCGTAGATCTTCAGAGGAGCTCTGAGCTCCCAAAACATGCCTGCTCTATGAAAGGCACGCATCTGATTAACACTAAAAAAAGGCAGGAAGAAAAGGCGGTGGGGATGCAGGGAATTTAATTGCAAGCCCGTGTATTTATAGCTCCGTGCGGGGAGGGGCTTGTTCTAGGATTTGCAGTTTGGATGGAACCGTTTTTGGGGGGAAATAAAAGAAAATCAGCCTGTAGGAGAAGTGTGGGGCCGGGAGTCATACGACACTAACGGGTCCAGCTGTGTCTTCCATTGAGCGGCAACATGTCCTGTTTGACGGGCTTATGAGCGTCCCTGTTTTATGGGAATCAGTGACAACTTCCCTCACCCCACTCTGTGGATGGCACAATAAGTTGTGGCGAGAATTAAGGGAAATTACATTGATAGAGGGCTTGGAAATCCCTGGACCCTCTCCTTCTAAAAGAAAAATAAGAAACAGTTCAAATAATGCTATGTCCATAAACAAGGGCATCGCTAAATGTTCAGAGAGGGGAAATGGGCATATGTATATCTCTTTGAACTCACTATGATGTAAATTACAATGAATCCATAAAAGTATGCTAAAACAAACTTATGGGGCTAGTAAGTGACAGGAAGAATCGCCAACACTCTCTTCAGGATCTACAGGCGTCTTTATATGTCCTTAAAACCCAACACACTCAGCTTTTCTTGTTGTGGTTGTTTGGTTTTGCCATGTGATTTTTCTCGTTCCTTGTTATAAATTAAAAGGAAGAAATTCCGGCGTTACGCTTTCCCCTTTAAAGAAAGAACACTCCTCCTGGGATCCCAGCCCCTGCTGGGGGATGGACGGAATAGCTAGCATATCAGTTTAAAGCCGTTTGATCTCAGATCCTGAGAAAGCAACACAAAGGTCAGGCAGGTGTAGGAGGAAGGTTGGCTGAGGAGCGGGATGGGGTGTCCACATTCTGGGGAGCAGAGAACAGCTTTCCAGAGAGTTCCATGAGAATGGCCATCTCCAGAAAGCAGCCACAGAGGCACTAATTGGTCACCACACGACGGAGCCACCTCACACCTCGCTACAGCAGCCGGGGGCTTGTCCCTGAGTTTCTGTGTGTTGCTACAGGTGACATATTATTTCCTATCTCCTCCAGAGATGTCTCCTCCAAACCTGGGAATGGATCATCTTACATGGCGAAAGAGACTCTGCAGATACGAGTGTCAGATCTTGAGATGGGGAGATCACCCTGAATTATCAAGGTGATCGAACGGCGTGGGTCCTCCCAGGAGAGATGCAGGTGGGCCGACGTCAGAGATGAGAATAGAAAGCAGAATTGGGAATGTCGCTGTGAGCCGTGGACTGTGGGTGGCTGCTAGAAGCTAGAAGGAAAAAAAAAAAGGAATATGTTCCCCCAGGAGCAGTCAGGAGGATCCTTGACTCTGACCTCATAGGTCTAAATTGAGACTTAGGACTTCCAGAGGTGTATGACAGCAAACCTGAGTTGTTTCCGGCCCCAAAGGTATAATTTGTTATATTGCAATAGAAATGAACACATTTGTGCTACATCCCTTAAATCCTTATCTATATTTTTATTTTTTAATTTTGGGGTACTAGGGATTGAACCCATGGGAGTTCTGCCTCTGAGATACATTCCTGGCCTTTCTCATTGGTTCATTGTGACACCGATTCTCATGATGTTGCTGAGGCTGGCCTTGAACCTGCATCCTCCCGTCTCATCCTCCTAAACAATGGGATTACGAGCATGCAGCTCAGCTATCCTCACCTGCTAGCATCCCTTCCTTTCTTCAGATGAGAGAGGTGAGGTTACGTAGCCAGGTGGGTGTCTTGCACCTAGGTATGGTCCTGGTGGCCCAACATCAGAGCCCGTGGTCATAACCCCAGTGAACAGAGCGGTGTATTCAGCCCTTGAAGGAGATTTACCTTCACCTGCTTAGCAGAAGGCGCACACGATCATTAGCAAATAATGCCACATCCAAGCAAGTCTCACGTGCTCGTGTAAGTGGGGCCTCAAGGCAGCCTCTCGCAAGGTGGCAAGGCGGAACACTGAGTGTTCTGGGCCCTCTCCAAAAGCGTGTCCCTCAGCCTAGCCCAGCCCCGAACCTGTGAAGTGGGCGTCATAATGGCTCCCTGTACACAGATGAGGACTCTGATGCGTAGTCTAGTCTTTTGCCTAAAGTTGCCGTGAACAGGCCAGTGACTCGTGATCCAGAGCCAGTTCATTACGAGACTTCTACTTCCCCCGATGACCCACAGCCTCAGAGAGAGTCTCCCGCCATGAACACCTAGAAACTCTTCTCAAAGGGGAGCCCTGGCAGCCGAATCACCTGTGAACTTGCTAAGGCAGGTACCTGATTCCACGCAGTGAACTGGCGATTGCTTAGCATTGAGGTCTTCCAGGAAAAAAAAAAGCTAAGTCCCTGATACGTGGTGCTGGCCAATTGCTGCGGTGTAAACACTACTAGCATGTTGGTTTCCATAAATCAAGTACTTCCCCAACTTAGGGAGATACAGAAAGACTTACCACCAGCGACTGGCAAGAGCTGGCCCCTTCAAACTGCCATCTGGATAATCCTATAAACCTAGTAGAATCCCACAGGGAAAGCCTAAAGGTTTGCATTTTATTTTTTATTTTATTTTATTTTTTGGTGGTACTGGGGGTGGAACCCAGAGGCTTTCTACCTCCGGGCTATACTCCCAGACCTTTTTTTATATCTTATTTGGAAACGGGGTCTCACTAAGTTGCCGAGAGCCTCACTAAGTAGCTGAGGCTGGCTTCAAACCCGTGCGATCCTTCTGTCTCAGCCTCCCAAGCGCAGGGATTACAAGCGTGCGCCACCACGCCCGGCTAAAGGTTTGCATTTTAAACAGAAACTCAACTTCCCCCACACTGAGGGTACCTAGTTAAATTTGCATTCCAGATAAACAGAGGACTCCTAGTTAAATTTGAGTTGCAGTTAGATATATCACCCACTGACATATTCTTATTAAAAGTGTATTCATTGTCCCAGGATGGTGGTGCATACCTGTAACCCAAGTACTTGGGAGGCTAAGACGGAAGGATCACAGGCTTATAGCTAGCCTCGGCAATGTAGCAAGACTCTGTTTGATAAAATAAAAAATAAAATAGGACTGAGGGTGTAGCTCAGAGGTAGAACAGTATGGATTCACTCTCTACTAAAACATATAAAAATAAATAAGAGGAAATCCTATAGAGGAGCAAACAAGACAACCTAAAGGAGGAGAAAGGAGGGGGAAAGAGGAAAATCTCTAAAACACACAATGTACTTAAACATATCGAACTCAATCACTAAGCCAAGCAAGGGAGGGAGGGAAGGGGAGGAAATGGGGTGGGGATTGGGTAGGGGTTAAATCAGCGATGAGTACATGTCTGTACACACAAGTTTTTTACCCCCAATATGATGTTTGAATATAATGCACCAATAAAAAAATTTAAAAGAAAAAAAAATTAGAAAGGGTTGAGAATTCAGCTCAAAGACAAATATCCCTGGGTTCACTCCACAGTACCAATAAAAACAGTAAAAATGTGTGCACTGCTCATCTGAAATTCAAATTGAACTTGTGAAAATGTGTTTTCGCTTGCTCTACTGGCGACCCTCCTCTAATCTTCACCAACACGCGGTGTCACCAGATTGAAGTGTTTCTGATCTGAGCGCTGGGGGAGCCGCCTTGCTGAATGGCCCCGCTCTCCCTCGGGGGCCACCTGCACATCTCTTATACGTGGGTTTTATCCTCTGAGGATTACTGTGTTCATTTCCTATGAGGTCATTGCCTCGATTATGATGATGATGATGATTTCAGTAATGGAACTGAGTCCAAGGGCATTCTACCTCCGAGGTACACTTTTTTTTTTTTTTTTTTTTTTTTTTACTTTGAAACAGAGTCTCACTAAGTTGCTGAGCCTGGTCTCAAACCTGCAATTCTTCTGCCTCACCAAGTACTGTGCTGACAGGTGTGCGCCCACGCCTGGCTAAGTCATCACTTTTATCCTTGGTGATTGCTACTCATATTCCATTTTATCTATCAGAGATAACTATAAGCTTTGTATTTTATGCAAAATAACTTTAAACATGTGTGTGTGTGTGTGTGTGTGTGTGTGTGTGTGGCCCTGGGGCTGGAACCCAGGGGCAGTCTACCTCCGAACTACACCTCTAGTCCTATTTTTAGTCTTTTTAATTTGCATTTATTTATTTATTTATTTATTCTTGCAGTATTGGGGATAGAACCCACAGGCATCCTATCTCTGAGCTACACCCCCAGCCCTATTTTTTTTTCTTTATTTTGAAACCGGGTCTCACTGAGTTGCAAACGGCAACCACACCTGTCCATGAACCACGATCCTCCTGTCTCGGCCTCCGGAATGCTGGGATTACAAGCGTGCGCCACCACGCCCAGCTTAACTTTAAACTCTTAACGTCATCAAGGTAATCAGTCTTTCCCTTCTTAAGAACAGTAGACCCTATTTCAAATACGTAGGGATGGGTACCAATAAGATGATGTGAATTTATTTCAAGAGTGTGTGCCAGTGCCAGGAGCTCAGAGCCCATAGCGCCTGTTATTCCTAAAAGGTGACGTCTTGCTTCTCCCCTGGCTTCTGAGGCGTACATATCCAAGGGAGCCGCTCGCCTCAGCACTCATGGGTACTGGCTCCCTCGGGCTGCTGCTTATCCTAGAACCAGCTAGACCCTTCCCTAAAGCGTCCACTCTCACAATGCCCCTTTGCGCCCTCTCTCCTCCTCGCCACAGTCTGGGAATCTTGGCTAAGAGGGCAGAAGAGAAGGCGGCGTTCACAACCTGGCCCTGCGCGTTGGCTGCGTTCCGGCTGGCAGAGATGGAGTGCTGGCTCCTGGCACTCCCCATCAGTGGCTTGCTGAGAGTCGAGGGGTGATTACTGACTGCTCTGCTAACTTATGAGTCCTCGTTAGGCCTCTCGGAGCTGTGGACTCTGCTGAGAACGGCACAACAGTGCCCTTTCTGGCCTGGCCCCTCTGAAGGTCATAAACCACGTTAATTAAGAACAGCTTTAATAATGGAGGACTCGAGATGCCATGGAAGGGCACTCTGAGCATCTCTGGAATTAGGATGAAAAATCTCCCTGTTCTGTACCTTGGCCGAGCTCATTTTCTGCTTGGGCATATTGCCGCCCTCCCAGCAGTTTCCGGCTGTAGTGATAAAAGCAGAGTCCTGCCTGGGACCACCTGCTCGCCCCGTGATTGCTCCCGCCCCCACCTGTGCCCAGTCAAGCCAGGGGATGTTCTGCTTCCTCATTGCTCCTGAGATAGAGGGGTCTCAGGAAGCCACTTCTCTCCACTTAGACCACAACCAGGCAGTGCATATGGGAAAGTATTCTCAGACTGAGATTCTAAATAAAACTGGGCTATATCCATCGGGAATGTCCCAGCCTCAGCACTGGACACTTGTGCTGAGTCATTCTCTGGTGGGCATCCTGGGCACTGTAGGATTTTTAGCCACGGATCAGATGCCAGAAACCGAACCCCTGACCCTCAAACGGGACAAGCAGTTATGTCTCCAGACATTTGCAATTATCCCTTAAAGGTAGAATTGCCAGATAACGATGGATAGAAGTCCAGTTAAGTTTGAATTTCAGATAAACAATAAACAATTTAGCATAAATCTGCCCATGCACTATTATTACTATCTAAATTTTAAGTTTAACTGGGCATTGTGTCTTTTTAACCAGCTAGCCCCCCCACCCACCCAGGAGAAAAACTCTCCACCTCCAGCTGAGAGATAGCATTTTTGCAAAACTCAAAAAACAAGCAACACTTCACAATGTATCCATTGTATCCGCTAAGGCTCCTCAGATGTGTACTAAGCTTATAACACGAGAAGGATAAACTCAAAACACACAGGGGATGTGAAGATGAGCCAGGCAACGTGTTCATGAGGTAGGCTGAGCGCGGTGCTAGGAATTTTCCAGATGTTTCTGCCTTGGGTGCGCCTTCTGCATAACCCCACATCACCCTTGGCACCGGGGGCTCCATGGGGGCAGGTGTCCACTGCACAGAGCTTTCCTTGAGGGTGGGGTCATGTCTTAGACATATCTTTACCTGTTCCCTAGCCCTGAGATGAGTGCCTAGTGGTCATTAATAAATATCGGCTGGACTGTGAAGAGACACAGGTGGCTGGGCCAGAGAAGACCAGAATAGTGAGGAGGGGCCCCCCAGTGGCTGGACGCCGGTCACTCTGAGCACCAAAGAAACAAGACAGTGATGATAATAGCATGTTCAATATTTTAAAGAGTCCGTGAGTTCAAGAGAGGCTCGAGGAGGGGCAGGGTGAGGCCTCATCCTTGCAGAAGAGGGTTGGATAAATGCACGCGGTTAATGGAATCAGAACCTGGTTGTGGAAGCACCAGTATGGCGATGAGCTCAAGAAAAGATCACGAGCACATGCTAATATGGTTTATGATCTCATTGAGAGACTGTTAAAATGAGACACTCAGACTAGTTCAGTATCACCCCAGGGCAGGGCCGGCTTCCTGGACGCTTGGTCTATCCAAGAGAAGAGAGACAAGGGCACACAAGGGCTCTTGAAAGTCCTTACTGTTGCTGAACAAGGGGCCCTACACTTTTAGTTTTCACTGGGTTTTGCAGATAGTGTGGCCATTTTTAATCAGAGAAGGGAAAGCCCCCATAATACAGGAGTCTGGAGGCCACACCATCCACAAGAGATTGAATATGTTGCTTGTTGATTAGAGTGACCGCACAGCACGCAGGGCTCTGAGTGTCAGCCCATCAGCTAGGCAATGTGTCTGCAAACTGTTTACGTGCCTACATCTCTCTGTGGGAGCCAATTGAGACACCCAGGTGGTGGGACTCTGCCAGTAGTTCTCTGCTTTGGCTTATCAAAATCCCCTGAAGGGTTTGTTATAACACAGCTCTCTTGGCCCCATTTCCAGGGTTTTCAATTCAGTAGGTCTCAGGAAAAGTCCAAGAATGTTCCGGGTGATCAATTAGCAAGTTCCCAGTTGAGGCTGATACAGTGAATCAAGAGACCACACTTTGAACACCCCTGTTCTACAATACAACAGGCCTCGAGTCTCTAAATGTCAATGTTGTGATTGGGTGAGGTGGCGCACCTCTGTAATCCCAGTATTTCGGAGGCTGAGACAGGAGGATCACAGGTTCTCAGCCAGCCTTAGCAACTTAGACCCTGTTTCAAAATAATAAATAAAATAGGGCTGGGAGTGTAGCTTGGAGGTAGAATGCTCCTGTGCTCCATCTCCACTACTGCACAAACACACAGACGTTGTTATTAACCAACACAACAACAGTGGGTGTGTCCTTCTAGGACACAGGAGGCTGAGGACATATGGGGGCCACAGGCAATGTTTAATCCCTGAAAACAAAGGTACCTACAGAGGGCATCTCAAGGACAACTGGGGGCTCTGGGATAATAGCATTGCAGCAGGAGCCCACGTCTTAGACTTCCTAACAGCATCCTGCCTGAGTGGGAGATTCTCCTTGCTCTCAGGAGAAACACTCAAATATTCAGGGGTGGCCTGCCATTCAGATGTCTGCAGTTACCTTCCAACAGTATACTAAACAAAAACAGTGTGTGCGTATGATGAGCCAAGATGCTGAAAAAGAGAAAACACCAAGCAAATAAATACTAAACAAACACAGAAAACCCCGTGGCCTATAACATGCCTAGCAGCTGTCTGGTTCTTAAAGAGAAGGCGGCCCCCACATCGGTGATGGAAGCTGCGGGTCTCTGAGTCTCTCAGGGTCTCTGTAACACAGAGTGACAAACTTCGGGGCTTAAAACAACAGGAACTTATTCTCTGACAGTTCTGGAGGCATGAAGTCTGAAATCACAGCTTTGGTGGGGTAATTTCATTCTCCCCCAAGGCTACTCTGAAGGAAAACCAGCTCATTTTCAACCCGCTTTTTACCCTGGTGACCAAAATGCTTGGCACAAGCCACTTAGAGGAGAAAAGGCTTATTTTGGTCCGTGGTTTATAGGTTTCCTTCTTTGAACAGTTGGCTTCTAGGCAGACAAATCATGGTGGAACATGGTGTGGTGGGGGAAGAACTGATCCACTCATGGCATCTGGGAAGCAGAGACAGACAGACAGACAGACAGACAGACAGACAGACAGGAAGAGACTAGGGATAGATGTAGTCCCCAGGGGCAACATGAGCTCTGGGTTTTGGTTCAGTGAAATCATAATTCAGCTCTGTGCCCTCTGCTGGCTTCTGATAGGGCCCCAATTCTGTGGTATGCTTTGATATTCTGTGTCCTCCAGCCTGCCTCTAAAATCACAAGGCCGTCCTGTGTCTCTATATCTCAGATTCCCTTCTTATAAGGACATCGGCCATTAGACTAGAATGGCCTTATCTCAACTTGTCGTATCTACAAAGGCCTTATTTCCAAATAAAGTCACATTCTGAGGTTCCTAGAGGAGATCGATTTTAGAGGGACACGATTCAAGCCAGTTTATAGTGAGGAGCAATCCCTGACACTGGGCCAGAGCCATAGGACAGAAAGTAACCAGCATCCCGGGGGGGTATGTGGTTCCTACCAACCCCTGGGCCTCTTCTCTCCTTGAACTCACAGAAGTTGGTGGCCAGTTACAGGGTTGGCTGTGGAGAATGTTATGTTTAGATATAGAATGATCCCTTAAGAGCTCATGAATTAATGTTCAGAGCTGATATAATTGAGCAACAAGGGCTATAATCTCATCATTGTGGGTTTATTGGGTAGTAACTTAGGTGGTGTGTGCTTGAAGAAGATGGGTCCCTAGGGTAAGGCCTTGTGCACTGTGCTTGTGTCTTTGAATCCCATTTCTTGTTTTCTTGGCTCTCTCTTGCTTCTGATCTCCTTGATGGGAGAGAAGAGCCCTTGCTCTCTCCCCCTACTTCCCACCACTATGCCCTGAGCTCCACAGACCTGGCCTGACATGGGCTGAGCCCAAAATCTCCAAGAAATCGTGAGCAAAGAAATCATCCTTCCTCTAAGTTGTGTGGTCAGTTGTTTTGAATTATATCAGTAAGAATGTTGACAGAGAGAAATGTGCCCAGCACCAAAACCTTCTGCAGAACTAGAATACAATTAACCCAACTTTGCGATGTCTCCTTCCTCCCCTACACCTCTGCACAGAAAGTATAACACATTAGGGACATATGTGCTTTCTTCCTATCCTCTTCCCATCCTCCCTTGCAAACATGGGCCTTGCCGAGGCTACCGCCCCTGCTCATCACCCTTGTTTACCTGCCCCTCCCAAACAGTGGTGGCTCTCATCAAAGAGTTTCAGCCATGAAAATGTATGAACATATGTCCTCAGCTTCACGGTCCAAAGGGAATCCAATCACGAATCTGGTGATGTATTTGCAAATTAAAAATTCATACCATAATGAGCAGAGCCATTCAAACTAATAATTACATAAACTCTCGTTACGGCTAGCACAGTAATTACAAAAGGTACCTTCAGCAGATTCAAAAAGCAACTTAGGTTTCCAATGCCTTCATAAAGAATGCCAGAGACAGGTGCATCTGTGCATTGCCGGGAAAGACACCCCTTAACAGTGCTCCTCGATAGAGTAAAGGGGGTGGAAGAGTCCTAAATTCTACTCTTAGGAGGGCAGGACATTCATATGAAGAGGGAAGATAGGGACAGAGACATAATTGTGGGGCCAGGAATCACAAAGTGGAACACACTCATCAGAAGGCGTGTCCACTGGTGGCCATCTGGCCCCTCTCTCAAACCTTGGCTTCAGCTCCTGGGCTCCAGTCTTACTTGCTTTCCTTCTTAGAAAACACTTCTTCCTCTACTCAGACAGCAGACACTTATGCACCAGCGCGTAGGGTTTTCCCACACTACGTAATTCCCTGACTCTCTACGGACACCAACTGGCTGCCCTACGATTCAATTCAATTCAAACACCATCTGCCCAGAGCTGGCGTCACATCCCACCAGTCCAGGCTCCATCTCACAACAGTGCCCAAGAGAGTCCCCTCTCCAGGTGCCAATGGGAAACCCGGCCACCTCCTGGCTTCTGACTGGCAGGTCAGTGATAAACATGGTGTCCTGCAGCTTCCTGCCCCGGCATATGCTATAACATGCACAGAATGCAAGATATCATTTACTGTTACTAGTTTATTGTAAAGGATAGAACTCGGCAAGATTCCAGCAGATGGAACAGGTTTGGGGACACACAGCAGCCTCCATGACCCTGCAGAGCACTCCCCTCCGGGATGCTCTACCTGCCTGGACCCCAGGTGGGTTAGACCCCAGGCGCTGGGATGTGATGGAGGCTCCGTTGATTACAATGACTGAGTGCATCACTGGTCACTGGTGAGAAGCTCAACTAACTCTCCAACCCCAGCCCCTCTTCACTCCCTGGAGATCAGGCTGGGGCTGAAAGTATCACCCTTGAGTCAAGCCCCATGCTCCTAGAGTCCCCTCGTTAGCAGAGACTCTGGGATAGTTGAAAGGGGCTCGTACAGAATAGCTGAATATACCTCACGCCCCTGCCATTCAGCAAATCCTGTGGGTCTTGGAGCTCTGTACCAGGAACCAGAAATAAATACCCAATGAATATTTATTATTATATTACAACACCATACTTCCCTTCCACAACCCGTGCTGGTTGTGGCCCCAGGCCCTTAAGGGACTTGCTCTTTCTTCCACCTGGAATGTGTCCCTCACCCTCTTGTCTTCTTCTGCTCTCTGACACCTCCTTTGAGAGGCTCTCTGGCTACCTGAGAAGGCACTGCCCCCCACCGTGTCCCATCCTGAAGAACCCACTGGCAGTCAGGTGTACAAGTCAGGTTTCCAGGACTTTCACGGTCTGCCTCCCACACTGGACCATAAGTTCCGGGAGAGCAGAGACCTTGGCTGAGCTGCCCCAGCCCCTGTCCCAAGGCCCATTAGAGCACCTGGCGTTTGACTGGTGTATAACAAATGTCCAAGGACCAAACGGAACAGTGAGGGAGGCTCACATCAATGAGCATGCGCAGATCCTCTGGGTGTGAGCCAGACGGTCCTATCAGGGGTCACTACAGAAGCATCCCTGCACAGACGCGAAGCCCCACGTAGCCCGGAAGCCTCGGCTCTGAAGCAGAGGAGCCTGGCCTCCGCCTGGAGCCACCTGAGTGCCTGGCACTGTGAGGTGCCGTGCCAGGACAGGCATCTGTCCATCAACAACGTCTAAAATGGAAGAGGAGGCGTGGCTGAATCAGTCTCACTGACATACAAAGGGACTCCTGTTCCAGCCCAGTGTGGACTCAAGTGTGGATCCAGTGTAGACCCAGTGTGAACTCCAGTGTGGAGCCAGTATGGGCTCCAGTGTAGACCCAGTGTGGGCTCATGTGGCCACGAGCATTCAGTGTGGACTCCAGTGTGAACCCAGTGTGAACCCAGTGAGATGTCCAGTGTGGGCTCCAGTGTGGGATGCAGTGTAGAGAGTCCATTCCGCCGGACTAGGCCGGGATGCACCTGCCGCGCAGGCTGGGGACACATCCTTTCCTCTCTCCCTCGTGGCTCAGTGTGTGTGGTGGGGAGGGGTGATCAGGGCTCGAGAGCATGATCAAAAGCCTGTACTTCTCACATAAATGAGCATTCTCAGGTGCTGTGAGCCAGGGGACAAATCCTAGAGCCCCACAGGGAAGCCTCCTAACCCCACCGAGACCCCACAAAGTGAGGGTCCCTGCCGGGCATGGTGGCGCATGCTTGTAAATCCCCACGCTGGGGAGGAGGAGACAGGAGGATCGCGCAGGTTGGAAGCCAGCCTCGCTGGCTTAGGAGACCCTGTTTCCAAATAAAAATATAAAGTAGGTCTGGGAGTGTAGCCCAGAGGTAGAAGGGTTTCCAGGAACCCCAGTACCACCAAAAAAAAAAAAAAAAGCGAGGGTCCCTCCAGGGCTTGTTCTGGGTCTGGCAAAGGACTGAGCTGTACTAAGGGTCTGGATGCTGACTCAGTCACCTCTACACTCTGCTCCTCACAGCCGGGCAGGTGCCTGGAGCGTATCACGTCATCTTCCTCAGCTCTGCAGCGGGGCTAGGATCTTCATGATCATGCCCCCCGCACCCAGCAGCGGCAGAACCTCCGCCAGTGAAGCACGGCCATCCCAAGTCCGCCACCCTCATTCTAACTTGTCCCATGTTCTCCAGCGATATCTCTGGACATGTCAGCACCACTGCTGTTAGTGGCTGCTGGCCAAGGCCAGGACCAGGCAACCTCTGATCTGAGCCACTGGCTTCCTGCCGCGGGGTCAGCTTGTGAGTAATCTGTGACCATGTGGTCAGCTCTTGTTGGAACCTCTGAGCCAACATTCTCATGTGCCGGAGTCCTGCCTTGGGCAGTTAAATACATGTGGAGCCTGAGGGAGGGCCTCCAGGACAGCGCCACCCTAAGGGCTCTCAGAGGTGACAGTTTTGGGGACAGAATGCAATTTCCTCATCACCTCTGTAGGGGTTTACATTTAGCACAATAGACTCCTGACTCACCCAGCTCTGGAGGGATCAAAGGGGGATTTGAATCCAGCTCTATTTAAAGCCACAGTTCTGCTGTCTCCACCTAGAGGTGCAGGCTAAGGGACATGGCCACAGTCCTGCCTAGGGAGAGCCCTTCCGTCTTCTGCCCCCTACAGAACCTGGCTGAGGATAAACACAGCCCAAGATTCCCAGGGCTGTGAGCTCTGTCTCTGGCTCCTTCTGAAGTCCTGCAGCCCCTTCTGGAGCAGCCGCACCCCGGACAGGGCAGGATTGGCACAGCACAGGGTCACTGCAAGTCTCGTGGAATAGCATGAAGACGGTAACCATAGGGACAAGGGACCAGTGCCCCCCACACCAGGTCTTTGGCCCCTGAGCTGGCCAGCAGACTGGAGGAGGGCACCCAGCTATCACAGTTAGATGTCAAATGTCCCCTAAAGAGCTCATTTATTCACGTTTGGAGCTGACACAATCCAGTCACGAGAGCTGTAATCCCAGCAGTACATAAATCTATTATTAAGGATTTATCTGGGTGTTGGCTAGAGGGGCCGGCTCCCCAGGGGTGCAGCCTTGAGGATTATATAAATGGCTCCTCCTCTCCCTGCTCTCTCTTTTGCTTCTAACCTCCATTATGTGAGGAGCGCAGCCCCTGGGCTCTCCCTCCTCCTCGCGCCGCCATCTCCTGAGATCCGTGGTCCCCAGCCTCACATGGATTGAACCCAAAACCTTAAGAAAATAAATTTTCTTACCTCTAAGTGCCGTGGTGAATCTTAGATCATAGCTACGAGAGAGCTGACTGGAACACCCGCTAATGATGGATTTCTGATTTTCCTCCACCCGGGAAGCTGAGGTTTACGAGTCAAATTCGATTTAGAGAAACAACTGAACTAATGGCATTTCTTATTCTCTAAGATTCAGCAGGAGATTCACACCAGGCCCATCTCCTGATTTTTCTGAAGCAGACCCAGGCCTGAAAAGAGTATGCTTTGTGTTGTCTCTGGGAAATTTCCTACTCTTTTCTGTTCCGCATGGGAGAAGACCTATTTGGGGCCCGAGGAGAAGCTTTGATTTCCTCAGAGGGGTTTTTAGTCTCCCTGGGCTTCTTTTGCAACCTCTGGAAGGATGAAAAGTAGAATAATTCCTGCCTGGTTCAATTAAAATGACCAAGTCCAAATCGGATGCCCCAGGAGGTTCTCTAGTTTGTTCAATGACTCAGTGAATTTTAATTGAGCACTTATTATGTACCGGGCATTTTTACCAGAAATGATTGTGTGCACAATAAGCTTAACTTTTGCTCTCGTGGGATCCTCAGTAAACACATATTTCTTAACCCTAGTTCCCTTCCCTTTTTTTTAAAATTGGTGCATTGTAGTCATGCATCTTAATGGCATACACAAAAGTAGAAGCATACATGCACACATCACTCGTTTGGCCCTTCCTGAACTCTTTAAAACTGCCTTATCATACTGATTTTCCCCCACACCACCAAGAAAGCCTTATTTTAATACCTTTCCCACATCATGAGAAAACAAGCTCAGAGCCCCACTCAACAAAGCAGCAGAACTTAGATTCCAACCCAGGTATCCGGGTTCCAGAATCAAGACCCCCAGATCCTTCCACACGCGGCCCAAGCTGTGAAGGCAGAGCGGGCTCACAGCCCTCCCTGGCACATGCAAAACCCAAACGTGATGTGGCTCAGTGCTGTCCAGAGGTCCGTTGGTGCCCACCCAGCGACGGCCCCATCTCTCTTTGCTGCCAGTTGAGTGAGTTTATTTGCCCCTTATTTCCTGGCTTAGAAACCAGCTGCTAGAAAGCTGATTTTACCAGGCAGCTCTCACTCTGGGGTGGGCCCCTTAATTGCTTCCTAAAGGAGCCTTTCTGTGCTCATCTGAGAGCCCTGATTGGAATTTGTAAAACATTACCATTTCCCAAAGCAAGCTGTCATTAAAATTCCACGGACCTGGCCGTCAGCAGCTTAATATCCCCACTGGTATGAGCTCAGATGGACCTTCCTCTGTTGTTTCTCAGGTGAACAACCTTGGAGAGGCCCCTTCACTTCTCTGTGCCTGGATTCCCTGCAGTCTGCTTCATGGGATGATAGGAGAGGTGGATACTGTAATCTCAAGGCATCCCTGGAGCGCTAGACGCTCAGGAAGGAGCTAAGCGAAACCTTCGGAACCAACCGGTCCGAACACTGGATGTCACTTAGGCAGAAACCATAGCTCAGAAACAGGAAGGAACTTGCCCTTTGGTTGCATAGACAGAGATGGCTTCTAAATGATTCTTCTAGTGTTTCTAGACTTCTGATATTTCTTAATGCTTCCTTCTTTCCCCCCATGATCCCGGGGGTCTATAATCTACTTGGAAAATGGGGTGGGTATGCAAGAAAGTAAAGAGGAAATGAAAGCATTTAAGTTGACCTAGCCCTCGGGTATGGCTTGATAATTCTATGAGGAAGACGTCATCTGCCTTGTTTTACAAATAAGGAATCTACAGTTCAGATAGGGTAAGGAACCTGACCATGGCCACACAGCTGTCAAATCAGGATTCCAATCCAGGTCCACTAGATCATTAAGCCAACTCTTCTCAACCCACAGCGCAGCCCGTTTAGGATTGCCTCAGTGTACCCAGGATCTCCAAAGATCCTATGTGCTTGGACCATGGCGGTAGCTCTATGAGGTCAGTTCAGCATTTCAATCCTCTGTGTGAGGCGCTATCAGTTACCATGATGCATGATGGCTTTAAAAATAATCCATACATTTGCTGACTCTCCCTCCTTTGAAAAGATTTAGCCAACAACAGCTCTCACTCCCTACTCACTCAAGTGATCCTCTAGAAAGGCCATGGGCCAAGAAACCGAGGCACTGACCAACCATTGACTTGTGATTGGATTTTCCAGCTCCCCAACCTTTGGGTGACTGTGACCTCCACAGACCCTGAGCCAGAACTGCCCAGCCGAATGGCTTCTGAACCCCGAACTCCGGAAACCACAAGACAGCAAGTATCCCTTTTTTTTTTTGCAGGTCTGGGGATAGAACCCAGGGGCATTTGACCTCCCAGCTACACTCTCTGCCCTATTTTTTATTCTTTATTTTGAAACAGGGTCTCACTAATTTGCAGAGGGCCTCACTAAGTAGCTGAGGCTGTCTGCAAACCACGATCCTCCTATCTCAGCCTCCCGAATGCTGGGATCACAAGCGTGTGCCACCACGCTCAGCTGTACCCCTTGTTTTAAGCTAAGTTTGGGGTAATGAATTACACAAGCCCAGATAACTCAGATAGCTGACTTCTTCCAGATGGTGACCATCTCAAAATCCAGTGGCGTAAAGCAATATTTGTTTCTTTTGCTCCCCAGGCTAATGGAGCCACCATCTAGGCCGAGCTGGGCTCACGGTGCAGCAGACTTCCTCCTGCTTCATGGTGAACTGCAGGTGAGCAGGATGGCCCTGCTGTGGAGCTGAGGGAGCTGTCTGGCTGTGAGCTGGGACCGTGGGAAGAGGCGAACCAGGTGGTCAGCAGGTTCCCAAGGAGCAGGAAGATGGGTAAGGCCTTTTTCAGCCTGGATGTAGAAGTTCACAAGCTCATATGTGATGTGTCCTCTTAGTGAAAGTAAGTCTCAAGGCCAACCAAAATCCAAGCAGTTGAGACATAGTCTCCATTTTTTCTTGGGAGAGAAGCCTTAAGTCTATACATTGTAAAGAGCCGGGCATGGTGGCCCACGCTTGTAATCCCGGCGCTTGGGAGGCTGAAACAGGAGGATCGGATGGCTTCGAAGCCAGCCTCAGCTACTTAGTGAGGCTCTCAGCAACTTAGTGAGACCCTGTTTCCAAATAAAATATATCAAAAGGTCTGGGAGTATAGCCCGGAGGTAGAAAGCCTCTGGGTTCCACCCCCAGTACCACCAAAAAAAAAAATAATATATTCTATACATTGTAAAGGTTGTAGTTATAGGATGGTGTGGAGAATCAGGGATGTTCTGTAATCTTCCATAAGGGATGAGTTTATTTTAAACACGGCAGCAGCAGCAAATTCATAGTTTTCTGTTGTTCTGTTTATACATTTATTGGTGTGCTGTCGTCTCACATCCTAATGTAGGTCATGGTGACAGTGACGTGCGTGCACACGGCGTGTATCTCATGGTCTTAACACGTCCACTCATGGTGATGAGTAGAAGCTTGAAAAGTTTCAGGGGAATAGGCAGAAATGGATACCATCAGCACAGGAGCACGACAAGCAAAACCAGGTCTAGAGCACTGCTCTACCGCGACTCCGGATGGTCAGGAGCTTCGGCGGCAGCCAGGGAACTGGCCACGGACCCGGAGGCCAAGTCCTACCCAGGAGGACGTGGGGATGGGAATACTGCAGGAGCGACGCTGTGTGTCGTGCTTTCTGAGTAAAGTGTGGGAGCAAATGAAGGGGGGAGAAGAGAAGAAAGGAAGAATGAAAAGAAGGTAGGCGTGTTTTAACTTTTGGCAGGAAGCTTAGCAAAATATAAATACTCATGTGAAGTTATCTTGATTGAAGACAGACAACAGCCAATTGGATGTGTTCGAGGTAACAGTCACTAGTATCACTATTCCTTTATGGCGGTTACTCTTTTTAAATATATGTTCGATGCCGATAAGAATTGATAGTCAACTGAAAATCACATTGTGTAATATATGTGTACATGTATAAACAACTACATATATATATATATATATATATATATATATATATATAAAATTTATGGATGGGTATATACCTGTTATCTAAATATATTTTATACAAATAAGTAAATAAGTATAAGTATTTCAGGAGGGAATCATATATAGTTATATATAAATATGGAGCCATATATTAGAGAAGTAGCTAGATGAATTTATGTTATAAATATATATTACACAAATAAATCTAAATGATAAATGTTTAACTTTGTAAATAACTAGATATATTTATACTATAAACACTGATTTTACTCCAAAACCTATTTATATGATAAATATATAGCTATGCATTATATAAATAACTAGACATATTTCTATTATAAATCTATATTTTATTCATAAACCTATTTATATGATCAATGTGTAGCTACATGTTATATAGTTATATGTAAATATATTTCCTCTTGGAAAATTCCTACTTATTCCAGAGGTTTTCCCTAACCTCCTGAAAACAGGCACGCGTACAGGTGATTGTTTTGTTTTGTTTTGTTTTTTCTGTGGTATTAGGGACGGAACCTAGGGGCATTCTACCTCTGAGCTATACTCTCAGCCCTATTTTGTGTGTGTATGGTACCAGGGCTGGAACCCAGGGGCACTGTACCTCTCAACTATACCCCCCAACCATATTTTTTAGTCTTTTTATTTTTTTGAAACAGGGTCTGACTTTCAGAGGGCCTCACTAAGCTGGGTGTGGTGGCGCACGCTTGTAAACACAGCATTTGGGAGGCTGAGACAGGCATATCACAGGTGTTTTGTTTAGAATCCAGCTCTCTGCTCACACCTCTGTTCTGGGATGTGATGGCCCTTGGCATTTTGTGCAGCAGCGCATGGATCTGTCAGCACCAGCAGGGGCACTCACCCCTCCCTCAGCTCTGCCTGTCTTTCCAGGCTCGGCCACGTTTGCTCAGGAAGCAGAGCCTTTGCTGCCATGGACTTCCAGGCTACAGAGGGCCGTGGAATCCCGAGGATGTGGATAGAGACAGGCAAGCCCGCGGCTTTTCTTGGCAACACCCTGACCTTATTCATAACTTTTCCAGACTCAACTTGATTCAGATATAGATAAGCCTGACTGTAGTCCCATTTCACAGATGAGAAAACTGAGCCTCTACGAGCCTTAAGTGGGTAGGTGTTACCTTGGAACCAACAGCAGGTGTGAGGTGCTTGTTTGCACTGGTCTGTGGTCCTTTGGGGACAAAACGAGTCTGGCCAGGCCGCAGGTCCAAGCCCCCTCTCTAGCCCTGCTGCACTCAGAGACCAGCTCCCTCAGTCACCTGCCTTGGCAGGTGGGTGCTGTCTCTGCTGTGGCGACCATCACCTTGGCTCTGTCCTCCATCCTCGGCAGGAGGGACTAGAAGTCAGTGGAGAACAAGCAGGCACAGCATGTGAAGCTACGCGGGCTCCCTGAGCCTAACATGCTTGCCCTCCGCCCTCGGCCCGTGCCCTCGCCACCTCTCTGTTCCTCCCTCTCTCTAGCTGGGTCTGAAGCATCCCAAGTCCCTCTCCTTGACACAGGCAGAGGAACGCGGCTTGGCTCCCTCACCGGCGTGGCTAGTGGAGTCCCCTCAGTGGGCTCGGGCCTGGTGCAGTCCCTAGGCACTACTTCCTCTCTTGCCCTGGAAATCACCATGAAGGTCCTTGCCTAGGGTTCCCCCTCCTTTCTCCCGACCAGATCTATGAACCGGACCTGTCTTCAAGGGGTAGGCATTTCCTGGTCCGCCAGCTTTATCATGCCTCCCATGACCTATGACTGCACTGCATTCTTGGTTTTTTGCAGTACTAGGGATTGAACGTAAGCATGTGCTACCTCTCAGCTACACTCCCAGCCCTTTTTATTTTTATTTTGAAACAGTTACTGAGGCTGGCTGCAAACCTGCAATCCTCCTGTTTCAGCCTCCCAGGTACCAGGATTACAGGCGTCCGCCACCACACCCCGCTTGCCACACTACATTTTCGTGTTTGTGTGTGTGTAGTGCTGGGGATGGAACCCAGGGGCTTTCTACCCCCGGGCTATACCCCTAACCTATTTTATATTTTTATTTGGAAACAGGGTATCGCTAAGTTGCTGAGAGCCTCACTATGTAGCTGAGGGTGGCTTTGAACCTGCGCAATCCTCCTGTCTCAGCCTCCTAAGTACCAGGATTACAAGCGTGCGCCACCACGCCCGGCAACACTACATTTTTAAACACTTTGGTGGGTCAATTCTGACTGTAGTTCCCTGTCTCCTGATCTGGAAAATAAGCCATGAACCAGACCATGTATCTTAGCTTCATTCTGATGATCTGTGATTCATGCCATACATTACCTGTATTTCTGTAACTGGGCTAGCTTTAAAAATGTAAAGCATGAATTAAAAAAAAAAAGGAAGCTTTACCCTAAGTGCAAAATCAATACCACTTGGGGTAAATAATAGGTAATTACAAAAAATAAATATAATGAACACAATAAAGAGAATGGCGCTGGGAACCATTATGGTTCCAGGGCTCTGGGCCTCTCTGCACTCAGGAGGAGTCAATATTGGAGGGGTTCAGGCCAACCCTCCAGCAGCCTGGGCTTTGCTTCCCGATGGGCCCCAGGAGATGGAGGTACATTTTCTGAGAAGACGTCCCTCACTGCGTCCTGCTCAGCCACCCAAACTCATGAGCCTTCGTATCAGGAACCAGACTCATAAACCTACCCCGAACCTTTATTAGGTATTTCAGAGTTATGCGTAGGAAGGCCCAGAAAGACAACCACAGAAGCCTAACCCTCCATTTATTATAGAAATACAATAACTTCTCCTAGACGCCCCCCCCAAACCATAGCTCTCCCCCATCAAATGGTTCAGCCATATCTAATTTTCCCTGTCACCAGCCCTAAACCACCTTGTCCTCCACGTACCCAACAGGAGAAGGAAGAAATGGGGTGTGGAGAGCCTGTTAGTTATCCAGACCACGAGCTGCAAGATGGGCTAAGCTGGAGTGAAACTTCAGAGCCACCCCGGACCAGGCACTTAGTAGGTGTGTATGCAAGGGTGCATGCACACAAATACACACACATACACGCACACACACACACACACACAAACACACAAACACACACACACAGGCTCTCCCGCATCCCTCTCAGCCTCGATTTGCTTTGGTGACCCCGAACGGGGAACTGCGTTTAGGAATTCATCGACTCCCCCGACATGGTTTGATGCCTTTCCTCAATAGCAAAGCGCCCGGCAACACCCAAACCTCACAACAACCTTTATTAACGAAGCTCCAGGCGCCGTGCGGGGCAGACGCAGGCACACATGCAGACGCAGGCAGGAAATTATTTCTATCAGCTCCAGCTATTTGAAAGCAATTGAAAAGTTTCCATTTGAAGAAAAAGTAATTTGCCTGATGTGAGTTTCGAGAGCTGTTGGTCTGCCCCCACCCAAGGCAGGCTTCCTCGGCTCCAGGCTTTCTACATTTTATTAAACCACAGCTAAGTGGCGTCATGCTGGGAAAATATTGTGTCGCTTTTTAAAGTGATATCATTACCTAATAATTTTGAGAGCTCTACTGTGTTTTTTTTTTTTCTTCTTCCTTAGCAGGAAGAAGAAATGGACCAAATGGACCTTCAGCATCTTAGGAGATAGAGGTAAAGGGTGTGGGCTGGGGCTGGGAGCCAGAAGACATAAAGAACCCTGTTCTGGAGGTCACAGGGAAACCAGCATGCGAATTTGTCTCTGTCTCTGGTTTATGAGGATTTGGAGAAAACCTGAAATGTGGTGTATGTGGGCAAAGCAACTCCCAACCCCAGAGGTAGATTTTCCATGAAGCTGATGAAATGTAACATCCTGTATCTAATTTTAAAATCATAATTTTGATTCTTTTACTTAATGAGCACAATTGCTTTCTATTGCTGCAAGAAAAAAAAGTACTCAGGAGTTGAAAACAATGCCTCTTTATTAGCTCGCAATTCTGCAGGGCAGGGCCCGGTGTTCTTGGCGTGGCTAGGGCCTCTGTCTAGTACCTCACAGAGCTGGAATCAAGATGTCAATTCGTTGACGTCTCATCTGGAGATATTGGGAGAAATCTGCTCCTAAGTTCATGCTATCTATCTATCTATCTATCCATCCATCCATCCATCCATCCTGGCAGCATTCTACCACTGATTTACATCCTCAGCTGTTTTTATTTTGAAACAGGATTGTACTAAATTGCTAAAGGTCTTTGTGAGATGATGAGGGTCTCGCTAAGGTGCTGAGGCTGGCCTTGAATCTGTAATTCTGCTGTCTCAACCTGCTAAGGCAATAAAAAGGATAGCAGGCATGTGCCACCACGCCCAGCTCCAAGTTCCTTCTTGCACTTCCTATGGTTGTAGGACTCAAGTCCTACTGCTCCCTCACCAGCTCTCAGTCAGGGGCAGACCTGTCCTATAGATACTCACATTAATTTTACTTTTCTCTTTCTTCTAGCCAGTGATGATGGGTTAGGTCCTTCTCACTGAAGCTTGGACTTGGTTTTTGTTTGTTTTATTTTGTTTACTAATTGAAGATAATTCTCTGCTTTCAATGGGCCCATGTGGTCATATCAGGACCAAGTATATCATCTTCCCCTCTTAAGGTCAACTGTGCTATATATCATATAACAGCCAGGCATCATGGCACATGTGTATAGTCCCAAAATTTGAGAGTCTGAGACAGGAGGATTGCAAGTTTGAAGCCAGCCTCAACAACTCAGTGAGACTCTTGGTAACCTAGTGAGACTTGTTTCAAAATAAAAATTAAAAAAAAAAGGAGCTAGGGATGTAGCTTGGAGATAGAATGCCTTGGGTTCAATCCCTAGTGATGATAATAATAATAATCATAATCATCATCATCATCATCATCATAATAATAATAATAATAATAAACAACCATGCCTTATGGCAATCTGAGCACAGCAGTGACAGCCCTTCATATGCACAGTCCTAAGGGATACACAGGGTTTGCAGAGGAGAGAGAGACATGGGCAGTCCCGGTGGACCATCTCAGAATTCTGCTTTCCACAGAGTTGCCCCAGTGTGCCCACTGTGTGTGTGCTTATGGCCCTCAGAACTTGGGGTTACCTCTGGCTGACCCAGAAGCTCCCAGCTGAACCCTCCGGTTTTGAATCCTTCGTCTTTTTCAGTCACCTGCTCAAACGCTCACCCCACCCTCCTTCCCCAGCTACCTCCATAGAACTCCAAAATGGAGCTGAGCTGCCAGGCATAATGGTACACGCCTATTATCCCAGAACATGAGAGACTGAGACAGGAGACGTGCAGGTTCAAGGCCAGAGCCCCAACAACTTAGCAAGACCCTATTTAAAGTTTAATATCCCGTATCACACACATACAATAAAGGGCATGTGGGTGTGTTTGTGGAGAAAGAGAGAGAGAACAAGAGAGAGAAAAGGAGAAGAAGAAGAAGATGGAGGAGGAGGAGGAGGAGGAGGAGGAGGAAGAGGAGGAAGAGGTGGAGGAGGAGGAGAAGAGAAGAAATAAAAGAAAAGAAAAAGAAAAAAAGAAAGATGGAGCTGATGGACCTGAGCCCTGGTGGCCATCTTTGGGGGTTTTCTGTCTGGAAATCCCCTTCCTTCTCTCACAGTTCTTGAGATTTCAGGGGTTTGGTCCATATCAGGCCAGGTCTGCATAGCTCAGGCATGGCAGAGGGAGACAGAGAGAGGGAGAGAGCAAGGGCTCTGCTCTCACACCTGGAGGCCAAAAGCAAGAAAGCAAGCAAGGGAATTCATGGACACGAAGACTCACCTCCCCCAGCCACACCCCACTTGCCTAGCTTACCACCCAGTAAATTCATCACGATGGATTTATCTACTGATTAGATCACAACCCTCATTACTGAATTACATCAGCTCTGAACATGAATACATTACCTCTCAGGGGATATTCATAAACTATAACACAGCCCACCTCTCTCTCCCCTCATTTCCTTTACCCTCTATAATCTTAACCCTCAAGAGTAGAAAGAGGATTTGTCAGTTCATCTCCCATCTCTCCTATTCTGGGCCAAGAACAAAAGGCTCTAATCAGTGCCTAATGTTACTGTTATTTCTACAATCCCCAAAGGGGTTTAAACAGGACCCAGGATTGGCAGAGGCCAAGTGGAGGCTGGTAATAAAGCCAATTCTGAATATCGGCCTGAAAACAGAGAATAAGAGGAGTCCTGGGGCTGGGCTGATACCCTTGATCCTACTGAGACTGAGTCAGAACATCCTTGGACAAATTTGTTTTCCATCAATCCATTCATCCATCCATTCATCCATCTACCCATTCATCCACCCAAATATCCAAGCATTCATCCATCCATTTACCCATCCACCCATCCATCCATCCACCCATCCATCCACCCATCTATCCAACCATCCATCATCCATCCATCCACCCATCCATCCATCCACCAACCCATCCATCCAAAAATCTATTCATCCACCCATCCATCCACCCATCCATCCATCCATCCATCCAACAATCCATCCATCCATCCATCCATCCATCCATCCATGCACCAACCCATCCACCCATCCATCCACCCATCCATCCATCCACACACCCACCCATCCACCCATCCACCTATCCATCCATCCATCCATCCATCCATCCACCCATTCATCCATCCATCCATCCATCCATCCACCCATCCATCCATCCATCCATCCACCCATTCACCCATCCATCCATCCACACACCCACCCATCCACCCATCCATCTATCCACACACCCACCCATCCACCCATCCACCTATCCATCCATCCATCCACCCATTCATCCATCCATCCATTCACCCACCCATTCATCCATCCATCCATCCATCCATCCATCCATCCATCCATCCATCCACCCATTCACCCATCCATCCATCCACACATCCATCCACCCATTCACCCATCCATCCATCCATCCATCCACACATCCATCCACCCATTCACCCATCCATCCATCCACACACCCACCCATCCACCCATCCACCTATCCATCCACCCATCCATCCATCCACCCATTCATCCATCCACCCATTCATCCATCCATCCATCCATCCACCTATCCATCCATCCATCCATCCATCCACCCATCCACCTATCCATCCATCCATCCATCCATCCATCCATCCATCCATCCACCCATCCATCCATCCACCCATTCATCCATCCACCTATTCATCCATCCATCCATCCACCCATCCATCCATCCACCCATTCATCCATCCACCTATTCATCCATCCATCCATCCATCCATCCATCCATCCATCCACCCATCCATCCACCCATTCACCCATCCATCCATCCACACATCCATCCACCCATTCATCCATCCATCCATCCATCCACCCATCCATCCATCCATCCACCTATCCATTCATTCATCCACCCATCCACCTATCCATCCATCCATCCATCCATCCATCCATCCATCCATCCATCAATTCACCCACCATATACACATGCATCCTTACATTCACCCACCTATCTATCCGTACGTTCATCTGTCCTCTCTTTCTTTTAAGCTACTTGGGGTTGAGTTTCTGTGACTTGCAATAGAAAGGCTCATACTGATGCTCCATGGCCAACCCCATCCCTCCTCCCATTCGCCTCTCACAAGGGCAGCCTCCCCCTCCAGAAACCCATTCCCTAGTCTCTTCTTAAGTCATGGCATCCCAGGGCCATCTTTCTCTCCTCTTCTGCCCACCCACACTGAGCCCTGCTGAAAAGACACCCTGTTCTTGAAGTCTTCTCACCACCTCTCCCTCACTTGGAATTAATTCTGTACTTTTTTTATTCTCCAGAGACCTTGTTTACTCTACCTACCTTCTAGTTCTAACCCCTTCACCAGCTCTTGGTTATTCCTGTTCACACCCCAATGCAGTGTCTGGCACACAGTTAGTGTCCACTTGTGTATGTGCTTGCATTTGGGGAGGGTAAAGCTATCCACATTCTCATTTTAAGATAAAAGAGAGATTACAGAAAATTCTGTGAGACCAATTCAACATCAAAATCCAATGGTGGTGGCTCATGCCTATAATCCCAGTACTAGGGAGACTGCGACAGGAGGATTTCAGGTTCAAAACCAGCTCACCAACTTAGGAAGGCCTGCAGCAACCTAGTGAGACCTTGTTTCACATTTTAAAAATAAAATTAAATAAAATATGGTTGAGGGTGTAGCCCAGAGGTAGAATGCTTCTTGGTTTAATTCCTATTTTTTTTATCTTAACCACTATAAAGCCTTTCACTTTTTTATCATGTTACCAGTAACATTGTTGTTGGTGTTAATAGTAAGAATAAATCTACACTATTGACCATTGAGTCTGTGCCTTGCAAGGAGGTAAGAGATTAATATCAGTAAGCTACTTCTTTTAACTTTCAGAGCAGTCTCCCAAGGCGAGTACTAACGTGGTGCTGTTCTGTAGGCAAGGTGACTGGAAACTGAGTCCCAGATATGTAGAATGGCTGTCCCCACTCTGTGCACCACTACCGCCCTCAGTCAAGGCCTTTGTGTCACTTGGGGAAGGAAGGAGGGGTGCTGAACTTGAATGTGAACCTGGGTATGAACTTGGGCTCCCTGGGGAGGCCTGTGCATCCAACCTCAGAGACCCCTTGAACAGAGGCAGGCTGGGCCCAGAAGCAGCACCCTCCCTAGCTGCATCCCAGGATGGTTGCCCTGGGACCAAAGCAATGCTCACATCCCAATGTCCATTTCTAGTCACCCCAGTCAGTTGGTCTGGACCATGTGTTTAAACAGGATTTTCTTTCTTTCCTCTTTTTATTTTTTTAAATTGGAAGGGAGCTTTAAATGCTTTGAATGTGGCCTCAGGGACCAGCTCACAGCATGATCTGCATCCCTCCTTTTGAGGCTGGTGTCCCCGCAGCCACATTGCCAGCTCTGTTTTCAATTACAAAAGCTTGTTTGAACACAGGCTGTCACAGAGGCTGTTCAAACAGGCTTTTGTAATTGAAAAAGAGGAATAACAAAAGATTTCTAACCTTCCAAAGCCAGGGCGTGAAGGAGCTGGTTGGGGGACTATGGAACCAAGATGGTGCACCTGTCATCAGAGGACTGGAGCTGGCCAGGAAAGCAGCTCAGGGGCCTTTGCTTGGACTGAAGACAGGGAGTGGGGCATCCAGCACCTTGGACAGTGTCTGCGCAGGTGTAAAAGCCAGAGCAGGAGAGACTGGTTGGAGGCACAAGAGAGAAGTATAGCGATTCCTTGATTCCTTCCAGTGGGACCCAAGGTAATGGCCTCATTTCATTTTTAATTGGAAAAGAACAATCTTTTTATGTTTATATTTATTGGGCATGACGGTGTGTGTGTGTGTGTGTGTGTGTGTGTGTGTGTAACTGCAGACTAAACCCAGGGGCATTCTACCTCTGACCTCTGACTATACCCCTAGCCCTATTTTGTTTTTTTAAACAGGGTCTCACTCAGTTCCTGAGGCTGATCCTCCTGTCTCAGCTTCCCAAGTGCTGGGTACAGACCATGCTAGCTAGTATATATATCACCTTACTTTTTTGTGGTGAGAATATTTAAAATATGTTCTTCAGCAATTTGAAACAGACGTTACATTAGCTATCACCACCAAGCCCTACAGAAGGTCTTCAGACCTAATTCCTCCTATATGAAACCCTGCACCATCTTGCTGAGA
Organism: Muscardinus avellanarius; assembly: GCF_963383645.1. Classification (NCBI taxonomy): domain Eukaryota; kingdom Metazoa; phylum Chordata; class Mammalia; order Rodentia; family Gliridae; genus Muscardinus; species Muscardinus avellanarius. The sequence goes on from NC_137796.1 coordinate 108,744,336, forward strand.
TTTCCCCTTTCCTCCAGGCTCCAAAACCCCTCTGGCAATCACCACCCTCCTCTCCACTTCCACAATCTCAACTTTTTAGATTCCACCTATAATTGAAATCGTGCGATAATTGTTTCTGTGCCTGACTTATTTATATTAGTATAATTTCTTCTGAGTTCATTCATGTTGATGCAAATGGCAAAATGTACCATGGTGACAACTGTACCATCGTGTATATGCACAATGCCCTGTATATGCGCATGCACGACACTCTCAGTGCCCATTCATCTGTTGGTGGACACCGGTTGCTTCTGTATCTTGGCTGTTGCGAATAATGATTCAGTGTACATGAGGGTTTGCAGACAACTCTCTGACACACTGACTTCACAGTCTGGAATATATATACCCAGAAGTAGGACTGCTGGGCCACATGGTATTTCTATTTCTGGCTCTCTGAGGAACCTCCGTACTGCTTTCTGTGATGGCTGCCCTAATTTATGTTCCCACCAACCGTGTGCAAGGAGTCCCCTTTCTCCACAACCTCACCAAAACTTCCCGTCTGTCTTTTTTATATCAGCTAAAATAACGAATTTATATTATTGCTGGGTGGGGCACTGAAACCATCAATACCTGGAGTAAGAACATCACTTTGTAATCAATTGTCATTCAGCATGTTGGAATCCACCAAGCAAAAGTCTCAGTTTGCTACTTGAGTCTCTAAAATTTTCCTATCTCCCTTTTTAATAAAAACAGAGAACATCTCACACTTAGGGCCCTTTAGGAATCTGATTTGAATTTGATAACATTCATTTCTGGTTTTACTTTTTCTTAAGGTAAATGGTCACCATTTCTAATTCAAGTGATTTTTAGTTAAGATTGAATGAGTTTTGAAATACAAAATGAAGACAGCAAGAATCATATTTTGTATGCTATGAATATTGGAAAATAAAAATGTTTGGGGAAGAGAAAATTTGGGGATACTGGTTTGGTCGCAAAGATTATGAATTGTAGACTGATTCGAATATTCACATCCGGACACCACCCACTGGTTGGCCCAATCTGTGTAACCCTGTGGGTCTCCTCTGCAAAGCAGAGCTAATAGAAATGACTGCTGGAAGAACCTTCCCTGACATTTACACAGTAAGCAATCACTGGCTAACTATTTTCTATTATTTTTAAAAATAAGCTCAATGCTTCTCAAACTTAAATAACATCCAGGCTCCCTTTAGAGGGGTAACTATTCTTCTGAATTCACAGGTGATCATACACATTTTTACAAACCCCAACTACATGGCTAAGGGCTTATTTTGGAAACCATAAATCCAAGCACTGCAGAAATAACAAGTGAAGAGATTGAGGTGTAAGTAGCCTTTCTGAGCTCACGACACACGTCATTTAAGACAGAGATGTGGTACAGCCCAAGTCTCCACTGGTGATGGGCTTCAGACAGGGTTGGATGAGATTATGGGCATGAGGCCTGTCTTGCCCACTGCAGGCTTTTGCCATCCCAGTTCATGGCCCCAGTGTGACAACCCTGAATATTATCACATATTCCAAAAGACAGCCAAGAGAGGTAGCACTGTGCCAAGGTTAAGAAACACCAGAGCATTCGGGAAGATCCGGGTTCGTGGACAGCCTCAGCTACTTAGTGAGGTTCTCTGCAACTTAGTGAGACCCTGCTTCAAAATATAGAATAAAAAATAGAGCTGGAGGTGCAGCTCAGAGGTAGAATGCCCCTGGGTTCCATCCCCAGTACCACAAAAAAACACCAAAGGTCCCCATCCTGCTCCCGAGCTACCATGTCCACTGTTTCAGCCAAGCATATTTTTTTTTTTGGTGGTACTGTGGTTCCTGGAAGCCCTTCTACCTCCGGGCTACACTCCCAGACCTATTTTTACATTTTTATTTGGAAACAGGGTCTCCTAAGCCAGCACGTGCAGCTGGCTTCGAACCTGCGCGATCCTCCTGTCTCTGCCTCCCAAGTGCAGAGATTACAAGCGTGCGCCACCACGCCCAGCATCAGCCAAGCATATTTCAAAAGTACGATTTGTAGTAAAAGATGTAATGTCTGTGAGCACAGAGTCAGGTGTCTCTGGGCTCTGCCCATGTGATTAATTAATTATATGCAGATCTTATTTCAGACAGTGTTGGAAGGGATAGGCCCTCCTCGACCTCTCACCTTCCCCCTTTCCAGATTAAGGCTGATGATCTTGGAAATGCCTGGTATTTGCATCATAGCTTTCCTTTGCCCTTCCACCTACCAGCCAATAGAGTTAGAACAAAACCCCAAGCACAGGCAGGACTGACCCAGTCTTGCCCCACCCCATAAGTGAAGGACAGTAGCTAGAAAAGCAGAGAAGGTAACTCCAAATATTTATGTAGAGCAACCCAAGGAAGGTGCCCTTGACCCACCAGCCTCATGACCGGCAACTGCGGTGAGATGCAGCCCACACGACTGAGCCCAGGGGGACCCGGGCAGCCACCCCAAAGCTGCGGAGATGCCAGCACAGAGCAAGTTCTCCTTCAGGAAGGAGGTAGAGCCGCGCCATCTGAGAAGGAATCTGGCTCACTGTGTGGGGGGAGGATGAGGGAGGCTCCTTCCTCCCCACTAACAGCATCGCACCAAGGCCCCTCTAACAAGAGACAGGCTCAGAAGGGGAAGTATGACCTATCCATCTGCTCCTGCCTTGGGGTGACATGGGACACTTTACTACAAAGCCCCAGAGACACAGGGACAAATGTCCATTTTATGCTCTGGCTCCAGAAAGCAGGGACAGTTGTGTGGAAATAGGAATGGGTGGGAGGGCTGTGGGCTGGGGAGAGGAGGCTGAGGGCCACGCCGCCTGCTGTTCAGGTCCTCCTGCCTCCCTGCTACAAGCAAGCATCATCGCGGGCTCCTGGGAATGGGGCAGGGCCATCTAGACTGGCCTTCTGTTGGACATGAGTAAGTTAAAGAATGTATTTATGGCAGCTGTAAGACAGAAAGATGGAGGAAGGTTGAAATGATATTTTATGTGTGTGTGTGTGTGTGTGTATGTGTGTGTGTATGTGTGTGTGTGTGGTGATATGCACATAACACAAAATTCACCATTTTTAACCACTTTTTAAATTTTATTTTTTGGTGGTACTGAGGTTCCTGGAAACCCTTCTACCTCCGGGCTACACTCCCAGACACCTATGTTTTTAATATATTTTTATTTGGAAACAGGGTCTCTTAAGCCAGCGAGGCTGGCTTCAAACCTGCGCAATCCTCCTGTCTCCGCCTCCCAAGCATGGGGATTACAAGCGTGCTCCACCACGCCCGGCTTTAACCACTTTTTTTTTAATTAATTTATTTTTTAAATTGGTGCATTGTAGTCATATATCAATCACATTGGAGTACAAGACTTGAGAGGATATACAAGCACACATCATCCAATTAGCCCTCCTCCAGCCCCCGTCCCATTCCCTCCCCCTCCCTCCATCCCACACTTCTTTGGTGATTTACTTTGATACATTTGTTTATGTACCTCCTACATTTTAAAGAGGCTCCGTCCTCCAGTATTACATACCCTCTGATTGGTCACATTAGTTGCTTCACTATAGGGCCCTTTCTATAGATCAACCTCTTCCTGTTGCCCTTTTCCTCCTAGTTATTGCTGATTAAGAGAAGCGTCTGATTTATATTTTCTGCGATATTTCTCTGTGCATGCTGCGTTGCAAGTACCAATCCCACTCTTGATGGTCCCAGTAGTGGCCTGGCTACTCAGTGGACTGATCCAGACCTCGCTGGCTCACGCAGCGGCCTTGCCTCATGGGAGGACCCAGTTCTGGTCTCGCTGGCCCCTGAACCGGTCAAACCCCTAAGCTGGCTTTGGTCCTGACCTTGGAGGCCGCAGGAGTGAACTTGCCTCACGCCAGGTTCCGATGCTGGCCATTGGCCCCTGCACCGGTCTAACCCCTTGGCAGGATTCCAATCCCGGCCTCGGAGGCCCCAACACTGGTAATGCCTCACGGCAGGCTCCGATGCCGGCCTCACTGGCCCCAGCACCGGCCTAACCCCTTGACAGGCTCTTATCCTGGCCTCAGAGGCCCCAGTACCGGCCTTGCCTCACGGCAGGCTCCGATGCCGGCCTCGCTGGCCCCAGCACCGGCCTAACTCCTCGGCAGGCTCTTATCCTGGCCTCGGAGGCCCCAGTACCGGTCTTGCCTCACGGCAGGCTCCGATGCCGGCCTCGCTGACCCCAGCACCGGCCTAACCCCTCGGCAGGCTCCGATCCCAGCCTCGGAGGCCCCAGCACTGGTCATGCCTCACGGCAGGCTCCGCTGCCAGCCTCGTTGGCCCCAGCACCGGCCTAACCTCTCGGCAAGCTCTTATCCTGGCCTCGGAGGCCCCAGTACCGGCCTTGCCTCACGGTAGGCTCCGATGCCGGCCTCGCTGGCCCCAGCACCGGCCTAACCCCTCGGCACGCTCTTATCCTGGCCTCGAGGCCCCAGTACCGGCCTTGCCTCAAGGCAGGCTCCGATGCCGGCCTCACTGGCCCCAGCACCGGCATAACCCCTCAGCAGGCTCTTATCCTGGCCTCGGAGGCCCCAGTACCGGCCTTGCCTCACGGCTGGCTCCGATGCCGGCCTCACTGGCCCCAGCAGCGGCCTAACCCCTCGGCAGGCTCTTATCCCGGCCTCAGAGGCCCCAGTACCGGCCTTGCCTCAAGGCAGGCTCCGATGCCAGCTTCGCTGGCCCCAGCAGTGGCCTAACCCCTCGGCAGGCTCTTGTCCTGGCCTCGGAGGCCCCAGTACCGGCCTTGCCTCACGGCAGGCTCCGATGCCGGCCTCGCTGGCCCCAGCAGCGGCCTAACCCCTCGGCAGGCTCCGATCCCGGCCTCGGAGGCCCCAGCACTGGTCATGCCTCAAGGCAGGCTCCGATGCCGGCCTCGCTGGCCCCAGCAGCGGCCTAACCCCTCAGCAGGCTCTTATCCTGGCCTCGGAGGCCCCAGTACCGGCCTTGCCTCACGGCAGGCTCCGATGCCGGCCTCGCTGGCCCCAGCAGCGGCCTAACCCCTCGGCAGGCTCCGATCCCGGCCTCAGAGGCCCCAGTACCGGCCTTGCCTCAAGGCAGGCTCCGATGCCAGCTTCGCTGGCCCCAGCAGTGGCCTAACCCCTTGGCAGGCTCTTGTCCTGGCCTCGGAGGCCCCAGTACCGGCCTTGCCTCACGGCAGGCTCCGATGCCGGCCTCGCTGGCCCCAGCAGCGGCCTAACCCCTCGGCAGGCTCCGATCCCGGCCTCGGAGGCCCCAGCACTGGTCATGCCTCAAGGCAGGCTCCGATGCCGGCCTCGCTGGCCCCAGCACCGGCCTAACCCCTCGGCAAGCTCTTATCCTGGCCTCGGAGGCCCCAGTACCGGCCTTGCCTCACGGCAGGCTCCGATACCGGCCTCGCTGGCTCCAGCAGCGGCCTAACCCCTCGGCAGGCTCCGATCCTGGCCTCGGAGGCCCCAGCACTGGTCATGCCTCAAGGCAGGCTCCGATGCCAGCCTTGCTGGCCCCAGCACCAGCCTAACCCCTCAGCAGGCTCTTATCCTGGCCTCGGAGGCCCCAGCACCGGCCTAACCCCTCGGCAGGCTCTTATCCTGGCCTCGGAGGCCCAAGTACCGGCCTTGCCTCAAGGCAGGCTCCGATGCCGGCCTCGCTGGCCCCAGCACCGGCCTAACCCCTCGGCATGCTCCGATCCCAGCCTCGGAGGCCCCAGCACTGGTCATGCCTCCCGGCAGGCTCCGCTGCCGGCCTTGTTGGCCCCAGCACCGGCCTAACCCCTCGGCAAGCTCTTATCCTGGCCTCGGAGGCCCCAGTACCGGCCTTGCCTCACGGCAGGCTCTGATGCCGGCCTTGCTGACCCCAGCACCGGCCTAACCCCTCAGCAAGTTCCGGACCCGACCTCGGAGGCCCTAGCACAAGCCTTGCATCATGGCAGGCTCCAATGCCGGCCTCGCTGGCCCCAGCATCGGTCTAACTCCTCTGCAGGTTCCAATCCCGGCCACGGAGGCCTCAGTAGTGGCCTTGCCTCACAGCAAGCTCCGATGTCAGCCACTGGCCCCGGCGCCCGCCTAACCCCTCAGCAGGTTCCGAGCACTGTCTCTGTGGTTAGTATTTCAAAGGTTCCAGTTGTAATGTATCAGATCTCTGCCTCCCCCGAATATTGGCCACTGGCATTGCCACTGCCTCCACCGTTTCAAATCCTTCCCAGGCTCTTTTTCCACTCTGAATGTTGTCCAGTGTTCCTAAGCATGTGTGATGGTAGCATTCGACATTTGGTGTAATTTCTCCAAAAAAATAAAGTTGGTAAGATCCGGTTTCTGCTTCTCCTGAATACAAGTCTCTACCACCATCGCGAAGAACTCTTTCAACACCGCATTTCTCCTTGGTCTCCGCTAAACTCTCTCCTTATATGTGATGTCTGAGATTCTTAACAATATAGAGAAATAGCAGTCCTCTTTCACGGCGAATTTTTCCATAAGTTCCAGTGCATTTAGATAAGTTTTGTCTGCATCTCCAGTGTCCTGGCATCCATAATGGCTTTCTTACCACCTCTCCGATATTTTTCTTTATCTTTTTTTGCTCTGGGCCCGGTTTCTCCAGGGGTCTGGCGTGCTACTCGCAGTTCGGCCGGGACCCAGAGTCCCGCGATCCGGGCCCCAGCTGGCGTGTCCTGTACTCGACCCCCGCCCAGAACCCAGCGTCTTACTGGGCCTTGTTTCTCCAGGGGTCTGGTGTGCTACTCGCAGTTCGGCCTGGGGCCCAGAGTCCCGCGACCCGGGCCCCATCTGGCGTGCCCAGCCCGCGACCCCTGCCCAGAACCCAGCGTCTTACTGGGTCTGGTTTCTCCAGGGGTCTGGCGTGCTACGCGCAGTTCGGCCGGGGCCCAGAGTCCCGCGACCCGGGCCCCATCTGGCGTGCCCAGCCCGCGACCCCCGCCCAGAACCCAGCGTCTTACTGGGTCCGTTAACCACTTTTTTAAGGGTGAGATTCAGCCCTGGTTAATGCATTTGTGATGTTGTGTGACCATCACCCCGAGTCACTTCTGGAACATGTTCCTTAGCCCCCAATGCCATGAGCAGTCGCCTCCCCCCGAGTCTCCTCTGCCAGCCTCGGCTACCACTGGCCTGCTTTCTCTCTCCACGGGTTTCCCTCTTGTGGACATTTCATCTAACTGAATTATGCAGCACATGATCTCTGGGGTCGAGCTTTTCCTACACAGCACATTTTCAAGGTTCATCAACATTATAGCATGTATCAGAGCTTCATTCCTGTGGAAGGCTCAATAATACGCCACCATATGCAAAGACCACGTTTCCCTTTGGCCATCCACACACCGGTGGACATTTCAGTAGCTTCCACCTCTAGGTTCTCAGGTTGGTTCCCCGGGTTCAGGAACTCTGGAGGAAACCTCAGCTCAGTGGACATTGGTCTGCAGAGGCAGAGGGTCCTGGGGACCAGCACCTGGGGAGGTGAGTTTGGGATGACTATCTTCAGTGGGGTCTGCTGATGGGGACCAGGTGGCAGGATGGCCCCAGACTTCTAACTGGAACAGTGTAAGCAGGAAAGAGAGGGAGAAAGAGAAGGTCTCTGGTACCAGCTCAGAGTTTGCACTGCAGTTTTGCCTAGAGGAGGCTCTAGTGCTTATTGAACCTCCAGTCTCTGCAAAGGAACCTCTTCAGCTGGCCAGACATTGCTTTCCTATCCCTGTGACCCACAGAATCATGGCAGCCTTAGGAAAAGAAGAATAGCATCTCAGTAATGGAGACAAGACAGGACTGAAGGATGGTAGTGGGGTAGATACACGAGGATGGTTCCTGAGATGGTAGGAAGGCCAGGAGGGTCTCCAAGAGTCCCTGAGGGAAACAGCAGAGGGTATGGTGGGCAATACAGGCTGTGACTTCACAACCTGCCCCTGCTACCTGTTCCAATATCATGTGTCTGCAACCCTGCCTGGGCTGAGACTGATCCCCAGGGCCCAACACCCAGACAGCACCCCAGGGCTCCTGTCACATCCACCGAGCATCCCCAGCCTCCATCCAAGGGTCCCCATCCCACAGCCATCGCCACACACAGCCCTTCTGCTCTTTCTCCTTTTTTTCGTTAATTTAGAGTTTATTATTTTTCTTATTTAAATTGTAAATTTCCCTTCCCTGGAAGTCTCGCCTAAACTGGCCTATTACCACTCCATTAGCAGCCGCCTTCCCCCTCTGGTTACAGATTTTTTTGATCGCCTGTATGCATCATTCAGTGCAGAGCAAAATTATCAGCTGCTGCAGCCAGCGCCTGGAGAGGTTAATGCGGAAACCATGGGAGGCCTCATGGGAGTCCCCTGGGGAAGCCAGGGGCCTCAGGAGGATGGCTGAGCTGGAAGAGCCAATGTCTTCTGCCCCGCTCCGAGCACGTCCAGGCAAAACACCGGTGTCTGCCAAGCCCAGTGGTTGCAATGTTTCAAAGGCTTGAATATTTTACATTTCCTTCTGAGGCTGTGCTCACAAGTAGAATGGGAAGCGTTCACCCCTGAATTCCAAATTTACTTTAAGTAATTAAAGTCATTTATTTCCATCTGAATACACTGGGGTTGGAGGAGTTTATGGAAATCTGGGAATGGAGAACGTGTGGAGAAATAAACTTTATGGGGGTGGTTGCTGATTGGAGCAAGGGCTGTAAGTGGTCCAGGCCAGGGCACCTCTCTGCCAGATGGGCTGGGGATCTACACCAAATATGTCTCTCCACTGGATCCTGTGTCCATCAAGGGGACAGAAAATAGATCAGTGGGTGGCTAGAGGCTGTGGAAACCGGGAAGAGGGAGTGGCTGCTATTGGGTTCGGAGTTTTCCTTTGGGTAATAAAAATGTTTTAGAACTAAATAGAGGTGATGGTTACAAAACACTGAATGCACTAAATACCACTGAATTTGATATTTTTAAACGGTTGATTTTATATTATGTGAATTTCTCTTCACTTAAAAAAAAGTTATGGGGGCCGGGCATGGTGGCGCATGCTTGTAATCCCTGCCCTTGGGAGACTGAGACAGGAGGATCGCACAGGTTCGAAGCCAGCCTCAGCTACTTAGTGAGGCTTTCAGCAACTCAGTGAGACCCTGTTTCAAAATGAAAAATAAAAAGAAATAGGGCAGGGGATGTAGCTCAGAGGTCGAAGGCCCCTAGGTTCCATCCCCAGACCCACACACAAAAAAAAAGTTATGGTTTTGCTTTGGGCTGTCAATAGGGTGCCCACATAATTTATCGTCCAGCCTGGAGCAATATGGAGCAGTTTTATTAATTAACCTAGAGAAACATGTATTAGAAGGGCCATCACAGGGCTACATGGCCAGCCCAGCCTTTGTGGAGTGATAGAAATGCTGGACTTTTCCACATTCCCAGGTAAGAAGAAACATCTTATCAGGGCTCCTAGGTATCTGCTGATACCTAGTGATGGCCCCAGATCTTAGCACAGGGAGATGTGGTTGACCTGTGTCATGGTTTGGATTTAGAATGTCCCCAAGACCTCATAGGGTAGGCGGGGCAGCCGTACTGGAGGTGGGGCTTGGTTGTTGAGGAGGGGCCCTTGGGGGCTGTGGTCTTGGAGACTCTATATACAGTCCCTTCTCACCTTGTTCTCTCTCCCTTCCTGCTATGAGAGCAGAGGCCCTTTGCTCTGTCTCTCTGCTTGCAGCTATGTCCTGAGCTCTGCAGGCATGATCCAACCTAACATGGACTGTAACCTCTGAAATCTCTAGAGCTGTGAGCAAATAAACATTTCCTCCTCTATGCTGCAGTTGTCAGGAATTTTGAGTCACAGCTATGAGCATGCTGACTGAAACAGCCCAACAGGCTGAGCATCAAGTGTCACCATCTCAGATTCTCGGGGGCCTCTTTGCATCCACTGTTTGATTTGTCCTGCCTGAAACGGCCTCCTTTTTTGAGCTCCTGCAGATCCATCACTCCTTAGAGCTGGAGCTAACGATGCTTCCTTTCCCTGAGGAGCCACTGTGATGCTGGGGCAGAACCAGGTGTTGTGTCAAACATGGGTCAAACCCGCTCTATTACACCTACCATGGTAAATGTATATGGGCCCCAGGCCCCTTGATCATGACCACCCTAAGGAGACAGAAGACATCTTATTGAAATTTACAATCCTAATGGTACTTGGCTACTTTGAAGGAAACCGTGGGTCACTGATAGATTTTTTTTTTTTTTTGGTGTAACTGGGGATGGAACCTCTGGGCTACACTCCCAGGCCTGTTTTATATTTTTATTTGGAAACAGGGTGTCTTAAGCCAGTAAGGGTGGCTTCGAACCTGCGCGATCATCCTGTCTCCACCTCCCAAGCGCGGGGATTACAAGTGTGCGCCACCGCACCTGGCTGATGGATCGTAATGAAGGAAAGTTATGGTTTATCCATTTGTACAACCTGATTTAGCTTGTCACTTTCTCTCTGCAAGCACTGGCCATTCAGGCCAGTTACCTGGGTATTGAGGTTTGTGGCTGAGCTTTGGAAGATAAACCTGCTGTTGGGATAAAAAACCCACGGGCTGCTGCTGATTATCCCAAATGACTGGGATTTAGACAGGACCTGGTCATGAGGGCTTCTTTAAAAGATGGTCAAGCCAGGCATGGTGGCACACACTTGTATTCCCAGTACTTGGGAGGGAGAGACAGGAGGATCCAGGTTCGCGGCCAGCCTCAACTACTTAGTGAAGCCCTCTGCAACTTAGTGAAATTCGGTTTCAAAATTTAAAAAAAAATAATGCCTGGGGTGTAGCTTGGAAGTAGAATGCCCCTGGGTTCAATCCCCAGAACCACACACACACACACACACAAAATTAAATAAAAATGGTCAACTTGTGTTCCATTTTTCTCAGTTTGGTTTCCAAACTGAGGTTGGAGCCAAAGAGGAGAATCTGTGGGGCAGTTGGAGCAGTCAGAATTTATTACCCATGGGGCCTGCAGGAGGAAGAGGATCCTACCCCGGGAGACTGTAGGAAGGAAGAGCAGTTGGAAGAGAAAGAGGGAAGGAAGGAGAAAAAGAGGCATAGGATGCGGTGATCATAGAGAAGGCCAGAGGCTGGACCATGCAGAGGACTTCCACCATCCATTCTGCATTTGGTAATGATCACTTTGGCTGCACTTTGAGAATATATCAGGGAAAGCATCTAGGGACCCAGATGGGGAGCAAGGGAGAGGCTCTGCAGGTAAAGGGTACACAGGTAAAAGATGGCGCGCATGGACCAGGGACCTGGCCCACTCTGCACTAATATTATTTCCCAATGCCTGGTAGACAAGAGGATGGGGCTTGGGTACATGTACCAAGGAGGTAGGACCCTTCACTCTCTAATTCTTTCCTTCCACCCAAACTGGCCCCCATAGGTGGGAAGAGAACCACTGGTGGATTCCAATCTTCTTCTTTTTTTTTTCATGGTACTTGGGTTCCTGGAAGCCCTTCTACCTCCAGGCTACACTCCCAGACCTATTTTTTATATTTTTATTTGGAAACAGGGTCTCTTAAGCCAGTGTGGCTGCCTTCGAGCCTCTGTGATCCTCCTGTCTCTGCCTCCCAAGTGTGTGGATTACAAGCCAGCGCCACCACGCCCGGCTCCAATCTCCTTTGATGGGGATCATTATCAGGTCTTGGCCAGACACATGACCTCAAGAATATTATATACTGAATGCATCAAGTCTCATAGGCCAGTGAGAGCATTCAACTTGACAGTCACATGCACGCACGGCCCCGAGCCAGTGACGAGCACATAGTGCCCATTTTAGTTGGTCCTGTTTCATCATTGCCAGTGTCATCCTGTGTCCTCGGGCATGTTTTACATGGGCATCTGGATTGAAAGGCAGCCCAGTCCTCCATGGGTGCTCTGGAAGCAAGTGTTCATTGCAGAGGGGTGGAATGAAGACTAATCCACACATTCCAAACTGTAGAGCTGGTTACGATGTGTCTATGCTGGCAGGGTGACAGAAGGAAGGGGCACTAGGGAGCCCCTTGCCTGAACTCATCCCCACCTCTGGGGCACGTGAGGTGCAGGTTGTACCGCCTGCATGGAAGGCAGTTGCAGAAGCCATCTGCTCACCCTGTGGGCACAGCAGAGCTACCCAAGGGTGTGAAACCTTCTCTGTGGGCTGTGAGGATGCCATTTCCCCTCTCTCCCAGCCAATCCAGTGGCTGTGCCTTGGAGAAGTTAATCTAATAAAGCAGCAGCCGAGGAGGCAGTGATAAGCAGCTTAGCTCTGGGGCTGGGGCTGACCTATGAGGCTTTCTCACCTGACAACCACTTGTGGGGCTTTTGAGAAGGGAAAAATGAGAATTATCTCTCCCTTCTGGGAAAGCCCGGCTCTTGCTTCCTCGGAAATTAGTTCCAGGGCTCTGGGGGATGGAGCACTTTCTAATTACAGTGGCCGCATGTTGGGGTTCTGGGTACCCAGGCACCCACAAAAGTCTAAGACGTGTGGAAAATGGTCCAATTTAGACCGAAACAGCGGTCAGGTAGAGGCCTCTTCCCAAAGACTCATCTCTGAGCTTGTCCTTGTGAGCAGAGAGAAAGAGGAAGATAAAGAGATGGGGTGGGGAGAGAAAGGGAGAAAGCACCAGGGAACTGAACAAATACAAGAACCACCTCTGCTGGGGAGGCCAAGCCAAGAGCACGCAGGCTGTTTCAGATGAAGCTGTCTGACTGTTATCGTGATGGGCAAAGCAGTCCGTTCATCTGTGTGAGTGCCAGAGCAACAGGGAGTCAGTTCAGACACTGCTGCATGGATTGTCAAGCATGTTCTTGTTTCAAGCTATCCAGTACCTCCCTCCATTTGTACTTGAGACAGAGCTGAAAATCCTGACGGGCTGCAGGGCTCAGCCTCACACCTACCAGGGGACAGGCATTATGAGACTCTGTGAAGGCTGGAGGGACGAGTGGGACAGCTGCGGTTAGAAGGCTGTGCACAGTTCACAGGCAGCGTGCTGCACAGTGTGAGGAGTTTCATCCCCAAGGCTGATGTCGTGAATGATAACCCAGTGTGGTCAACGTTTGGATATGATGACAAGTTCTTGCTGGCTCACGATGCTCCTGTGGCACATTCATCATCTTCTAAACACTCTAATTGCCTACTAAAAGTAGGTCTTTCCACATTGTTCTGCACCATCCTTTTAGATTCTTTTGTGGCACTCAGGACAACCTAAATGGTACTTGTTTCCTATTTTATGGCCGTCTTCCCTGCTGAGATGTGAGTGCCATGCGCACAGGGATGTTGTTGTCCATCTCCTTCTCGCCTCTCAGCCCCTGGGGAATTAGTAGGTACTGAACCGTGGGCTGAGTGGGTGGATATCATGAAGGCACAAGGATCGGTTGATTTTTAGTCCCTGCGGTACTTCAGCTGTCTCTGGAGTCTTATCTGGAGCAGCCAGTTGAATTGCTTTGACCCCGTCTAAACCACGTGGTAACAAGTAGAAGAAAAGGAAGATGCAAGCCAGGCCAGCAGCAGCCTTGCCCTCTTGTGAGCTGTGACTTAGCAGAGATGCAATAAAATGGTCCATGAACAATGTAGACACTTCATCCCTGGGCATCCATGCCCTGGGCAATCTCCTTTCCTTAAGCACGGACCACCCTAACGACTCACTTTTAATGAACAGAATACATGGCATGTTGCTTATCTCAATTAAAAATTAGGTTGTAAAATGACTGTGACTGCCAACTTAGGTATCTATTGGCTGATTACTGATCCTCTCCTCCTCCTCATCCTCCTCCTTCTCTTTCTCCTTCTCCTTCTCTTTCTCCTCCTCCTTTCGTTCTCTTTCCCTCTCTCTCTCCCTCCCCTTACCTCCCTCCCTCCATTCCTCTTTTTTGCAGAGATACCCAGCAGTTTTAGAGACATCCACTTGGTAAGGGACTGAAGCTGGCCAGCAATCACATGAGCAAACCTGAGTCCTACCAACAGACATAAGATTAGACTTGGAAAGGGATTCTCTGACCTTGGTTCAGCTTTCAGAGGTGACTGCTTCCCTAGCTGACAACTTGCCTATACCCTCACAGTAGAGATTTCTTAGGGGCTCCCAGCAAAGCCACTTTCTGATTCCAGGCTTACCAGAACTGAAGGCTAATAAACATGTGATGTTTTAAGTTGACGGGCTCAGCAATCATTTGTTACACAGCATTGCGTAACCAGTACACTTGGGAGAACAGCGTGTAGGCATGGCCAACCCAGAATGAGGAAGGTTTTTTACATTTTTCTTTGATTGTTGCAGGGCCATGACTTCCTTTGCTCCTGGCCTCCATCACTAGATGAGAAAGCAACAGCTTGGAAGTCTCCTAGAGACTTCATTAGAGTTACAAGTTAATCAAACAGATCTGGTTTGAAGGTGGCCCTGCCAACTGTGAAGTGTGTGGACCTCCAAGCCTTGGTCTCTTCATAATTAGAAAGAGGAGAACTTAAGAAGCTACCTGTCCACCTCACAGGGTTGGCATAAAGAGATGGAGTTCATAAATGCTGACCATGGTACCTGTCGGCTGGTACATGCTAATACAATGGGAGGTGTTATTTTTGTAATAGGGTGGAGGGCTGGCTCCCTACAAGGGCCTGGTGCAAAACTGTTGGTGTTCTGATTGCATTGCCAGAACATTCTGAATGTTGTTTGGAGCAAGGACCTGGTTGTAAACCACCTCAAACCTGGTGGGCAGAGGATGTGAGGAGCTAAGTAAGTAACAGTAATAATAATTATAAATAACCATGGGAAAAGCAAGATGGTGGCTTACCAATCATCCAACCAGGCAGCTCTCGATAATACCTCCATGAAGCTAATTTATACACACACAAAAATAAAAGTCCAAGCAGCACAGAGCTGCTGAAGGCGGCTTGAAAATGTCCTGAGTCTTGTCTAAGGCTGCATACTTGGAGATGCTAGAGTCTGAACTCAGACCCGGGTCTTCTGACCACAGTGAGTTGGCTTTTCCCACGTGGCGAGGTCAGTACAAAGCTGGCCACCTCGCCCAGCCAGCCCTCGGCCCAGCCTCCCCTCTGTCCGTGGGCTCCAAGGCCAGTGCTGGACAAGCTCCTAGCACCTCCCCATGGACTCTTCCCTTTTATGGTTTTTTTTCTCGTTAGAACCTCACTTTGGTTGCCAAGCCAGCTCTCCTAATCTCGTGTCAACTCTGCTGCCTCTAATTATTTCACTGTAATTATTTTTCCTTAACAAAGGAGATAAAACTAATCATAACATCTTTTTGTAAGCCTCCAAGAGTCATGCCTAAATTACTGCACTGATTTGAAAACCCCAGCAAGCAAATAGGAAATAATTATACTTTTATCTGTTTTGGCCGATGTTTTGCCAGATACCTACTAAGTTCTTGTACAAAAACAAGAGGTCATGAGTGGAAAATGACTTTGTCTTGAATGTCCTTCAACTTGGGTGGATGTGCCTTCTGTAACTTTGTGACATCAGGAGATAGGAGGGGAGTTCTGGAGGACTACTGATGACCTCAATGTGTCCTCAGAGCACTGTCCTCAGGGTGGACCCCAATCTCTGATTAGCGTATAGCTGCTTCCTGGTCAGTCCTCCCCAGTAAGGGCTACATGTGTGTTCATTAATGAGATACAAAGTGAAGACAACTAACTGCTGGTGTTTATTATACACTTAGAGTATACTAAGCATTGTTCTGGGAAATGGGCACACCTTGCCTCATTTAACCACGACTATAGCCTAAGAGGTCATCATCTGCATGCTCCTTACACGGATGAAGCCCAGAGAGCCCGAGTCACTTAGCCAAAGCCATGAAGAAAGCAATCACTGGGGATGGGTCTGCAGTTCACATCCAGCTGCCCCTGAAATGCCTTCCACTAATCTCCATTCCATGGAGGATGGGGGAATCGGTGGACCTCTATTTTAGAGATATGCCAATGGCCTCCTATCTCTAGACTTCTCCCATGGAGATGCTTGCCATAGTCTGAACATTCCTGTGCCCCCTGAATTCATATGTTGAAACCCTGACCTCCAAGGTGACAGTGTTAGGAAGCGGGCCTTGGAGAGGGGATGAGGTTGTGGGATGGAGCCCTCAAGAATGGTACCAGTGCTCTTATTATAGGGCCCCTCCTACCAGGTAAGGATGCAATTAAAAGGTGCCATCTATGAACCGGGAAGTGGGTCCTTGATGGGCACCAAATCTGCTGGCGTCTCCATTTCAGTCGTCCAGCCTGTGAGAAGTAACTGCATCATTAAGAAGCCACCCGGGGTAATGGCGTTCTATCCCAGCAGCACAAACAGACTGGGCTGTGCCTCTGCACCCCCTCAGAGGGATTAAGCGCATGGTGCAGTACTGGTGCACTGGGGGCTCTCTCTACACACCAGCTCTTTTGCCATCTAGCCCTCTTCTGATGGAAGGATGTAAACACATGCTCAGCAACCCAGGGCTGGAGAGTTAGAGACCAGCATGGCGCCCCAGGGAAGATGCGCTTATCACAGCAGCGAGAGGTCTCTGAAGATCCGACTGTGGTGTGAGATAAGGGACCGGGAACCTCAGCCCTTCAGATCTTCAAGTGCACAGCAGAAAACCTGCATCTGCCATGACTCTAGATACACAGCAGTGCCAGGAAGTTCTTCTGGGGCTGAAAATGGGCGGCACAGTCTGAGAGCGGAGACTCAGAACGGGGATCCACCAGGTGGCCTGGAAGCTCCTTCTGCAGGTGGGACCCCCTTCTGCCCCTCCCCTTGGTTCTCACACAGCCAAGTGATGGCAGCGTTTGTTTCTGCAGTAGCAGAAGCTAACCAAAGCTCCAAGAGCAAGTACTTTATTTGGTAGCTTATTGCAGAGAGGAGAGCTAGAAAAAAAATGTATAATTTACATTGTTAAGCCAGTGCTCACTGGGTAACTGGGGCTGGACACCACAGTGGAGTATTGAGGCCAGAGTCAGGGCTGTGTTGCTGTAGGGGAAAGATCTGAGGTGTTGTACACCAGATGCCATCTATCCTGGAACAGGGAGCATGTCCAGGGGGACCTGAAGTGCCATTGCTTCCAGGCAGCACTACATAGAGCTGCTCAGTGGCCCCCAAAGACGTCCTCAGGCAGTAAGAACAGTGCTGGCAGCATGATCCAGGGCAATGTGCACCCCAGTGGTAAGCATGGGAGCAGAGCTCTGGGGAGGGACAACCTGGAGTGAGGACCCCACTCCTCAGAGCGGGAAGCCACCTTGGACAACATCTTCCCTTCCTTTGCTGGCCCAGCCCTGACTCAGCCACCATCTTCCTCTCTCTTAGCCAGTGTCCAGGCTGCTCTCTCCCTCCTTGTTCATAATATTGAACTTGGTACTGAGAGATTCGCAGATGTACCTGGGATTATTTGAACTGTTTCCTTTGTCAAGACTCCCCTTTCCCCTCTCCATCTCCCTCCCTGAACCCCTTCTTCCCACTACTCTACTGGTCTCTCTTGACATTTACCTGAGGTCTCTTTTGTTCCTGGTTGCTCTCTACCTTCTTCATATTAAAGAAAACTTATGACTCTTGACTTCCTAAGACTGGCTGATCTCAGCATAATATTCTCTAGTTCCATCATTCCCCTGCAAATGACATAATTTCATTCTTGAGTAAAATCTCCTTGGTGTATATACCACAGTTTGGTACCCCATTCATCTGTTGATGAGCACCTAGGCTGGTTTCATAATTTTGGCTATTGTGAATTGCTCTGTGATAAACATGGATATGCATATATCACTGTAATGGTCTGACTTTAATTCCTTTGAAATGATATCAAAGAGTGATATCGCTGGGTCATGCAGTGGTTCCCTTCCCAGTCTTCTGAGGAGCCTCCATACTGATCTCCATAGTGGTTGTAGTAATTTATAATCCCATAGTGCATAACAATTCCTATTTCTCCATATCCTTGCCAGCATTTGTTACTGTTTGTCTTCTTGACGACTGCCAGTCTAACAGGAGTTAGACGGGATCACAGGATAGTCTTGACATTTTGTTTATGCTGCTTGAAGGCAGAAGGTCAAGCATACTGACCCTCAGCTAAGTGCCAGCTGAAGGCAGGATGTCTTCCACCCAAGAGGGCCCTTGCACCAGCTGGGCCTGAGGGACATTGGAAACCATCCCGAGCAGCTGGACAGAAGACTTCATGGACCCTGGTGCTCTGGTTTCCTAAGAGGGTCAGTGGAGGACATGGTCAGGTTGCTGGAGATGTCCGTGCTGTGCCTGTCCATGCTGAGATTGTGCACTCTCCTTCTTACACCTTGCTTGGTGAATGGCCCACCCTCCAGCAACTGAACTGCCCAGTGGACCTCAGCTGGTGGACAGGCTGGACTCCATGTTGGCTTCACTCACTCAGACTCAAATAGAAAGGAACGCCATCGATCTGCTGCAACTGCGTTTGCCAGTCAGACAGAGGGGGCTAGCAAAGTGTGAGCATCTGTAGAGCAGCGGGGGCTGACACCCCTTCCTCAAAGAGGCCAGGCTTCTGTGTGTGTGATATTGAGTTTCTCTGAAATTTCTTTTTTTTAAAGAGAGGGACCAAGTTTATCTGTTTGATCTGATGTACCATAATGCCATACACCGGGTGGCTTATATACAACAGAAACTTCTACCATTCTGGAGTTGGCGCCCAAGATCAAGCCTCTAATGGGTTCAGTGTCTGGTGAGGCACACTTCTTGGTACACAGACAGCCATCTTCTTGTTGTTCCTTTACAACAAGAAGGCCCAAGGGAGCTCTGCAGGGTCTCTTATCCCATTCATAACGGCTCTTCGATCATGACATGTCCACGTCCCCAAGGCCTCACCTGCAAATAACCTTGCACTGGAGACTAGGGTCTGTATGAGTCAGCTTAGAGTCACTATGGCCAGAATGACTGACAGGAACAAGGTAGGAGGGAAAGGTTTATCTGGGCTCATGTTTCAGAGGCTCAGTCCATTGTTGGCCAGCTCCAAGGCAGAAACATGATGGTAGAAGAGTGTGGTGGAGAAAGCTGCTCAGCTCATGGCAACTGAGAAACAGAAAGAGAGAGAGAGAAAGGGACCAGGAACAGATAGGTTTAAAGCCAGAGCCCAGGAACCCACTTATTCCAGCCACAACCCACCTACCAATGTTTACCACCCAGTAAATCTACTCAGGTTATTAATCTATCAATGAGTTCGGACACTGATGAGGTTAGAGCCTTCATGACTCAATTATTGCAGCTCTGCACATGGCTGCATTGCTAACACATGAGGTTCTGGGGAACAGTCTGGATCCAAATCATAACAGGTATCAGCATATGGATTCGAGGGTGGGAGGACACAAATGTCTAGTCTGCAGCAGGGGCCCAGGGTTTTCATTCCTACAGACATCAAATTGAAATTAAGAGTTTGCAGTGTCCCACCCAACGTGGAGTTCTGAGAGTGATGGAATAGCGATGAGTTCACATCTGGGCTCACTGCCCACTGGGCACATCTGCATAGTTTCCCCCAGTGGAGTCATGCCGCGCCAGGCTGCCATGAGGCCCAAGCTGCCTGGACACGCGTGCAGTGCCCAGCACACCCCAGTGCATGAAGTCACATGGCAGGAGCGAGGCAGGTCCTGGCTCTCCACAAGCCCAGCCCCTCAAAGAGAGAGGAAAGGTGTGGGGCTCATTGTCACACCAAGTACAACAGAACCGCAAACATGCCCTGTGTCCTGAAGGACAGCAGAGTGGTTCTGTGAGAACCATGTCAGATAGAAAGCCAGTTGTCATATTTCTTTCCTTCTATGGACACTTAGGGAGACTCGTCATCAGAAGATTATGGCTCATGGTTGGACCTAGAATATGAGGCAGAAACTCCAGTATCTCAATTCCTAATCTCTCTCCTCCCCTTCTTTCCTACCTTCTCTCCTTCCTTCCCTCTTTCTTTTTGTGGCACTGATGATTGAACCCAGGAGTGCTCTACCACTGTCTTATATCACAACCCTTTTTTATTTTTTATTTGGAAATGAGTCTTGCTAAGTTGCTGAGGCTGACCTTGAGCCGGCAATCTTCTTGTCTCCGCCTCCCAAGTACTGGGATCACAGGTATGTGGCCTCACAGCGGCCTCTACATCTCATCCCCTTTCACCTGCAGGAAGTCACTGCATCTGTTCCTGTTTCTCCTAAGCCACTCCAGGTCAATAAGCTGCACAGTTTCCAAATTTTAAGGGACCACAGAAATAATCCACCAAATGCATGCAGGTGTCTATCCCTCATGTCTCTGGGATACTCTGCAGCCTCTGGCTTGAATATCCCCCAAGTGATGGCGTGCTTACTCTCTCCTTGCTCTACAGATGGCTTCAGTAACTCTCTGAATTATGAAAGTGTGGTTTCATTAGCCCAGCTGCTGTGGTCAGCAAAGCCATGGACACCAGCCCTCGATCAGGATGCCCCCACTGGAAAGCACCCCTGCTAAAGGCTGTGCCTTTTCCTGAGGCAGCGTGGAGGTAGAGATCTGCCCTGTGGCTCTGGTGTGGAACAGTCGCCAGGAGTTATTTCTCTTTACAATTTTCCACGCCTGGAAATGGTGCTATGACTCAATGTCAACCTCTGCCTAATTCCTGCTTGTCAGCTCCCCTCCATAGTCATTGGTAAAAAGGCTCCTCAATAAATCATGTGCATATGCTAGCCAGCTCAGAGTCCTGCGTGTAGTATGTGTGCGCGTGCACACGTGTGTGTGTGTGTGTGTGTGTGTGTGTGTGTGTGTGTGTGTGTGGTGATGGTGTTGCTGGGAATGGAACCTGGGCCCTTGGGCATGTCTATACCACTGGCTCACTGTACCCCAGCACCCAGGCCCACTGCCTCAGATACCCCACCTGCCACACATCTGGTTCAGGGAAGGAGCAGGAAGCAGAACCCAGATCCAAACTCCCAGTCCAGTAGCAACGCGTGGGAAGAGCCTGCTGGGGCTGCCACCATGGCCACAGTCTGTGAGCTGAGAACACAGATGTTTACTGACTCACTGGCTCTATAAGCTGAAAGACCTACATCGAGAGGCTGGCTGAGTGAACAGAAGATCCCCTGCCTGGCTCCTGGGGGCTTGTGGTGATCTCTGGAATATTCCTGTACAAACATCTGCTGTCCCTGCCCTCGTCTTCCCTGGGCAGCCCCCTGTAGCGTCTGTGTCTGAATCTCTCGGTTTTACAAGGAAACCAGTCATCTTGGATTAGCAGCCCTGCCTACTCTAGTATGAGCTCATCTGAACTAATCACATCCGCAGCGACCCTTTGCCAAATAGGGCCACAGTCTGAGGCACCGGGGTCAGGGCATCCACAGCTGAATTCGGGAGGGTATGACTCAACTATAACTCATTTCCTCTCAAAGAAAACAGGAGGTAGGTGTTGGTTCCAGCTAAGGCACAGGAGCAAGGCATGTGGCCCCCCTATAGCCAGAGCAGGCAGGTGCCTGGGAACAGCATCCTCCCCTGCCTCGGTGCAGCCCAGGGACCCCTCTCCAGGCAGGCTTCTGGCAGCCACTTTCCACAGTAAGAGCTGACAAGAGGGTGACCATGCCTAGCTTTCAGTTAGGGGGAAAGAGTATAATTCTGGCGTGCTCTAACAAAGTACCATGGACCAGGCAGCTTAAACAGACATTTGTCCTTGGCTACACATGCCATCTTTTCTTTTCTTATTTTCCTTTGACACTAGGGACTGAACCCAGGGATGTTCCACCTCTGAGCTACATCCCAACCCTATTTTGTTTTAAATTTTGAAACAGGGCCTTACCAAATTGCTGAGCATTTCTCTAAATTTCTGAGGCTGCCCTTGAACCTGTGATTCCCCCCTACCTCAGCCTCCCAAGTATTGGACTTCAGGTATGTGCCACACGCTCGGTGCCATCTCTTTTCTGTGTCTCCTAACATGGACTTTCTTCTGTGTCCTAATCTCTTTTTTTGTTTTGTTTTGTTTTTGTTTTTTAGTACTGGAGGTTGAACCCAGGGACATTCTACCTCCAAACTACACCCCAGCCCCTTTTTTCTTCTTTGTTACTGAATTCTGAAACAGGGTCTTACTATGTTGCCGAGGGTCTCGCTAGGTTGCAGAGACTGGCTTCAAACCTGGAATCCTCCTGTCTCAGCCTCCCAAATACTGGGATTACAGACATGTGCCATCATGCCCAGCCTAATCTCCTCTTAGAAGGCCCCCAGCTATGTTGGAGTAAGGCCTACTCCAATGTCCTGATTTTGCCTTCATTTTTTTTTGGGGGGGGTGTTTGTTTTTTGTTTTTCTTTTTTTTGTTGTTGTTGTTCTTTTTTTTTTTGTATGTTTTTTTTTTTTGTGGTACTGGGGTTCCTGGAAACTCTTCTACCTCCGGGCTATACTCCCAGACCTATTTTATATTTACTTGGAAACAAGGTCTCTTAAGCCAGCAAGGCTGGCTTAGAAGCTGCGCGATCCTCCTGTCTCTACCCCCCAAGCGTGGGGATTACAAGCGTGCGCCACCACGCCTGGCTTGTTTTGATTTTTTATGGGTCTGGGGATGGAACACAGGGGCATTTGACCTCTGAGCTACATCCCTTGCCCTATTTTTTTATTCTGTATTTTGAAACAGGGTCTCACTAAGTTGCAGAGGGCCTAACTAAGTAGCTGAGGCTGTCTGCAAACTGCGATCCTCTGGTCTCAGGTTCCCGAATGCTGGGATTACAAGTGTGCACCATCACGCCCGGCTTTGGTTTTGCTTTAGGTGCCACTTTAAAGATTCTGCCTTCAAATACAATCATCACCTGAGACCTTAGGGCTTGGACATATGAGTTTTGAGAGCCGAGACATGATGAGCTATCACAGGAAGACAGAGCACGCCATGGTCTTAACACAGTGTCTGACTTTTTCACATCCATCCCCACCCACCCCACTTTTCTGTCCTGGAAGCTTTTAGCCCTGAGGTTTCCATCTTTCTTGCCCTGAGGACAGTGTGGGAAATCCACAGACCCTGAAACAAAACTGGCTCCTAAACACACGTCCCCAAGCGACAGAGACGTCTCCGCAGGAAGCGGGCATCAAAGTCGAGGGGAATCTTTGTATGCTGCTGGCCTGACTTACAAGGTAAAGTAGCATGCAGATTTCTTATTTAATAAATTCCCACAGAAAATTAGTTTTTCACAGTGGGGAGAATTTCAAGGCTTGCTGGGTTGAGCGGGCAGGATCTAATCACTGTTGAGGCTTTGTACATACACCAGGCATTGCTGATCTCCGAGTGATCCAATTACTCTGCGGAGGACCGTGCGCCTCACCTGCATACTAATCACGAGACAGGGGAGCAAGAAACACGCCGGCCTTTTCGGGAAGCTGCAGACACACATGGCTCCCTTGCTGACCTTCTGCCAATTACATTCATCTCAATTCTATTAGCTCATCTTTTGCCCAAAGGTGACATGTGCCCGGCTTAGAGGGGAACGTGCCTTATCCAGCTTCCCTCAGCCATGGGCAGGGGGTGCCAGGTCCCGTGAGCACAGGCAGGGCGTGCACCCTCCGAGGCTCCAGAATACCACACTTAGGGTCCCTGGCAGTGGAGACTAGGGAATTCAGAGGATGCATTCACCCTAGGGAACGGGGTCGTGTCTTTACTGGACTAAACCTAGCAAGGTTGCATTTCTAGGTGGGATGAGAAGAGACCAAATGAGAAAATGGGGTCAGACCCTTGAGGTCGAGTATGAGTTGCATGATATGAGGTGACTTGGAATAGACAGATTTAGTCTGTGAAGCCTCTGAGGTTTTCTGGGGAAATGAGGCGACCCCCTCACATGGGTCAGACAGACCTAAGTTTCTGCCACCCTCCTCTTCCTATCTGCTTATCATCCGCTTGCTTCTATCCACATGAGCTCTGGTCATTTCATGGACCAGATGAGAAAGGAGGAGAGAGAACCAGAGTCAAGTAAATGCTCCCCTCCTGCAAAGGAGCTTGGAGCCAGCGGGCGTGGTGCAGCTCTGAATAACCTGGAAACGTGGGGATGGGAAATGCACGCCTGAGATGCAAGTAGTAAGTCACCTCAAGTCCCAAGCAGGTCGGGGCCCCCACGCCCAGTGGTAGAGAGTACAAAGGCTGCTCGTGTTGTAGGGAAGTTCAGGATGACTGACCAGAGCTGAAAAACATACCCAAGATAGAGAAGGTCAGCAGTGTGGTCATTTCATTTCCATAGACTGAAGAGTCTGGGTGGACAACGTTGAGAGCTAAGCTTTGCATTCAGTGTTTAATAAAAGAGTGGCCATGACGGGCCAGCTTCTGGGCTTATAGCCGAATGGAGAAGGATGAGTGGGAATGGGAGAGGGACTCTAGCAAAGCCTTTTATTTTGCCCATAGTAGAATGAAGGATTGTTGCTGCAAAGAAAGGCAGCCTGGCATTACTCTATGGGAAAGCAGGGGCTGAGTGTCATTTGGTTCATTCAAAGTCTAGCTGTGCTGTTTGTCAACAGTGGTTCTTGGGACGAGGTGTTGCCTGGTTCCGAGTCAGTCTGCTCAGCTGTGAGGTGGGAATGTTGAACTCAAATGGTCTTCTGTGTTAGTAAGGGGAAACTAGTTCTTGGAATGCTTCTTGACTCGTGACAGTGAATAATGACGGGCATGTGGACTCGCGATAGGTGAACGATGATGGGCATCTGTCAGGACTTGGAGCTTACAGTCCCATGGAGGGAATGTCATTTGTTCAGTGTACAAACACCCATTGTGCCCTAGTTGTTATAGACCTGTAAACATGAATAGGTAGGACTAACGATGGGAATTCCAAGTTGGAATAGCAGCTCTGAGAGTTCACAGGGAGGGCAAGTCACTGCTAGGTGGAGAATCAAGAAGGCTCCCCACCCACAAGAGTCCTGAAGGTCCAAGAATGACTGGACATGAGAAGATGGAGGGAGTGGCTCCCAGGAGAGGTGGGACCAGGAGCAGAAGCATTAAGGTTGAAATAATGAGGATATCTAGAAAGAAAAGAGAAAAGGCCCATCTAGATGAGACTTGCCGTGTGAATCAGTACCACCCAGCAAAAATTCCTATGGGTGATGGAAACTTCCCAAATCTTTACTGTCCAGTAGGGTAACTGCGAGCTCTGTGTGGCCACTGAGCACTCAGAGTAGGGATGGTTTGACTGACAGCCTGAATTTGTAACTGTAACTCATTTGAATTTAAGTTGAATACACACATGCAGTAAGCGGGCGCCATACTGGTTGGCCCAGGTGAGAAGGGAAGTTGTGGAGAAACAGCTGAGTTGGAATCAGATCATGGTGGAGAGCCTTGAACGCTATGCCACATGTTGTACTCAATCTCAGATCCTGAGACATTGGGGCTCAGCTTTAGGACATTGCTGGCTACAGTGTACATGATCAATTCCAAAAGGCGACCCCAAAGATGAGGGTACTGCATAGCTAGGCACTCCCTAAAGTTGTCCAGAAGGGACATATTAAGAGTCTGTCAAAACCAATGACAGGGAGCACAGATAGCAGAGAATGGATGCAAGTATCAGCCTCCATGAACAGCCTCTGAGGGCTGGTGAGTGTAAGGGTCAAGGGAAATGGAAGACACCGGGGCCGAGATGTGAATTCTGGTGTCTCGGCTTCTCCTGCGAGCCATCATGAGACAGCAAGATGGGCTCGTGCAGCGCAACCACAGAGAAGAGGCAGGTATCTCTGAGAAGAAAGGCTGTGACTACAGAATAGAAGGACACTTCCTCTTTTCTGCATCTCATGCACCTGCCACATAGAGCCACTGTGCCGATAGATTCTCCCAGAGAGAGATTTCTCTCCACAATTTCCCCAGGCAATCAGAGCCATGTAGACTAGACTTTTGGACATCAGAGCCCTGGGGATCTGGTGGAAGCTCCTGTGGCCTCCTGGGTGTCAAAATGATAGCCATGGCTTCTTCCAGGGCAAAGAGGCTAATTCGGCACTCTCGGCATGGCCCCTCCTCCCATGTCCTTCTCAGAGCTGGCTGCCAGGTCCCCAAGAGCCCCGCATGACTGGCTGAGGAGCGGTGATTTGTTTTTGTCCTATTATCTTCTTTAAAGGACAGAAACAGATTGCTGAGCTAGAGGGATGTCCTGGGGAGAATACGGATGAGGAACCGGCTGCACAGGACTGGCGCAGGGAGCATGCTGGGAGCAGGTGTGGACAAAGGTCTCCTGGTGGACTGCTCGTCTGGGCCAAGAGGGTGAGGGAAGACATAGAATCTCCATTCCTATAGGCACACCTGCTGGAATAAATATCTTTGCAGAAAATATGATGGTTTAGAGACTTCTTTTTCTTCTCCTCCTCTGCTTTCTTTGTTCACATTAATACACATTTATGAATCGATGATCAAGGCATTGGTCATCTACTCTGTGTCTTTCATTGTGTTAGAATCCAAATGCACCTTGGTGACAATACAAGACAGAGCCTCCCACCCCACCCCCAGGAAGCTCAGGGCAATAAGAAAGCTCAGTCACAGCTGGGTGCCGTGGTACACGTCTATAATCCCAGTACCTGCTGAGACAGAGGATCCCAGATTTACACTCAGCCTTAGGAACTTAGTGAGACCTTGTTTCAAAATAAAATAGGACTGGGAATATAGTTCCAAAGTATAATGCCCCTGGGTTCAATCCCAGGAACCACAAAAGCAAAAAAGAAAAAGAAAGAGGAAGACAGGCAGGCAGGCAGGCAAGGTCAGTAGTAACTGGTGAGCTGCCCAGTAAAAGTGTCATTGCAAACTGAGATCCTGCTGCAGAAGGAATTCTTGCCACACCTAAAGCATGTCCATCCAGGCACATCTGCAGAGTGACCCTTCGGTGTGCTGGAATCGTCTGGGGCCACACCGTGCATGGTTGTAACTAGATGATCCAGCATCAATGATGAGACCTATCACTAAGGAGGTTTACAGGCCACCGGATTCCTGACATCAGTGTGGTGCCCAGTCTTGTGCCCTTTGTGGTCATGAGCCAGTGTGTCTGGTCTGCTCCGTGAGCCCCACTGGCCTGGCTCCTTCTTGCCCGCTGAGCGGTATACTTGGCTCTATCAAGACTACCTTGACGATCTTCATTAATTTCCCATTCACTGCACCCTGATCATCACTCAGATGCAGACTCATTGTCCCAGAGAGCTGTCTTTGCTCAGGGGATCAGGTCAGTCTCCCACCAAAAGGAGCTTCAGCAGGAAAGGGTCTCCTTCCGAGCTCCTGCCACAGGTGTATGTATTCACTCACGTGATTTCTTTTTTCTTTTTTCTTTTGAGTGTGATCTCTTCCTGCTCAGTCTGAGAAGATGGAACCATGTCCGTATTTCTTATCACCATATGTCCTGCATCTGAAAAGCACTCAAGGACTCCTCAGGAACTATCTGTGATGTGAACTGAGGAGAGGGCCACTATAGTATAGCGGAGAGTGGTGGGTAAACTCATTGCCAAGTCAGAGGCTCAGGCTCTAATACTGGACCTGCCACTGACTGCATGACCTTGGGCAAGTTGTTCACCCTCTCTGTGCCCACTTTATTCACCTGCTTTAAAATACCATTGCAAAAAGAGCCAATATACGTTAGCAGTGCACACCTTTAATCTCGGCAACTTGAGAGGCCGAGGCAGGAAGATCGCAGGTCTGAGGCCATCCTAAGCAACTCAGACCCTATCTCAAAATAAAATATAAAAAGGCTGAAGATGAAGCTTAGTAGTAGAGTACCCCTGGTTCAATCCCCAGTACTGAAAAGATTGTCCTTACATGTAGGTGCCCCCAAAACACATTCAGCTGATGTCTCTCCTCTCTGAAGGTCACACAGGGCAGTGGACTCTGGCCCCTGAATTCCTCTCCAGAGGAGGATGCCGTTGAGGTCTGGGGGACTTTGCATGAGCAGGAGGCCCGGGAGATCTTTCAGAACCACACCAACCCCTCCTCTCTCTGCCTTTAGGCAGAAAATTTGGGATCTTTCTCTGTGAGACACAAAGGCTATTTCTCAAATTCCTGGCCTTCTAGGGAGGCCCATTTGGAGCTGCAAAGCTCACCCTGGTATCAGTCTGAAGCCAGTCGGCACAAAGAAAAGGGAGCCTGATGAATCCCAACAACAGGCCTGATTTACGGGCTGCCTACTGATATGATCTCACACATGGCTATGATCAGGCTGAAAAAATAAGTGGGAGGCATCAGTGGCCTCTTTCAAATGAACGCTTGGTCTCTTGGGAAAGTTGCATTAGGGATGAACAGGTTTGTCCTCTTCATCCCGACCAAGAGAGGCTGCAGGGGCTTGCCGCTGTCCCTGGTGCTGAAGCAGGTCCCCCAACACTTCCCTTTCTCTAGTAAATGGAGCAGACCTGGGGGTGGCTACCCTGTGTTTCCCCCATGTGGTTCTGCAGATTCAAAGCCAATTTTTGAGAATAACATTGATCTTACCCACATGTTTCCCATGAGGTACCGATGATAGGAATATGGAATGTCAAAGATTTATCGTCTCAGAGCCTGGCGGTGGGTGGATATGGGTTTGAAGGAAAGAGGCAGAACGGGGTGGTTGTTCTGCTTAAAAGGGGATGGGCAGACTTAAGTGGAGGAATAAGAGCCTTCTGGATTCCAGAAAAGGAATAGGGAGGTTATAGAGGAAGATGGGAGGGAGGAAGGGAAGGAAGGGGGAATGAGATTCAAGTAGCTGCTAAAACGTAGAGGAAACTGGAAGTGAATTGACCACATGTGGGAGATACAGGAATGTCGGTGCTTCACTTGACAACCTCCAGTGCCCCGCAAGGGCACCGCTCCCCAGTCACAGAAGGCTGGTTCCCTCGCTCCCAGTGGAAGTCCTTTCGCCCAAGAGGCCTTGCCTGTTCTGCTCACCCTGGATGTGACCCTCAGCCAACATCATGGTGGTACAAGAGCTCTGAGGCCCCTGTCTTTGAGTAGGATAAAATCTGTGGTGCTGTTCGTGATCCTGAGCCCCCTGACCCCTGCGGAATCCACCTGGGCTAGATTCCTACTGAATCCACTCTGCTCCTCCTCTCCTTCCTTCCTTCCTTCCTTCCTTCCTTCCTTCCTTCCTTCCTTCCATTCTCTCCCACCCTTCTTTTTTGGTACTGGGGATTGAACCCAGGGGCATTCTACCTCCAAGATACACCCCCAGTCCTATTTTCATTTTTATTATTTTTTGAAAAAGGGTCTTGCTAGGTCACTGAGAGTCTCCCTACGTTGCTGAGTCTGACCTTGAACCCACGATCTTCCTGTCTCAGCCTCTCAAGTACTGTGATTCCCAACACATGCCACCATACCTGGCTCTTTTTATGTCTTTCTTCTTCTTCTTCTTACAGTCACTTTCTTCTGAAACCACTAGCCCAATACCAACAAGAATTCCCTCTCTGGCTCCATTGTGGGTGCACCTAACCCACTCCCGGGCATTCTGCACTGTGGTTCATGATATTATTTTTTCCATGTCCCCATTCCCTGAAAGGCTTAGGAATAGAGACTTTATGTTTTTTTTTAATTTAGAAATGTACCTGTGGGTTGTGATAATATTCTGATGTTAGCTTTAAAGTTCAGCAAAACATTTAAAGAGCTTTCAGTTTGTAATTAAAATAACAGTGAGCGATGCAATGTATCGATGCATGTGTTCTAAACTCTCTTAGGTTCTTGACACAGTGTAATTCCATTTGATTCTTCTAATAGCCCTAAAAGATGCCTCCTTTTATGCAATAAATGAGAGATCTTCTAAAGACACAAATGCCTTCACACACACACACCACACACACACACACACACACACACACACACACACACACACACACACAATATGCTAGTGGAAGAAATGGCAGACCAGGCTTTGTGAGCCCCAAATCTGTTTTCTGCACCTCAGCGCATCTTGACGCCTTCCTCTTCCCAATAAGAACAAAGACCAAGCTGCCAAGTTATCATTTCAGAATAAAAAGAAAGAATCCCTTGGCCCTGGTATTTCAAGCACGTATGTTTTCTTCTTCAGTCAATGACAAAGAGGCTGGCATTCGCTAAAGGGTCCAGCTAGGAGCTGACTGAAATCCAGCTCCTGCCCCCAGAATCTCATCTGAGAAATCTAATCTCTGAGACAGATAATGTAATGGGCATGTGAGTCATTCATTTCCCAG
This sequence comes from Muscardinus avellanarius, assembly GCF_963383645.1. Classification (NCBI taxonomy): domain Eukaryota; kingdom Metazoa; phylum Chordata; class Mammalia; order Rodentia; family Gliridae; genus Muscardinus; species Muscardinus avellanarius. The sequence continues at coordinate 108,774,322 of NC_137796.1, forward strand.
GATTGTCTGGCTTCGTATTAAGTTAGAAAGACAGGCACCTGGACTACATGATTTTATCTCCCCCTATGAAACTGCCTTAACTGAGTTAAAATCACCCACTATGACCTCAGCATTTGCAGCAGATGGGGCAAGAATTGTTCATGTGGATGACCTTTTTGTGGAAGACATCGCCTTTCTATTCTAAAAACTCCTTAAGTGTGGGTCCAAGTGAGTGGCTCCCTCTCATAGCTCAGCACTTCTGAAATGCTTCCTTCTGTGAATAAACTTCTTCATGGTATGGAATTTTTTTCTCTTTATACAATATAGATTATATGACCCAATGTAATTCCAATTTTGCCTTTGCTTCCAGGAAGCTCAGAGATCAATCCACTGCCCTGATGGATGTCTGATTTCTCTTGGATGTCTACTCTTGTCAAATGCTTCAGGATTGCTTTTACACATTTTATTTAAGTTATGTTTGACTGTATCAGATCATCCCAGATCATCTGAAAGTACATCATAGCAGTGTTGCAGGGAGCACTTGGTAAAATGGAGCTCTCAGGCCTGATGGCACATCTTTAAAAATATCCCCACTATGCATCTATCCCCTCCACCCATCCCCCTGTCATGACACAGACCAGGCCACCACCGCCACCCCAAGTCTGGACAATGGCCAAGCCCTCCTAATGGGGTCCAGTCTTCAGTGTAGATTCCTTCCTCTCTTCCCTTTCAATCCTACATTTTTTGCAGGAAATTTTATCATTGTGCTTAGAGTCCTGGCTCTGTCACCATGTAATCTTACGGCTCCCCAAAGCTTTCACTGCTTATTTATAAAACAGGATTCTAGCACAGGGCTGCAGAGTTGAGGGAGCCTGGTATTCAAGGTCACATGAGGGCTGAAGAATATTTCTGGAGCATTTGTTTAGCTCGGTGGTAATTAACCTAGAGCACCAATTTGATACCTGAGAGTATGATATAATGTGGAATCGATGCTGAATGTGCATCTATATCAGACATCAACACGTGACACTTTGAAGATGTTTCCCAACTGGGTCTGGTCACTGAGACCTTCAGGCTTTGCAAGGTCCTGTTCCTCTCCAGGACATTTTTAGTCCCTCTTCTCTACCCATAGGAAAGCTTTATTGGAAAATTCTGAGAATCTCAGTTGTAGAATATAGCTCAACCTTTCAAAGGATCCAGGGCCCTACTGACAAGCATAATCGCATCTCAAGACATTTGGGTCTTCACACATTCATCTCCAGAGCATGGGCCAATCACAGTGCTTGTCCTGAACACTGGGACTATGAAAAATGCTGTTCCCTCAGCTGGAACAGCACTTTCTTGCCACTGCGCCTGGACATCCCTGCCAATCGTTCAGGGCTCAGTCTAGGAACCACTTGGGGGAAGCCAATTTTCACAAAGTAGATTTTATGATCATTGGAGCTTGCACAAGATCTGGTGCTGTGTTCTTCCACCTGGTGTTTCTCACAAAAAATGGTCGGTCCCTCTCTGCTTACTCCCGCTACTAGTCCCTCACTAGCACGAGCTCCACCACCATCACCACCATCATCATCATCATCACCATCTTCATCACCATCACCATCATCACCATCACCATCATCACCATCACCATCATCATCATTATCACCACCGTCATCATCATCATCACCATCTTCATCACCATCTCCATCATCATCACCATCATCACCATCATCACCATCATCATTATCACCATCATAATCATCACCATTATCATCACCATCATCACTGTCATGATCATCACCATCACCATCATTACCATCACCATCATCACCATCATCATCACCATCATCATTATCACCACCATCATCATCACCACCATCACTATCATCATTACCATCACCATCACCATCATCATTACCATCACCATCATCACCATCATCATCATCACCATCATCATCACCACCACCATCATCATTACCATCATCACCATCATTACATCACCATCATCACCATCACCATCATCATCATCACCATCATCATTATCACCACCATCATCATCATCACCACCATCATCATCACCACCATCACCATCATCATTACCATCACCATCATCACCATCATCACCATCATCATTACCATCACCATCATCACCATCATCACCATCATCATTACCATCACCATCATCACCATCATCATCACCACCACCATCATCATTACCATCATCACTATCATCACCATCATCATTACCATCATCATCATCACCATCATCACCATCACTATTATTACCATCATCATCATCTCATTGTCGCCACCACTTACACCTTCACCATAGCTCTAAATAGCTACCAAGCACTTTGCAAATATTAACTTCTTAAACAATTTTTTTATCTATTATCTATTGTTGATTTGTTTATTTATTTACTCTGTTTATGTGTATTTGTTTACTAGAGATTGAACCCAGGGGCAATCTACCTACAAGCCACATCTTCAGCCTCTTTAAACTTTTTATAAACAAGGTCTCACTAAGTTGCTAGGGAGTCTCATTAAATTACTGAGACTGGCCTTGAACCTGCAGCCCTCCTGTTTCAGCTTCCTGAGTACTGGGATTACAGGTGTACACCACCAAGCCCAGCCTCTTAATCCACTTAAAATCCTATGATTTCCCCTATAGAGATGAGGGTCTGAGGCCTGATGATACAAAGTCTTGGGAAATGAGAGAGAAAACAGGATTTCAACCCAGATCTGCTTCACCCTAAGCAGGACTTTGAATCACTCCTAATCACACTTAAGTGCCGGTATCTGACTCAGCTAATCCTCTCACCTCTGTCAAGCCTTTGTTCAAACCTCCCTTGCTCCGGTGCCCAACCAGACCACTGGTGGTACTGCAGCTGTGCCAGGCTCTTCCAACACCTCCCCCTTTCTTCCCTCTTTCCACACCCAACATTATCATCCCACTCCCACCATCCCTTAGCTGTTTACCCGCTGGAACATCAGCTCCACAAGAGGGCCACTGTGTTCATTGATGGGTCTAATGGAAAATCAGAAAGTATGTGCTAATGGCAGAGGAAAGGCGCACCCCCTGCCCTCTGGACCCAATGGACTTTGAAGCCCATCACGTCCCTGTGCAGGGGAAGCCAGTGAAAGTGTGTTCTTGACCAAAAGAGTCCTGCTTCCTGCTCAGCCTCCCTGAAGAAACGGCTTCATCCCTGTGTCCATGCGAGGATTCCTAGAATCCTTCAGAACAGATCTCTGAGCCACAGTGGAGATCAGCTTAATGCTGGCCCGTGCTCTGCTCTGCTCCGCTTTGGGGACTCTCTGAGCCGTGCTCTCCTTTCTGCTTCCTCTTTCTGCCCCGGGGCCCCTTCCACCAGCCCAGACCCCAGCCTTCCTAGGCACAGGGCCAGACCGGGTGGTTCCTTTGGCTGTCCTGCGGTGGCCACGCCTGGCCGTGGAGAGAAGGCCCCCCACTTGGCCATTTTGCCACCTCACACCTCCAATTAAGTGGGCTCTTGGTAATGGGGAAAAGCTAGCCGTTTCCTTGACAGCAAATACCCAAACTGACTGAAACAATTAGTTTGTCTATTTTAAAACTGAATTCCAATGCTTCCATGGCAACCAAAGTTATTAAAAGATGTAAATTAAAGTGTTGCACAGGAAAGATGGCTTGGCATGGGAGGCTCTTGTTTAGGAGAAAGAACAGAAAGAACTTCCAACCCGGGGCATCCCCCTGCCAGAGGTGTGTGCAGAAATCAGCCGGAGGGACAGAGCTCTGACCCACGGCTGAACCACGCCCTGGGCTTTTGTCACTGCTCTACGTGAAGGACACCCTGGCCCTCACCCCTCATGCACGACAGAGATGAGGGCCTCTGCAGTCGCTGGACCCCTGTGCATGGAAGGACACCCGAGGAGGGTGGAGTGGTGGCAGAACCCACCTCGGTGAGGAGCGTCCTCCATGCCTGTTAAGGATGGCACGGCATCTGCACGCGTGGGGCATTTACCAGGACGGTGGCCCTGTGCTGAGAGGTCTGCCTGCATTACCACGCCCCCCATGCTTCCACCGCATGAGAGGGAACCTCAGTTCATTCCCATTTCACAGGGTGGAAGAACCAAGACCCAGACAAGCGAAGCAGCTGAGGGAGCAACTCGGTCAGTAAGAGATCAAACTAGCTCAAGAATGCACATCTGCCTCATGAGATGTTCTGAGTTTATGTGGGACACAAGGCAATATTACTGGATCATTCTGTCCAATCCTAAACCGTGGTGCATGGTTAAGACTTCAGGCCCCAAAGATAGACAGATGTGACGGTGAGCGTACCATCATGCAGGGGCTCTACCAAACAAAGAATCCCCCAGTGGGGTTATTGCTAAAGGCTTCTTAGGGCTTGAATGATCTTGAATTGTCCATGAGCCTAACGTAAGTCTGCCCACCCCCGCCATTTGGCAATGTTTGGAGGAAAAATTAGTGCTGGGGACTGAATCCAGGGGCATTCTCCCTCTAAGCTACACCCCAACCCTCTTTACTTTTTCAAATAGTCTCACTAAGTTGCTGAGGGCCATGCTAAGTTGCTGGAGCTGGTCTTGAACCTGCAATCCTATCTCAGCCTCACAAGTACTGGGACTTTAGGTAAGAGACACTACAACTGTCTTGGAAACATGTATGACTGCAACAACCCAGGGGCACTATCAGCCTCTAGTGAGTGGAAATCAAGGAGGCTGTTCACCTCCCACCTGCACAGAACAGCCGCCCACAGAAAAGAGTGAGCTGGCACAGTGTCAGTGGGGCCGGGGTTGAGAAAGTCTGACTAAGGGAAAGAAGGGAGGGAGGAAGGAAGGAAGGAAGGACGGACGGACGGAAGGACGAGAGGGAGGAAGGGAGAGAGGGAGGAAGGAAGGGCTAATTGGGTGATGTGTGGATGTATGCCTCTACCAACTTGTATTCCATTAAGATATATGACTACAAGGCGGGGCGTGGTGGCGCACGCTTGTAATCCCAGCATTCGGGAGGCAGAGACCAGAGGATCGCAGTTCATGGACAGCCTCAGCTACTCAGAGAGGCCCTTCACAACTCAGTGAGACCCTGTTTTAAAAAATAAAAAGACTTAAAAAATGGGGCTGGAGGTGTAGCTCGGAGGTACAATGTCCCTAGGTCCCATCCCCAGTGCCAAAAAAAAAAAAAAAGGTATATGACTACAATGCATCAATTAAAAATTTTGATTTAAAAATAAAAAGACATATAACTACATAGCACCAATAAAAATTTTTAAATATTCTAAAAATAATAAATAAAAAGTCATTCTCCAGTTAACAACTGGTAGTTTTCATTCACAGGAAGTTACCAAATGTTAGTTATCAGGGTTTTAATTAAAACAACCACTGTGAACCCACATGGTCCACAGAGAAATAATGCTTCCCACGATCCCAGGAGCATGTGCTGACCAAGGTTATCTCCAGCTCACTCTGCAGAACTTCCCCTCTGACTTAAAAAAGTATTTTATTAAATCTTACTTTGCCAGGTACTGGGCTAATCATTTTATGTGTTGTGTATTATTATTATTATTATTATTATTATTATTATTATTATTATCATCATCATCATTTCTAGTACTGGGGACTAAGCCCAGGGCCTCATGCATGTTAGGTGAGTACTCTACTACTGAGAACTACATTTCCTGCCATTTTATTTTATTTTTGTTTTGAGACAGGGTTTCCCTAAGTCGTCTAGGCTGACCTCGAACTTGCAATCCCCCTGCCTCAGTAGCTGGGATGGCAGGCACAGGCAACCGTTCCTGGCATGTATTTTAATTTATTAATCCTCATACCCACCCATCACCCCCATTTCACAGATGAGGAAAGTGGGGTGCTGAGGCATCAGTTAACCCCTGAGGTCACAGAGCTAGTCAGTGGGAGCGCTCAGAGCAGGAGCTGTGGCCCCATCCCGGCACCTGGCACTGAGCAGATGCCCGGTGAATGCACATCCATGAACGCATAAGTGAGAAAATCGCTTCCTGCCTCCCGGCTCGATGAGTAAGTACATGCATTTCTTTCTGCTGGCTTGTGATACAAATGTCCCTAGGAAACATTTCATGGGAAAATGCTGCAGTGGAACACAGAGTTGAGAACTCAAATCAAGACAGGAGCCTTCGGGGGCCATTAGCCACGTCCCAAGCACTCTGAGCTGCCCCTCGGGGTAAGAAGACTCTGGAAACTCTGTGCAAGATGCGTCTGTGTTGCCTGTGACTCCATCCCCTCGACACAGGATGCTAAAGCGCACATTTTTAGCTCACATTTTTTGTGATGCTTTTCTTAACCTTGCGCTTTGCTACTTTACTGGCAGCTGCCTTTGGGGGCATCAGATGGCAGATTGGATGATTTAAGAGGAAGAAATGTGGTTGCATTTGAAGTTTGTTTTTTTGAAAGCCTCCAGGAGTCTAATGTGACATTCTGGGTAAGAACACAGCATTATGTTGGCGCATATGACATCTCCCTTAAGGATGTATGAAATCTCTTTATGGTGGCAGATCACTGAGGGGGGTGGAGAGCGACCTACTGGTAGCTTGGCTTCCGTCTGGTAAACTGGGGCTGCCACCTGCATCTTAGAGGAAGCGGGAGAGGTGAAGAGGTCAGGCAGCTCCTGCATCGGGAAGAGGCTCATCCACAAGGGATCCTGAGAGCATCTGACCTCATCAAGCTGGCTATACAAAACAGGGCACCACTGACACACAGGCTCTAAAAGAAATGGCTATAAGCGTCCTCTCGGGACCAGATCAGTCACCTCCACAGAATCTGTGCCTATTGTGGAAGGATCCGAAGGGACCCCAGGTGCACCAGAGCATGGTGAAATGGGAAGAAGGCTTTCCTCACAAGTCGATGCTACGTTGTGCTTTGGGAACACCAAAATCCCCCCCCCAGAACCCCCTCAAAAATCACCTCCTGAGACCCAACTATCATGATAACTACACATATTCAGTACACATATTCAGCTCCGAGATAACAGGGCGCCCACGGTTGGTCGAGAGGGAAGGTCTATGGAGAAATTTAGAAGAGTCTTATGTCAATTCTGCCCACCTTCCATTGGCCAGAACTCAGTCACGTGGTCCCGTAAGCTGCAAGAAAGGCTGGGAAATGTAGTTTAGCCATATTTCCCATGAGAAGAAGAAATAAATTTTGGTGAATCCAGAGTAGTCTCTATCAGAGGCATTAAGCAAAGCATCAGAAGGTTTAAATTAGACTCAGAATCGAGGCATCAAAAACTCTAGGGTTGTCCATCACCCAACCCTACAGTTACAATAAATATCTCAAATATAGCACTGGGAAACACTCTATGAGGAAGGCCTGGAGGAAAAATTATTCCTAGGGCATTATCTGGGATGCTACTTAGATGTAAAATTCAGATACTGGGTATGTGCCAGCCAGTGTACTGCCATGTTCCGCCTTCTTGACTCATTGACTCTCAACCTGAGTGTACTAGGTAGGGCAATGATCACCCCCATTTTGCAGAAACAAACTTAAGATGTGGAGAGGTGGCGCCATATGTCACGAGAAGAACCGGAAGCCACACCCAGGTCATCATGATGCCAAGATTCAAGTGGGCTCAACATCAGCTTTAACAGTCTCCCCTCATTTCTTCCCATCAGGAAGATGATGTGTTGTCTGTCCCTTGAGGGAGAAATATCAGGGTTCTTGGCTTCTAGAAATATTATTTGAACCACAGCATCAGCTCACTGGAGAAAGAAAGCATTTTCATGAAATATTCACAATAGGAAATATGAAAAGAACTGTATCTGCAGAAACGTCACTAATCAAAGTGGTTTTCTTACCCGACTGCCAGAGGAGGCTGGTGCTGCACCCAGAACAAGAGAAAGAGGATGCAGAGAACAAAGACTGCGTGCTTAGCAGGCAGGGTCTCAGCATGTCAGACAGACGGGCTTCACACCGGGATACACGAGAATCGTCTACAACAGCGAGTGGATGCCACCATTGTGGCCATGGGTATCTGCCTCTCCTATCAAGGACTGCAAGTTCCTCTGGAGCATCTCATCCTCCAATGTGACCAATGGGATGCTAGGAGATGGGTACTTCTCAGGTGGCTACCCAGCAGCCTGTTTCATACTGACAGCATTTGAGGAAATGGATTATCGGGGACAGGATTATATTTGTGTTGTTATTGTTTATTGAGTTTTTTTTCCTTTTGGGGGTTTGCAGAGCTTTTTCCCAATATTAACATGCACACATTTTTAAAAACCTATCCGAAATGGGAGTGCATTTTGAAATCAATGGGTACATTTAATTTTGTGGTGCTTTTACATCTTCTGTGCCTCCCCTACTCAAAATTAAAAAAAAAAACTATTAAAGTGAGGTAGAGAATTATAGCCCACAGTATCTAAGAATAAGGAGAACGTAATATACAATACTGTATGGTAGATGATTCAAATATCCATTGCTCTTGCCCTGTAGACTTAGTTAATCCCTGAGATGATACACTGGCCACTTTCAGAGGCTTTGAGCAGAAGACCTGCAGGCAAGGAATGGATCATTTGAATTCAAAGCACAAACCAAACTAAAGTGAATAAAATCCAATAACCACTTTCCTTTAAAAATATAGGACTGCACTTAAAATATTCATTTACATGTATAGTAATAAACCATGATACGTTTTAATTTGTTTTCTCTCTGACAATATTTCATTTGCAGACTCTCCATAGATGATAGAAATTGACCCAGAGTTCAAATCCCCACAGCAGGAGATTTTTCACACTGTCTTATTTGCAGTAATTTATTTGTGTTAAATCCAGTCTATCAGCTCCCCTGGAGAACAGCACTGGCACTTGGTGTCTCCCAGAAGGGAGGCTGAAGTTTGGGTCCCCACACCATGCAGGTCTCTTAGTCCCTTAGGAGAGACAGCAATGGGTCATCAAAACCCAGTTCTTCCTCCCTTTGGATACACAGATGATAGACTACATTTCCCAGGCTCCCTTGGTTTGTGGGGCCATGTGACTGAGCTCTGGCCAATGGGAGGTGGGAGGAAGTGATGTGTGACTCTTCTAAGCATCATCTAAATTCACTTCCCAGGGAGTGGTCATATGCACCCTCTCCTGTTCCATCTTTTGGCTGGATTACACAGACACTAAGGCAAGTTTCCTAACCATTCCTCACCTACTTTCCATCCTATAAAATGGAAATTACTTATACTGACCTGATATAAACGTGATGGGGATTAAGTACATAGAAAACCCTTAGGACATCATAAAGTTAGCAGCTGGGGGAAGCTATAGAAGTCAATCCTGCTACCATTACTACTGCTGCTACTATCATCATGGTCACTATTTTATTATCTAAAATGTGCTTCAAAGACTGCCTGGTGCTGAGCACATTTTCACAAATAGTTACTTTCTGTAAGACATGTTTAACAATAGAATCCACCAGAACTAGTGGGATAATGGATATATGTTTGTACCATATTACCTAGTATTAAAACATTAGCTTTTAATAACTTCTCCTAATAAAAACCACATGCTCTTGAAGAGGAGCGGAGGTTCAAGGCTGGGTCCTGGGATGGAGGATATCACGAGGGTTCTCAACACCAAGCTGATGAACACAAAACAGATCCAACTCTACATTTTCTATAATTTGACCTTGAATTCACCAATTTTGGGTGTTGACCCAAGTACAATCTGGTATCAGGCCAGAGCTAAGGGTGGTCAAGGTCAGGGTTCTTAGGTGAAAGCTCAAGACTCCCAAGGCATCCCTAAATAGAACTCAGTGTGTCTACAAGCTTGGATTAAAAATAAAAACTGTAAAGCCAGGTATAGTGGTGTACATCTGTATTCTCAGCACTTGAAAGGCTACGACAGGAGGATTTCAGGGTCAAGGCTAGCCTCCGCATCATAGCAAGATCCTTAGAAATTTAGCAAGACTTTTTTCAAAATAAAAATAAAGGGACCGAGGGTTCAGCTCAGAGGTAGAATGCTCCTAAGTTCAATCCTCAGTACCACAAAAATTTGATCTCCACTGGCCTCTAACCATACATTCTCTTCTAGTATACACATAAGCAATAAACAGCAGAATATCACCAGTACCTGTATCACCAACAAAAACCAGGTCATTTTTAGTCACATTATACTATAATTCTCAGAGACATCTCAAAATACCATAAATCTTATCACTACTCTCAGATTATAGTAATTTCTAGACTTGCTTGTTATAATGTGTTAATAAAACCTTGACTGAATCACATTTCCTTTGTGTTTTTACTAAATGAATTTCAATATAAATAGTTTGCATTATGATGCTAAGTATTTTATATTATGCATTTTAAAACTTTGTCTGTCAATGAGGCCCATAGTTCTCCCTATATGCCCAAGGGACCCATGGAACAGAAGAGGATAAGGGAGCCTCGTCTAGCATCTTGAGGTCCTACAACCCCATACACACAGAGGCTAGGACCAGGGTCCAGACTCCCACTAGTGGTTACCCAGGCATCCTCCGGCAGGTCTGTAACTTCCTGGGCTTTCTGATATTGCATCTATCAAGAGGAGCTAATAATATTCTTCCCAAATCCTCTGTAGGATTATTGTAAGATTCAAGCAGGGTACAGCAGGTGGACCTCACGGCTGAATGAAATGGGTTTTGTACACACTTGGAGCATCAACCATACCGTCTCCTGGAGAATTAATCAGATCCTTATCCCTTGAATCATCATGAGTTTCCACTAAGTGTTTCCCCCCAGTTCCCTCCAGAATGCTACAAAAAATTTGCCAAGAGCCTTGGGTGACCAAGCTTTGAAGACCAATGGAAGTGCTGGAGTCAGTTTTGGGGTCGAATCCTAGCTGTGCCCCTTATTATCTGTGCAACCATGGACAGTTAGTTTCAACTCCTTGAGCCCCTGTTTCCTCTTCTTTAGAAGGGAAAGAAAAAGAAGGGACTGAGCTAAACAGTGCAAAGTGTATAAGAGAATGCCCGGCAAGTAGCCACAGCACAGGGCTCAGAGAAGCCCAAGAGATGAGATGGGAAGAGAGATGACTGTCATGATTGCCATGGTTGTCATTCCCACTTGTGGCAGGCATTTGATCCCCAAGGAATGTCTATGTGCCCCTTACCCTTCCCAGACCCCCCGACTTGGCATCATGAAATGCATCCTAGTTGGTGAGCTCTTGATGGAAGCCAATGTGCATCAAGTCTGTGCTGAGGCAGGCAATGCAAAGCCAAGAGACGTCCCCATCTTCCCTCTTCCTCTGCCATATTGGGGATGGGGATGCACGCTAGCCCAGTGGAGCCACAGGGCAGAAATATTCTGTATTGCTTGGTCACTGTGTGGAGAGAGAGCTAGCCTGGAGGATCCTCCCACGGAGTCTCATCGCATGGGTAGCATGATTCTTGTGGCTAGATAGTCCCCTGAAGAGCTCAGGTACTAATGGCCAGCTGACAGAATTAAAGCATGCGGATTGTCCCCATCAGTGGATAAATCCATCACATTGGATTTAGTGGGCGGTCACCGAAGCCGGTGGGGTGTGGGTGAAAACGGTGCGCCCCGGAGGCATGGCTGTAGGGACTGTGCCTGTGTCGTTGACTCGCCTTGCTTGCAGGCTCTCTTGATTTTGGACTCTACTATGTGAGAGCAGAGCCTTCTGCTCGCTCTCCCTCTGCTTCCACTGCCATGCTGAGCTCCACAGACTTTGAAATCTTCACAAACTGTAAGCAAGCACATCTTCCTTCCCCGTAGTTGTGTGGTCAGGTCTTTTGGGTTATAGCAGTAAATTTTTTGATGGAGATAATGACTGAGAAATAAACCTCCATGGGGGCGGGCATTAAGATTTCATAGTTAGTGTGTTACTTTGGCTAACTTGCTTTTCCTAAACTACTAAGTAGGGAAAGAAATAAGCTCACAGCACCTCTGGGTGAGCAGGGGCTGGAGGCTGGCACCTTTCCCCGGAATGTGTGTGTGTACGTCCATCTGCATGTCTGTGTCAAATCCAGTCCAGTCTGAGTGTACACCAGGAAGGAAGCCGGGCAGCCACTCCCACGGCCTCTACTTCACCCTTGAACCCTGCCGCCCTGCTCAGCACCTGTTCATTGCAACTCAGGAGGTCTTCTGAGCTGCTTTGATTACAGCCAGAGCCCGAGTGAGCGGAAACCACTCACAACCTGGGTCCATACAAGGCTTCTCTCCTCTCTAGAGATGCGAGATGCCCTGAGAACCACAGCATGCTCCCAATAGCTACTTGGTGGCCGATTTTTATGGAGGGGGGAATCAGACCCGAGTCCCAGACACTGCACCAGGGCAAGGCATAAGCCGTAATTAACACGTCTCAACTCAACATGTAAAACGTGTCAGATGTTGGAGTATTAATTAATACTTTTTGCAAGCTAATTACATTAGAATGACAAGGCCAGGAAGACACTCAAAGAGTTGACTCATTTTATTTCCCTCCTCTTATTTAAACGGCTGCCTGCATTGCCGCTTTATTCAATTTTTAGTATTTTTTTTAATTTACCAGAAACGATCTAAACACAGCACTCCTTCACGGCTATCATCATTTATTCATAGCTCAATAGAGGAAGCCAGAATAGCAGAGTCTCAGTCCCCCCCCCCCTTTTTCACCAGCTAATTGTCATTCTGGTGAGAAGAACGCGGGAGATCAGCCCCAAGTCAAGCTACATTAGTGCTGAGAATCGGGCCGAGTCACCAAGTTTCTCAAAGTGCGTTAGCGTCATTTGTCATGAGAGGTTTGTGCTGAGCTCGGCAGACTCCAGCCCACGGGGCTCTTCGAGCCTGCTGCTCCCCTCTGAGCCGGTTCAGAAGGCAGAATGCGTGGAATCCAATGCTCACTTTGCTGATAGTCATAGGGCCTTGGGAAGATCCATAAACTCTTCTGAGCCTGGGCTTATCATCCGTTGAATGAAGGCTCTATGCATACCCTCCCGAGTTTGGAAGGAAGGAGTGAAGGATCCATGTTGGAACTCTCAGCACAGTGCCCAGGGTACAGGGAACGCTCCCTGCATGTGCTTCTTCTCAATGCTACAACCACCGTCATTGCCGCCATTATCGTCAGCATGATCAAGAGTCACCTCCGACGTCCTCCATCTGAAGTTCCAGCCCTCTTCTTCTCCCTCACCCCCACACGATGCATTCCTCACCCCACGTGTAATCAATCCAAGGCGATCCCTGCTCTTAAAATATTGCTCCTGATTCTACTCAGCAATAAAGAAGAACAGAATCGTGTCATTCACAAGATGGAAAGACCTGGAGAACATTATGTTAAGTGAGATCAGCCAAGCACAGAAAGAGAAGGGACATATGTTTTCTCTAAAATGCTCGAGTGAGGAAGTATTAGAGATACCAGAGGGACTCCAGACAATGGAGGAGAAACCTCAGCAAGGCCAGAAAGAGGGTAGGGGAGGAAGAAGGCTGAGGTTGATTAAAAGCTACATTCGAATGTGTGTATACATGTGACTATAACATAGTTAACCTGGACGCTTAGTATTGGGAGGGAGGGGAAAGAGGAGGCAGGGGTGGGGGCACCAAGTACTGTGTGAACATACACATTATCAGCATGACCCACATTATGATGTGAGACTATAGTGCACCAATAAAATAAAATAAAAGTTGCTCGAGCCGGGCGTGGTGGCGCACGCTTGTAATCCCTGCACTTGGGAGGCTGAGACAGGACGATCAAAGCCAGCCTCAGCTACTTAGGGAGGAGGCTCTCAGCAACGTATTGAGAGCCTGTTTCCAAATAAAATATAAAAAGGTCTGGGAGTATAGCCTGGAGGTAGAAAGCCTCTGGGTTCCACCCCCAGTACCACCAAAAAAAAATAATAATAAAATAATAAAATAAATAAATAAATAAATAAAAATTTCTCTTAGCCTATTAAAAAATAAAAACATGGCATGGAGCTTGGTTTCTGGGTACGCAAACCAGAAGGGTGGGCAGGTGAATGAAAAGGAAATATCCACCCCGTCTGCAGCCTTCCCAGGCTTCCTGGGGGCTGAAACACCCCCTCTAGGTGTTCACTCCTGTCCCCTCGACCTTGCCTGTATCAGAATGTCACTAAATGCGTCTCTTGGCTCATCTGTGGATCTTACTCCAACCCAGGCTCCTGAGAGCAGAGAATGGTGTCTTACTCATTTTAAGTCACCTTTGATAGCCTAAAGAGTGGTTATCAAACAAGCTGTCTTCAAGCTTGTTTAACAATGCAGGTTCCCCCAAAGAGGCCCATCTGCTGATAAATATGGGATGTGCTTTGCCTCAGAATTCCTAAGTCCAGCCTGGGTACCACCCCCCACCTCCCCCCTGGTATACCAGAATTCTCCTTATTCTTTTAGGGGCCCCAGGGTCCTGCCTGGACCTCCTCCTCCTTTTCTGATGCATGGTAAACCTATGCTCCTGGCCTGGACTCCCCACAATCAGCCAGGTTGGCTTCCCAACTCCTTCCTCTGATTCAGAACATCCCAACCCTCTCCTTCAAGAGTCCTGTCTCCAGGCCTCCTCTGCGAACGCACCACGCCACCCTGGACGGGTCCCCTTCTCCTGCCATTGGTAAGAAGTGCTGAATCCTGGGGATTATGCAACGTTACAGACACTGACAGGCAGGAGCCTCCGCTGCTCGGCCTAATTTGGTGCACAATCTGAGAGTCGGAGTGAAATATGAGCCCAGGAGCACATCTTTTGATCTTAAACAGGCAGAAGGTTGGAATGCATAATGCTATGAAAATAAATGGTGTCAAAACCGTAGGAAATAATTTATGGTGTGGGATGGGCTTGGGGATCACAGAGTGCTCGTAGAAGCCTGCAAGCAGAGAGTCAAGGAGGCTCGGCGGCTGCAGCGGGGGAGGTTAGAGGACCAGACGCCTGGTTTTTTCCTGGAGGTTTCAGGAGCCAGCCTTTGCCTCTGAGACCTTTGGGGGTGACTCCCGGCCGCCCTCCCCGGGCTCCCCTGCTGGTTCCTGAGTCACGGGCCTGACTCTGGGTCCTTCCCCTGCTATATCTGACTTGTCTAATTAATCACATGGAACTCAGTTTCGTCATCTGTGAAGTAGGATGAGTGATTGTACTCACTCGGCAGGGCTCCTGTAAGGACAACACTCAGTAAGGTGTGTAACAGGACTTAGCACACGGTGACGCTCATTAGAAGTCAGCCTTTCACTGCTGTCCTTCCTTTTAATCCGTAACCCCCATTGCAAGGTGCAAGGGTCCTGCTAACTCATCCCCAAAAACTCATACTAATGCCGGGGGTGGAGGCGCACGCTTGTGATCCCAGCATTTGGGAGGCTGAGACAGGAGGATCACGGTTTGCGGGCAGCCTCAGCTACTTAGTGAGGCCCTTTGCAACTCAGTGAGACTCGATTTCAAAATAAAGAATAAAAAATAGGGCTGGGGGTGTCGTTCAGAGGTAGAATACCCTTGGGTTCCATCCCTGGTACAACACACACACACACACACAAAAAAAAAACCCTCATACTAGGCACAGTGCACATGACTGTAATGCTAGCACCTAGGAGGCTGAGATAGGAAGATTGAAGGGTCAAGGTCAGACTCAACAACTTAGTATTTGAAACCCTGTTTCAAAATAAAAAGTAAATAGGGGTGGGGGTGTAGCTCAGATGTAGAACGCCCCTTAATTCAATCCCCAATACCACAAACACAAAAATAAAAATAAAGAATTCACAGTAACAAAAACCCATTTTTTCTATAGAAGAAGATCCTTTGTAATGTTCCTGAGCTAAAAGACCTTCACTGATGTCCAGGAATAAAGTGCTGCTCTGTCAGCCCCAGGACTGGGGTGTCCATGAGGCTGAGCGGCCCGAGTGTGTTCCAGCTGGTGCGCCTGCTCTTTCCTACAAGCCTAGAAGGAGCCACCTTCTAGAAGTGACAGCTCCCATGCCTGGCCTGGCTCCTGGACTGTGTGCACCAGGCGTGAGGGGACAGCCGTCCACACTTCACATCAGCCCCGACCTGCTCAGGAAAGCTGCAAAGCCCCTTCTCCACCTTCACTCCAGGAGTGAAGGTGCTTAGGATGTGACTAATCCAAGGAGGCTTAGAAGTTGCAGGATGTGACCAATCGCCACCCGCAGAGAGGGGGATGAGGGAGAGGCGGATGGGGAAGGAGGGGACCCTGCTCACAGAGGGCAGAGCTCAGAGCTGCAGCCACTCGATGACCCAAGTTTGGGTCCTGCTATTTAGCCTCAGGTATGTTTGGTCAGCCTGCGTCACCTCTCTGAGCCCCCGTTTCCTTCCCTATAAAACACAGACAAGCTCCTTTGAAGGCTTTGTGGGACGCGTGCCCAGCTGGGAAGGGCACCGGCAGGGACCCGTGCTGCTGTTGTGGGCGGCTCTGGGTTTCTCCCCCAGCCCCAGCAGGTGCGTCTGGGCCTCAGTTTGCTGGGCAGGCCTCGTTGGTTGGTCAGCAGCCCCGGGCCCCACACCGGCCATCCTCTTTCCCCACTTCCTTTTCCTTCCGTGCCCCTGATCCAGCCTCTGCTCTCCTTATTCTCCGCACATAGATTTCCTCCTGCTATTCACTGGAAAAATGAAGGCTGCCAGGCAAAGCCCCTTTCAATTTCTCTTCCTCTCCTTCTGATTTATCCATATTTACTCTCCATCCTTTCTTTTGTCGATGTCATGGAGGGGAAAATGTCCTTCATCAGTCTGAGTGACACCACTGCTCCCTGGCGGGGGGGCTAAGCCCTGGCGGTGAGGACAGTGGTCCCCATGCCCCTGGTGCCCCAGAGCCCATTCCTGGTGTCCTCTGAGGCCCTTCCTCCCAGCCTGCAATGCCCTGAGCCTCTGCCACCTCGTGGGCTGCTCCCCCAATCCCATCTCCCCCTCCAGCCAGGGAGCCAGGACTCTCCCAGGCCAGGCCCTTGTCCCGCCAATGGCTCGTCTACAACGAGGCTTAAGAGTCCCATTCTGCCATTTCTTAAGTTACTCACATCTGGCTTCTGCTTCCACCACCATTAGAAGGGCTGTTGTTGAGGGTGGTAAAATGGCTACGACAGCCAAACCCTGCACCATCAGCCAGCCCTCACCTCCCGCAGCCACTCGGTCCGGAGTCTCCATATCCCTGCCTCTTCTCCACGTCCCTCTACCCTCCTGTGCTTTGATCTCCTGAGGACACTTGGCCCTGGCTTCCCCACGTTTCCTCTGATCGCATCCATGCTCCTGCACTTTCTGGATGCATGGAAAGACATTTGTCCTTGCTGCTTTGATGTTTATTCTCTGAGCAGGCAAGCTCTGTCCCTGTGCCTGTTCTCATGCCCTCAATATTTTTTTTTAACTTGACGACAACCTAACTTATCCTTTGAGGCTCCAGTTGGTACAGCGGGCTCTCCCTAGATCTCCCTTGGAAGCCTCTAAAAATGCCCATCACCTGTCTAGGCTCACTTGTGCCTACATCCAAATCCCAAGGTTGACAAATCTGGCGAGGAGTTTTGCTCCCACGGGCACCTTGGTCCTCCTGCACTGATGGACGGTACAGCATTTATGATATAATCCCCACTCCCCTGGACTGTGTGCCTTCAGGAGTGCCTGTGTATCCAACATGTGTCTGTGTGTCCAAGTCCTGCAGGTGTCCCTAGTGCCTGGCACTGTGCCCGGAATATAAGAAGTTGTCACTTAATAGCTCATCCTGTGAAAAACAACAACCCCATCTCCAACTGAGATTTCTGGGGCCAGATCACCTTTTAAGTCTCTATAACTATTCTTTGGCACTAGCTTGAAGGACAGGGAAGACTATCAACATGTGATGTGGCAGAATTAGTCAGGGCCAAGGGTACCCCTTGGTACAGACGAATGCTTATCAACTGGCCTTCATCTCTGGGTGGAAAGAGAGGGTCATGAAGCCCAGCGTGAAGTAAGCCATGTAAGTAAAGGGCGTTTAGAGCCATGATGCACAGTTAACCCAACGCGTTTCCCAAACTGTGGGTCTCAAAATAATTTCTAATTAGGTTATTTATTGTTTTGCTTCATGCAAAATAGAAAAGAAAGAAAGAGGGTAAGTAGAAGAGTAAAGTAATGATTACTGAACGTCTACTTAGAGCCAGTCAGTCTCAAGCAGTGTGTACTGATCACCGTGTAAAACACGCACACCAACCTTGGGGCTGTTTTGTTCTCCACTCTGGACATAAGAGGTGTGCTTAATAGCAAAGTGACTGCCATGGAACTTGTCAGCTATGGATCCATGACTCCTGCCTCAGTCATTAGACTCCAAACTCACACCCTGTCCACTGTAGCGCTCATTCTCCACCCCCAACACCTCACCTGCCCTTTGTCCAGAACAGCAGATTCTGAAATGATGCTCTCCCCCCCAACACCTCACCTGCCCCCGATCCAGAGCACTGGACTCAGAAATGACACAAGCAGCCAGGGCTTGGCTGTGTACAGCAGAGAAAGCTCTGCTCCTTTTCAAACACACCATCTCTTCAAACGGACCAGAGTCCTTCTCATGGGCTCTACAGCTCCTGATTGGTTTTCCCGAGAATTGGACTTGAGCCGGGGGTGGGGGGTGGGGGGAGAAGTAATTCCTCAGCCTGGGATAAAGTTTTCTTCTGGAAGGAAAAGAGAAAGTTGGCAGGAGGGAAGGTCCACTTACATGTTCCCAAAGCCACGGGCTTTGCCACCCACACTGCTTGCCACTGCAATTATTTGGGACAGCAAAACTGTAATATCAATCAATCTCAGTTCGATTGCTTTGCCAGGAAATAGAAGCAGCCCGATTTATCAAAATCGAGGCCCTGCGCTGGGTTTCTATTGCCATTAAACCATCAACAGGAAATCATTAAGGTGAGGCAAGAAACCAACTGGTAACCGAAAAAGAGAGATTTTTATTTTTATTTTTTTCCCCAAATGTCCTGGCTGGCGACCTCCTTTGTCTGGCTGTCAGCAGAGCCGACACGGGGCTCATGGGGCTCAGATCCTTGTGTCCACGTGCAGCCAGTTGGTGGAGAGAGCTCAGGCATGGGCGTGTGCAAGCCGATGGCTATGCCCAGGTAACCCGGTTCCCTCTCTGCAGAGCAAGTTGCTGGGGATAAGTAGGGGAACCGTGCATGCATTTGTGCGATAAAGCAGGCTTAATGATTCTGAAGGGGAAGCCGTCCAGGAGACATAAGTAGCAACTCAAAAGCAAAATGGAGCCCAGCAGGGCCAATTAATGTGCAAATATGTGTGTGCTGATCTTGCAACCCACTCATCACATGGACGTGGAAATTGGGCCATTTATCTGTTATATTATGTATGTGACATCTTAGTTTGGTTCTTACAGGCTGCTTGGGGACGCTTGGGGACAAAGGGCCATGTGCTTGGCGGCTAGCAGAGGGAATTTCAGATAAATTCTTCAACTGTCATAAACATCGCCGGGCAGAATTTGGTCAGAAGATAAAAACCCTTTCCTCTGCGGGGTCCGAGCGTTCCTCAATCGCCACGCGCCATCGTATTCAAACTGTGTGTGGCGAGGGAGGGTAGCATATGCCATGGAAAAGTGTTGGCACCAGCAGCTTGCTGTCATGCTTTCAAAGTCCAGATTTAGCAAACGTTATTCACATATTCGCTGTCAATCTGCAGAGAGAAAGGGAACCGGCAAGGCCATTCTTTCTGGCTGGCTCTGTGGGCTTGCAATTCCTTTTGTCTCCCGTTAACCAGCGTCTTCTCCACAGGTGGGGTTAGTTCTGCCTAAATACAACCATTTGCCCACACCTCACAGGGACGGGGGAGTGGCTTCAGAAGGAAAAGGACCTCGCAGAAGCACTTTCCCCGAACCTCTGTTATTTACCTACCGGAACATGCCATGAATATGGATCACGCATTAAATAGCGGCGATCGGTTGTTTTGATGAATTGCCATTAGAAATTCAATTAATAAAAGGTTACCTCCCTGCACAGTGCAAAAAAATAAATAAATAAAAATGATCTGGCTGAAGCCATAACAATTTAGCTTTGGAAATAACACTTAGCAAAAGAAAAAAATTTAAACAAACAAAAAAAAAAAACCCTTATTCCTTCTGGGTAATGTGGACCAGGAGTAAAATTTAAAAGATGAATGAGTGAATGAATGAATTTAGCCAATTTTGGATCTGAAGTTCTGTCTGTGCATTGGGTGTTCCCACACTTTCTAATTCCGTCCATCCCACTTCCCCAGCCCAGATCATCTGATTTTTGTCTTCTTTTTCATGAACCTGATTTATATTTTTGCAGTGTTTTTCTCCCTTCCCTGACCTTCTTCCCTTGCTCCTTTCTTTCCCCACTACTCTTTGCCCCTTCCTCCCTCCCTTCCCTCTTCTCCCTCTCTTTCCTGCTCATTCCTTCTCTTCCTTTCATCTTCCAGTGAATTAATTTTCCTAATTAAACAAATCGCATATTATAAAGGACAGACACCTTCAATGTAGAGCCTCCTGTATCCTGCGAACACAGCTACCTGTGTAGCCACCCACCAGCAGCCGCAGGGTGACAAGCCTTACTGTCCTCGCCAGAGATGATCACTGTCTCCTTCTATCCGTACATACACAAAACCATACAGATTATATCGCCGTGTTCTGATATTTTTCTCACTTGACATTATGTCTTCCTCACGATCCACATCTGTTTGTGTCATAGTCTATGGGTAACTCTTTTCGATAGCTATCTTGTATTCAATTTCATGGATATGCCACATTAAATAGTATGTGTTTAATAGACTTTTAGGCTTTTCCACTTTGGGGTTGTCACAAACAGAACCACCGTGGACAGCTTTGCACATGTCTTTTGGAGGGCATTTGTATGCACTTCTTGGGCACAGAAGGAGAAGGAAAATTGTTGAATTGGTTTTCCAAGCTTTCTTCTTCTTCTTCTTCTTCTTCTTCTTCTTCTTCTTCTTCTTCTTCTTCTTCTTCTTCTTCTTCTTCTTCTTCTTCTTCTTCTTTTTTAGCTTTTGGTGGTACTGGGGTTCCTGGAAACCCTTCTACCTCCAGGTTACACTCCCAGACTTACTTTCTACTTTTTTTAAATTTGGAAACAGGGTCTCTTAAGCCAGAGCGGTTGGCTTCGAACCTGCGTGATCCTCCTGTCTCCGCCTCCCAAGCGCGGGGATCACAAGCGTGCGTGCGCCACCACGCCTGGCAAGCCTTCATTTTATTAATTTGAACGATGGTGATAAAAATATCCTGCTACATATGATGGTTGTGAAAACAAAAGGGGTAACAAATGCAAAGGAATTTTGTTGTTGACTGACTTGAAAAAAAAAAGTGTGTGAGGATGCCTAGGGGAAGCAAGAAAGAGCTATACCAAGGGGCGGCAGCTGTCCCTGGTGCTGACCACAGAGAGACCAAACCACAGGGTCTGCGATGGAAAACCGGCCCATTTTCAGCATTTCTGCATCTCAGCGTTTACGTGACACCCACTAAGCACCAGGCCACAACCTGGGTGATTTACACGGCATCAGAGTTAACGGTCGGCACCTTGTACCTTGACAGACAGGGCTGTGAGTCCCAGCTCTGTCAAACATTAGTCACATGGCCCTGGGAAAATTCCTAGATCCTTCTGAGCCTGTTTATTTATCTGTAAAATGGACCTTATGACAGCTTCTACATCATAAGATATCAGTGAGGACTTCATAACATGATGCATGCAGAGCATTTATATACACGTGGTGCATAACCCAGGTGAGGAGGAATTGATTTATTGTCTCTTAACCGTATTGTCCTTCTGTCCTCTAAGTTGAAAGTTCCTAATGTTGGGTGTGTGTGTGTGGGGGGGGAATACTGGGTATTGAACCCAGGGCCACTTTACTTCTGAATTACACTCCGGCTGTATATTATATATATTTTTTTATTTTGAAACAGGGACTCACTAAGTTGCTGAGCGTCTCACTAAATTGTGGAGGCTGTCCTTGAACCTGCCATCCTCCTATCTTAATATCCCAAATCCTGGTATTACAGGTGTGTACCACTGCATCTGCCCCACCATTTCCATTTTAATATTCATGACAGCCGCCTGTGGTGGCAATTGCCATTTCATGCAGGGAAATTGAGTTTGCCTGAATAGACATCTCACTCCAGCCACTGGCCCCAAGGTGGTGGGAGTCAGGTGTTTCCATGGCTCCTGACTCCACCCATCGCTGCTGCATTCCCTGCCTCTTCCCTTCCCACAGATCTGCTTCCTGAATCCGCACTTTAGTAGGATCTAAAACAACACTGACGCTGCTAATGCACTGCAGTTCCTGGAAAATGCTTGCCTAGCTAGCTGATATATCCAGGGGCACAGATTTCCAAGTTGGAGGGCCCACTCTTTGGTATTGGCTTCCTCTTATTATTTTGTAAAATGTTTCCAGAATCTATGTCCAAAGCTTACTCCACCCTATTCTCCTAACCACACAAAATATAGCAGAGGGAGGTATAATTCACAAACACACATGCACACAGTTAAAATGAGGCATGATGCCACAGAACTCAGGGCTTCCAGGACCCATGTCACTACCCTTGCTCAATCTACAGAGTGACTTTGAAATAAGAGAGAAACTGCCCTCGGGGTGCTGGGTTACTTTGGAGGAACCCATCATGGACAATTTCAAAGTATGGACAACTGGCCAGGGGCTTGTGACCATTTTTTGTTATTACTTTCCTATGTAGGCATCATCAGCTGCAGCTCACTCATGCCTCGGAGGCCCAGCAGGGGAAGGAGAAGAGGGATACCAGCTTTGACACCACCAACCATCTCTAGAAGCCGCTCAGTGCCTGCTTCACGAGGAGCAACATGTGTGGCCTGGTCCACTCCAAACCCAGGGCCACTGAAAGGTTTCCTTACATCAAAAACAGACCAACCTCAAACCTGGAAGCTCATTCACAAAGGAATTGTGACTAGAATACTCATCTTGCTTGGCCACAGAAGCAAACCCTCTCAAAATGTCTTCCAGATAGTCAGCAAAACCACGGTCCCTACCTCAGCTCTGCTGGTAGCCAGACTTGTCGAAACCTGCAAGTTAAAGAAGAAGAAAAAAGACATTAGCATTGATTCTGCAAGAAGGTAATTGGATTAATTGTCTTTTTAAAAGGACTGGCATCAATAATTTGTTATGACCCAAGGGGACAACTCATATATGCACGTGCACGCGCGCACACACACACACACACACACACACACACACACACACACACTTTTCCTTCTACCAAGCAGGGCAATGAGGTTTGTTTTTCCAGTCCTGTTTATAAGAGAATAATTAATATTTTCAACATATTATATCAATTTTGCCAGGTAAAAAAAGGCAGAGGAGGAGGAGGGCTGGGCACAAGGCCCCTACAATGATAACAACTACACAAACACTGGGAAGGCAAAGGCGTGGAAGACATTTCTGAGCTGTTTTTTCTGTTGTTTTTCTCTTAAAGTCTCAAGTCACCGGTGTGAGAAATTCTGATGATAGCTGCAACAGCAGCCTCTTCGTGTGTGCAAAATCCCTCCAAGTGCTGTAAAAGGGAGACTTGGGCCAGGCGCCATGCTACGCTCTTTCCATTCTTCATCTCATTTAATCCCCAGAACAATTTTTATGAGCCCTTATCATTGATGAGAATATCAGGGCTTAGAAAAGTTAGGCAACTCTTCCAAGATTAGAAAGTTATGAAGTAGAAGTAATTAAACTTCATCCTGAGATGAAGAAATACAGATGCAGGCTCCTGCCCCTGAGCCCACCGTGCCTCGGTGGGTTGGATGTAAACACCAACCGCTCTTGTTCTTATTCCCCCAGGAAGGAGCTTCCTACCCTGCCATCTTCCCTCACGTGGGTGGTTGACTTGGGGAAAGTCAGCCAGATCTTTCTATCACAAATTAGGACTGTTGTACATGGAATGATATCCTCCCTCTTTATATGTTGAAGCCCGAACCCCCCCCACACACCCTCAATGTGATAGTGTTTGGAGATGGAGTCTTTGGAAATAATTGTGCTTAGTGAGATCATGTGATGGGACTGGTACCCACATGGTAAGAGACACCAGAGGGTTTGCTTCTTCTCTCTATACACCAAGAAAACAAGGTGGCCACCTGCAACCTAAGATGATATCGCCCACCTCACCAGACGCCACCTCTGCTGGCACCTCCATCCTGGACTCCTCATGTCCAGGACCATGAGAAATAAGTTTCTGCTGTTCAAGCCCCCAGACCAAGGTGTCTACAGTATAGACCAATACCAGCTCACAGCTGTGATTCCGACTGAGGCCTTCAGCGTGTGGCTTCCTGAGATAGCTGGCCTGCCCCTGCAGCTTCCACAGGCTCAGCCCCAGCACGATCTCTCCCACGCTCCCTCCCAAGCCGTCAGACCAGCCCTCCCTGAGCCATTAGCCCTGGACGGGGCTCAGGCTGCACTTGCTGCCTACTGAGAAACATTCATGCATCATTAGGCTTCTAAACCTGAGGTCAGCTTCACAATGACCCCAGCCCAGAGAGTCCAAGCAGCCATGGCCAAAGGCATGCCAAGTCCAGAGCCGAGGGGCTGCCCTAGAACAATACAGCACAGCATGACAGCTGTCACAGGCCAGAGCCTCCCCCCTCTGCTCCTCCTCCTCTGGAACCCTTTCAGGGGGCAGCTAATATTCCAGCCATTAGCCGCAGCTCTACAGTACAAGATAATGTCTTGAACACAAAACCTCACATGTGTACGTGTGAGTGCACACGTGCGTGTGTGCATTTCCCTACTAAGAGCCAAGTCTGTGAAGGTCAAGTCTGACATTCCCCAGCTTGGTCCCAAGCGGAGCTCTCTGCTTTATACAGTCCTCAGCCGAAGGCTCCAACTTCATCCACTTCACAATCTCAGTGTGTGCGCATCCTAACTTTGTGTATTTAAGGCAATAGAGTCCCTCTGATCCCTTCCCACATTAGGTAACCTCCGCTTCTTGCATCTACTTAAATCCACACAAACAGACAAGTCTAAACACAGCTATTATTGTAAGATTGTTCATGATAGCAATATATTAAAAAAAAACTACAGTGGATAAAATAGAGGGCTGGCACACTCAAGTGTCTATAGGAGTAATACAACTGGGAGTAGTGAGGTCTAGGGGCAACTTGAGGTTTCCTACTCCACCCAAAGCCATTTACATTAGCTTTTTTTTTTTAACAGAAAACTAAGGATCTAGCCAAGCAAAACACATAAGTGGTCCAGATGCGGCCACTGGATTTTCAATTTATGATCCTTTAAGCCAAGTCAATTATGATGTATCCGTATTATAAGATATTGTGTCTCCTGGGGAGGATCCTCATGTCCTGACATTAAAAATTCTACAGCATGTCATGCTGATGAAAAGAGAAAAGATGCTGATGGTACACAGAAGGTGGTACCAGCTGCCAAAAACATCCTAAAATATATACATGCATCATGCACCCCCATACACACAGAGATGTATGTGTCAAAAGTGTCTAGGAGGACACACGCTGCACTGATAGCAGAATTGCCTCTCGGAGGAGCCCAGAACTGGACTGCAGTGGGATGTATTAAGGACAGGCATCGGGGGATTTCTGTATTTTTAAAAAAATCTTGCTTTTTTTTTTTTTGGTCTGGGGATTAAAACCAGGGGGACTCTACCACCAAGTGTTACCCTCAGGCCTTTCTTATTTTTATTTGGAAACAGGGTCTCACTCACTTGCTAAGGGTCTCACTAAGCTGTTGAGGCTGATCTCAAACCTATGATCCTCCCATCTCAGACTCCCAAGTACTGGGATTACAGACATGTGCCACCATACCCAGCTATGTTTGAAATTTTTACATTGAGAACTATATCCACTTATAAAATTAAACATATACTTAAAACATGAATGGATTACAAAACTATAGGATATGTACACAGTGGAATTTTATTCAGCCATAAAGAAAAACACAATTACTTCATTTACAGGTAAATGGATGGAACTGGGGGACATTATGCTAAGTGAGATTAGTCAGTCACAAAAAAGAAGAAATCAAATGCTCTCCCTAATATGCAAAAGGTAGGGAGAAATAAGTCATAGGAGGAACTCTAGATGAAGATGGGGATTCTAAAGATGAGCAAATAAGGCGGCTTAACTGAGATGATGGAAGGAGGAAGAGGGAAAACCTCTAACGTACAGGATGTATTTTAGCACACACATCAATCAATCACTAATCATGAGAAGGGGGAGGGGGAAGGAATGGGTGGGAATCGGGGGGCTCACTGGGTGCTGTGTGCATGTGTGCCTCCACCATCTTGGACCCCATTAAGATGTCTGACTACAAGGCACCAATAAAAACATTTTTAAAAAGAAAGCTTTTCACTGCCTTCATGTTAATAAGAGACCTTATAGACATGAGGGCTATTTTTTTCTTCATTCATGGAAGATGAAATAAAAAAGCACTTCCTCACCCATTTACGTGCTGTGATGTCCTGCAGAATGTACGGCCCGTTGTGATACTATAGGGAGTGTTGAGACTCACGGACAACTGGAGAAAAAAACCATATTTTACTGATGACTTAGACTTCCACATATTGGATAAAGACATAAAAGGTAAGTGATGAAATTTACCAGGACCCTGAGGGCAGCCGGAACCTTCTCTAGACTGCCTTAGGAAAGCATTTTATGGTCCTTATTAGGCTAGACTCGGGTACTCGGTGTCCATGCACATTGCTGGGGCTTATTCAGGAAGGTGAGCCCCAGAACTTGGGACTCCCCATGCCCCCTGTGGCTGAAGAGCACGGAGAGCGGGGAGCACAGACGTGGAGACCAGCTGGACACACGAGGGCTCTTTAAGGGCTGCCGGGGCCGGCGCCTTGTTCAGCTTTTATCTTGTGGGCTCAGCAGCCATCACAGAGTCTGCAGCGGGGGGCTCGGATGATTAGAGCCCTGTTTGAGGTGGGCCATTCTATGGACCAGCACAGGGCACAGAAGGGACACAGGAAACTCCCAGCAGGACGCGCTTGAGAGCTTTGTTCCAGACGATTTCCCGTACCTTTAATCATTCCCGTGTGTTTGAAATCCCAACATGAAGGCTCTCCTGCTCACTCACGCTAGGAACTCCATGTCCACGGTCGGCCCTTTTCAACTCTTGCCTCCGCCTTCTTAGCCCACTCCCCTGTTGCTGATTTAGATGGGGAAACTGAGGCTGGGGATGCGGAGCACCTTATCTGGGGTCACAGCAGGGAGGGTCAGAGGTGGGGTCTGAAGCCAGGTGAGATGCCAAAGCTGCCCTAGAGAGCCAGGCAGGTGCAACAGAGACACCCACAAACCCACAGACCGCAGGGCTGAGCTCAGCAAAGAGGGGAGGTCGGGTCTCAGCCAAGGACACCCGGCTCCTCTGCGCCCAAACACTGCCCAGGGCCCTGAGGCTCTGCACTGGGCTGTCACTGACCCTCCATGCTGGACAGCTCCTGTGCTCTTCTCTGGCATGTGCTGAGTCATGGTGGACTGGTCTTTTTTTGGATACAAACAGATGTAAAAGGGCTGGAATGCACAAAGAATTCATTAGCTCCTGCCAGGTGTGGCAGTGCGTTCCTGTGATCCCAGTGCTTGGTAGGCTGAGACACGAGATTAGCAGGTTTGAGGACAGCCTCAGCCAAGTAGTGAGACCTTGTTTCAAGACAAAAAAAATAAAATAAAATAGGGCTGGAGGTGAAGCTCAGAGGTAGAATGCGCCTCAGCTCAGTCCCCAGTACCAGGGGGGGGGGGGGATAAATAAAAAGAATTTGTTAGCTCCTGAGATAGATGGAGCTCACTTGAAAGGGGCCCAGTTAAGGATCGAGAAGGTTTGATTACTTCTCTGGCAAATGTTGAAGCTGTGAACCCACTTCCTTCGATGCCCAACACTGGTCTCTACGTGACGCTCCCTCCCAAAGATCCTGATATGTGGAAACAGTTGCCTGTTCCCTGGCTGAACACATCCCTTCCCATCTTGTTGACTGGTGTGGGTCCTCAGCATTTCCCTCCCTTCCCCACGCCTCACATCTGGGTCCCCTTGGCTCAGACAGCGCTACTACAACGGGCCCAGCAGGGAGGAAGCGGGAACAGGCACATCCCTTCTCCAGCCCTGCCCTACTGGCCTTGGCCTTTCTCTCCCCACCATGCTGACCAGGACCCCTCGCCTGCAAGGTCAGACTGCTGCCTTGACCCACAGTCCAGGTAGGGCCAGAAATACACTACCCGGGCGTCTTCTTCTGTTGAGTCATTCAAATGAAAATATTAAATCTCCATGCCCTGTGTCTGCTTTGCCAGACTGCAGTCCCTCTGTGCTTTGATCGAACCGGCTTCCAGAATGGTCAAAGACCAGTATCCAGTATGGCTGGTGCACACAAGGAAGTTTTCTTTTCTGCCGAGGACTCCTGCTACTTCGGGTCAACTTTGTGATCGCTGGAGGACATCTCTAGGGAGTCTAGGTCTAGAGAGCGACCCTGCTGCTCTCAGGCCTGGGAATCCCAGCCCTCTCTTACCTGGCTCAGTATAAATCTTCTAACTCACATGCAATCCAAGGTCCACCTCCACCCGCACCGCGCTGGCCAGGCTGCAGCCAGAGGGGTTAACTGGAGAGAACTCACAGACTCTTATTTCTCCCCCATTTCCCTCCTCAGTTCCCTGATTCTAACAGCTTTGCCACTGGGTCTACAAAGATGGATTTGGAAGAAAGGGCAGAACAGGCACCAGGCAAAACCACCTGCTCTCAGCGCCAATTCCCAGGCTGATTCCCATGGCGGGTGCCCTCTGTATAAAAGGGGTCCAAGTGACTGGCACCTTTGTGGGTACAGGGGCTTGGGAGAGTCCCGTGGGTGAAAGCCTCCTGTATCAGTCAGGAATACCTAAGCTACAAAAATAAACAGAAGGAAATGCGTAATGGTTCTATCTGTTGGACATTCATTCCTCGCTGACGTAAGAGTCCCAGGCAGGAGGATGCACTGGACCACGGCCCTCCTCCGCATGGTCATGCCGGGCCCGAGGTCAGGACGGGCTCTGGCATCTCACATACATTGCTCCCCACAGCCTCACGGCCATCTGCATCCGAACCATCCAAAAAGAAAACAGAGGTGGAGCACGGGTGATGGTTCTTATGGGCCTCACCCAGATGCAGGGTCGGCTGGAGCTGAGCCACGGCGCCATCTTTAATGTCACTAGATTGGGACCTATACTCGGGCTGTATGTGGATGAGAACTCTGCACAATGGCACCGCCTTGTCCCAGATCTTTCTCCACTGGACAATCTTCTAGGCTGCCTCTTCCAGACTCTTCAGAGATGGGTTCTGTTGGCAAGCCCACTGGTCTCCTGAACTGCACCAGCCACAGGACTCAACCGTGGCTCCTCTGGGGCATCCTCTGAACCACAAGGAAGCTCAGATCTTCATGGGCTACAGGGAGCCAGCGGGGCTCAGATAAGCCCAGAAGGAAGATCATCAGAAGCGGTGTGAATAGCCAGAGCCCCTGGTTGGTGGCTGGCTTGCAGTGTCTACAAGAGGTCCCTGCGAAGCTGGCCTTGCGGTGGTCGGTGTTAGGGAAGTGTGATCCACCTCCTCATCCTTCACTCTTGCTGAAGCCTTTCTGATCTGCAGCATACTAAGGGGATACTGGTCATGGCAGCGCCGGTTTGTCCCTGATAGGGAGCCCCAGGAGGTATCAGGACCCTGGGTTGGGAGCTTTCTTTCAAGTGTAAGCTATCTTCAACATGCCTTTGTTTCCAAACTGGGTCCTGATAATATATATTTTGGAACAAGAGGACTATCTTGGTTCCTATCTCCTTTAAACCCTGGCCAAAAGGACCCGTCACCAGGATGGGAAAGCTCCATCAAATTGAGGCAACTCTCTGCTTGAACTGACTGAATGTCTGGGTTGTTTTTTAGTTTTGGGTGTTGGGGCTTGAACTCAGGAGCCATTCTGCTCCCAAGTTATACCCCACCCCAGACCTCTTTGTTTTTTATGGAAACAGAGTCTTGCTTATTTGCAGAGGGCCTCAGTAAGTTGCTGAGGCTAGCCTCAAATCTGTGATCCTCCTGTCTCGGGCTCCCAAGTGCTGGATTACAAGCGTATGCCCCCATGCACAGTTCTCTTTGGGTGGCTGACCCTGGTGTAAACACGGCTCCTTGAAGCTCTATAGTCAGAGAGTGGGCAGGCAGGAAAAAGCTTAAGTTACAGAAGAAATCAAATGGAGCTGCCATTCAGTGGCCCCGAAGCTGAGTGACTTTGAGGAGGGGCCGTCCTGATCCCAAGTTTCAATTCTCTGTGGACCAGGAATCAGGAAGCCCTGCCCCGGGCGGTGTGGTGGACTGGGACCCTCCTCCTTGGTACTTGGCATCAGCCTCTCCAGGGGTCCAGCCGTGGTTGCGCTCCCTGGATGGTGGGCACGCCTTGTGCTTCTGGAGCCGTGTCCTAAACTCAAAGCCTGCTTCTCCTGGAATCTAATATGGAATCCTGGGCGAGAGCGGTGGGCAGTGAGTGACCAGGAATGCTTTGGTACATCTCCCGCTGAGCAGCAGGGCCCCCAATTCCTGACCCTCTAAAGCAATGTGACCAATGAGTCACAGCAGAAGATATACTGACAAAGAACTGGCAGCTTTCATGGCTGTCTCTTGTGACATGGTGAGCCGAAATGTCCAAAACCCACTATCCTGAGACAGCCGTGTGGGAGAGACCACCCACACCTCAGTGCTTTAAAGCCAGTCCCAGTAGACCTCCGGGTAGACCACATGCTGGCCACCCTGGACCCACCAGGAAGACCATGGACCAGCTGAATGCCACCACAATACCTCCAACAGCCATCGCCCAGCAAGCCCCACCCACTGGTTACTAGGTTTTGTTTTGTTTTGTTTTTTGGGTTGTTTTTGTGTGTGTGTGTGGTACTGGGGTTCCTGGAAGCCCTTCTAC
This sequence comes from Muscardinus avellanarius, assembly GCF_963383645.1. Classification (NCBI taxonomy): domain Eukaryota; kingdom Metazoa; phylum Chordata; class Mammalia; order Rodentia; family Gliridae; genus Muscardinus; species Muscardinus avellanarius. The sequence goes on from NC_137796.1 coordinate 108,805,081, forward strand.
CTCCGGGCTACACTCCCAGACCTATTTTATATTTTTATTTGGAAACAGGGTCTTCTAAGCCAGCGCGCGCGGCTGGCTTCGAACCTGCACGATCTTCCTGTCTCCGCCTCCCAAGCGCGGGGATTACAAGCGTGCCCACCACGCCCGGCAAGGTTTTGGAACATCCGTGTCAGAGCCATAGATGACCACTGTATCACTCAGCTTCTTGTTGCTATGACAAATTATCTGAAAAAAAATATCAACCTGAAGCAGGACAGGTCTACTTTGGCTCACAGCTTCCAAAGTTCCAGTCCTTGGTCACTCAGCCCCACTGCTGAGGCTTCTCCTGAGATAGCCGGCCATGGCTAGGAGCTCGTGGCAGAGCAAAGCTGCTTCCCTCTTGGTTTGGGAAGCAGAGATAGCGAGGAAAGGGCCAGGGGCGGCTGTTGCATTCAAGGACACCCCCCAGTGAACCTGACCTATTTTCTCCAGCTCAGTCCCACCTCCTAAGCACCACCTCCCAGCAGACCACCAGCTTGGACGGAGCCTTTAAAACAGGAGCCTGTGAAGGACATTCCAGGCCCAAACTAGAAACACCACACAAAAGGCACTTAGCCTTTCAAAGCCTCTAATTTTATTCATGTAAAATAGACATTATAATATCTCACAAGACTGTCATAAGAATTGGGTAAAATAATATGATCACAGTTCTTGGCATGGTCTGCCACACAGTAAGCAGCCAGGTTTATCCTCTCTTTCACAAAACTCGGAGCACCCTGTGCATTTCCATGTGCAATCATCTTTATTTATGGTCACATGGTGGCTTTTGGAATGCTCAGCCTAGTCTCCAGCTGTTAAAACATGCCTGAGTAGCTCTGCAGTTAGAGATCTCTAAGCTTACTAGGTGCGGTGGTGCACACCTGCAATCCCAGGGCTTGGGAGGCTGAGACAGGAGGAATACAGCTTCAAGGTCAGCCTCAGAAACTAAGCAAGGCCCTGAGAAACTTAGTGAGACTCTGTCTTAAAACAAAAAAAGAAATAGGACTAGGTGTGTAGCTCAGAAACAGAGGAGAGAGAGAGAGAGAGAGAGAGAGAGAGAGAGAGAGAGAGAGAGAGAGGAAGAAGAAGAAGAAGAAGAAGAAGAAGAAGAAGAAGAAGAAGAAGAAGAAGAAGAAGAAGAAGAAGACGAAGAAGAGGAGGAGGAGGAGGAGGAAGAGGAGGAGGAGGAAGAAGAGGAGGATGAGGAGAAGAGGAGGAAGAGGAGGATGAGGAGAAGAGGAGGAAGAGGAGAAGAGGAGGAGGAGGAGGAGGAGGACTGAGTTTATAAACCCTCACTCTGAGCCGGGCTTGGGCTTGGTGGTGCACATTTGTAAGGAGGACCGTGCAGGTTCGAAGCCAGCCTCAGCAGCTTAGCGAGGCTCTCAGCAACTTAGTGAGATGCAGTTTCCAAATAAAATATAAAAATAGGTCTGAGGTATAGCCTGGAGGTAGAAGGTCCCTGGGTTCTACTCCCAGTACCCCCCCACACACACACACCCTCATTCTCTCACCTGCAAACTAGGTGCACAACTACAGAGGGTCACCTCAGGTGCAACAAGGGGATGCTGGGGTCAGGACACAGAAGGCAAAGGCCCTCAGGTTCCTCATTTGGAGATGAATACAGAAATTTCTCTTTTCTTTTCCCCTCCCCTTCCCTCCCCCCTTCCCCTTTTGTTCTCAAGTTCTCTCTCTGCCTCTGTCTCTCTCTCCCTCTCCCTCCTCTCCCTCTCCCTCTTCCTCCTTTTTTGTGTAGATTTAATAGATTCTGGCTTGGAGTTGGGCACGCGGAGCCACTGACTGAAGCTTTGAACAGTCTGTCATGGCCACCAAAACAGTACCAACAATCATTCACACCCAAATCGCGATCCCCGTGCATTGGACGGATCGATTCCTGCAGGAACCGGCTTCAGGAGTATTTCTGAGCGCAGGCAGCTCCCCTTCCTCCTTTGCCCCCGTTCTACCCTGGACTCCGTTCCAGCTCTTGAGAGACCAGAACTCATCCCAGTTCTTAAAATGTACATGTGTAAAAAAAAAAAAAAAAGAGCCCATTCATGGATGAGATACCTCTCCCCACCCCACCTCAGCCCCAAACCAATCCCAGAGGCTCCAGACACATCCAATGAATACACGCCTCTTAAAATTCTTCTCCAAAGTGCACACGGCTTTTCTTAATAACTCTTACTTGTCAGAAATGAAATATTTACACGCACTTGCTTCAGAATCCTGGCAGTTTGGAACCTAAGAATAGTTTTACTTATGTGCTGAGGTCTCTGGGATGATTTCAGGGCAGCGAGGGGATGCTGGGGTCAGGAGAGGGGAGGCAAAGCCCCGGGAGGAAGAGGCAGAGCTGGGAGACGCTGGCAAATCCCTGCCCTTGGTCTGCCCTTGAAGTTGGTGCAGGAAGGAAGGTTCAAGAATGTGCAGTGCTGGGTTGATGGGTGTCTGAGCTGTGACGAGCCCATCAGTCACCCTGACTGGAAACACCGGAAAACACTGCGTGGTTGCAAACATTATCTGGAGCTTAATTATGAGGAAGGGAGGGGGCTGGCCGGCCTCAAAGTTGGTGACTTCTATAACCTCTCCTCTAGGGACTGTGGCTACCAGGCAGGCTCCTTCCAAGGACCCCTCATTACTCTTGGAAGCTAGGATGCAAGGGTTAAGAAGTGTTTTGTTTTGTTTTGTTTTGGTGGTGCTGGGGATTGAACCCAAGGGCGTTCTTCCTTTGAGCTACACCCCCAGCCTGATTTTTATTTTATTTTTATTTTGAAACAGAGTCTCACTAAGTTGCAAAGGGTCTTGCTATTTTGCTGAGGCTGACCTCAAACCTGCAATCCTCCTGTCTCAGCCGCCCAAGTGCTGGAATTACAGGTGTGTGCCACCACGCCCCACTTCATAGACTATGATATCTTCATTACAGTGATGGTCACACTTGGTGTGAAATAACACAGGGAAATTCTTCAACTGGAAAAGCAAAATTATATAAATGATGTACACTCTGAATTGTGTTTAAACATGAATAGAAGAAATATGGGAAGGAAATATATGTTAAAAAAAAAACAAAGTTTCTCTGGAAGATAAAACTAGATATTTTGTTTTCTTCTTCCCCTTTTCTCTATTTTCCAGTTTTCTCTGGTAAGCAAATACACCGCATGCTATTATTGGACTTCCTGTAGTTCCTGCCCGCTCCTGCCCATAATCTACCCACTGTCCTAATGCTATCTGGCCCCGGGGTTGGTGGTCCAGAGCAAAATGATGAGACTTAACCTTGGTTTTGTGCATTCTGTGCTAAAAGCACTGTGCTGTGGGCTTTAGTGACACCCTCAATCCACAGAGCCTGCCAGGCAGGTGCTATTAGCACCATTTCATCAATGCTATGGAAATTTAGAGCCCCCCTGAGGTTAAAAAACTTTCCCAGACAATCCTGCACTTAAGAGTCAGGGCAAGTTGGGAGCTCTGGACAGATCCACCCCTTCCCTCTTCCGCCGTTCGCCACAGGTAGAGGGAGGCGCGAGGAGGTAACCTCAACACGAGAGCCTCCCCTTTGCCAAGCGCTCCTGGCAGGATCTGAATTGCTATGGAAACACACCTGGAGTCCCCTGGATCTTCTTCCTTTGTGGTTACAGGACTTGCAATCATAATCGGAGATGCTTCCCTTTAGGTTAAAAAGCACCAACTCTCATCTGAACGTGTGGCCTTTGGAAACGCCTACAGCTCTGGAGGGGCGACAGGGATCCGGGTGTCACCTGGACCAGAATGGGGTGGAGGCTGGAGATCACGGCTGGCCTGGGGTGGTCGATGCTAGAGAGGGACACGCAGGGCCCCATCATAGCCCCAGGTACTTGCTTATCCCAGCTTATCCTTTGTGGATAAGCATCACATCCCCTTTCCTGGAACATCTTGGTTTCCTTTCTGGGCAACCCCTGCCCTGTGTTCTGAGGTCTTGGCAGGAAGGTGAGTGGGGGTGTTGGGGGGCAGCCCACTAGAGCCTGAGGCCAACTGCACTTCAGAATCACAGAGGAGCTGGCTGAAGTCGGCTGCACAGGACCCGCCCCAGCAAGCCGATGTCACCACTTGGGAAGGGACCACCACACCGGGGATTCCATGAGAGCCTCTTGCATGAGTATGGGAAACAGACAGAGATGCTTCTTGTGAAGGACAGGCAGGGTGTGCATGACCAAGTGCTGCCCCTCTCTCCTGACACGGCCACTCTGGATCCGGTGGCGGGAGGGGGGACACACATGGCTGGAGGCCGCACCCCACAGTGGTGGGTTTCTGCTGAGATCACTCTCCATCGCTCACTCACTTCTTGCTCCTGTTTGACTCTTTCTCAGGCTTTCGCAGGTTCTGGGAGCCCCAGCCTGACCACTTCCTTTGGTTTAAGCAACCCAGGAATACCAGGATGGGAGCACCGCTACTAGACACCAACACAGAAGGGCCGTGGCAGAGAGGCAGGCAAGCATCCAGACATCTAGGCCCTCCTGCTCACGGACGCTTGAAGAGACCAGCTGTCCACTGCAGTCCTGGGCTCCCATCCCTGGTAGGGAGTCACCATGTGACTAGTTCTTAGCAAGGGCACAGGGCCACAAGTGAGGTGAGCCACCTGCAGGCCACGGGGCTTGACTGGCAGGTGTGTCTCCTGTGTGATTCTGAGAGATACCTTCTGAGATGGGGAGGGGAGACCGGAGTCCTGCCTCGCTCTGTGGAAGGCTGTCAGGCCACCCAGAGCCCATGCACAGCACTTCTAAGGAAGCACAGAAACAACTCTGTTGTGCTGAGGGACTGGAACTTGGCGCATCTTTTTTTTTTTATAAGCAGAAACTGGCATTATCCTGATTAATGTAGCTACTAATGCTGCTACTGAGACTGACGGAATTGATCATTATAGCCAATGTTTGGGGGTTATATCGAGCTCCAGGCTACAGGCTTCACATGGAGTAGCTTGGAGACACTGAGGCAGGAGTCATTCCTCACCTTCCCCACCCCCACTCCCCAGACTTCAGTAACATTTGGTAGAATTCACTCATGGATCCATCTGGCCCTGGGTTTTTCTCTACCTGGAGGATTTTGAGCCCTGCATCAAGACCTATTGCTGTTGGTGTGTCTGGGCTTTTCAGCTCTGCAGTTTGGGTGGCATTCAGCAAAAATAAAATCCATCCATGATTTAACACTGGACAAAATAGGTACACATAGGAATGCACTTCAACACAGTAAAGGCTACACATGAAGACCCCACAACTGATATTATAATCAGTGGAGGTGGGGGCTGATAGCTCCTGTCCAACCCAGTAGGGAAAATGCTAGCCAAAGCAATTAGACAAGAAAAGAAATAAAGGTGTAAACTGGAAAGAAAGCATTAAAACTATCTCTGCTTGCAGATGGTAGGGTAACGTGTAGAAAAACCCCAAAACTCCACATACATTAAAAAACCATGTTAAGACTTCCAGGAAGATGGCAACGGAGGAAAGTGGGGCTTATGAGCCCCGCTAACAACCAATCTCTATTACCACAAAATCAGCACCTTTCATAGCCAGAAAACACCATCAGCAGAGAAACAAAAAATGTAATTACAAGGGACAGAGAAAAAGAGGGCTGGAAAAACGAGGCACCATAAAGAAACCAGACCACAGTGCTACAGCCGGAGCCGCGGCACAGAACAGCATGGGCACCATCTTTTCTTACAGCACCAGGCCCCAGAGAGGAGGGGGACTCAGAACGGAGCTCATAGCCAGAGAGGAGATACGCGGCCTCACAGCCAAGGACGCGACAGCAGCGCCTTATTGCCGGCGGCAGCGGCGAATTCACCGGATGGCTCCAGACAAACACACTCAACAGCCCACCAGGCTCCAGAGAGGAGCAGCAGACAGCAAGCCGAGGTGAGCTGCTGCGGAGCAGCCAGGAGGAATTCGGCAGATTTTTCGGTGCAGGGAGCATCTAAAGCTCCCAGTGGCTGGGCTCAGCACACCCTGCAGGGACTCAGAGCGGAGTTCAAAAACAGAGAAGAAATACGCCAGCCTCATAGCCGAGGGTGTAGCAGCGGCACCATATTGCCACCGGCGGCAGAAGCAGCGAATTCACCGAGTCCACTACAGCTCCATCAGCGCACTCAACAAACAGTGAGTCAAATTGCAGCCCCTAGAGGAGAAATCCCAGTACTGCATTCCCAGGGACTTGACCCAGTGGGGGAGTGGTGGTGGCAGAAATATCACACCATAGGAGAACGCCCAACCTGGCACCCCCCCATGGTCTAAAGCAGCCTTGATTGACTCCCTGGGTCTGAGACTCTGCGATACAACCCAGTAATGGAGTAGTGGACACCGAGATACCACAGACTCGAGATCCAGAGCACCTTAAGTGAAGTCGTAGTGACCCAGAGAAGAACCCAGAAAAGGCACAAACTTCCAAAATCATGGGAAAGAGGAATAACAATGGAGCAATGAATGCCCACAACCCCACAACATCAGAACCCGATAAAACAGAAATTCAGAGATTTCTAGAAGATCAAATCAGGAAAATAACTGTAGAAATAATAGAGGTGTTTCGAAAAGAATTCAGAGAGAGCCAAAAAGAGATAAAGGATGCAATTAATGAAGTAAAGGCCTCAATTCAAAGTACAAACAACTGATTAGACCACATGGAGAATAGAATCTTGATCTTAGAAGAAGATCATTCAAAAAATGAACACATAGTTTCTAATTTAGAAAAAAAAATCCGACAGCAGGAATCTGACATTGAAGATATATGGGCCCATTTTAAGAGAGCTAACCTAAGAATAATTGGAATAGAGGAGGGAAAAGAAGGTGAAACCAAAGGGATAAGTAATATCTTCAAAGAAATAATAGCAGAAAATTTTCCAAACATAGAGCAAGAGGTCAATACACAGGTCCAGGAAACTTATAGAACTCCCTTTAGACAGAATCGGAGAAGAGGATCCCCATGCCACATAATTGTCAAAATGACCAATGTGGAAGCCAAGCAGAGAATCTTAAAGGCAACAAAAACAAAGGGCCAAGTGACATTCAGAGGCAAACCAATTAGAATCACTCCAGACTTCCCAAACCAAGTCATGAGAGCCAGAAGGGCTTGGAGTAACATATTCCAAACTCTGAAAGAAAACAACTTTCAGCCAAAAATTTCCTACCCAGCAAAACTTTCTATCAAATTAGATGGGGAAATAAGAAACTTCCACGACAAACAGAAACCGAAGGAATTTATGTCTTCAAAGCCAGCGCTAGAGAAAATACTCAAAGAGATTAACTACAAAGAAGAAATAGGTAACACACACCAGAACCAGAGAAACAAGATTTTCCATCCAACAGACAACTAAGATTGGTTATCTGTGGAGATTCATTATTTAGGTTAGTCTTTTACCTATCTCTAAATTGTATTGTTTGCTTTTATTGTTGCTAATTTTTAGGATTTCTAGTTGGAATACTAATAAACCTTCAGATATAGCATTTGGAAATATTTTATCCCATTCTATCAGTAACTTTTAACTCTGTTTACATTGCCTTTGGATATACAATATGTTTTTATTTTTTAGGGAGTTTGTTTACCCTTTTGTTGCCTGTGCCATTGAAATCATATCCAAGAAATCACTTCCAATTTCAATGTTGTGAGGTTTTATGACCCATATTTTTTTCTAAAAGTTTATAGTCTTAAGATTTATATTTAGGTCTTTTATATATTTTGAGTTAATATTTGTATATGGTGTTAGGTAAGGGTCCGATTTTATTTTTTTCCATGTAATTATTATTTTTCAACAATATTAAGTTAAAAGATAATTATTTCATCCACCAAATGTTTGTGGAAACCTTATCAAAAATAACTTGACAATATATGGAAGAATTTATCTCTAGGCTTTTATTTAACTCCAGTGGTTTATATATCTGCCTTTATAACAGTACTACACTGTTTCAATTATTGTAGCTTTATATGGTTTGAAATCAGAAAATATACATCTTCTAGCTTTGTTCTTTTTCAAGATCGTTTTGGATATCTAGAGCCCATATTCCATATTAGGATAGATTTTTTGTGAAAAATAAATAAATAAATATATGACAGTTTCACCTTAAAAAAGAAAAAGAAAAATATTCTCTGGTAAGAAAGAAAGCAAAAAGAAATATTGAAATGTTATCTTTAAGTCATCAAAAGCTTGGTATCAGACAAATGAAACTGTTATTTGAGATTATCAACGTTAATATTGGATAAATTGCTATAATACTAGATGTCAACCACTAAGCCAAGCATGGGAAGGAGGGAAGGGGAGGGAACGGGGTGGGGATCGGGTAGGGGCTAACTGGGTGATGTGTGCATGTATGTCTACAAAAGTATTATTTTTATCCCATTATGATGTATGAATACAGTGCACCAATAAAAAATTTAAAAAAACATGTTAAAACTAAGAAGTAAATTAGTAAAATTGTAGGATATATGTCAACAGCCAAGTGTCAGCTGCATTTCTATACACAATGATCTACAAAGGAAATTAACAACATTCACAAGAGCAACAGAAAGAATAAAGTGCTTACAGGTAAGCTTTACCAAAGAAAAATGCTTAAGACTTGTGCACTGAACATTATAAATCACTGGGGAAGGGCACTTGAGAACACGTAGTTAATGAAAAGACATTCATGTGTATGAGTTGGAAAAATGGATAGTAGAGAAATGTTTCTACTGTTCAAAGTGATCTACAGACCCAAAGTGACCGTTATCAGAAATCCCAGTGACACACTTTACAGAAATAGAGAAAACAATTCTGAAATTCATAGAAACCACGAAAGAGCCCACATTGTTGAAGTGACTTAAGCAGAACATAGCTGGAGGTATCACATGTTTCCTGGGTTCAAACTATGTTACAGAACTTTCGGGAACCAAAATAGCATGGCACCAGCATATGAACAAACATGTAGACCAATGGGACATATCAGAGAGCCTAGACGTAAACCCACCTGCCTACAGTCCACAGATCTTCAACCAGGGTGCCAAGAACACACAAGGGGAAAACAGTCTCTTCAGGAAGTGGTCCAGAGGAAACTGGATATCCCCACACCAAAGAATAAAATAGGGCCGGGTGTGGTGGCGCACACTTGTAATCCCAGCATTCGGGAGGTGGAGACCGGAGGATCTCGGTTCGCCCTTCACAACTCAGTGAGACCTTGTTTAAAAAAATAAGAAAACAAAATAAAAATGCCTAGAAAATAGGGCTGGGGGTGTAGCTTGGAGGTACAATGCCCCTGGGTTCCATTCTCAGTTCCACACACACACAAAAAGAATGAAATAGGGACCTTCCTTCACACCTTCACACCCCACTAAAAAAAAAAAAAAAAAAAAAAGCAAAATGGATTAAAGACTTAAACAAGCTGGGCGTGGTGGCGCACGCTTGTAATCCCAGAATTTGGGAGGCTGAGACCTGGAGGATCGCGGTTCGCGGACAGCCTCAGCTACTTAGTGAGGTCCTCTGCAACTCAGTGAGACCCGGTTTCAGAAGAAAGAATAAGAAAAAATAGGGCTGGGGGTGTAGCTCAGAGGTCCAATGCCCCTGGCTTCCATCCCCAGACCCGCAAAAAAAAAAAAAAAACCACTTAAACACACACTTGAAACCATGAAACAACCACCCTTAGCTAGAATTCTGTCCTATATCTCTGCTTCTCTCCCCATGACTTTGACCCTGGACTCTGCTGAGCAGGACCAGGCTCAGCTGCTCTCGGACTTCCTCTGGTTCCTGCGGCCCAAGAAAGGACACACAGCCACCAGGGGCACCACCAAGAGGGGCTCGGTGTCTCCGGCACAGTGGGAGTGAGCTGCTTGCAAGTACTGGTCAGCTGGAGGCTGAAATGGGATCCTGCTCATCAAAGCCCAAGATGCCTGGGCAGACCCTGCCTGAGGCAGGATTCTAGCCTGTTTATAAGCTTTGCTCTTGCTTTACTTTCTTTTTTATCTATTAATTTTTTTGGTGGGGGGAAAGGTGCTGGGGATTGAAACCAGGAACATTCTACCTCCAAGAGACACTTCCAGCCCTACTTTATTTATTTATTGTTTTGGAAGCAGAGGTCTCAATAAATTCCCAAGAGCCTCACCAGATTGTTGAGGCTGGCTTCTACCCTACAATCCTCCTGACTCGGCCTCAGAGCTGGATGATGGATGCCTACCTTCCTTTTAGAAATAAAACTGGAAAATCTCTTGACTTTCTCCCATTCTCTGACAGGGTTACCTGGCTGGAAGAGGTAGGAGGGGCTCAACTCTGCAGCCTTGCAGTGGGGAAGCTGAGGCACCTTGCCGATCCCCAGAAAGCACACTCCTTTCTTGCCCCTATTAAACTTGCACCCCTCATTGCCACCATTTCTCTCCACAGGAGGCAACTCCTGTACCCACAGCAGAGTCGCCTGGGGCTGGTCTGATCTATAAACTTAGAATTACCTTGCCCTGGGGTGTGTCATAACCAAGATGTCTGCAGAAAAGCACCTAAAGACTAGAAGGTGCTCACAGAGCCTCAGGGAGGAGACAGAGACCTCTGGAGGTGGTGGAGAGCTGTGTCTTGAAGGATGTGTGGAAGTATTCAGTGAGTGCAAGGGTGGTACCCAGCCCACATCCCTTCATCCACCTGACGCACCAGTCCTCGGCTGCTCTGAGCATTGGCTGATGAGGGATTATGGCAGCCACTTGGTCTGGAAGATTCCAAAGAGAGTATTGCTGCCCCAGAGCCACTTGCAGCCAATGGCTGCCTGGAACTGTGGGGTGCAAGCTTGACTGCTTGCTGTAATCTGCAAGATGTTCTCACGAGGGTCTTTCTCCAGGCCTCCCACAGGCCTGGGAGGGGACTCGGCTTCTGCCAACCAAACCCCTACTCCCTCTCCTCCTGCTTCTGTCACATCTCAGCGGGTTGCTCCCAATATCCCTCTTCCAGTTCTTGCAGACCCAAGAGTCCTATCTCAGATCTGCTCTTGGGACAGGGCCTGACGCAGGGAGGGGGCACTCAGGGCAGAAGGAGCAGTGTGAGCTAAGTGGGACCTGCTGGGACTTTGGAAGGTCAGGAAGTTTCCTATACCATTTTATTGATTACGACAAAAATGTTAATATTTACAAAGGCTGATTAGGTGGTGTTGGGGAAAACTCTGCAGTGAATCCCTTTTCCACATCATCTCAATTAACCCTGGTCACCACCTCTCATGAAGGCTCATCTGTGGCTCCCAATTTTAAAGACCGCTGCTCATGAAGGTGACTTAGGCTCAGCTGGCAGAGCAGGTTGGTGGCGGGCTGAGGATCTGAACTCAGCGCGTCTGAACAGAGCCTCAAGGCGTTGCCCTCCACGCAGAAGGCTCCAGGCACACAGAACTCTCTAGACCTGGGCCAGTTGCCTCCTTCTCTCCCCAGCAGACCCTGCAGACACCTGACACCCAGAGATTAAATTAGTGGTCCCCTGTCACCTCTGAATGGACACGAGCAATGGCTCTTTTTAAAAGGACAGGTATTTACGGAGGTAAAGCGGGAAGGACAGCCTCCAGCAGGAACGCTCAGGACCTTGGACAGCTCCGAGCTGCCATCGTTTCTGTTCCTCCCTGGCATCTCTGCGCTCCCCGCCACAGTCTGGAAATGGAGGAGAAACTTGGTAACTGCTTTGGCAGGGTCGAGCCTGGGGTTGACCACTGGCTTTTCTTATTCCCCCATCCCACCTGCCTGGTGCCCCACCCACCTAAAACATTTCATCTTCTTGGGCAGGGCCGGCCAATCTTGGTGGTGCTGAGGGTGTCCCTGGAGACACAGGGAAGGCTCGAGGCCAGGGGACAGAAGGGCCATCTTGGGAAGGACCTCTCACATGGGGTCCAAAGGCAGGAATGAGATCGGGGGGATCCCACCAATCACAGCTGTGCACTGTACTTATACAACACAATTCTATACAGAATCGAGGTTAAAGGCTTGCTGAGTGCCAGGAAGAGGAGCTTGTCTCTCTAGGGTGTGATAAATGGCACCCATGTGAGCATGCGCTGACGTCCCTCCCACCCTGTGTTGAACACAATTTAGAATCATGCCAGCTATCCAGGGAGCTGTTATCACAGGAGATTCTAGCACTCCAGGCCAGGGCTGTTGGGCGGGTTTCTGACATAAGTCCACAATCCAAGTGGAGAGAGGAAGATGTTCTGGGAGGGAGTAGGAGGGCGTGCAGGTGCGCCCTCACAGCAAGTCCAGATCCCCCAGGAGGTGTCCAGGAGCTGGACTCCGCCCAGAGCACACAGGAGTCTTAGCCTACCCTTTGAACAATCACCTTCTATCACCTGGCAGGTCAAATCTGAGCTCTCACGCCTGGCATCGTGCACTGGTGAGAGAGAGGAAGAGAGAGAGAGAGAGAGAGAGAGAGAGAGAGAGAGAGAGAGAGAGAGAGAGAGAGAGAGAGAGGGAGGGAGAGAGAGAGAGAGGAGGTGCAGGGAAGGAGAGAGAAGGCCACGATGGTCCCCTCCAGTTAAACCTCTCTGCTACTTGCCATGCAAAGCCCTCAGTAAGTGCTGAACTCCCCTGGGATACTGCCCTGTCCCTTCCCTGTCTAAGGGGGACCACTGGAGTTGCTGAAAGAGTAAAGGTGAGCTGGGGGTGGCGGTGCTGGGACAGGAGGATCACAGGTTCAAGACCAGCCTCGGGAAGCCAGCAAGAAAGACCCTAAATAAACAAATAAACAAAGGCTAGGGCTGTAGCGTGGGTTGTGTAGCTCAGGAATGAGCCTTGGTTAAGTCCCCAGTACCAAATTAAATAAGTAACTAAGTAAGCAAGTAATCAGCACTGTACAAACAGCATCTAGAAGAGTTCTTGGTGCAGAATAACCATGTGGAGCATGCATTCCGCTCCCTGCCTATTCCCGGTTCCAATAATCTCAATCTCAATCCCCCCCCTCTACACACACACACACACACACACACACACACACACACACACTTATTGCTGCTGTTACTCTGCTAAAGGTCCTCGGTAACAATGGGCACAGGAGATACCAGCAGCTGACAGTGTGCTCATCTCTTTATCCTTTCCCAAAGAAATCCCAAGAATGCAGTTCCTGATTTAAAGGGTGTGTGTGTGTGTGTGTGTGTGTGTGTGTGTGTGTGTGTACACGGATTTGGGGATGAAACTCAGGGACATTCTACCTCCAAACTACACCCCCAGCCCTATTTTATTTCTTATTTGGAAAGAGGGTCTTGCTAAATCGCTGAGGCTGCCCTCAAACCTGCGATCCCCCTGTCTCAGACTCCCGAGGACGGGGATTACAGGCATGTGCCACCACGCGCGGCCCACATGCATGCTCTTACCGAGCACCACGGCAGAGCCTCCATTTTCTTCCTGGGCACCCGTTTCCAGCCTCGGTCTCTCCCTTCCCCTCAGCCACCTGTTACCTCCAAGTGCCATCATGGGTTCATTCATTTTCCTCCATTCCGTTCGAGTGGAGGCACCATTCCCCTCGTGTCTGGATGAAAGGAATAAGACCACTTAGCCAGTTAATTGAAGTCCCTGCCCCTCTTGGCCACTGGGACTACAGACTCGAAAGAGCTCAGGCTCCCGGCCCCGGCTCACAGTCAGTCGGATTACCTGGGGTGGCTGGAACTGGTGGAGACAGAAGGTGTTTCAAAACTTAATCAAAAATTAATTAGAAGAAGAAACAAGCCAAAGGACAAACATCTGTGAGCAGACGATGTGCAGAGGAAAACAAACCCGCTATCTAGCATTCCGTCTGAGTTTGGAGCAGGAGCCCGCTGGGCTACACCGGGAGCTGCTGGAAGCGGCTTGGAGGGGAGCAGGAAGCCTCGTGTGTTTACTTCTCGGGAACAAATGACAGAGTGAGGCAGAGTTCCAGAGGCGCGGGAGGAGAGGGGCCCCAGGCAGGATCACAGGCGCCGCAGGGAGCCCGTGCATTGGGGGACATGCTAATGAATAACCATCAGAACCCAGGCAAGTCCTGCCTCAGAGCCAGGAACCGGCAGCAGGAGGAAGCCGCCACAGAAAGCAGTGACCAGACAGGGCTAGGACGGTGGGTCCGGGTCCGGAGGAGACAGACAACCAGAGCCTGAGGACCGTGTCTGCTGGGTGCCAGGGGCCACCCGGTCCCTACAGTTTCCTTTCGTGTGCGTTCCTGGGGGTCGAACCCAGGGACATTCTACCTCAAGCTATTCTCCCCCCTTCCCATCACCTCAGGCTTTTTATTTTCTTATTTTGAAACAAAGTCTCACCGAGTTGCTGAGATTGTCCTCAAACCTACGATCCTCCTGTCTCAGTCTCTCAAATACTAGGATTACAGGCCTGCGTCACCATGTCCATCTCCTGCCCTGTCTCTGTTTCCTGGGACTTGTGCTGTTTCCGTGACAACCAGTACCCATGGCAGGCTGGGTATCCCACAGGGTCCCAGGAGCAGCCCTCAATGGGTGACGGTGTTGTTCCTGTTGGTGGGACAATTCCAAGCCAACACCCAGAAGTCCCAGCGGGAAGGTGCACTTTTTTTTTGGTAGTACTTAGGGATTGCACTCAGAGGCATTCTATCTCAGAGCTACACACCCTAGCCTTTTTGGGTTTTTAGTTGGAAACAATTTGCAGAGGCCGGCTTTGAACCTGCAATCCTCCTATCTCAGCCTCCCAGGTACAGGAAGGGAGGACAGGTGCATGCCACCAAGGCTGGCTTGGGAAGCTATACTTTAGAGTACCCCTGCCTCCATCCAGCCATTACTCTGTCAGGGCCCCCCCACATCAGCCACTTGGGTTCAAATCCCTCCTTCTGACAGTCAACCTAAGGACTGAAAGTGGATTGGGGAGGGAGGCTGAAAACCAGCGTCGACCAGCGCTGACACCCCCATAATGGGGAAGGGTCTCCCCCTTGGGGCGTTCCTAGACTCATCTTAATCGTGGGAGGCAAATAGAAATTATTTTTAAATTTTTTGCAAATGAGAAAACTGAGTCTGGGAAGGTCTTGAGGAGGCTTGCTCAAGGTCACCAAGGCAGATTGATGACCCAGCCGGGGCATCTCCTGCTTCTCGGGTGACAGCAGCCCCCCAACCCCAGGATGGAGCTAATGTGTTCCCTGCCTGAAAGTCAACACAAATCTCTAACCAGGATCCCCTGCACAGCCCCAAACTCAATGTCAGTCCCCCAAATGACCCCAAATGAGGTCTCATGTGGCCATTGAGGGATTCCCTAGCTCCTGCTGTATGGGAGGGCCTGGGACAGATGCTCCCCCAGGGAGAAAGGGGCCACTTTCTCTCTCCCCTCTGCTGGTGATCTGGCTAAGGACCTGGGGACATTCCCATGGACAGCTGCCGGGCAGCTCTGTGCGGCCGCCCCAGCACACAGATTGACTTATCGGCTAGTGACGCTGTTTCTGCGCCTGGCTGGTCTGTTCCAAAAGTGTTCCTTCCCAGCCCTTTCCGCAGGCCAAAGAAGGGCATGCGGAGTCTTTTGGGGACTCAAATGTTTCTCCGCATCTACTCCAGTGGAGCATCCTTGAGGGCCTGGAGGGCTAACAGCTGTTCCTCAAATCAGCAACCCTCTGGGCCTTCTGTGCCCCAGCACAGGGGATGTCCTGTTTGCATGGGCCACCCTGCCCAGCCCCTTCTGCCCACCCTCTAAGATCCCAAGATCAGGAAGGGAAATCACCCCACTGGGCGCTCAGGAATAACTGAGACAGTCAGTGCTCCCTCAGGACTGCCTTTTGAATCACAGCACGAAGGTGCCGAGACAACGGACACGTAAGATGCAGTCAGTGGGAGCCACCTTATTTTCTATCTTTCCCTGCGGGTTCTCTCTCGCCACACCAAGAGCTAGTTCAAAGGCAGGAAGACCAAGGCATGAGGCCCCTTCTCCCCTCTCCCCGGGGCCCCTCCCCCATGACAGATGTTGTTGTTGAGCTGGGAGTCTGTTATAAAACAGAACTGGGGGTGTACCTCAGAGGTGGAAAGCCCCGGGTTCAATCCCCAGTATCACACACACACACACACACACACACACACACACACACACACACACAAATTCATATATATATTTGGCACTAGAGCTGAACTCAGGGGCATTCTATCTCTGTGCTATACCCCCAGCCCTATGTGTTTGTTTGTTTGTTTGTTTATTTGTTTGTTTGTTGAAACAGAGTCTCACTTAAGGGCTGAGGCTGGCCAGGAGCCTGCGATCCTCCTGCCTCCGCCTCCTAAGTACTGGGATTACAGGTTTGTGCCACCATGCCCAGTTTTCTTACTAAAGTCTTGCCACACTGTCCTCAAAGAATAGAAGAAATGTTTTCTTTAAGTCATCAAAAGCTTGGTATCAGACAAATGAAACTGTTATGTGAGATTATCATCGTTAATATTGGATAAATTGCTATAAAACTAGATGTCAACCACTAAGCCAAGCGTGGGAAGGAGGGATGGGGAGGGAACGGGGTAGGGATCGGGTGGGGGCTAACTGGGTGATGTGTGCATGTATGTCTACACAAGTATTTTCTTTATACCATTATGATGTATGAATGCAGTGCACCAATAAAAATAAATAAATAAATTTAAAAAAAGAATAGAAGGCACCACCCACTCCAAAGGCCAAGGAGGCCCCGTAGAAGTCTCTGGAAAGACGGAAATGGGCTATCTATATTGGTGTTATCCAGGATGGTAACCACCGGCCATGTCTGACTATTGACATGGTGAAGCATGCCCAGTGCTCCTGAGGAACTGGGCGGGTAATCATGCTTGACGTCACTTCCTTTACATTAAGAAGCGCCATGCGGTAGTGGCCTCTACACTGGACAGCACCATTATGGGATGACAAAGAAAGACACTCTGAACTTTCAAGACATTCAGCGACCTTGCTCAAGGTCATGAACCTGGACCAGGGCACAGGGGAGGTGACTGTGCCTATCCCTCCTGCGACCCCTGAAGGGAAGACTGGGCTGGCGAGGACTTGCTCAGATGAGCAATCTGTGATCCCAAACTCAGGACAGGCTGGGGAGAAGGACATGAACGGCCAAGGCAGTCAACGATCACGGAAGCACTTTGCAAACTGTGAAGTGCCGTCCCGGGGTGGGGCTTGTTAATAACAGCCCTCGGCACAGAGGCCACGGCAAAGCTTGGCCGTCCCGTACTGCACCCCCTCTGCTCTTTTAATCATTAATTAAAGCTTAAGGGATTTGGGAATATAGGCCTCTGAAATTTGGACTAAACCCTCCATGTTACTGAAAAGAAAAAAAAAGGATCTTGGGTAATTAGCTTTTCTTTTCCTAAACGCTTTCTGGGTCTCATTATAAACAAAGTGCTGGGCTAATATACCTTGTGTTGTGAGCGCCTCACAATTCCTGCTAATTGAATTAAACCCAATTCTCCGCAAATAAAACTCTTGGTGTTCTTAACAGCAAATAAGGAACAAAGCTGTTTCTTTTTGGAACGGGTCATTACAAGGCCCTAATTACCAGGCTCTCGATGTATAACGCAAACTGCCTGTGTGCCTGCTCCCGACAAAGACGGCTCTGTTCAGATCAAAGTCACAACGTGCCCTTGGAATCTTCTCCCCACCCCCTTTTTTTATTCCACTTCAAAATGTTTAATAATGATTAATCCAATTTCTAAGACGGCAGAGAAAGGACAAGAGAACCACAGCCCTTTCTTTATTTAATTCAGGGCAAATATGCTGAATCCAACGTGATGCTGATGCTGATATTTTCTTCCTCTTTCTCTGGGATGCG
This sequence comes from Muscardinus avellanarius, assembly GCF_963383645.1. NCBI lineage: Eukaryota > Metazoa > Chordata > Mammalia > Rodentia > Gliridae > Muscardinus > Muscardinus avellanarius. The sequence goes on from NC_137796.1 coordinate 108,822,782, forward strand.
GCACACTGTCAAGCTGCTGGTTCACAGGGGAATCTTTGGGTGGGAATAACACGCGTGTCCCAGGCGCTCCCTGGTGTCATCAGCCGTCGCAGGTGGGATGGATGTGTGTGCTTCCGTGGCCCAGCACCTTTATCAATAATGTAATGCCAATTAACTTGGCGACCATCCTTTACTCTTGTGGGACAGGAGATGCTATCCCAGAGCCGTCTAGGACAGCATAAATAATCAGCCCTGCCAACCGGGTCTCCGAATACGGCAAGCATTATTTTCTGCTCTGCTCTGATAGCTGGTCCCTTGCGAAAGCCTAAGGTAGCTTGGGCAGGTGACTCTGGGATGTCCAGGCACTGAAGGTGCTCGGCCCGAGGCTAAGGAAGAACACAGCTGCCCCCTTCACCCAGAAGAAGGAGGAGCTGGCCCAGGCCACGGCAGCCCAGACAGCGGGTCTCCTTCTGCCTCTCCCAAGGTTTCAAACTACCCCTCCTCAAGACAGGATGGCTTCCTCCCCAGGAAAGGTCTTCTGCGCTCTCCCCTGTTGGCAGAGCTCTTAAATTCAGCCTCACAGCCCGACTCAGCCACCTTCCCGAGTCGCCGCTGTTTCTGCCGGGTCCAGAAGCACACAATTCTCTCACTGGTGCCTGTGTGGCCTGGTGGCGCGGGCAGCACCTGAGCTCTGGAGGAGGGCGGGCCCGGCTTGGGTCTGGGTGCCATGTGCACAGCCCAAGGGCAACTCGTCTGACCTCTCGGAACCTCTGCTTTCTCACCTATGAGATGATAGCCCGGCTCCAGGGAATGGGTGCCAGGTGTTCAGTAACAGTGCAGGTCCTGTGAAGGTGGCCAGTTGACGTTTGGTGCTCGGAACGCCGTCTCGTCACATGACTGGGCCGACCCATCACGTCTGGTCTCCACTTCCCCCACTGCAATTTTTGGAGATTAAACACTTGACCTCCAATTCCTGTATATGAGTATCCAAAGACCTGACCTCCAATTCCTGTACTGGAATATCCCCAGCGCTAGCCCAGAGCCACACCTGAGTGCAGTGTGAAAAATCCCTGCCTCATAAACCGAGTCATGGATGAAACCTGTCAGGAGCAGTCAGTGCCTGGAATTACGGTGTGTGGCATGCAGTTGGTGCCTAATAAACGTTAGCTCACGGATGCACGGATGTGTCCCTGCCGCCAAGCATTCAGGGACTTAGAATGGAAAACGAATCGAAGGGCTCTGTGGTTTCCCACAGAGAAAGCAAAATTCCCTAAACCCTCCTGGCACGGGCAGCTCGCGTCAGCTTAGGGGAGAACAACAATGTTAAATTACTGCCTAACGACTGCTCAGATGATGACACGGATCTCACCAGGAAAATCATCTCCATTCTCTGGGTGCCAGGAACAGCTGTGCTTCACATGTTCAGTCGCCTTCGGAATAGGATTCCCTTGAACAAGTCTGAGCTTGATTTCAGCAGCAAAACCCACAACCCGGGGAGGCGAACGCATCCACCTGCAGGCAGGCATCCGCGCCGGGAGAGGCCAGGGCAGGCGAGGCGAGGCTGGTGTCCAAGGGCACCCCGAGTCTACCCTCACCCCGCCAAGGCCTGGTGGTGTTGAGCTACAAATCGGACCTGTACGCCTGGCTTTTGGCAGACGTGGCCAGACGAATGCAGATTTCTAATTCCTCTACTTTGGGCACGGAGGAGGCCCTGTGTGCTAAGCCGACAACTGGGTGACATCGATCTGTTCTGTTGGTGGGCTGGGAGCCAAGCCCCTGGGGCTCTGATGCCAGGAGATGGGTATGCAGATAAAACAGAACCTCCCTTTACACTTGCATTTTGGATAAACAATACAATGTGCATATATATGTATCTATACATGTATAGAGATAAATGAAATGTAACCAAGTATATAATGATATGCACAAAGAATATATCATATATATATATATATATATATATATTGATACAGAGAGAGATAAATTAAATGTAACCAAGTATATAATGATGTGTTCAAACAATACATCCGAGATGAACAATTTGTATATACATTAGTGTAAGTCTATCCCCAAAACCGTATGAGATACACTTATGCTAAGCTGGTATTAGCCTTTCCTCTGGATGTCTGGCTGCAGGTGGCCATCCCTGCAGTCCCATGAGCTCCTCCTGCGGGAGGAGAGGGAGCAGAGGCCGTCCCCTGGGGTCTGAGGACTCGTGGACCAAGGGAGGCAATGAGGGCGGTCAGGTCTAAGGTCACTAGAGCAGCATCAGGTGGAGCCGTGGTCAAGGATGCTCCTGGGTCAGGCCAAGGGTGGGGGCAAATCCTGGCTCCCCGGTGCTCAGCTGCTGGATCTGGACAACTTACTTCACTCTCTTTTCTCCACCTGTTAAGAGGGACTGGTGGTGATGTGCTGCCCGCTTTGGACAGCGATGGAGCTGAGGAGAGGGGGATATCTAGGAGCAGCGTGCTATGTGATGCCCGGAGCCTGGGCAGTCAGTGTTACTACTGCACATGGTTCATACCCGGGTATTACTGCCCACCTGCCTGAAGGTTACCTGTGCATGAGACCACTGCTCTGTTCTCCAAGCCAGGGGTCAACAAACTCCAGACACCGTCTGTTTTGTAAGTGAAGTTTGTTGGAGCCCTGTGGGCCCACCATTCACGTGCAGTCTGTGGCAGGTTCCCTGGCAAAGCTGAGTGGTCCCCGCAGAGCCCACAGCCGGCTCCGGAAAACTCCACCATGTCCTGTGTGGCCTGAGGCCGGGTTTGCTGAGCCCTGGTCTGACCTTTACACTTGCTTTTCTGCCTAGATGACCACAAACCCAGTGGCTTCAAACAATGCAATATGTATTCTCTTATGCCCAGGAAGTCAGAAATCCTGCTCCCTGGGGTAAGGGCAAGGTGGGGCAGTCCTGGAGGGGAGCACCCCCTTCCTTGCCCCCGCGGCTGCTGCACTCCACAGTCAGGGCCCCTTCCTCTGTCTCGAGCACCCACCACTCCGATCGCAGCCAAGTGTGTTTCCTGAACTGTGCTGGAAGGGCTCACAGGAAAACCTGATCTTCTGAATCAGGACCAGATAACGTCAATGACACACTCGGCTGCGGAGTGGGCTGAAAGAATTAGGGCCACAGAGAAAATGGTTGTTGGCACAGAGAAGGTCCCCAAGGAAACTGTCGGCGTCTGTGTACTTAGAGGCCAGCAGAAATAGCAGGTTTCTGGTTCTGGTTTTCTGGTTGTTTTTTTGTTGTTGTTATTGTTATTGTTTTTTGTCTAGTAAGACTTGTTTCTCGCCCCCCCCCCAAATATACTGGGCAGAGGGTAGAGATGCGTATCTGGGGTTCGGGTCAGCCAAAAACATGACTTGCAGCTTTAGTTGAGCCAATTCTGCCTCTAGCACCTGAGTAAGGATTCTTGACCTCAGTTCTCTTGCAATTGTGTGTGTGTGTGTGTGTGTGTGTGTGTGTGTGTGTGTGTGTGTGTTACTATGGTTTTAACTCAGAGGTATTATACCTCTGAATCTATTTTTTTTATTTTGAAACAGGGTTTCACCAAGTTATTGAGGATCTCACTAAGTTGCTGAGGCTGGCCTCAAACCTGTAATCATCCTGTCTCAGCCTCTCAAGTACTGGGATCACAGGTGTGCACTGCTACACCTGTTTGAATCTGGAAATTTCTAGAAGAAATGCCCTCCTGTGTACTGTGGAACATTTATCAAGCTCTGGTCCAAGGAGCAGAGAAGTCTAGCAGGACTGGCAAGGGGCAGGGACTGGGGTGGCGTGCGAGGCCCCAGATGTCAACAGCTCCTTGCCATGCTATGATGCCAAAAATATTTTCAGAGATGGTCCAACATCCCTCAGGGTGCAAACTGCCCCATCTGAGAAACACACCCCTCAAGTTATTCTGGGGAATGGACCCCTTCCTCTGGGGCTCCCCTTTCTCATCCGTATGACAGAACAGGACAAGCACGATTGTCCACAGAGGCAGCTCGCAGAGCACACAGTACATGGTAACAGGTACCATGAGCACTGTTTGCGGAGGTGGGTTTAGCAGCACCTGCGCTGTGACTTAGCTCTCGCAGGTACTGAAACTCAAAGAAAGATAAAAGTCACCCATTCATGTTCTCTCTTTACAGATCAGAAAGCAGAGATCCAGAGATATGAAGTGACTGTGCCAGTGTCACAGAATAAGTAAGCAGCTGGCCCCAGGACCAGAGCCCACAGGTGTCCTGAACCTGGACCTGCTGTGACCCTTTCCCAGGCAGGAATCAGACCCAGCTTCACCCCAGCACCCACCCTACAGCCCGCAGGCCCCTCCACTACAGCTGATTCACAAGTATTATTGGGAACAGACTTTCCTGCCAGGCAGCAGGTTGGTGCCAAAAACACAGGAATCAAGAAACTCAGCAGGCCCCGTCTGTCCTGGGGAAGGCTGGCTGGAGAGCCGACCTCGCCCGAATTATTACTGAGGAGCTGCAGCCCTCGGATTAAGGCAGGCTGGGGCAGGAAGGAGGGGGCTCTGGGTCTGCACTTGCTGATCCTAGTGAGGACCAGGAGCGGCCGAGATGGGAGGCTCCTGTCCACCAGCTGAGGTTCCCAGAGAGGCCTTTCCACCTCCTCCTGGCCGGCCGGGCTGGGCTCAGGACAGAGGGGGCTGGGAGCTTCCAAAGCTGAGCAGTCTCCGGGTAAGTCCGGGTTTACAAAGGGACGCAAGAACAAACGAGGTGGCCGGTAAGAGTGGTAAGAGTCCGCTTGCTGAACAAGCCCTTCTTTGATATTACTCCGTGACCTGCAGGAGACATCCTGAGGGCGTTTCAAGCAAAGTAGGTATGCAGCCAAGGAGCAGAGAAGTCTAGCAGGACTGGCAAGGGGCAGGGACGGGGGTGGCGTGCGAGGCCCCGTGGGAGGCGGAGAAGAGGGGGTCAAGCAGCAGAGTGAGGGCAAGAGCCTTATAAGCAGACGTCTCAAAAGCGCGTCAGGAGTGTGGGTTTCTCTGCAACCCCAGGGCCCCTGGGTTTTTTAGGGAGGAGCCACACGGGGTCTGGGGGCTGCTGGGAATACCTGTCTGGCTTCAGCATGGAGGAGCTTTGGGGGCGGCAAAGCTAGATTCAGGAGATTCATCAGGAAGGCTGAAGAGACAAGATGGCGGCGGGCGGGAGGGCAGCTCTGTTCTCTCCCAGCACTTCAGCCCTTGGGGGCTCTCATGGTTGTCACAGCCATAGCGGGGCAGTGAGGGGGTGACCGCCATCTAGTGAGTAAGGCCAGGGATGCTACTGACCCCCTGGGGTACACAGGATGACCCCCTGCAGCCAACGATGACCTGGCCCCCAAGTACCAGGAGCTTGGAGCCTCCCTCCGTGAGACAGGGAGAGGGAGAGGGAGCTGAGCTGAGTTTGGGGCCAGGACTGGCGGGATGCAGTAGTGATCCGGATGTGCAGATTGAGAGCGAGGAAGAATCATGAACAGCTCCTAAGCAAGAGGGGGGACCACGGCTCTGCAGATGCAAAGGGCCAGGGGTTAGCCGGTCCACGGGGGACACACTGAGGATGTGTCTCTGAGACACAGCCAGAGACAACCTGCTTCAGAGCTCCCTGCAGGAGGGTCGAGTCCCTCCACAGCTTCCCTGAGCCTCTGGGACCCCTGTGGTGCACCCGGGCCCTCCATGTCCCCAGGAGGTTCCTCTCTTGCTGGTCTGGCTCCTGATGCAGCCTATCCCCCAACACAGAGCCCATATCCCCCAGCAGAGGTGGCGGAGACAGGGAGCCCCCATGCCCCCAGCCACCAGTCACTGCCGCACAGCCTCAGACTAATTAAACATCTGCTGTAAGCTGCAATTTGCTAAATTGTCCTGCAATCCGGCTTCTGGCAGGGATGAGGCTGAGTTCTGAACCCGAGGCCCAGGGCCTTCCTCTAACAGCCCCAGCCTCCCCGGGGCCCCTCGTCCCCCACCCCCATGGCACCGCCACCCCCAGGGCGAGGAGGAAAGAGGAGTCGGGTGTGGCTCTTGGGACCGCATACGTCGGCAGCACCAGGGGCCTCGGAGCCAGCGCTTCAGGGAAGTCATCGTCAATTGTCCCCCACAAGAAGACTAAAGAAGAAGATGAATACGTAATCAGATATACCAGCATGCTAAATTGGGTTTAATCAAGAACTAAAATGGATGAGACAGGAAACACGTTCTATGGGGGTGGCGGCGGGACGCTTTCCTCATAAAACATTGATGCATCCCTCCCGTTGGGGTCCGGACAGGCCACCTGCCCCAGGATCCTGCAGAGCTGCTGGGGTGATGGGGAGCCGGTTGGGAATGCAGATTCCAGGGCCCTGAAGATGCTAACTCAGTAGTAGGTTCAAGAGGGATACAGGAATCTGGACCCTGTTAAGTCAGCTGGCCAAGGTTTGGACACCTACAAATCCGGGAAGATTTAAATCTCTGTTTCTTTATGAAGCTCCCCTGAGTCCTCCTCAGGAGGATTTATCAAGATGGGGGACACTGTTCCCCATAAAGCACCTATGTGGGTGCACAGGTCACAGGATGCCATATGTCCATCTGACAGTGCCCCGTGCTCCTCGTGCTACCATCTTCCACGCAGGATGCACCGACTGTGCCTCCCCTCTGGGGATCCTGCTCACACACACACACACACACATCATCTCTGCTCAGCTCAGCCACCCACTCCTAGGCAGCCCTCCCAGCTGCCCCAGGCAGGGCCTGGCATCTCTGGGTTCTTGGGGCCTGTCTTTGCTGCTGTATATCACTGCGTTTAATGATTCAGATGTGCCATGCAGAGCCATGCAACTCCTGGGCATTCACAGGTGGCCCCAGTCAACACACCTGAAAATGGGCAGTCACTGGTGTGGGCCTGATATGGGGCACTGAGGACACAGATGGAGATGACACAGCTCCTGTCCCCAAGCGACTCGGTCTCCCTGGCTGTGTGTGCAGTTGCAGGGTGCCCGGGGAGGTCCAGCTTGCCATCGGAGGGGAGATTGGTTTTACCTCCAAAAAATACGTCATGGCTCAGAGACCCCAGTCTCTTTCCAAAATGATCCTAATTTGGACAGGGCCCGGGTTGAAGGAAGGACTGAGCTGAGAAACACAGGAAGCAATGCCCATCTGTTCCTCTGCCAAGAGAGAGGTTTGCCAACACCAGACACCGCAAGGACCAGCACACATGTCCATTCTTGATTTCCAAAGCACAAATCATCGTTCTTCCTCCATTAAAGGAAACTTTCTCAGAGCGTGCTAAGGGGCGGCGCTGTATCCGCTGAGTCAGCTTCCCCAGAGAAAGACAGATCTGGATGGCCTTCTTGATTCGCCACCTTCTGCGGACGTCTTATTGGTGCAGACCTTACCCTTAGACAAGTAAGGCATGATGAGATGGTATGTCTCCTTTCTTTTACAGTGAGGCTTGTTAATGAACCCGACTCTAGCATGGATTTGGCATCCAGACCCATGGGCTCCGCGGGCTTCCAGAGGTCTGCGGACACCCTGAAATTGAACGCAACGTTGTACTTCTGTGTCTGGGGGTGAGAGTATTGGTTTTTGTTAGATTCTCAAAAAAGAACATCTGCTGGGCGTGGTGGCGCACGCTTGTAAGCCTAGTACTTGGGAGGCCAAGACAGGAGGATTGCAGGTTTGTGGCCAGCCTCAGCTACTTAGTGAGGCCCTCCACAACTCAGTGAGACCCTGTTTCAATATAAAAAATAAAAAATAAAAAATAGGGCTGGGGGTGTAGCTCAGAGGTAGAATTCCCTGGATGCAATCCCCAGTGCCACAAAAAAGAACATCTATGGCCCCCAAAGGGACTAACCCTCCATCAGAGAACATCTTAGAGGTTTCTGCAGCAGGAGGCTGGCCAATGTGACCTCTGGAGCGTCCTCAGCCTTATCCCCAGTGAGACTTCCAAGAGCCCTGAGCAGTTGCCTTTCTTGCTGAGGTGATCCAGCTGTTCAGACCGCCCAAGCACGGGAAGGTCCGTTTCCAGAACATCTCAGGGTTTTGTTCCCTCAGCTTCTAAGACCCAGAGCCCAGCTCTCTCATCTCTCTGTAACTTCACAATGCTCCGCTGCAGAGGCCGCTGGATGTTTTCGAGGTCTGGGTAAAAGCCCCAGGAGTGGGCAGAGCAGCTGCCTTCAGGGGGCTGCAGGCTCTTGGGAGAGACATCAGTAAGTCGTAGTTACTGTTCAGTCAGAAGCTCAGGGATGGCGGCTAGCATGCATTACACTCTCTGTGTGCCGGGCTGTGGGCCGAGCATCCCCCACATACTGGGCTGTCTGACCATTACAACAGCCCTGTGAGCTGGGGTGAGTTCCGCTCTCATGCTTCTCTGGAGCCTGAGCCAATGGCGTCTGGACCTCGTGAGGGCCAGGAACTAGTTTTCATTCAGGAGGGCTTGGGGCAGGGTCTGAGCCACCTGGATCTGCTGAGCTTCAGCCTCCACGATGGAGCTCGGGGTTACACCTGACACAGGTTCTGCTTCTCTTCCAGCGTCTAGTTCTCCTCTGAGCCCTTCAGTGGGCCTTGCCCCTGAGTAGAAGTTCATGGCTACGATCTGTAGCTGGCTGGGGACATCCTTCAGCCGCATAAATGTGCCTTCCCCCTAGTATTAGAACAGCACCTGCCAATCTTCCCATCACTTGAGAGATTACCATGTGCCAGCCCCACCCCGAGCAGGACTGTGGAATGAATAAGGTATAAATGGGGTGGTCCTTGACCTAAAGGAGCTTGCTTGCACAGACATTTCTTTTCTTCCCTTTCTCTCATCAAACATTTAACAGACACCCACTTCATAACATGTATGATTGTGTGTATTTGTCAGATTTGCATTACTACAACTAAATGCCTGAATGAAATTAACTTATAAAGAGAAAAGCATTATCAGGTTCATGGTTCTGAAGGATCCGGTCCCAGATCAGGCAGCTGCTTTGCGCTGTGGTTCTGGTCTGGACATTGGATGGGGAGAGTGTATCAGAGAAGAGCGCTTATATCATGAGCCAGGATGGGGGGAGAGAGAAAGGAGAGAAGGAGAGGAGAGGAGAGAGGGGAAAGAGAGGAGAGGAGAGGAGAGAGAGAGGAGAGAGAGGAAAGAGAGAGAAGGAGAGGAGAGAGAGAAGAGGAGAGAGAGGAGAGAGGAGGAGAGAGAGAAGGAGAGGAGAGAGAGAGAAAGGGAAAGAGAAAGAGAGAGAGAGAAAGAGAGAGAGGAAGAGGAGAGAGAGGAGAGAGAAGGAGAGAGAAAGAGAGAGAAAGAGGAGAGAGAGGAAAGAGAGATAAGGAGAGAGTGAAAGAGAAAGAAAGAGAGAAAGAGAGAGAGAAGGAGAGGAGAGGAGAGAGGGGAGAGGAGAGAGAAAAGGAGGAGAGAGAGGAAGAGGAGAGAGAGGAAGAGAGAAGGAGAGGAGAGGAGAGGGGAGAGAGAGAAAGAGAGAGAGGAGAGGGGAGAGAGAAAGATAGAAGAGGAGAGAGAGAAGGAGAGGAGAGGAGAGAGAGAGATAGAGAGGGAGGGAGAGGGGAGAGAGAAGGAGAGAGAGAGAAGGAAATGAGAGAGAGAGAGAGAGAGAGAGAGAGAGAGAGAGAGAGATTGGGGTCATGCAATCCCTTTCCAGGGCACACCCCCAGTACCAGCATCCCCAGAACAAAGCCTTCAATATATGAACCTTTAGAGGACATCATCTGTATTCAAACCATATCATGCAGATGTTTGCATGCTTGTGGGTAAGGGGAACAGATGCTAAAGTAACCAACAGACACATTATCAAGAGCATGTTGCCCAGTGATGAGGACAACAGAGAAGAGAGAACCAGGGAATGTGAATGAGTGTCAAAGGAGGGCTGAGGACAGCCTGACCTAAGAGGAGCCATGATGCCCAGCAGACACTGACCATCCTGTGTGCTGGGAGAAGAGACAGCGGCTGGGGATGGGCTGAGGGTGTTTTAGAGCTCGTGGACTGTTCAAAGACGAAGGCCAGCAGTGTTAGAACCCTGGGGGTGGCAGGAGGGTGGAGGCGGTATGGGGTGTAGAAACATCCAGACCATGCTGGCCACCATGCTGAGGGCCTGCGCGCTGTCCTAACACAGCGGGACACACAGAGAAAGGGCGCAGACCTGGTTCCATCTGGACTCTAGGCCACGCTGGCCACAGCATCTTACCTCCCAGACCAGACCACAGCCACCAGAGTGGAGCAGAAGGCACCTCCCTCACTGGGACATGCTCCCCTCTTCCCAACCATCATCTCCTGGTCCTCCTGGCCATCATCCTGGCCACCAGGCAATCCTCTCTCCTCCGGCCGCTAGTCTGACATTCCCTAATCATGTTCATTTCTATAGAAAACAAATCTGAGGAGCAAATGGAGTCACCCAGTCCACTCAGCTGCTGAGAATACCCATCTCTCACCCAATACTCGCAGAGTCCAGTACTATGTGACCCCGGACTGCCAATCCTGTCAGGGGGATTCCTAAACAAACTTTCCACTAATCCTAGTGGGAAGAAACTTGGCATTTTGATGTCTTAAAAAACCCTACAATGAAATGTCAAGGCCATTTGAATATATTGAACAAATGAAGGAGTCAGAAGCAAGATCCAGGAAAGGCCAGCAGCCCCCACATGCATCTTGCTCCTGGGGTCTTTCATGAGCCAGGCCATCTAGGCCAGTGAGTCATTTGAGGGGAAAGGAAAAAAAAATCCTTTGATTCTGTTTGTTTCCCATTTGAATAACTGAGAGGGGGGTGGTTCCAAAAGGTTCCAACTTCTCTTTGATTTTGTAGTCGCCGTTGATGGCATTCTGAGGCCCCCAGGGTAACAGGTGCATTTCAAATGAGTGGAAATAACAAATAAATTGGATCCAGGATTTACAGCATTAGCAATGTCTTTGTTCTCTTGCGTCAATGTCTGGCTTATGGGCAGCAGATCGACAGAGCCCTCCTACGGGAGCCTGGGGAGATCATGGGGTAGGACGGCTGGTGCAGGGAGAAAGGGAGGGAGGGGGGGGCCACAGGGTCCCCACTTGCCTTCCACCCGCAGGTGCTCTAGGCTCTGCCTCTGAAGTATGGCACCCTCCCTCTCCCCCCATCTCTACTTGGTGCCTCTGCTCTGGTCCGAGGCACGATCCCTCCACAGAGGACTTCAGCAACCTCCTCCTGAATGCCTGACCTTCTCGCCTCACCCTCCAATTCTTTGTACAAATATAAAGATGCCCTATTCAAAATATGCAGTCCAGTGTGTGACTCCCTGGCATAAAACCCTTCAACATCCTCTGTGGCATTTAGGGGCGCTTCAGGGTCTCTGCAGGACCTGTCCCTTTCTGGCTCTCTTCATGCAGCCCCCAGGTGATATACAGCTTCCAAGATGGCCCCAGTGAGGTTTTTCCAGGACGCCTCTGAATTCTGCCTCTAAAGAACTGAAAAGAGTACCGGCAAGAGAGCTCAGGAGCAGCTCCTTCCCTGACAGAGCATCATGTGTCTGCAGCCCCCAGAGGATGCACTAGACCTCTGGGAGACCCTCAGATAGCTCAGCAGAATCACATGTAGGTCCCACCCAGAGAGCTGTATGGTTGTTGCAATGGGAGGGTGATTTGATACATAGCAATTAATTAGCAACACAGGCAGCTGCCTCGTGCTGGTCCCAGCCTGCAGGCACACCATGCTGCTCCTTGCCCCAGCTGAGGTGCCCCTCTGCCCCCCTCACGTGCCGGCATCTTCCTCATCTTTTCAACTAGCCTAAGTTGTCACTTTCTCAGACCTGATCATGCTGTCTAGGCAGTGACTTTGCCCAGCATTACTTATTAATAACCTGTCCATTATCCCATAGTACTTACTATGGGTAGTAATTATAAATTGTTTATATATGAATTAAGTGACTTTCTCCCAGACATGCATGGATGGATGAATGGATAGATGGATGAATATACTGACAGGTGGGCAGGTGAATGGTTGAATGAGTGGGTAGATACAAAGATGGGTATATGGATAGGTGGATGCATGGGTGAATAAGTAGTTAGGTGGATGGATGGATGGATGGATGGATGGATGGATGGATGGATGGATGGATATATTTGACAAGTGAGTAGGTGGATGGATGGATGGATGGATGGATGGATGGATGGATGGATGAGTGGGTAGATACATGGATGTTTATATTGATAAGTGGGTAGATGTGTATATGAGTGGATATATTGAGAGGTTAGTGGGTGGCTAGATTGATTGAAGATTGGATGGATGTGTTGATGGATGGGTGGGTTGATAGAGAGGCAAATGGATAGATGGATGAACAGGTAGGTGGGTAGATCGATGAATGGGTGCATGGGTAGATGGTGGATGTGTGGGTGAGTAAGTTGGTGGATAAGTAGGTGGGTGGGTGGATGAGTGGATGGATGGGTAAGTAGTTGTATGAATGGGTGGAGAGGAGAAATAATACAGGCACACTGTGCGTATTCAGAGGAATATGGCCAACAAGAGGACTTAGCGTCAGGGAGGTTCCAACTTAAAGCAGGATTCCCCAGCTGAAGTCTGATGCCCACTTAGTCTCACATGGTCTGTGGCTGCCTGGCTGCTTTGTAGGCCAGTAGAATCAAGTACTGTGACAGACAGTACAACCTAGATGGCTAAAGTAGTTACCGCCTGTCCCTTTTCAGGGAAAGTCTATTACCTCTTAGTCTAGAAGGAGGGAATTCTTGGGGTGGTGGGGAGCTGTCTCCAAGTCTTGGGTTAACAAGAATGCAAGTTGTTCTATGAAGCTTTAAAGGGGTAGAGAACAGAACCAGTTACCAATGTATGAAGGAGAGAAAGTTGCGAAACAAAGAACAAGGCATCTCGGGTGCCACCATTTTGGAGATGTGTAAGGAGAGGGAGGCAGTAACTTTCTCGAGTATCACAAAGATAAGCTAGCGTTGGTCAAGGACCCGGAGCTTCTTCTTTATTCCTGGAATGAACCCCTTGAGAGGGCAGGTGAAACCTTCGCCCACTTCTCAGGACAATAATCTATATGGAATTATAAAGGAATTTAGGTTAAATACAAATACCAAGACATGTAATAAAGTAAGATGTGTGCACTTTTTAATTGACATGTTAACAACGATATCCAGTGGTGAATCTAATAACTATCAGTAACTTGAATAAAGAGATGAGCCTCTAGCAGAAGCCAGGATACTGTGGCCCTCGGGCCAAATTCAGGCTGCCACCTGCGCTTGTAAATGAAGCTTTATTGAAACACAGCTGCACCCATTTGTTTACTATTGTCCATGGTTGCTTTTATGCTAAATGACAGAGTTAAATAGTTGGGACAGTGACCGTATGGGCTACGACAACAAAAATACCGATTACAGGGCCCTTTACAGAAACACTGGCCATTTGCTCCTGGCATAAAGGTCTTTGAAGACATCTGTCATGCTCTAATGTGGTGTGAAAGATCCCGGATGTCTACTAGTGGCAAAGTTACAGGTTCTGCTAATATGATTGTGGCTGGTCTCCAAATTCGTACCTGGAAAACACAGTGAATTTCAGGTAAAGACTAAGGACGGAATACTGAGGTAAATGGGGACGGAGAATGACTGTTAGCTGCGGAGTCTCCATTTGGGGTGACGAAAAAATTAGGAAACCAGAAAGTCATGACCGGTACACAACAGTGTGAGCAGACTCAATCCCCTTGAATTGAATTATGCAGTTTAAGGTGGCTAAAGTATCCCAACTACTCAAGTCCCGTCCCTTCCCGTGCTTGAGGAAGGGGAGGGGAGGAAGAAGGCTGAGTTTCATGCATGGAAATGCTCCCTTTGACAATGTATATACATGTGGATATAACATTGTCAACCTGGACACTTGGTTTTGGGAAAGAAGAAAATGGGTGGAGTGGGGGCACACCCAGTACTGTGTGAATGTATACCACTGTCAACGTGTTCTACATTGTGATGTGAGACTATAACGCGCCGATTAAAGAAAAGAAAGAAACGGGTTAATATATCTAATCCCATGTTAAGAGCTTTTTGCCATGAAAAAAAATGTGGCCCTTTCAAAAAAGACAATGATATACTTCTTTATATCCAAGTTCATGAACCCCTAGTTTCTGTGTATGAACTCTACGTGAAACCCACAGTAGGTGATCCAGACGCTTCCTTCCAGCGATGGCGTGGAATGGGGGAGACCTGCAAATGTTTGATGGGGGTGGGGCCATGTAGCTCCTCTGCTCGGGGGTCGGGGAGAGCCTGGGGCCCCTGATGCCGTTTGCTCCCTTCCACCAGACTGGCTTCCATGACCACACTGGAAAGGAGAATCTGCAAGACCTTATGGCCAGGACGTGAACCCGGGAACAGGCCCCAGAGTCCAGGAAGCTCATCACTAGGACAGGAGCCTGCCGTCCCCGGGCCCCGGAGCAGAGGGCCCAGGGAGGAGCAGTTCACAGGGTGGACCTCTTATCATCTAGCTGGGTGGAGGCCAGATCACAGAGAGAAAAGAGAGGCGTAAAGTCCGCAGCTGAGACCTCGAGACACTGGTGCCGGAATAGAGGGTGGAGTGATGTCATCGGGGTCCCTGGGGAACTGCATAGAAGAACACACCTCCCAGCCCACCTCGAGAGCCAGGGGCTGCTGGGAGCGACCCACCAGGGGGCGTTCCACCAACCACACAGGCGCCCTGAGACCTCTGCAGCCACCAGGCCCAAAGCGCGCACCTTCACGCAGACAGCGAGCCCGGAGCCGGCGGCCCGGGGACAGCCAAGCCTCGGAGGCCCTGCGGAGACAGGGTGCCTAATTGTGGAACTCAGTTCTGTTTTCTTAGGAATCAATTCGGAGGGATTTTCATTTTCAATTATTCAACAGCATCCAATTTTCCCTCTACGCCTCAGCCAGACAGGAGGAGAAAAATTAAATATGTCAATCACGGTGCAGAGCTGCAGGCTGGCCTGAGGTCACCCCACAGCCCCCACACACGTGGGGGGCCATTCCCAGGGCCCTGGGAATGTGTCCTCACTTTCCTGGGACACATGGAGACACCAGATGGCCTCTGGCCCCGGACTCCTCATGCTGTCTGGCGCTGACACCTTCTGTCCAAGAGGGAGACAAGTGATCCTCATGCCAATAAAAAGACATGCTCAGAAAGGTGGAGAGGCAGCTCTTCCTCTTCCTCTTCTTCCTCCTCCTCCTCCTCCTCCTCCTCCTCCTCCTCCTCCTCCTCCATCATCACAGAGCATCCCTCCCGGGTCCTTAGGATGCACAAGGATGTGGGAGTCAGGCGAACCGGTGCAGACTCCGGAGCCCCTCCTACTTCCTCCAGGGCCCCAAAGAAATAGGTTTAATTATCCCGAACCTTGGCCGTTTACCCCCTGATGTGGGTATGCACGGTTCTAGCTCCCAGGCCAGAGAGGCTGGGCAACCTGCCCGAGTTTCCATAACTGCTTAGAGGCAGAACTTGGCTTCAAAGCCAGGGCGTCTGGCTGCACAGCCGCGTCCTGAACGCCTATACCGTAGCGGGCCGTGCACCTGCCACATAACAGGCTCTCGGTAAACAATGCCAGGGATGCTTGGCTGCGGCGTTACATTTGGTGGTGAGTCTGCCCGGCTGCTGGTCAGTCCCCAGGAGGCGGTGCCCCTCTGATGGCATCCACGTGCTGCCCGCTGGTCTACCACCGGTTCTTCAGCTCACACCCCCAGCCCAAACCAACTCCTGAACAGCTCACGTGCCTGAGCCTGAGCTAGCAGAGGAGGAGAGTGAAGGAGCAGTCCTCATTTTCTCCCTGTACAAGTCTCTGGGTGCCCACAGTGGCCCAGGGACTCCCACCGCCCCGCAGGACTCGCAGGGGACAGGGGAGGCCGTGGTCCAGTCAGTGGGTGTGCGGTGCCAGGCCAGGCGTGCTGAGCAGGATGGGGCCCTGAGTGGGAGAAACAGCTAAAAAAAAAATGATAAGAAGCCAGGCGTGGGGGTGTGCACCTGTAATCCCAGTCCTTTGGAAACTGAGATAGCAGGATCACAGGTTCAAGGACAGCCTCAGCAAGTAGTGAGGTCCTCAGTAACCCAGTAAGACCCTGTTTCCAAATAAAAATTAAAATAGGCCTGAAGGGGTGTAGCTCAGAGGCAGAAGGCCGCTGGGTTTCTTCCCCCAGTACCACACACACATAAAAAATGACAGGAACTGGTGATCTGCCATACAGCACAGCTCCTAGAACTCTTATTAGCGTGTCACATACGTGCAATCTGCTCAGAAAGCAGCTCTGAGGCGAGTCCCCATGCCTGCTGAGGCTAGCATGTCAGTGCCTCCTATAAAGTCCATGTTGAAATTTAGTGTCTTGATGCCGAGTGCTTGGTCCACCAAAGGAGGACCAAAGCACTCGGTGTAGCCTCTGAGCCACGCCCCTTCAGGCCTATTTTAATTTTTATTTGGAAACAGGGTCTTACTGGGTTACTGAGGACCTCACTACTTGCTGAGGCTGTCCTTTAGAGGAGGGCCCTTCAGGAGACACTGCGGTCCCAGGAAGGCGGCCAGCTCTGTGTGAAGGGCATGAGGGGCCTGGCTGGGCTGCTGCCCCCCACTGTACGAAGTTGCAGCCAGGAAGGAGTCCTGAGGTATTTTCATCTCCATGAAAGAAACTGAATCAACCTCCACCTTCACCTTGAACATCCCTGCTCTGGAACCATAGGAAAAGACATCAGTTCTGCTTAAAATGTCTTTATAAACTTCCTGGTTTGGGGCATTTTGTTAAAGCAGAAAGAGAGGGAGGGAGGGAAGAGAGAGAAAGGAGGAGGAGAAGGAAGAGGAGGAGGGGGGAGGAGGAGAGGAGGAGGAAGGAAGAGGAGGAGGGATGAAGAGGAGGAGGAGAGGAGGAGGGGGGAGGAGGAGAGGAGGAGGAGGTAGAGGGGGGAGGAGGAGAAGAGGAGGGGAGGAGGAGAGGAGGAGGAGAAGGAAGAGGAGGAGGAGGAGGGATGAAGAGGGGGAGGAGAGGAGGAGGAAGAGGAGGAGGGGGGAGGAGAAGAGAAGGACGAGGAGGAGGGATGAAGAGGAGGAGGAGAGGAGGAGGGGGAGGAGGAGAGGAGGAGAGGAGGAGGAGAAGGAAGAGGAGGAGGAAGAGGAGGAGGAAGAGGAAGAGGGGTAGGAGGAAGGAAGAGGAGGAGGAGGAAGGGGGGGAGGAGGAGCAGCAAGAATAATTAAGAAGCCAGAAGAATGTTTGGCAGGTGATGGATATGTTTGTGATCCTGGTGGTTGTGATGGTTTCTGGAGTGTATCCTTATCCCTAAACTCATTGAGATGCATCCATTAAGCATGCACCGCTTTTTATATGTCAATCATACCTCAGCAAAGTGATTAAAAAAATAGTCGGAGGCTTCCCCTGCGCCCCGGCCCCGGCTCATCCTGATGGGACTACCAAGCTTTGTGAGGCGGCGGCCGCCGCACTCTGTGCTGAGCGTCTGCTCTGCTCCCAGGCATTATCCTAAGGCTTTAACACTGCACTAAATTCTCATAATTTTACAAATTAAAAAAATCTGCTTTGCCCCCAATTTGGAGATGAGAAGTCTGGAGATGAAGAGGCCAAGTCCCCTGCCTGGGGTCTTTCGCAGATTGAGCTTCAGAGAGCACACGTTCACCGTGATATTCCACGGCCTCCCCACCCACCCCACCACCCGCAGTAAATGTCTGATGGGCTGGACGTGCTGCAAAGGCACGGGGGTCTGTAGAAACGGGGCCGAGAGAGGAACGGGGAGTCTATCCCCCTACCCAGCCAGGATGGAGGGCGTGCAGACTGGCCATGGCCCCGGGCTCTGGCCCTGAGGGTCCCCACATTCTCTCCCATGCAAGAGGAAAAGAGGTGACATCACCAACAAGCCTTCCTCCCAAGCCCTGAGTGTGGTCCTGATGGGATGGAGGCCAAAGAGACCCTCAGAGGAGCGCCTCTGGGCAGCAGGTCTCAGGGAGGAGAAAGCCAGATTCTGCAGGGGCCAGACAGACCCGGGCCCTTGCTGACCCTGCCTGGGGACATGGGCTCGGGGTGGGTACCACAACAAGGACCACCCTGAGTGGAGACTGGGGTTCCTCTGATGGAGATTTTGCTGCAGAAGCCAGAGCTGGAGCTAGACAGGCATGTTTAACTGTCTGATCCACGTAAAGCCCTGTGAGGCGGGAGAGCTCAAGAGACAGACGGGCCCGAGGACTCTGAAGAGGCTGCCAGGCTCTTCAGAGGAATGACCTCATAGCCTCCTGGGAAAACGCCCCCCTCGCAAAGCGCGCTTCCCGGTGCCCCTAGATAAGCGACCAGAGGGCCCACAAAAGGAACAGAGGCGGAGATTAATCCGGATTTTGATACAAAGGGTGGCTTGCCTCCTTTTGGCCTGCAAGGTGGTGCGGCTGCTGCTCTGTTAACAGGGCATCCTGTTCATGGCCAGCCGCCGGTGAGGGGCCACGGATGGTCCTGCCTCGCCCCCTCCCCTTCCCTCTGCTCCCAGTCTCCCTCCAGTGGGGTTTACACTGCAGACAGTTAGATCCTTTGAGCCAACATCCGTGTGCGCGATGCCACGCAAGACGGGGTTAGGAACTCAACACAGGGATTTGGGGGAGGCAGAACATTCAGTCAGAGTGTCTGGGATTTGAGCAGGGTCGTCCTCCTCTCTGTTTGTGGCCATGTTCTGTGTCTTCCCAGAGGGGTCCTTAGAAAGCATTGCACTCAGCTACTTAGTGAGGCCCTCTGCAACTCAGTGAGACCCTGCTTCAAAATAAAGAATACAAAATAGGGCAGGGCCAGAACACAGGGCCGAGGGAGGCACCCTGGGGGTCGTGGCTAAGAAAAAGGAATGTGGACTTTGGCTGTGGCTCAAGAACTGACGATGGAGAATATAATAAAGGGATTCATAACCACCCTGCTTTATAGAGTTGGGAGAAGAAGAATAGGTGCACACCTGGGATCCCAGTACCTGGGACGCTGAGACAGACGGTCACAGGTTTGAGAACAGACTCAGCAACGTAGCAAGAAAGGCTCTCAGCAACTTCGTGAGACCCTGTTTCAACATAAAAAACAAAAATGGCTGGGTGTATAAACTGAAGGTGGAATGCTCTTGGGCTCAATCCCCAGTATCAAAAGTACAGAAGCACAGTCTCTCTCGCCTGGGGAGCATTTGATAAAGGCGTCTGAAGACAAAGGTGTCTCTGACAGAGTCAGAGTCCCCAATCCAAAGGAGACCATGGGCTTTCAAACAAGCTACCTCCACGCGGTGACAGGACCAAGCTGGACACAAGCCAGCCCTCTCTGGGGATGTGAGGGGCAGGAGAAGAGGAGGCGGTGTTTAAGGTAGAAAGTCGGTTCTTCACTACAGAGAGCATCCATTTGCCCTTGCTGTGACTCCTGGACCTGCCTGGGATGCAGGGAAGGTGCTCCAAGAAATTATTGCAAAACAGTAAGGTCAAGTCTTAAAGGACAAGCAGGAATCCACCAGTAGACTTAGAAGATGGAACGGGAACTGAGGCAGGGTCCCTGGAGGTCAGTGATGGGGACCAGCCCTGGTGGGAGGGATGTAGTCTACAGAGCCGCTGCGGGGAAGTGGCGATTCCATGCTTTCTAAGGACCCCTCTGAAAGACACAGAGCATGGCTGAAAACAGAGACCATGAAGGACCCTGCTCAAATCCCAGGTACTCTGACTTGAATATTCTGCCTCCCCCAAATCCATGTGTTGAGATCCTAACCCCAAAGTGGGGGGATTTGGAGGTGGGCCGGGGGAGGTAAGCGGTTTGCCAAGGGCTGTATCTTCATGAGTGAGATCAATGCCCATTGAAGAGACCCCTGAAAGCCAGGTGTGGTGGCACACACTTGTAATCCCACATTCGAGAGGCAGAGACTAGAGGATTGCAGTTTTTGGACAGCCTCAGCTACTTAGTGAGGCCCTTCATAACTTAGTGAGACCCTATTTCAAAAACAGAGACTACGGCTGGGCATGGTGGCATACATTTGTAATCCCAGCATTTGGGAGGCTGAGACAGGAGGATCACAGGTTTGCAGAGAGCCTCAGCTACTTAGGCCCTTTGCAACTCAGTGAGACCCTGTCTCAAAATAAAGAATAAAAAAATAGGGCTAGGGGTGTAGCTTGAAGGTAGAATGACCCTGGTTTCCATCTTCAGTACCTCAGAGAGAGAAAGAGAGAGAGAGAGAGAGAGAGAGAGAGAGAGAGAGAGAGAGAGAGAGACACCCCTGATAGGTCTCTTTCTCTGCTTGCCAGGTGAGGCTATAGCAAACAGACATCCCCCAGGAAGTGGCCATCAGGAGACCCTGAACCTGCAGGCACCAGACGGCCCTCCACTGGGAACTCCAGCCGCCAGGACGGTGAGCAGCCCATCTCTGCAATCCACGGGCCACCTGGTTCACTGTACTTTATGATAGCAGATCCCAATGGATAAAGGCACCGGTCAGGAATGTGGCCCCGGGAACAGAGCAGAAGCAAAGACAGAGGGGAGGTGCAGGAGGGGAGGGGACATAGAAGATATTAGGATGCCGAATCAAGGAACCTGTGTGCCTGGAGCAAGAGGCCAGGCCAACTGCTCATGTGGAGGATGGGAGCTTCATGACATTTAATAAGGAGAACCAGACTCTCCCAACAATATGCAAAATTATGGTGGTACAGGGGGCCTGGGAGCCCCCAGCATCAGACCCGGAAACCTCACCACACACAACCTGGGTCAGCGGGGCTCCATACTTGGCCACAGTGCGAATAATGGTCACGATTCTGATCCATGGCCACTATCAGTTGGAATGATAATAGTTACTGAATATTCTTACCCATACTTGAAGCCCTTCAAAGACCCTACTGCTCTCAGCATAATGACAGAGATTCTTACCATGGCCCATAAGGCCCATCATTGCCTGCTTCATAGACATTTTTATATATAGTTTACTATGACGAAATGCCTGAGGCTGAGAAACTTTATAAGGGAAAAAGGTTTGCATCGCTCATAGTTCTGGAGGTTCTGTGTGTCATATTGGCATTTACTCAGCTCTGGTAAAGACATCATGGTGGGCGGCATCCAAACAGCAGCCCCTTAAACCCTGAGAGAGGGTGAGATCATATGATCATAGGAAGCCGGAGAGGCTGGAGAGCAGCCAGACTTCTAAAAACTAACTCAGGGGTCCCGTAGAATTACCTTAACTCCTTCTGCAGCCCATGACCCCCAACGACCTAACATCCTCTCATTTGGCTCCGCCTTTTAAGGTCCCACCATGCCAACACCACCATGCTGAGGACCAACGCAGGATTCCCGAGGAAAGCAACCCACGTTCAAACCATAGCACACCCCGTGCCTTCTCCATCATGCCCCTCTGTCCCTCCCCTCCAGCCTGGCCTCTCTCACTAAGGGAGCAGGTGACTTACCATCCTCCTGTGGTGAGACCGCCTTTCGTTCCCTGAGTGGCCCGGTTTTTGTCCTCAGTCCCTTATTCCCCCGTTACTTCCCGACCCTCTGACTCATGCCAAAGACATTTACCCATTTCCTGCTCCGTGCTGGGCCTCCTCAAAACTGAAGTACCTGGAACTCCTACCACAAAGGAGAGAGCAGTGAGGGTCCCATCATCCACCCTGCCATTATCCTGAATGCCAGCGAGCTCTGTTACAAAGAAATATGAGCCGGGCGTGGTAGCGCACGCTTGTCATCCCCACACTTGGGAGGCAGAGACAGGAGGATTGCGCAGATTTGAAGCCAGCCGCGCGTGCTGGCTTAGGAGACCCTGTTTCCAAATAAAAATATATAAAAAAGGTCTGGGAGTGTAGCCCGGAGATAGAAGGGCTTCCAGGAACCCTAGTACCAAAAAAAAAAAAAAAATAGAAATATGAGGGGAACGGCCAAAAGGAAAGAGATCTGAAAAACCAGGCTGTCCCCAACTCAGGTTTAATTATAGTAGTAAAAATATGGCTACTCCTAGCAATGCCTAAGATGGGAGGGAGGGAGGGGAAGCCAGAGGGAGGGAGGGGGGAGGGAGGGAGGGGAAGCCAGAGGGAGGGAGGGGGAGGGAGGGAGGGGAAGCCGGAGAGAGGGGAGCTATAGAAGATGCATATTGGATTTCAAAGGAGGAAAAGAGAGTATCCTCAGCTGAACCCCAAATGGAATTCTGAATCTGTTTGTGCGGAATTTACCGCTAGGTGGGTGGCTCTCTCCTGCCTTCGGTGTTTATCCTCAGCAGAGGAGCAGAGGCAGGAGGGAGGAATTTTTTTTTTTTTTTTTTTTTTTGCTTGGATCTCTCAGGAAGAAGAGACAAGAGCAAGAATGAGAAGAGAGGAGAGACAGACAGACAGACAGACAGACACCCGGTCTAGGGCTGAGAGTTACTGGGAAGGAGCTTCGAGCCAGAGATGCGGGACCCACTTTTGTGAGAGACCGTGGGATCTGGAGTTCAGGTGGCATGGTTGTGGGACCCCGGGGCACTCTGTGTGAAGGGGAAGAGATGGCCCTGTCACTCACAGAGAAAACTGCTCCAGCCAGTGAGACCCAAAGGTACCTGGATGGCATTGGAATCTGGGGGAGGCATATGAGAAGGTAGGCGAGCTTCCTAGGTTAATCAGACATGGAGATTAGAGGTGAAGCAGGACAGAAAGGACCTTCCATCTGCTTCTGGAACCCCGGGACCTAGGATAGAGCACGTCGAACAAGGCAGGGGAAATGGTAACAACCATCCTTAAGGGGCTGCTGGGTACTGATGCTGGGTCCTGGTGTGCATCTTGGTGTCAGTACCACTTGTCACCCAAGAGCACCCACAAAGAGAACCTACCAGTGCTGGCCAGAGCTGCTGGCCTACTTATGGGCCCTCATCAACCCAGAGGCACCCAGGCCGTGAGCCAGGGAGCTGTGTGCTCCACCAGACCCGGCAGGTGTTAACTAGCAGCGATGTCTGCGCGTTATCTGCACCCCCTGGCAGACTTCAGACCCGGCCACCCGGCCACCCAGACCCCGGCCGAGTTCATTACTGAGCCCGGCAGCAGGATGTTCAGAGGCACCGATTTCTCTGGCTCTGTGGTTTCCCAAGAAGGGATAATAAATGTGTTCGGAAGCGCGGGGTGATTTATTAAAGTGCATTGTATTGCGATGGTTTTACAAGAAGATTAATTTTTAATAAAGAAACCTATTACCTCAGTCTTCAAGGACCTTCGCGCACCTAAGAAAAATGCTTCTCTCTGCCTCTGCAGAAGCTGCTGGGCTTTCTTCCTGGGAGCAGGGTCCATTTAGCTCTCCCCTCCCAGGGGAGGAAGATGGGCTTTCAAATGGGGCTCAAGTGGACCATGGGTCTCTTCTTAGCCCCTTGCTGAGGGAGCACCCAGTTTTCAGGGTCTTTGTCTTAGGTTTCTGGCCAACCACGCTGCCCCTGTTCTCCTTGTGGGATGCAATCCAAGGACGAACAGTGAGACCTTCAGACACCCAGGACTGGGGCCAGGAGCTGACTGCCGGAGCCTCCAACACGGGCTTGAGGGATGGAAGGGAACTTAGAGGACCCATCTGTGAGGAACTAGGTCACAAAGGAGATAAAGAGGTAGAGACTCCAGTGGAGCGCTGGAGGGTTAAGGGGAGGGAGGAACAGGGACAGAAACATAACGACCGTTAGCAGCCTAAGGCTGTGTACAAATACAAAATTATCAATGCCAACCTCTACGACATGGGCGGGGAAGGGGCAGGAGCGGGTTGGAACCCGGAGGGAAACGCACCAAGGGCTGTGTGCACGTGCGTACCCACTCACCCTGTACCTCCACGTGATGCATAATTGCAAGGCTCCAGCGAAAGTATATTAAAAAGTGAGAGAGCTCAGCACGTACCCCAGATGACGGGCTCTGGCTTGGAGTCACTCCTCATGGGTGACCTTGGGCAAGTCCTGTGAGCTCTGAGCCTGGATTCCACCTATACCTCGGACCCTGGTGGAGCTTTGGAGAGGACTCGATTAACTACACAGTGACATGTTCTGCACAGGTCCTGAGCTTACTATTGAACTGTTGCTACAGCCTGAGTTATAAAGGAGAGAAAAGACAACCGGAGAAGCCAGGATTTGAGGTGATTGGGAGACAGTGATCTTCATATCCATCAAAGGCTTTTAGAGGGAATCTGACCCCTTTGTCCCTCCTTTGTTAAGAACAGTGTGCGAGGAAATGGGGGACAGTTTGCTGAGGGGACTTCAGCAAGAGCTGAGGAAGGTCGGCACATGGATGCTGCTGGGCATGCAGGCAGGTGTGGAGGGACCAGAGATGCTCTCTGGGGAGGATATCAGACGGAGGAGAGTACACCTGTGAGAGTAATTTCAGCTCAGTTAATGTGGAGGCAGAAGGTTAGTCATTGAAATTAATAAGGATTCTTCTAGCCAGGCATGGTGATGCATGCCTGTAATTCCAGTGCTTGGGAGGCTGATACAGCAGGATCATAGGTTTGAAGCCAGCCTCAGCAACTTAGCAAGACTGTCTTTCAAAATAAAAATTAAATGGGTGTATAGCTCAGAGGTAGAATGCCCCTGGGTTCCATCCACAGTACCAACAATAATAATAGTTGTTGTTATTATTATCATTATCACCATAATTGCTTAAAGTAATTCACTTCAAGCAATAAAAACTAGTTGGAGAACTACCACGTGCTAACTCTAGAATTACATTTACCATAATTCCAGGGCCCCAGGTAGCAATGAGGGCCATTAATTCTATATACAGGGCTTTCCCTGAATTCATGGCTAGAATATGTCACTAAAACTCCCAGTGAGCCTGGATCTAAATTATGATCATGATAGACTGGGATTTAAAACGTCCCCCTGTGCTGGGCGTGGTGGGCACGGTCGTCATCCCAGCACTCGGGAGGCTGAGACCGAAGGATCATGGTTCGCAGACAGCCTCAGCTACTTAGCGAGGCCCTCCGCAACTCAGTGAGACCCTGTTTCAAAATAAAGAATAAAAAATAGGGCTGAGGGTGTAGCTTGGAGGTAGAATGCCCTGGGGTTCCATCCACAGTGCCACACACACACACACACACACACACACACACACATACACACACACACACAATTAATTAATTAATTAAATGTCCCCCAGTCCTCTTGCTCTGGACACAGCCATATGCAGAAGCAGTGTACAGCTAGAGGCTGTGAGCCCCTGGAGCTGTGGCCAGCACCTGCCTGAGTGCCCCAGGTCTAGCAGCTGCAGCGTGGCCCTCTCACCCTTTGTCTCTGCCCCCCACTACGATGCCCTGTAGACCTGTAGTCTGGGCTCCTGCTCGGAAGCCAGTCCCTAAAAGGACTATGACCTCAGAACGCTCCAGATCGGCGAGCAGATAAATCTATCTCCCTCTAAGGTGCGGCCCTCAGATATTTTGGGTCCCTGTAGTGAGAGCACTGACCCAAACAACATCCCAGAAATGGCCAGTAAATATTAAGTACTTGGTCTACGCAGACCCCGTCGTCAAGTAGGTGACACACTGGCTCATTTGAAACTCTGTGACATGGAGAAGCTACCTGATAAAGGATCCCTGTTTTATAATGCCAAGCTAACAGTGGATGATAAGGCCTGCCCACTCTGGATGCGTAACATAAATGAAGCCCTACACTGTGTGGTCTTTGGGGCCTCTTTTCCTTCACTGAGTATAATATAATCAAGGTCATCCATATGGCCACGTGTATTAGCGTTTCCTTCTTTTGATGGCAGAGTAATATTCCACTGTATGGCTATATAACATAAAAATAAAAGTGGTCCTCAGGGGCTGGATGGAGAAGTGAACGAGGGCAGCTGTTTTCCAGAGACAATTCTATTTGACTGATGGGCAGTTTTTGCAGGCAGATGGTGGGAAGAGCGGCGCAACACTGGGAATGTACCTAATGTCAATGAGTCGTATGCTTTCACAGGGCTAAAACACCAGCTTTTACGATATGCGTACATTGCCCCAATAAAAGGTCCCAATAACAGAAAAGCTGACAACCCAAATTAAAAATGGGCAAAAAGTGTGAACAGAAACTTCACCAAAGATGAGACGCAAGGCAAATGAATAGGTGGAAGGTGTTCCATGACGTCGTTAGTCACTGAAGAAACGCAAATCAAAAGCCACCATCAGAGGCACGCCTCTCAGAGATCTAAAAGTCCAAAGACTGATGATGCTACCAAATGCAGGAAAGTTTGTGAGGAACCGAGACTCCTGTACAATGTAAAATGGGTCAACCTCTTAGGAAAACAGTGAAGCAGTTTCTTAAAATGCCAACGACGCTTAGATCCGGGCGTGGTGGGGCACACTTGTAATCCCAGCATTTGGGAGGCTGAGACAGGAGGATCGCAGTCAAGGCCAGCCTCAGCTACTTAGTGAGGCTCTCTGTAACTCAGTGAGACCTTGTTTCAAAATAAAGAATAAAAGCTGAGCATCGGAACGTGCGTAGCACACCAGACCCCTGGAGAAACCGGGCCCAGTACCCTGGGTCCCGGGCGGGGGTCACGCGGGGCACGCCAGCCGGGGCCTGGGTCACGGGACTCTGGGCCCCAGGCCGGAACACGTGTAGCACGCCAGACCCCTGGAGAAGCTGGGCAGAGTAAGATGCTGGGTCCCAGGCGGGGGTCGCACGGGGCACACAAGCCGGGGCCCAGGTCGCGGGACTCTGGGCCCCAGGCCGAACTGCACATAGCACACCAGACCCCTGGAGAAACCAGGTCCAGTACCCTGGGTCCCAGGCGGGGGTCACGCAGGGCACACCAGCTGAGGCCCTGAGCCCCAGGCAGAGTAGTGCGGAGCACTCTGGACCCATGGGGAAACCAACCGGGTCACAGTGCTACTGAGTGCCTGATCCCACTACCTCCTCAAACCACATATACTGTCTTCTCTTATTAAAAAAAAAAAAGAAAAAGAAAAAGGAAAATATCAGAGAGGAGTTAAGAAGCCGTGGCGGATGCCAGGACACTGGAGATGCAGACAAAACTTATCTAAATGCACTGGAACTTATGGAAAAATTCTACGTGAAGGAGGACTGCTGTTTCTCTATATTGTTAAGAATCTTGGACATTACCTGTAAGGAGAGAGTTTAGTGGAGACCAAGGAGAAAGTGGTGTTGAAAGCGGGCTCCGCGTTGGTGGTGGAGACTTGTATTCAGGAGAAGCAGAAACCGGATCCTACCAACCTTAATTTTTTGGAGAAATTACACCAAATGTCGAATGCTACCATTCTTAGGAACACTGGACAACATTCAGAGTGGAAAAAGAGCCTGGGAAGGATTTGAAATGGTGGAGGCAGTGGCAATGGCAGTGGCCAGTACTCAGGGGAGGCAGAGATCTGATACATTACACCTGGAACCTTTGAAATAATAACCCCAGAGACAGTGATCAGAGCCTGCTGAGGGGTTATGCCAGTGCTGGGGCTAGTGGCCAACATTGGAGCCTTCCATGAGGCAAGGCCACTACTGGAGCCTCCAAGGCCGAGATCAGAGCCTGCCGAGGGGTTAGGCTGGTGCTGGGGCCAGCGTGGCTGGCACTGGAGCCTGCCGTGAGGCAAGGCCAGTGCTGGGGCCTTCGAGGCCGGAATCAAAGCCTGCCGAGGGGTTAGGCCGGTGCTGGGGCCAGCGTGGCCGGCATTGGAGCCTGCTGTGAGGCAAGGCAAGTGCTGAGGCCTCTAAGGCCAGGATAAGAGCCAGCCAAGGGGTTAGGCCGGTGCCAGGGCCAATGGCCAGCATCAGAGCCTGCTGTGAGGCAAGTTCGCTACTGGGGCCTCCGAGGCTGGGATCAGAGCCTGCAAAGGGGTTGGGCTGATGCCGGGGCCAGCAGCCAGCAGTGGAGCCCATCGCGAGGCAAGGCCGGTACTGCGGCCTCCGTGGCTGGGAATGGAGCCTGCCGAGGGGTTAGACCGGTGCTGGGGCCAGCGAGGCTAGGATCGGAGCCTGCCGTGAGGCAAGGCCAGTGCTGGGGCCTCTGAGGCCAGGATCGGAACCAGCCGAGGGGTTAGGCCAGTGCTGAGGCCAGTGAGGCCGGCATCGGAGCCTGCCGTGAGGCAAGGCCAGTACTGAGGCCTCCAAGGCCAGGATAAGAGCCTGCCAAGGGGGTAAGGCCAGTGCTGGGGCCAATGGCCGGCATTGGAGCCTTCCGTGAGGCAAGGCCACTACTGAGGCCTCCGAGGCCAGGATTGGAGCCTGCCGAGGGATTAGGCCAGTGCTGGGGCCAGTGAGGCCAGCATCAGAGCCTGCCGTGAGGCAAGGCCGGTGCTGGGGCCTCCGAGGCCAGCATCGGAGCCTGCTGTGAGGCAAGGCCGGTGCTGAGGCCTCCAAGGCCAGGATAAGAGCCAGCCAAGGGGTTAGGCCAATGCCAGGGCCAATAGCCGGCATTCGAGCCTGCCGTGAGGCAAGGCCACTAACTGGGGCCTCCGAGGCTGGGATCGGAGCCTGCCAAGGGGTTAGGCCGATGCCGGGGCCAGCGGCTAGCATCGGAGCTTGCTGTGAGGCAAGGCTGGTGCTGGGGCCTCCGAGGCTGGGATTGGAGCCTGCCAAGGGGTTAGGCCGGTGCCGGGCCAATGGCCGGCATCAGAGCCTTCCGTGAGGCAAGGCTACTACTGAGGCCTCCAAGGCCAGAGTGGAGCCTGCCGAGGGGTTAGACCGGGGCTGGGGCCAACGAGGCTGTTATCAGAGCCTGCTGTGAGGCAAGGCCGGTGCTGGGGCCTCCAAGGCCAGGATCGGAGACTGCCGAAGGGTTAGGCCGGTGCTGGGGCCAGCGAGGCTGGCATCAGAGCCTGACAGGAAGCAAGGCTGCTACTGGGGCCTCCGAGTCTGGGATCAGAGCCTGCTGAGGGGTTAGGCCGGTGCTGGGGCCAGCGAGGCCAGGATAGGAGCCTGCCGAGGGGTTAGGCCAGTGCCGGGGCCAATGGCCGGCATCAGAGCCTGCCGTGAGGCAAGGCCACTACTGCTGCCTCCGAGGCCGGGATCAGAGCCAGCTGAGGGGTTAGGCTGGTGTCGGGGCCAGCGAGACCAGAATCGGGGCCTCCCATGAGGCAAGTCCGCTGCTTGAGCCAGCGAGGTCTGGATCAGTCCACCAGGTAGCCAGGCCACTACTGGGGCTGTCAAGAGTGGGATCGGTACTTGCAACGCGGCATGCACAGAGAAATATTGCAGAAAATATAAATCAGATGCTTCCCCTAATCAGCAATAACTAGGAGGAAAGGGGCAACAGGAAGTGGTCGAGCTATAGAAAGGGCCCCATAGTGAAGCAACTAATGTGACCAATTGGAGGGTATGGAATAGGGGAGGACGGAGCCTCTTTAAAATGCAGGAGGTACATAAACATATGTATCAAAGTTAATCACCAATCAAGCATGGGATCGAGGGAGGGGGAGGGAATGGGATGGGGGCTGGATGAGGGCTGATTGGATGATGTGTGCTTGTATATCCTCTCAAATCTTGTACTCCAATGTGATTGATAAATGACTACAATGCACCAATTAAAAAAAAAAGCTGAGCGTGGTGGCGCACGCTTGTAATCCCCGTGCTTGGGAGGCCGAGACAGGAGGATCGCGCGGGTTCATAGTTAGCTTCGCTGGCTTAAGAGACCCTGTTTCCAAATAAATAAAAATAAAAGTCTGGGAGTATAGCCCGGAGGGAGAAAGGCTTCCAGGAACCCCAGTACCACCAAAAAAAAAAAATAAGAAAGAAAGAAAGAAAGAAAGAAAGAAAGAAAGAAAGAAAGAAAGAAAGAAAGAAAGAAAGGAAGAAAGAAAGAAAGAAAATAGGGCTGGAGGTATAACTCAGAGGTAGAATGCCCCTGGATTCCATCCCCAGTACCGAACAAAAAAAGCTAAAACTTCACTTGAAGTAACCCAGCCAGCCTGCTTCAGACTCTACTGGGGGGTGTGGGGGAGACTTGCAGCCAGCTATTTTTTTTGTTGTTGTTGCTGTTGGTACTGGGGTTCCTAGAAGCCCTTCTACCTCCAGGCTACACTCCCAGACCTATTTTTTATATTATTTTTATTTGGAAACAGGGTCTCCTAAGCCAGCAAGGCTGGCTTCGAACCTGCGCGATCCTCCTGTCTCCGCCTCCCAAGCACAGGGATTACAAGCGTGCGCCACCACGCCCGGCAGCAGCCGGCTATTTAGATCAGCAGAATGTGTAATAGTCTCACTCTAGCTCACTTTGTGGATACAGGTAGAAAACCAGAGAGCTTTGCAGACACTCGGGAAACAGCCAGAAGGAAGGAGGAGTCTAAGAGAAACAAAAGAGGGAGCCCCGAGATGGTGCCGGTAAGCCAGGCGTGCGCAAGGGATGCTGTTCTCGGCTCTTGTCCTGGATGAAGGGTGCAGGTGCCAAGCCCCTTTCTTCTCAAAGAACAGCTCAAACCACACAAGCTGGCGCACTCCTGTCATCCCCGTTACTTGAGAGGGTGAGATACGGTCACAGGTTTGAGGCCAGCCTCAGCAACTTAGCCCGCCCCTCAGCAGATTACACCCTGTTTCTGATTTAAAAATAGAATTGGGCTGGGGTATAGCTCAGTGGTAGAAGGACCCTAGATTCAATCCCCAGTGCCAAAACAAAATGAAACAAAAAAAAAATACGGTCCAGAACCACAGCATCAGCAGCACCTGAGAACCTGCTGAAGACACAGAATCTTCGGTCCCACCCAGAGCCTGCTTTATAAGCTCCCCCAGGCGTTTGTGTGTACAAGTGCAAAAACTGCTGGCCGGGACTCAGCATCCCCCAGGCTCCTTCCCTCCCAGACGCCAGGGATTCCAGAACCATCTCAGCCCAGGCCCCCGCCTCTGTCTGGCCATCCATAGGTGGACATCTGTGTGGCCACCTACACAATTAAGTGATAATGAGAGACGTCCTATTAGCAACCTGCTTTGTACCCAATTGATTTCCTGCTTCTGCAAACTCACCCGGCAGCGATCCACGTTAAGAGAGAGTAAAATTAGCCCAGAAACTCAGCTTCACCTTTGACAGTCCAGGGCTCTTTGAGATGACCCAGGAGAGAGCCAGCTCAGGGCAGGTCCCGGCCCTGCAGCCCGGTGGCCCCAGGATGCTACCAAGTGGCGTAGGGCGTGCCGGAAGTGCTCAGCCACCTGCAGAGGAAGCCAGGCAGGGCCAGGACCCCATCACAGATGGAGGGAGGACGGAAAGGCAGGTCCTGGCCATCTGAGTGGTCTTACTGCACAGGGGATAAAAGAAGACTCTGAGCAGGAAGGACTCACGCCCTCACCCCCCAGTGAGTGGTAACAGAGGCTGATTTGCACCTGGACATCTCATACCGCAGCCACGACACCTCACTTTCCTATGGGGCCAGGCTCAGCTGTGGCCGGCGCCCATGGGTGAGGTTTCAGGGTGCAAGCTCAGCTTCTCTAGGGCCTTGGACGGGCATTTCTCTAACAAGGCCCTGGCTCCTTTCTTCTGGGGACACTGTCCCCCAAGGCAAGGCTGATGGCTCAGAAAAGTGGCTCCCAGAGTTCTCAGAGCCTGAGAGGATCACCAGGCTCTGAGGCAGCGCAGGGCAGGGTGAGCCGGGCTGAGAGGTCAAGTCCCCCGGCCCCACCATGCTAACCAGGGTGCTCAGCCCAACTCAGTGTCCCCGGCTCCTGGCTTCCAGCTCTGTGTCTCCCGCGACCTCTGTCCCGGGCACTGACTCGGCTTCCTCATGAATCCCCCGAGCTGAGCTGGTTTCACTCTCTGGGCCTGCTTTTAAACCCTGGGTTTGAAACATGGCATCCTGCCACGCTGTGGCTGGTACCCTGCAGAGACCTCGGGAAGTGACTCAGGGGTTCCTGTGATGTCAAAGACCCAGGAGGGCCCAGCGGAGGCTCCCATCGTCCTCCTTTTCTCCCCACCAGTTCACCCTGTGAGGACCGGCCCCCTTCCCCCTCTGCCCAGCTGTCAAACAGGACGCAGCAGGAAGACCCCCACCCAACGCCAGAGAGCAGAAGCATCTGTTTTCCCTCAATTACCAAGTCTGGGCGATTTTAGAGGCTGAGACAACCCCCCCCCCCCATGGCTGATGAAGGAGGAGGGAGTGCGGGCAGGCTGGAGGAGCATCCTGCCTTCCCCATGTCATTCAGCAGCCTATGGAAAGGACACCGGGCATCCCCTTCCACCCTCAGGGTGGCGGCCTTTCACATTAGGCCCAGCTGCTGAGACCTGGCCCTGGGCTGCTGTCTGTGCTGGGATTCACCCTACAGCCTTCTTCACTGCTCTCAGTCCTGACAGGTCACCCTCTGTGGACTGTGTTGATGGATCCCCTTCCCAGGAGCTGGACTTTATTTCCCTTGATCCCTGGACAAATAATTCCTTTATTAAAATACTCTCTATCTCCCATAATTATCATCTATAATTATAATTATCAATATATAAATCTATATATATATATCAATATACATATATATATATATATATATATCATCTATAATTCGGGCATGGTGGCACACACCTGGGATTGCAATACTTGGAAGGCTGAGACAGGAGGATCACAGGCTCGAGGCCTCCCTCAACGACTTAGCAAAACCCTGAGCAACTTAGTGAGACCCTGTTTGAAAACAGAAAATAAGCCGGGCATGATGGGGCACGCTTGTCATCCCAGCATTCGGGAGGCTGAGACAGGAGGATCGCAGTTTGTGGACAGCCTCAGTACTGAGTGAGGCCTTTGCAACTCAGTGAGAACCTGCTTCAAAATAAAGAATTAAAAAATAGGGCTGGGGGTATAGCTCGGAGGTAGAATACCCCTGGGTTCCATCCCTAGTAATGCAAAAGAAAGAGAGAAAGAAAGAAAGAAAGAAAGAAAGAAAGAAAGAAAGAGAGAGAAAAAGAAAGAAAGAAAGAAAGAAAGAAAGAAAGAAAGAAAGAAAGAAAGAAAGAAAGAAAGAAAGAAAACAAAATAGAACTGGGTGGAGCTTGGCAGTGGGATGCCTCTGGGTTCAACCTCCAGTACCAAAACATTATACATGTATATATAGTTAAATATAAAATTATATATATATAAATGTGCTCCTGGTAGGGCTCCTGACCCATACAGAATCTATGTTTCCGATCTCAGACCCTCTGTCTCTGGTACTTCACCTTCTAGATGAGGGACCCAAGCCTCAGAATTCACACTGACATAGAGAACTCAAGGCCAGGCATTGTTAAGAGAGCTTCGAACTTCGAGAGGCTCACTTATATTTGTGGCCGATGAGTTGGAAGTAAATAAAGGCCATCTGAATGAATGAATTAATTAATTAACGAACCGACCTCCAGATCCGACTCTGATCTTGCCTCTTAATCCGGGCTCTGTTAAAGGCTGGACACCAAGCTTTATCTGCAGCCCTCACAGAGTATCGATTAGTGCCCCCCAAGGTCCCACCCGCTAGTGGTCAGTTAGCGCTACCCCGTGACCCACACACACCAGCCTGGCCTTCCCAGACTCTAGCACTGCCCTAGATCCCCGTCGGACCCCACTCCACACCAGCTGCTCCTCAGAGCACCGTCATTCTGTCAAGCCAGTGGATTTTTCCACCCAGACCCTCGGAGGCCGAGCGAGCAACCCTGTGCACCTCACCCGCAACATTTCCCAACATCCCGCGGTTTAAGGGGGGCGTTAAGCACCTGTCAGAGATGCTGAGATGGCTGGAGTATTTCTCAGGAATCCATCACAGCCGCCCTGGCGAGGCAGGCCTCATTTGGAACACGTCAATTCTGATTATTAATGTGGGGACCGCCCCCGCCGAGCTTGTTTGTCTGGGAGAGGAAGTTGGGGGTGCGGGCGGCAGAGAACCCTGGTGTTGCCTGGCCCAGCCCGCTGGAAACAGAACGCGGGCACCGCTGATTAGGACTACGCCATCTCAACACAGAAAGAGCCGGCAGGGAAGCCGGGCGCCTGCAGAGGGGAATGCAATTCGTATCTGGAGGCCACGCACGATGACTGGTCCCTTTGTCCTTAGACTCCTGTCCCCAAGGTTCAAGCCTGACCTGTGAAGAGGAAGTTGCGTTGTGTGGTTTCCCCAACTAACGCCCTGTGGGTCCTGTGACCACCATCATTAAGCCAAGAGGATGTGTCTCTTCTGTATCAGTGCATTCCTGTGTCCATCCATCCATCCGCCAGCACTGCCCGCACAGACAGCTCCCATCCCTCCATCCATCCGCTTGTGAGCGTGCATCTCCGTCCCCCTGAGGCTCACTGCGTGATTCCTCGATGCCAGCCAACGTGCGGGTCTTGAAGAAGAATACCAGGAGGAACCGGACGCAGGCTTTTGCCCTCCAGGAGTTCTGAGACTACAGAGGGCCGCAGACCTGGCCCTGAGAGGAGTGGACGCAGCACGGGCCTCCGGCAGTGCTAAGGCAGGGCTTGCCAGAGGGAGTCTCTGCGCTGGGTTTTGAAGGGCGAATAGGAACAGGGGGGCATGGGAAGGTCACGGCCCTTCCGGGCAGAGCAACCTATGCAAAGGACCACGATTAACGTGGGAACTGCAAGACACGAGGCAGAAGACAAAAGAAGAAAGGAGAGGGCTTCCTGGAATCTCAACCCCTCTGCCAAAGCCATGGGGGAGCACGAGGTCCTAAAGACAGGACCCGGGAGGCAGACAGCGCCTCCGATTCCACTCGATCTATGCCCTGCGTGCCTGCACATGGTGCCCCCACGAGCTTGTGCCCTCTTGGAGACTTCTATTACTTTATTCATCCATCCCCACCCCATTCCATGTAGTACTTAACGGGTACCCAACAAATGGTGACTTAGGAGAGGGCACGGTGGTCAGCTGCCACACCTGCGCTTTACAGCAATCCTTCCGCTTAAATGCTCCCTGGAAGCACACACAGAGAGCAGCGTCATTCTTAAAAACAGACACGAAGCCGGGCGTGGAGGCCACGCTTGTAATCCCAGCATTTGGGAGGCTGAGACGGGAGGATCGCGGTTCGTGGCCAGCCTCAGCTACTACTTAGGCCCTTTGCAACTCACTGGGACCCTGTTTCAAAACAAGGAATCAAAAAATAGGGCTGGGTAGTGAGGCCTTTCACAACTCAGTGAGACCCTGTTTCAAAATAAGGAATAAAAAATAGGGCTGGGGGTGGAGCTTGGAGGTAGACTGCTCTTGGGTTCCATCCCTAGTACAAGGGGTTAAAAAAAAGAAAATAGAACAGAAACAGATAAGGCAGAAAGTTAAGTAACTTGAAGACAGCCACGCAGCTGGCAAGCAGTGCACCTGTCTTGTCTCCGCCACCCTTCTGACATCCCTCTCTCTCAAAGCCAGTAGGAAGAGGGCCACCATGCTTGGGGTGCTGGTGCTTGTCTGTAATCCTAGTACTTGGGAGGCTGAGACAGGAAGACTGCAGGTTTGAGGACAGCTTCAGCAATGGAGTGACACCCTCGGCAACCTAGTGAGACCCTGTTTAAAAATAAAAATAAATAAACGAGTGGTGAGCATAGCTCAGAGGTAGAATACCCTGGGTTCAGCCAGGCATGGTGGTGCAGGCTAGAAGGGGCCTGGGTTCCATCCCCAGTAGCACAAAACAATAAAAATAAAAAAGAATACTCTGTGTTCAATCTCCAGTACCAAAAATTAAAAAATAGAAATAAATCCAAAGAGGGCTGTCAGTCAGGACGCAGGATCTGTTGGAACAGCATGTGTCCAAGAACTGAACAGGACTACTACGGGGACAGAGAGAGTGGCCGGGACCTCAGAGCTCAGGCTTCCTGCTGCTGTGTGCATATTGGTGTTGGCTTGGGGGAGGGATCAGATGAAGGAGGAGACAGCTGTGACCCCAGCCATCCAGTCAATTGCTGCCATGGCTGGATCCTTTACTTTCCTTCTTCCTTCCTCTTCTCTCTCTCTCTCTCTCTCTCTCTCTCTCTCTCTCTCTCTCTCTCCTCTTTCTTTTTTTTGGTACTGGGGATGGAACCCAGGGGCATTATTCTACCTCTGAGCTCTACCCCCAACCCTATTATTTATTCTTTATTTTGAATCAGGGTCTCACTGAGTTGCAAAGGGCCTCACTGAGTAACTGAGGCTGGCCATGAACCGCGATCCTCTTGTCCCAGCCTCCCGAATGCTGGGATGAGTGCGCCCGGGGGCCTGGTGCCCACGTAGCAGCTGGTTATCTACATGTGGTCTGGAGAGGAAGACTTGAGAAATCTGCTTCCCAGAGTTAGCTATTGAGCGGCTCCATCCCCCAGTGCTCCCTGAGAGTGCTCTGTGGCCCTGGCTGGGAAGATGGACCAGGGCCCCTGAGCCCTGGCCCTGAGTATCCTAAGTCAGGCATCCTTGGCAGGACTGCCAATGGGGACCCACCTTTAGCATCCCAGAGGGCGGGGGCGGGGCCTCCCTAACCTCCGGACTCAAGCTCACCAGCTCCAATTTGGGGAATTACTCCAGGTTGCCTTTTGACGGGGGGCTTAAAGGGCAAAGTTTGGGCTGCAAATAAAATTGAAGGCAGAGAACGAGGAAGCTAAAGCGCGTCGGCAGAGTTTTAAGGAGCTTACAGGCGACTCCGGAGAAGAGCTTATTACACCTCTCCTGCCCAGGAACCTGCGGATCAGATTTAATCTGTAAAGAGGCCCCGCCAAGGTCTCCTCCCGGGGCAACACAGCCTCCAGCGGCGCCAGGCTGAACCAGTCGCCTCCCCAGCCCCGCAGAAAGCACACAGCCACCCCGGGAGAGACAGAGTCCGAGTCCGTGCACCCCCAAAGACCCTGAGTTCCATTTTTACCTCTGATTCAGAGCCACTGTGCATACCTGGCTTTCCACGGCCAGCAGGATGGAATGTCCTGATTTTTAATAATGCTAGGCAATCATTTTGGCTAGACCTCGATCACTCTCTCTCTGCCCGTCAGCCCAGGGATTAAAAAAACAATAATAAAAACAACCACGCATTCCTGGGTAAATCCACAGGCGGGTTCATCTTCACTGAATACACACTGTGCCCTGAAAGGGGCTCGTTGTAAATCGTGACTGCTTCGTTCTTTTCTTTTTTCTCCTAGTTAGCCTTTCAACATCATTCCCCAAAGTAACCAAAAGCGCCCCTTCTTCTTGCTGCCCAAGTCCCGTGCCTGTCCTGCTCTGGGAGCCTCGGCCTCCCAGCCTGCTAAGTATATTACGGCCTAGAAAAATTAACTTGCACACTGAAAATAATCACAGAAAAAAAAATCTTTTTTTTTGTTTTCCTACAAGGTTTTTTTTTTTTTCCAGCTGTTTTAATGCAGACAATTTTACCCTGAAACCCAAATTGAAAAGAGAGAGAGAGAGACAGAGACAGGGAGAAAGAGAGGCTTTAAAATCTGCATAATTTGAAAGTGCTTAATGTAAATTAGATAGATCAGCCTAATTTTATTTCAGTACTTTTTAATTGCATTTATAATTAGTAAAATACATTAATGTGGTACGCAGAAGGTCAGGAAAGCTGGTAAAGGGATCTAATTAAGATGTTCCAGAGCCTCGCCGGCCCGCGCCCGGGATCCTAGAGGTCTGCTTCAGGCCACACTCTGGCTGGGCCTATTTTTAACTCCTGTGTGTTCATCAAAATGGGTGGCCCTCTGATCAGCCGTCCCTCGGCATGGAATACAGGCTCTTTGTCTCTCTCCTTTGTCTAAGCCTCTCCTTGGAGCTCCTGCGAGTCCACAGCACGGCTCAGAAGCCGGGGGCTCTCGTCCTCTGGTTGCGGGGTATTTTTTTGTTAACGATTAACTCATTCTCTCCCTGGCACCTCATCCCCGGCCCTTGCAACCATCCCTGTGGATGGAGCGGCCTGATGCGCTCTTCCCGAGCAAAGGATTCTGACAGCAGCAGTCAGCACTCGGATGCTGGGAAACCCGGGCTGGGCTTCCGAGGGCCCCACTTGCCACCCGAGGGCCACTGAGGACAGGACTCCTCGGTGGCAATGACTGTGCAGAGACACTCGCAGCACAAGCTGCGTTGTTTTGTTTCTTCTCCTCCAATTTGTTGCCAAAGTCACCCTGAAACTACATCCTCGCCCACTCAAAGGCTGGAACCATGGGCTCAGGCAGTTCACCACGCTGCGTCCTCAGATTCCCCGAGACCTGGGCCATCTGCCTGCCCTGGCCGGCCCATGCTGAGTCACCCCTGGCTTCCTGTCACCGTGCAGCAGGACACCCAGGGCCCGCCCACTAGGGGCACCATGGTTCATAGCCCACCCGCCACACACAGGCACCCCGGCCGCTGTCCAGCACGGCTAGGCCCAGATTACTCTTCGGCTCCTTTGGCCTGATGGCTGTATGCATCACAGGAAGAAGTGGATGGGCCGGTCAGCAAGCCTCGTCCAGGAGGAGTGGCCGGCCCAAGCACAGGGCGCCCACCACTGGGCTCTCCTACCTAACCACGCACGAGGCCATGGGGCCATCACCTCCCACCCACCCTGACATCTTCGGGATATTCCCTACTTTTTCTGGAAGGATCTGGCTCATTCCACAGTGTCCCCCCTTGACTTCCCCCTAGTTCTGTATTTCTCTCCACATAAACGACTTATAACTGTATGTTTACACACTTACATATGTGACAGAACCATCTATAATAGGAGAAACGGAACACACGCCTGGCATGAATAGTAGCACTGTACCTACATACTTAAACACGTGTATATGTCATAGACAAATCTGTACAGACAGGAGAGACGGAGCATTGCATCCTGTGTATAAGTAGCGTACACGCCTATTAATAGACAAATGCATGCCTAATAGGAGGAATAGACGCTGCCTATGTATCTTTGGAGAAATACATATTCATTCTTGGAGTATATATTTAGTATATGAAACAGAACGCCCTTACATAGCAACACTCTCTGACTTATTTCTTAGTTAATTTTTGTTTAACGAATCAAACCTACCACCCTTGTCTTCTGGGAACTCAGGTTTCCTGAGTAGGTAGAGGGAGAAATGTGGGGGACATTACTGGAGTTTTGATTGGCCATGCTGCCCACAGCCAGTAGGGGTCGCTGTTACAAGCCTCCCTCTTGCAGATCTGAGGGCCAGTGACTCCCTGCAGGTCTCCAGGTGGCTAAGGGCTGAGCTGGACCTGAACCAGGCCGGGGTCTGCACCCCCCACACCCCACACTGACGCCGAGAGGCTTACGTCACACCCACAAAGAGCGGGTCCCCAGAGCGACCTCCCACCCCAGAGCCCTAGAGGACAGTTTTTGATTCGGGCAACACTTAAGACTCTCCTTTGGCCCTCACAGGGCAAAACAGGACAGCTCACAATAGCTTCTGAAAGGAAAGGAACAGCCATTTGCATAATTTGCTACCGGTGGGCTTCGCAGAGCTGGGCAGGCGGGCGAGGAACAGGCCCGGGGCCGCTGGGTTCTGATTCCTGCTGCCCCCGGTTGCCCAGGGCAGACACCTCTGTGTCGCCTATCCACGCTCCAGGATTCGCCATCTCCCTCCATCCCCACACCTTTGCCTCTGTGAAGCCATCTACCTGGAAGTCCCTCGTCTCGATGGTCCCTCAGGAAACAGGCTCCTTCATACTCAGGAACCCAGCACTGCCATATTCCTGACCCTAAGGAGAATTTACAGAAAACACACCAGGGAGAGCAGCCATATTGTAACGTGCTGTTTGAATTATCTGAAGGCAAAGGCCTATCTTACTTATACCACTACTGATGACAATGATAAATCACGGTAACATATACGTGACAGTCGTTGTGTGGAAACCACCCCCGTGACTTCTCACAACCACGCTAGTCACGTGGAGCCCTGTCGTCCAAGCGAGAAAACTTACACGCTCAGAGGGGTGGAGGTGCCTGCCTCAAGTCACACGGCAATCATGCACTTCCTGGAACCAGCATGCAAATCCGGGCAATCTGCTTTCTGCAATTCCAGAGCACACAGTAGGTGCACAGTATCTACTATCTGAGAGAATAAACGGTGCCTGTTTACCGCCTCCCTCTCCTGCCGTGTCCCATCCAATTAACCTCCAGTAGATAGGGTGAGGCCAACCTTCTGAGCCTGGCCCTCTCATCCTACGAGCCCGTGGCCTACCTAGAAGTCAATATTTCATTATGCGACCGTCGCCCAGGTCAGCGGAATAATTAATGACTATCTGCCAGCGTGACTGCTTATCGTAATTTAGCTTAATTCCAATAAAATCTAAATGGTCTATTAATCCTCCTAATAAATTTAGATATGGCCTCTGACCGCAATCTGGCTTTGATTAGCTAACAAAATATTTGAAGATGGGCCAAGCCGGCGCTTTCAAATATCCCGAGTAAATAACACTGCGGTGGATGGAGGATTTTCTGCGTCTGCTTGGGGCTGGGCTCGGTGGCGAGTCGGGGAGTGGAGAGCTGGGTGTGTAACTGGATTCCTGCCACCCCGAGCTGGGCCACACTGAGGAGCCATCCCAGTTAGCACCCAGAAGCCCAATGGGACCAAGATGAGGGGGAAAGGCAGCCTCAGTGGCAGGAGGAGCAGGGGTGACATCACGTAGGACCCATGACCAGGGCGTAGACAGACCTGATGCTGAGACCACCCTCCAAGCTGTCCATGGCCAGCACCACTGTCAATGACACATGTGACTCCAACCCCAGAGGCCCAGGAGCAGCTGGAGGGAGATGGGAAGATGGACTGTTCTTCCCAGGCCCACGCAGGCCTCCTGCCGCCATCCTTTGGGTCCCCGTGTGAATGTCACTGCCACAGAGCCCACCCCGACCTCCCTGCAGAGAGGACCCCTCCCCACCAGCCAGGCTTCACCAAGCCCCACTTAGTTTTCTTAAAGCGAATATCACGAGTTGTGTCTTATTTTTCCAGTGCAGGAACATAAGCTCTGGAATAGAAGATCCACCCAGGGCTGGGCATGAACCAGGTGCTCAATAAATAACTGAGCAAATGCTGAATGAACTGATGGGAGCTGACGATGGGAGACCGTGCAGAGGCCAACCTGGAAACGGGAACAAACACCAGGCTGGGGGCACACGGGGCTGGGCTAGGATGGCAGCACCACTGCCTGCTGACAATTCCTTCCCTGTGCCTCAGTTTCTTCCTCTGCAAAGTGGGGATGCTCTTCGTGCCTTCCTCAGAGGGGAAGAGCATCACATAAACACTGAGACCGCAGCTAGAGCGTAGTTAGCGCTCGTGAAAGGCTAGCTTGCGACGTCACCATGGTTACCACCATTGTCATCGGGCTGTGTCTCCCTGTTGAGACCCACCTCAGCCAGGACATCTTGGAAACAAAGAAGGTATCTCCAACCTTCTACCCTACCATCTATGACTCCACGTAGTGCTCACGAGGCAGACTCGGTCACTGGGGATTGCCTCTGGCCCTGAGAGGGGACTGGCCGGCCTAGTCTTGGTCCCCGGTCCCTGGCAATGGCTTGGCATGGGCCACTCTTTCCTCTGAGAAGTCTGCAGCTCCCACACCTCAGCTCCCACCCCAGGTGGGCTGTACTCCCTTCCCTCCAAGTCCACATCCCTGCATTCCAGAACCCCGCCCCAGATGCGGGGATCCCTTGATGCTGGGGTCCACTGTTCCTGAGTGAACTGTGACCTCCATGGCAGCTCACCGAAGGCCAGCCACGCAGGCACCCAGCGATGGTCTCCCTCGTGCATCCCACAAGCTGGGCAGAAACGCCCTCCTCATACCACCCAGGATGCGATCCTCAGCCCTGTGTGAACCCAAGAAACCAGCCGCAGCGCTGGAACCTTTGGAAGGGGGATTACGGACAGAGACAGTGGAGTAGATGAGAAGCAGCTCGGGGTGAGAGGGAGGGGGAGCTCCAAGGGCTTAGGAGGCAGAGAGCGGGCGCAGATGGGTACCCAGGAGCCGGCAGGAGGAGGCAATCACATGTGTCTTCCTGGCCTAAAGTCAGATATAAGAAGAGAGGCCGAGGTGTGTTAAAAAGGAGACAGAAGGCACCTTAGGTTCTCTGAGATGAGATTTGCAAGAGAAGCAGCCAGAGGCCAACCCAAGAGGGGAAAATTTCCATGCCAAAGGCCACAAGTGGACAGCCCAGAGGGAGGGAGGGAGGGAGGGAGGGAGGACAGGGAGCTGACGCTGAATCCTGCCTGGGCATTTATGAGCTATTTGTTTTGTTCGGGGTTTCAAATCCATTGCTGCTGGGCGTCAGAAACATCATAAACAAGGTGTGCTTCTCTTGCTCCCGAGATGAGAAGCTGAGATTCAAATAATTTAAGTAGCTCAGCCAAAGCCGCACAGCTATGGAGGCCCCTCCGGG
Organism: Muscardinus avellanarius; assembly: GCF_963383645.1. Taxonomy (NCBI): domain Eukaryota; kingdom Metazoa; phylum Chordata; class Mammalia; order Rodentia; family Gliridae; genus Muscardinus; species Muscardinus avellanarius. Next base: position 108,864,808 of record NC_137796.1, read on the forward strand.
AGTGCAGGGAGGAAAGCTGGCTTGTGGGCCTGCCCCCCAGGAGTGCAGGGGCGGCTGGGGACCCCACGTGAGGGACGGTTTAGGCTTCCTCTTGCTGGACATCACCGGATTAGGACTGTCGCCTCTCAGCTGCTAATACAGAAGAGATGCCACCGGCCTCTACCTACATTTAATATTGGTTTAGCAGTCAGGAGTTAATTAAATGTTAATGTTCAGTCACTTGAAATTAAACATTAGGAATCTCAGCCTTATTTGTAAGTTTCTCAAGCCGTCATTAAGGTGTCCTGCCTGGCTCCCCTCCCGCTGGGCGGCTCGACTCCCCTGCTGGATCCACGTCCACCGGCAAGCTCATCTCGCCCACCGCATCTCTGCTCCGGGCACCCAGCCTGCCCGGCGGCCAGGCCTCCTCACCCAGAAGCTGACATCCCAGCTGCACACGAGTTGGCATCGTGGGTGCTTTGGTGTTTAAATAGCCAGCAGATGATGCAGCACGTCATTGCGCCTGACCTCTTGGTGGGACGGTGCCGATGCTGATAACGAGGAGGAAGGAGGACCGGAAGGGTGGAGGTGGAGACCAGGGCAGGGGAAGGGGAGAGGGAGGAGAGCGGGACCTCTGCCTGCCTGTGGCCTGTGCATTCTCAGGATGCTCAGACAGCCACAGCGGGAGGGCTCATGGCCACGCTCCAAAGCCCAAGGCCACACGTGGCTGAAACCAGACGCCAGACTGAGAGCCCCAGACTCGTCCCCTCAACCAAACAGGACCACACATAGAAGAGAGGAAGCCCTGAGAAGTTAAGGGGTGTGCCTAAGAACACACAGATTCAGGATCTTACTCCTGAGCGCTCCCATAGAAGAAGAAACGCAGCCCAGAAAGGTAGTGGGCTCGACCAGGCCGCAGAACGGCAACTGGGCAGGATCTTCCAGGAACACACACACACACACACACAGCCATGTGCACAGACACTACATGTACCCACATACACACAAGCTAATATCCACACTCCACGTCACCCATGTGCACATGAATTAATGCACACATACAAATACATCATGTCACCCATGCACACACAGGCTGACATACACACACGCCGTGTTACACACATGCATAAAGCTCATGGACACATTCGCATACACACACATACCACATTACCCATGTGCACACAGGCTAACACACACAACATGCCATGTTACACACATGCATACAAGCTCATGCATACATTCACACATATACTATGTGTGCCCAGGCTTATGTACACACACACACACACACACACACACACACACACACACACACACACCATATACACTCATGCATACACAGCCTAATGTGCACACACACATGTTACACACATGGATACAAATTCATGCACACATACATACACATCACATCACATGGGCTAAAGCACACATGCCATGTTAAACATGTGCATACAAGATCAAGGACACACACACACCCCACATTACCCTCGTGCACACAGACTAATGCACACACACACCATGTCACCCACGTGCATGCAGGTGAATGCACACACAACCCTGTATGCACACAGATCCAGGCCCCCTCCACACCTGGGGACCCATCTGATGAGGGGCCGGGGCTGGGCCCTGTGCACCCTGGCAGCTCTTGAGTTCCTGGCTGTACTTGGAGCTCTGTCTTGAGTAGCAATGTGGGGGCACAGCTCCCCATCTCTGCTCACGTGACCCCGCCTGCATCTGGGCACGGTCTCAGGGTGCTGGCCAGCACCGTCCCAGCTCCCGGGACCTCAGAGGCAGGAAGCCTGGGCGCCACCTGCACCCATAGGCTGCCCTGGAAATCAAGGCAAATCGCGCCAGGGGAGAGGGCTAATCAAGGCGCAGGTTTGCATTTCCTCCTGGATGGCATGTTGACAAAACAAGTAGAGAAAGATACAAACACAGCTAGGCTGCCTTTGGAGGGGAGTGCAGCAAGGGCTCCCGACCAGCCACAGGGGCTGCGGGCCACCCCGCCGCAGGCTGGGCTGCAGAGGCAGAGCTGCAGGCGTGGAGGAAGCCGAGGTCAGCCCATGGAGGCGGAGTCCTGGGGTCTGCGACTGCCCTTGACACTCAGAGAACAGGAAGCATCTGCAGCTGCAGGGCTCCCTCCGGCTCACACGAAGGGACCAGAGAGGGTTAGGGTGGGGATGAAAAACAGCACTACAGCTTTACAGAGGAGCCCTTCAGGGCTCACACGTTCCTTTAAAATTGGTCTTGCCCGGGGTCGGTTTCACAGATCTGATGCTGGAGTGCCATGATTTTAAATTGCTTGTTGACAACGACTAGATGTGAGGAAATGAGAAACTGCCCGTCCAAACCGCTGGCTGTTATCGACAGGGAGACAGGCTGGTGGGGTGGGGGCAGCTGTCCAGGTCATCATCAAAGCCCCGCTGCTCTGAGGACCTCCCTCTCCCCTCCAAGGAAACCCATGAAATTCCGATGGTGGCTCCAGTCATCTCCCTGGTGTTTAAGACAGTCACTTGGACCACCGTGATGATCATCGTTTCCTCTACGTTCTTTCTTTCTTTCCTGTTCCTTTTATTTCTAGGGGCTGAACCCAGGGATATTCTACCTCCAAGCTATACCCCTAGTCCTTTTTAAACATGGTCTCACTAGGTTGCTGAGGCTAGCCACAATCCTCCTGTCTCAGCCTCTCAAATACGGGGATTATAGGTATACGCCACCAAGCTTTTCAACCTTTTTTATTTCCAAAGACCAAAGTCAGTCTCCCTCTCCTTCTTCTTCTCCCTCTTCCTCTCTCTCTCTCTCTCTCTCTCTCTCTCTCTCTTTCTCTTTCTCCCTCTCTCTCTCTTCCCTTTTTCTTTTTCTCTTTCTCTTTCTTTTTTTTTTTTTTTGGTGGTGCTGTGACTTGGATTGAACCCAGAGACATTCTACCTCCAAGATATACCTCCAGCCCTATTTTATTTTTATTTTTAAAACAGGGTCTTGCGAGGGTGTTGAGAGTCTCACTGTTTGCTGAGGCTGCCCTTCAACCTGAGATCCTCCTGCCTCAGCCTCCCAAGTGCTGGGATCACAGGCATGAGCCCAAGCCAAGGATGACAAGGTCAGTCAGCCACACCCAGCTCTGCAGAATTGTTTAATCCTAAATACAAGATATCAAGCCTGTTCAGTGTTTGGGAGTTATTGAAACATTCCCTCCTCCATAGAATACCGTCTGTGACCAGGCAGGCCTGAATTTGGACCCAGCTCTAATGCCTCCTGTGACGTGACTTTGGGAAGGTCAGGTGACTTTTCCGGGCATGGTGGAGCACACTTGTAATCCCAGCATTTGAGAGGCTGAGACAGGAGGATCTGGTTCACGGCCAGCCTCAGCTACTTAATGAAGGCCTCCACAACTTAGTGAGACCCTGTTTCAAAATAAAGAATAAAAAATAGGGTTGGGCCGGGCGTGGTGGCGCACACTTGTAATCCCTGTGCTTGAGAGGCAGAGACAGGAGGATCACACAGATTCGAAGCCAGCCTCGATGGCTTAAGAGACCCTGTTTCCAAATAAAAACATAAAGTAGGTCTTGGAGTGTAGCCCGGAGGTAGAAGGGTTTCCAGGAACCCCAGTACCACACACACACAAAAAAAAAATATATAGGGTTGGGAGTATAGCTCGGAGGTAGAATGTCCTTGGGTTCCATCCCCAGTACCGCAAAAAAAAAAAAAAAAAAAAAAAAAGTCTCCTTGTTCCTGGACACTGGGCTCACACACACACCCCACCCACTTCTGAAGGCTCACCCATGTCCAGCACTGGTATAAATGTTGTGAGAGTTACAGATACTGCATGAACACCTGGAAGGTGGCACACACCTATAATATCTTAGTGAGATACTCTGTCTCAAAATAAGAAATAAAATAGGGCTATCAAAGCTTAGAGACAGAATGTTCCCATATTCAATGCCCAATACCCCCCCCCCAACAAAAAATGCTGCACCCGAAAGCCTTAGCACTGTGCCTCTGGGTGGGTCATCACTAAGCAGACGACGTATGTTGACGTGAGATCATTATTATTGATAGTATCGTGTGGATCGTTTTTTAAGCAGTTAGAGCTACATTTTTTGGGCAATAGAGATGACAAGAATGTAGCTGGCTCTCAAGTCTGTGGAACATCTAAGTGTGTAATGACAGTCGAGCTGACGAGCTATATGACAATTCAAAGAAAAAAAACCACCATCTACGTCCCCAAACTGGCACAGGGTCCCCAGAGCAGCTACAGCAGCTCGCACCGGCCTCCCACTGCCGACAGAGGGAGACAGCACTGTCCAGGCACGCTTCTACGCCAGGGCTTCTGCCCTTGTCCCATCTCTCTTCATCTTCACAGCAGCCCCAGGGAGCAGGTGTCACGGTCTCCATCTTCTCCAGGAGGAGATGAGGCTCGCGGAGGTATGAATGTACAGGCCAGGATCAAGGCAAGCCGCAAAGAACACCAGGGCTTCACGCACTGCAAAACACGTGCTGCGGTTCTGAGCACTGTGGGGCATTGTAGGGCTTTTTATGATTATTTTAAAAACCGAGTTCCCCAAACTTGGAGGGAAAGCCACCCCGTCTTCTGCCCTCCGACATGGGAAGGCACAGGGGTCAGCCCCTCTTGCAAGCTTTTCCCAGACACATGGCTTCTTCTGTCTTCCTGGTGGGGCTGCATTCCATAGCTCTGTCCCAGATGGTGAGTGCAAGTAGTGTGTGGTCTGCTGCCCCAGGCCTGCCCTGCACAAGTCCTCCATGAGACCCTCACTCTCTCTTTCCATGGAGGTCAGATGTGGAAGACGGAGGTGCACAGAGTGGGGGGAGCCTGAGTGACTGCCAGGGCCACAGTGTCCACTGCACACCCAGGTCACAGTCACATGGGCTGTGGACTCTTCCTGCAGGAAGCCTCCAAGACGAGGGAGTGTTATATATAGAAAGTGTCGGCTGGGCGTAGTGGCGCACGCTTGTAATCCCAGCATTTGGGAGGCTGAGACAGGAGGATCGGGGTCCACGGCCAGCCTCAACTTCTTAGTGAGGTCCTTTGCAATTCAATGAGACCTTGTTTTAAAATAAAGAATACAAAATATGGCAGGGTGTGTAGCTTAGAGGTAGAATGCCCCTAGGTTCCATCCCCAGTACCACAAAAAGAAAGAAAAAGGAAGGAAGGAAGGAAGGAAGGAAGGAAGGAAGGAAAGAAAGAAAGAAAGAAAGAAAGAAAGAAAGAAAGAGGAAGGAAAAAGAAAAATCCCCTAAAGAGCTCATGTATTACTGTTTAGAGTTGATGACTCATGAGGGTTGTAATCCCAGCAGTGGATGGTGACCCAGGCCAGTATAAGTCCCTGGGGTGCAGCCTTGGGATTACTTCTATGGTTCCTCCTCCCCTGCTCTCTCTCTTGCTTCCGGCCTCCATGATGTGAGGAGCACAGCTCATGTGCTCTTCCTTCCTCTGCCTCCCGCTGCCATGTCCTGAGGTTCGTGGTCCCCAGCCTCAAGTGGACTGAGCCAAACTGTAAGAAAATAAATCATCTCTTCTCTAAATTATGTCACCAGTCTTTTAGGTTATAGCTACAAGAACACTGACCAGAACAGAAGGTATCTCCGAAGCCTGCCTGGCCTCAGCTAGCTCACCTCCTTCAACTACAGGCCCCTCTCCAGGAAAGGAGTCAGGGCTTGCCCGGTTCCACCGTCTGAGTGCCCAGCCAAGGTGTCTGGCAAACTTCGGAAGGGAAGACTGGCCCTGGGGCTGGAAGGAGGCAGCCTGCAATCCATGTGGACCCGAAAGCTGGCCTCGAATTGTGAGTTTGGGAGACTTTGGGCAGCTTGTCGAACCTTTCTAAGCATGCGTTCATGTTCTCTTGGGTAGAAATAAGATGCTGACTATAGACATCAAACATAGTTGTGAGTCTTCAGATAGGGCTGGGAGGAAGCTGAGCTCAGAGAGAGAATACACCATACACTCAGGTTCTAGCAAATGTTATTCGAGTTGTTCTTTCACTACTTACGGCAATGATGCTTAGCTGATTCAGTCATGTGCCCAAGAGTAACGGCTCAGACCTTGACCCCAAACATACCCACGTGTGCAAGCACCCCACCATACACGCACCTGTGTGAACAAACACTCGGGCTTGCAGACTGCCTAAAGCAACTTCTTCCAAATAAAACTAATGATGGCACTTCACAAGCATCTGTCTGCCCCTCTCCGTGGCCTCTCCACACCCTCCCTCCTGGATCCTGTAGGCTCCCTGGGATCTTATAAAGTATAATTAATTCATACTTTGGACTCTCAGGATTATAAGGTATTATAGGATGGCAGAGCTAAGACAAATGCTTTAATTCGCCAGCTGCTGTGTGTTTAATTAGAGATTCGGATGAGTCCTCTCCACCCAGAGATGCCCTCTTCATCTGTGTGGCAGGAGACAGAAAAGGCAGAGAACATGGGGAAGGTTTGTAAGCAGGACTTGGGAACTTGCTGCTGCAAGTCCCAGACCGCTCGTCCAGCTGCAAGTGGTCAGCACTGACTGCCAGGCCTCCGCAGTGCGCGCTGAGCCAGGGTGAGCATCGCAGCAGCGGCATCTGGTGTCCTGGGTCTCAGGGAAACCCGCCATGAAGGATAGGATGGGAAAGGCGCTTTCCCCAGATAGAACCACTTTAGAGCCTCTTATACTTTCCTTGATGATTTTTCTTGTAACTTTAGAGGTGGCAAGAGAACAAATCACCATGTGATTCTCACCAATAGTGTGTGTGTGTGTGTGTGTGTGTGTGTGTGTGTGTGTGTGTGTGTGTGTTCCTGATGGTTAATGAACCTGGCAGCTTGGTAATAAGGCTTCTGTTTGATCTTACAAAGGGCATAATTGTTCTTTTTTTTAAAAAAATGCTTTTTTTGCACTTGATGTGTCTAATGAGAAGAGCACTTAAGGGAACTTAGAGCTGAGGATGTGCAGAGAGGGCAGATAGACCCGTCACCTCTCTCCATGGGGGAGATGCCGAGTCCCTGGAACAGTCAGGCTGCAGCCCTGGACCTAGTCTCCAGTGGCCCTGAGGTGGCTGTCTGGGGTCAAGGTTTGAGTTCTTAGGAGAGGGGTTCATGGATCATCTTCCTAGCACCCCTGAAAGCCAATTACTTATCCCTATATCCCTATTCTGCAGGTAAACACATGGTACCTCTCCCTGCCCTCTCACAGGAACCCAGTAAAGGTCTTTCCCAGAGCTGCAGCTCAGCCCATCAGAGCCCAGCTCTGTCTCTCCAGCCTCTGCCCACTTCCTACGATGGAGCCCAGAGTCCTCCCATGTGACACCCGAGAGCCTTGGCTGAGTGTCAGCACTAAGATGCCAACAGCCAAGCTGTGCAATCACCATAGCAGGCGTAGGTGGTGTCGATAATGTGCCAGGCATTGCTCCAAGCGTCTGACGCCGTGGGGAGCCTCACTTCACCCCAACGACAGCCCTTCCTTGTGGTCTCTTTGGGTTACTAAAACAAAATGCCACACCCTGTGTGGCTTGTAAATAACAGAAAGTTCCTTCTCACGGGTTAACAGGCCGGGAAGGCCATGCGCAAGGTACCGGCAGCTCCGGGGCCTATGAGAGCCAGTTCCCTGCTTCATGGACCATGTCTTCTTGTCCTCCAAATGGACAGGTCAGATCTCTACAGCTTCGTGTATGATGGTGCTAATACCATTCACAAAGGTTCCAGCCTCATGAATTAACCATGATTTATCCCCCAAAGGCCCCACTTGCTAATGCTTTTGTACAGAAGAGGTTTCAAGATAGGAATCATGGAGGACCCAGACAAGCAGATCACAGCAGTCCAATCCTGATCCCTATTTTGCAGATAAGCAACCAACTTCATGGCTGAGCTAGAAGCCAAGGCATCGGCTTCGTGGAACTGTCTACACTAGACCCACTAGACCCATCTCCACCACAGGAGGAGGGTGTCCCGAATCTAAGAACAGTTCGAGCTGGAATTTTAGACACCCACCAAACAATCCTTAAGGTAGTTCCATGAAAACAGGGAGATGCGCATGGGGTATCATTAAATTAAAAAACCAGGGGAAATGGTGCATGAAGCCTGAGCACAATTATATGAAAATATGTGCACACGTGGGCTGGAAGTGGAGGAGAATTTGCCGTGATAAAAAGAGATGTGACAAGCGGGTGACTGCAGGGCGATGTCTCCTATCAACACGCCGTGTTACTGGTGACGTCCACCTTTCATGCAGTGAAGCAGTTAAAGTCAGACCCCAAAACGTGGAAAGCGTATGATCCTAAATAAATGAAGGACAAGAACAGGAATGGCTACCCTGCAGGGGTGGAGATCAGAATGGAGCCACCGGCAGGGCAAGGACCCAAGATGGCTCCTGTGAGGGGAAATGTGCTATATAAAGACCCAATGGTTGTTACATAGGTAGATCTTTGCCAAGACCCATTGAGATTTGCATATGTTAGTATTATACGTAAGTTGTACCACGTGTTATATGTTGGTTGCATGCAAATTATATCTTAGTTTTTAAATCTGTAATAATGGGGGGGTGACGGTTAATCTTCATGTGTCAGTTTGAGTAGATCAGGGACTGTTAAGATGCTGAGTTCAGCTCCATTTTGTTTTGGTTTGGTTTGGTCTTGGTGCTAAAGATTGAACCCAGGGACAGTATACCTTTGACCTATACCTGTGGTCCTATTATTATTATTATTATTATTATTATTATTATTATTGTGATTATTATTATTTGTGATACTGGGGATTGAACCCAGGGTCATTCTACCTCTGAGCTATATCCCTAGCCCTATTTTTTATTCTTTATTTTGCCACGGGTTCTTACAAAGTTGTGGAGGTCCTAAGTAGCTGAGGCTGGCTGTGAACATGTGATCCTCCTGTCTCAGCCTCCCAAGTGCTGGGATTACAAGCGTGTGCCACTACATCTGGCTCTTATTTTTTATTTTGAAACAGGGTCTCCCCAAGTTGCTAAGTCAGGCCTCAAACCTGCAATCCTCCTAAGTACTGGGATTACAGGCATGTGCCACCACACCCTGCTTAAACACTGTGCTCGGCTGTGTCTGTGGGTGCTCAGGATTACCTTAGAATCTGAATCCATGGGCTCAGGGAAGTAGACAGGCCTCCCCAAAGTGGGCGGGTACTGTTTAAACCCAAGAGGGCTTGCAGAGAACAAAAGGCAGGAGAAGGAAGGATTCCCCCTCCTGTTCCCTCTCGCTGCTGGTGCTGGAACACCCCACTCCATCTTTCCCCACCCTCAGTCTGGGATCAATGATGACCCTAGATCTCAGGCCTTTGGATATGAACTGAATCACATGACCAGCCCTCTAATGTCTCCAGCTCAGGCACAACAAGTTACAAGACTCCTCTACCGCTGTGATACTGCAAACCAGTTCCCCATCCATCTCTCTCTCTCTCTCTCTCTCTCTCTCTCTCTCTCTCTCTCTCTCTCTCTCTCTCACACACACACACACACACACACACACACACACACGTGGATATAGCTACCTATACATTTATAAACATATATATCTATATAACATGATAAAGATCGAGAGATATAGAGAGAGATCTTCTATTGGTTCTCTCTGGAGAAGTGTGGGGAGAGTCCAAACAAAACTCACCCCCCAACCCTGCTGTGGTCTGCATCTGTTGCCCACAGTACACATATAAAATTTTAACCTCTGGCACAGCCATGTTGGGAGACAGGCCTGCTGGGGGTGTCCAGGTGGCATTAACAGACCAGTGCTATTATAAAAGGGCTTGAGAGAGGGAGTATTTGCCCCTCTTTACCTCTTCTGTCCCTTCTGCCACAGGAGGTCACAGGAACAGAGCGCCATCTTGGAAGCAAAGCCCGGGCCCTCACCAGACACCCTCTCTGCCAGATCCTTGGTCTTGGATAACCCAGTCCCCAGAGCTGTGAGACATAAACTTCCATTCTTTGCAAATTTCCTCGTCTTAGGTATGTTGTTATAGTAACACAAACAGACTAAGACAAAGCCACTGGTTTTTTGCTTATCAACACCACACAGGAAGCCGGGCCTGTTTCTCTGGCCAGCGCCCTCTATCCACAGCACAGAACATCGAGACGGCAGCACGATCCCCGAGAAGTTCCAGGCTGTCTTCGGATTTGATAAAGTTTTATTGGCACACATCCATGGCCACGTGTTTACACAGCTAAATGACTTTCACGCTATTCCCCAGAGAAGAGTGGCTGAGCAGAGTCCGCATGGCCAGCAAAGCTCCAAATATTTACTATCTGGATCTTTGCGGGAAAAGTTTGCCAATTGTTTTCCCCAGAGAACATCTGTAAATACATAGGGGTGTTTTGAGAGTGTCGCGGTGACTGAGTGGGGGCCGGGGCATATTTACTGTAGTTCTGTTCTATGGTGCTTGGTAAGAACTACCCAGACCTCTAGCAGTCCCGCCATGGACAAACCCCAGCAGCAGGGTCAGACCCTAGAGGAGGAGGTCACAGGCAGGGCCAGAGGAAATGGAAATGGCAGGACTTGGTTCCCCTCTTCCAGGAGGCTCCCCACTTCTGCCCTAGCTCTGGCTCAGTTCCCTCCCTTCCCAGCTTCTAGGCTGCTGTTTGACAGCCCCCCTCACAGCGTTGCTTAGAACGCAAATTTAGAATCCAGGAGAAGGGTTTCAAAAGTTGTCAAACCCAAGTTTAACAGAAGGAGATAGAAATACCTGGGAGCGTTCAACCCTTTCCCTCGCATCCTCCCTGACCCAGGGAGGTCGGCCTGTGTGTCACAGCTTACAAGGCGCCTTGTGGATGCAGAACCACGGAGCCTGCTCTGCCTGGGGAGCCAACTCGCAGAGAGGGGAAGGTTCAGCTTGGAAAGGAGAAAGCGCAGAAGCTTCCTGCTCAAGGCGGAGGGCATGGCCTGAACTAACCAGGCCTCCTCCCGGCCAGCTGCACGGAGCTGCCCGCACCACAGGTGACCTAAGGGTGGAATCTCAGCCTTTCCACGCCAGACTACAGAACGGGATGGGAGGAAGGATGAGCTTATTTTGTCCGTGATGCTTTCATGGTCCCTCCCAATAAACAGCGTTTTTTGTTTGTTGTGCAGTACTGAGGATGGAACCCAGGGGCATTCCACCACCCAGGGGCGTTCCACCTCTGAGCTACACCCCCTGCCCTATTTTTTATTCTTTATTTTTGAAACAGGGTCTCCATGAGTTGCAAAGGGCCTCACTAAATAGTAGCTGAGGCTGTCTGCAAAGCACAATCCTCCAGTCTCAGCCTCCCGAATGCTGGGTTTACAAGCGTGTACCACCACACCCGGCTGCACTTTGAAAGCTAAGACACAGTCTCCCCCTCTCGCCTCCTATTTGGAGAAGTTTATTTATTTTCAAATTCATAAATGAAAGCTGTATGTATTTATGGTGTCCACCTGATTGTGATTTCACTGTCATCTCCTCATCTCCGTCCCTAGCAGAAGACAGGGCATGTAATATTAGGCGTCTAACAAATGCCGAACTCTAAAACAAACGAGGAAAACGTATCTCATCTGTGCTAGCCTTCTGCCCAGAAGGAACAAGACCGAGCGGCCAGAAAGGACAGGAGGCATCGGAGCTAGCCTGCTTACACGGCCTCCGATGCTCCCCACAACACCACTTGTCTCCGCGCGTTTTTTATTTTCAACCTTTCTTGGAAATCTATTCCCCATGTGAAGAAACTGGGTTGCAACACTAAGCAGAGGGCAGGGGGTGGGAAAGTCGGAGCCTGAGGCCCAGCAGGCTTCCGTGGGGCTCTGCAGAGCCTCAGTGGTTGGCGGCCAGCGCCTGGCACCAGGGTGACGCCAGCCCATCTCCCCACTGTGCAGAGGGCCCCGCCCACAGAAAGAACTCTGGATGGGCTTCAAGTAGAATCCACACGGAGCCCAGGAGGACGGATGGAAGAGTGCTTAGCAAGGCAAAATTAACAGGAAACAACTCTTACCACGTGTGGTGGTGCACGCTCATAATCTCGGTGCTTGGGAAGCTGCGGCAGGAGGATCACAGGTTTGAGGCCAGTCTTGGCAAATTAGTGAGACCCTCAGCAACTTAATGAGACCCTGTTTCAAAATAAAATAATAAAAATAAATAAATTGGCCTTGGGGGTATAGCTCGGAGGTAGGATGCCCCTGAGTTGTTCAATTAGAAGGGAGGGAGGGAGAGAGGGAAACAACTCCCTCCAAAATATATATGTATATTTATTTTATTTAAATATATATTTGTTTTATTTTATATATATAAATATAGATAAATATAGATATACATATATATGTATGTATATATATATATATATATATATATATATATATATATATATATCTCCTAGAGGTATACATGGATATTTGATTCTACAGCTTCAATAAAACAGAGCCGGGTTCTTCCACACTATATGATAAATGGCTCAATACACCTGTAATATAATTCAGTCAGAGAGAAATACATTTTTATGTGTTGAATGGAATTGGGCAACACCGGCCCCGGCTTGGGAGGCCATCTAATGGAAGTAAGCCTGTGGAGTGTGGCAAATGCAAGGCTGAGTGGAGATCAGGTTGGGAAGTTTAGAAACTGTGTCTATCTTAATTTTTCACAATCTAAGCCCATGACAAATTGAGCTGCTTAGAGGGAGAGATTGGAGGAAAGACCAGACCCAGGGGGCTTCGCACGTGGGGCCAGGGGTGCAGGAGAGCAGAGATGCTGCCATTTCTTGAGAAACTGCACGTGGCTTGTTTTCAGATTCACCCTGAAATTGTCACCCAAATATCTCAAGTTCACATCCCGGCGGTCATTGGTGGCATGTTCCGTCACCAGTGTCCTAGCCACCAACTCAGAGGGAGTCATTTCCTCTGGTAGATTGATGTCTCCCCACAAGTCAAAGAGTATCTGACAGACATTCGTTCAATGAATTAATGAATAGATGGATAAATTAATGAGAAAAATTTCTGAGTGTTTCATATGCTAGAAACATAAGCATGTATTTTGCTTAACTTTCATGTGAATCCCATCAGGCGGCGAGTAATATCGGTTTATGAATTCTATCAGGTGGACATCAGCACCACAAGAATCCTACCAGGTAGATATTAATAATTGCATATAAGTCCTTTTGGGTAGATAGCACCATCATACGGATCCTAGCATTTAGATGTCAATAGTAACATATAAATCCTAGCAGGTTGATATCAATAACAGCAATTTGATCCTCTTAGGTGGACGTCAATAATGCCATAGAAGTCCTTTCAGGTGGTTATCAATAATGCCATATGGATCCTCTCAGGTGGATATCAATAGCATCCCCATTCTTTAGATGAGGAAGCCGAGACACAGGAAGAACACTTTGCTCTCATCTGAGACTGCATAGCGACCCTCTGATCATCTCTCAACCACCCCATTATTGGCAGGAGGTCTTGCATCCTAAATGGTACCAGATGAGCAAGCACACAACTCCTGTCGGTAGACAGATGAGATCAGCTTGGACGTTAGTTACATGTGGTCACAGCCTGGGGACGCAGACACCACACTTGATTCAGGGCCGCGTGGAGGTTGGCTTGGGAGTCAGGGGCACCAGAAAGGTTCTGGGAAGCGGTCTTTATAGCAGCCGGCATGACGATCCACTCCAGTAATTCCAGTACTTGGGAGGCTGAGACAGGAGGATCACAGGTATCAAGGTCAGCCTTAGCAATTTAGTGAGGCCCTCAGCAACTTAGGGAGGTCCTGTTTCAAAATTTAAAAAATAAGATAAGGTAGGTCTGGGGGTAGAGTTCAGAGGTAGAATGAATCTGGGTTTAATCCCTAGTACCAAGAAAAGGGGAAGAACTGTCTTTATGATAATAAAAGGCTGGGATGGCCCTGCTTTTTGTTGGAAGATGCGATGGCCTCATTCAAATAATCCCCTGATCCAGCAGGGAAATAGAACCCATGTGGCTGAGAACCAGAAGAGGGACCAGGGGTTAGAGCTGGTTAAGGTGGGAAGGGGACTGTCCAGGTGCAGTGCCTTTCTTGCTTGGTGGAGACGCGTTTACTGAGACCAGGTAACTCAATTAGACCTTCAGGACCCAGGGGGGCCCAATAATATTAAAAAAAAAAAAAACACCTGACATTTCAGTCCTTATGCTACACGACATTCTAGTCCTTTCCCTACAAGGATGACTTTGGGACCCTAACTCTCACCCATCACCTTAGCACTCTTCTTCTCCAGCCATGCTCTCCTCCAATTGTCCTTCCCCATCCACACCAAAGCCTCGGGCTCTGCTCCTTGTCCTTCCCTCTGGAGGAGAGTGGGGTTTGCAAAGGCAAGACAAACATCCATTCTGGACTCACCAGGTCATCTCTTGGGTCCCACCAGTGCCTCCCGGAGCCCATGGTCCTGAGAGAGGACTGTGGAGGCTCTGCACCTGTTTTACTCTATTCTACAAGGTGAAAATTTGACCTTGTACCTCAAGCAGGGCTCAGGAATAAACACAATCAAGGAAGGACTTCTAAAGAACAACTCCAGTGGAAGAGATACACTATTATTTAAGATGGAGTTGTCCCCGTCATCATATTTCTGTGATGCTGGGCCTTCTCCTTTATGTGAGCCAAGCACAAAGGTAAAGGTACCTCCTACACCAAATAAAAAACAAAACTAAATCCAGTGAGTTGCCTCTGAGGATTCTGAGCATTGATTCCCTTGAATAAGGCTTTTTCTCAGTATTTCACTAGATTCCCATAACAACCCTATCAGAGGACATTCGCACTGTCAGGTGTTTTTTTTTTCTTGTTTTTTTTTTTTTTTTTTTTTTTTTTTGGTAGTACTGGGGATGGAACCCTTCTACTTCTGGGCTACACTCCCAAACCTATTTTATAGGTTTTTTTTTTAAATTTGGAAACAGGGTCTCTTAAGCCAGGGAGGCTGGCTTTGAACCTGCGTGATCCTCCTGTCTCTGCCTCCCAAGAGTGGGAATTACAAGCGTGCGCCACCACGCCCAGCAGCACTGTCCTTTTAAAGGTAAAATTCTTGGCCGGGCATGGTGGTGCACTCTTGTAAGCCCCACACTTGGAAGGCAGAGACAGGAGGATTGCGCTGGTTTGAAGCTAGCCTCGCTGGCTTAAGAGACCCTGTTTCCAAATAAAAAACATATATATAAAATAGGTCTGGGAGTGTAGCCCAGAGGTAGAAGGGTTTCCAGGAACCCCAGTACCACCAAAAAAAAAAAAAGGTAAATTTATTAAAAAAAATAAATTCAAAAAAAAAAAAAGGCTAAGAAAGGTTTGAAAATCTGCCCAAAGCCATATGGCACAGGGTACAGCTTCAAAGGTGAGTTGTGCGCCAGGCAGCACAACCTCAGGGCCTACACCCAGAACCTGCGAGACTTAGCTGCACTTGGAGGGGATCTGGGTAGACAACTAAATAACAAAGATGCCCTAGTGCTAGGAAATGTAAAATTGTTACCTTATACAGCTGAAAGGCTTCAGGAGATGTGACCAAGTTAAAGTCCTTGAGACAGACGATTCCCCTGCCTTATCAAGGAGGGCCTGTGTAATTACAAGTGTCCCTACAGGAAGAAGGCAGGAGGGGCAGAACCACAGAGATGTGAAGATGCTCTGGGGCTGCTAATGAAGATGCAGGGAGGAGCCACAAACCAAAGGGAGCAGGGAGCCTCTAGCAGCTGGAAAAAGAAAAGAAAGGAGTCCTGAACTGGGGCTTCCGGAGCAGCAGAAACCCACTGACACCCTGACTCTGGGACTTCTGATCTTCAAAACTGTAATACACCAAATTCCTGCAGCTTACACCGTGAGCTCTGGGTGCTTTGTTACAGTGGCGGTGGGTAGAGTCCAAGTTTCTCTACACAGCAGTGGGCAGCCTCTCTTAGAGTTGTACCCAATAATATGGCAGCCAAGAACCCCACGCAGCAAAATGAATGCAGTTGATTCTAAGTGAAATTTAAACTGAAGTCCCACAGGCATCCATCGCAGACAGGCTCTTGCATGGGGCTTCTTTGAAGGGAGAAATTCAGTGCATACCTGCAGGTGTTTCCATGAGGATGGACTGGGTGCCCAATGGGCCCCTGGGTAATGGAGAAGAATGGTTGGGGTTCAACCCCAGCTCTGCCGATTTTTAGATCGGTGGCACTGAGTACTGTTGATGACAGCACCTTCCTCACTGGTTTACTATCCAGACTGAGGGCTGGGGATGTAGCTCAGTGGTAAAACATTGGCCAAGCCTGCACAAGGCTCTGGGTTCCCTCCTGGCACCGCCAAATATACATATAATAATAATATGAAGACTGAACATGGAAAATACCATTAAAATGTGTAGTGCAGTGCCTGCCACAGACCAGAAGGCATTAAATAAACATCGACTCTCATTAATACTTCTTTTCCCTCTTCAACAGGAAGACTTAAGCCCGGCCCAGTTTTCGAAGGTCCGGTGAGATTCTATCTCAAGCCAGACACACAGGGTTTTAAACGCCAGCCATCATCTCATGCAGATGAAGGAGTGGACGGTTGTAAAGACTATTCTATGCCCCCAAAGCGAGCAAGCAGGGAAAGCCTGCAAGAAGACGTTACATAAGACGCCTCCCCGGACTGCAGCCGCGCAGTCTCGTGAATACAAATCGCGGACGTGCAAACGCTCCTTGGAAATATTTACGACGAAACTTCAGCTCCAGCCCAAACAGCCTTCACACAGTGAAACGAAACCATAAATTATTTCCAAGAACATTGTAATGCCAAAGGGACTCACTTAATTATCCATTATCCCAGAAATGTAGACATAATGTTAATTAAAATGAAGGGGGAAAGCCATTTCCATTTTTTATTAAGATTCATTGGGCTCTGGAAGAGCTCTCCGGCCTGCAGGCTGGGCCAGGTGATGGAGAGCTCGTCCCCGGCAACAGAAATCGGTAATCCAGATGAGGTCAAGGAGCCCCAAGGTCATTAGACACAAGGGAAGATTTGGCCAGCCCTCCCGCCCCCACCCCCAAAAACCTTTGCCGTGAACACCTGCGTTTCCACAGTGACATTATATTTCTTCCCTGTGAACATGGCCAGCTCACTGCTGTCCCCCAAATCCCCACTTTCTGGCACTTGCCACATGCTGTGTCTAGTGTTTTAGCAAGTTCTAAGGATGCAGGATGACGATTCTGTGGTTTCTCTTTTTTTCTAGGCCCTGGCGGCGCACTGGGAGCAGCTCATGGGACTGACTGAAAGGAAGGGGTCGGATGGACAGAAGGACAGACAGCCTGAAGGCTTCGTGGACGCTGAGAAAGCGCAGTGGGCCTGGCGCAGAACCCACCTCTGGTCCAGCAAGCCAGCCTGGATTTCCCACTCGTGCCGAGGGGACAGAACATTACCGACATGTGAGTGTTTGCAGCTAGGGTGTTTTTTGTTTTGTTTTGTTTGGGCACTGGGGGTTAAACACAGGGGCATCCTACCTCTGAACTATCCCCTGCCAAAACCCTGTTTATTTTGAAACAGGGTCCTGCCAAGTTGCTGGGGGTCTCACTAAGTTACCGAGGCTGGCCTCAAGCCTGCGATTCCCCTGTCTCAGCCTCCCACGCTTGGGGATTACAGGTGTGTGCTGCCATGCCAGGCTCCAGTGAGGATTCTTCTTTCCCTGGCCTCCAGCCTGAGTTGTCGGTCCCTCCCCTGCAGGGCCGGTGGCCACATCTCCCTCCTCTACCTAAGGAACAGCCAACACGCATGGCCTAGAGACTCAGGAGGAACGAGAACGCAGAAGGAGAGGGAAAGGGAGTCAAAGAGAAGTCATGATGGTCAGGGGCGCAGGTGGGTGGGAGCTGAGGCCCTCGAGGCCCTCAGAAAGCCCCACCAAGGCTGTGAGGAACTCTGAACTAACTGGAGGGTGTAGACTAGCATTCTTGGTCCTCACCACCAAACAGTGATCAAGCTGCATGCACTGTGTCTTTATAAGCTCTTTGTAGGTATTCCATTTTTAGGTGCTATCTGGATAGGGGAAAAATAATGATGTTACATGTGTGTGTGTGTGTGTGTGTGTGTGTGTGTGTGTGTGTGTGTGTTTTACTGAAAATTTAACACTGAGCCCAGGAACATTCTACCTCCAAGCTATATCCCCAGCCTTATTTTATTATGTTTTGAAACTAGATATCATTCGGCGGCTGAGATTCCTACTACATTGCTGAGGCTGGTCTCAAACCTGTGATCCTTCTGTCCCAGCCTCCTAAGCACTGGAATTACAGGTGTATACCACCACACCTGGCTGGGAGTATGTTATTTTGAAGGTAAGTTTTAAATCTCTGGCAAAGGAAAGAGAATCCACTGGTATCTTGCAGCCCCAGCACACAGTGGGCATTCTGCAGATGCCTGTAGGATGGAGTCTGTGATATAGATTACACAAGCTGATCGAGTAGGCATCTACCACTTCCCAGGTTCCACTGAAAATTTGGATTATCTCTTCCTGGGGAAAGATATTTGTTGAGCACTGAGTAGACACCGTGTGTGTGTGTGTGTGTGTGTGTGTGTGTGTGTGTGTGTGATACTACCTCTGTGAATTTCTTTTTTTTTTTTTTTTGGTGGTACTGGGGTTCCTGGAAGCCCTTCTGCCTCCGGACTACACTCCCAGACCTATTTTTACATTTTTATTTGGAAACAGGGTCTCCTAAGCCAGCCTGTGCGGCTGGCTTCGAACCTGCGCGATCCTCCTGTGTCCGCCTCCCAAGCGCGTGGATGACAAGCGTGCGCCACCACGCCCGGCGCAACTTTCTTTTTCTCAGTCTCCGCGGGACTGAGAGCTCTGTCCCCAGTGACATGTGGAACAAAAATTTCTTGACACTGGGGACCCCTCCCTGCCTGACCCTGGAGCCAAGCATCCTCTCTCAGATGCCGCAGTACCAGGTGCTAGTTTCACAGGGATAGATTTCATTTTTCAGGAACAGGCAGAACTCAACTCGATGCCCTGGTCCAGAGGATCCTCCAGGGCAGAGCTTTTCAAAGCCTCACCGTGCCTCCCTGGCCTGGGAACCTCTTTAACAATGAGGCATCCACATGGAGGGCGTGGCTCCACAGCACAGCGCTTGCCAAGCACATGTAGAGCCCTGGGTTCACCCAGCACCATACACAGAAGCAGCAGAGCCTGCCTCTGAGGGTCTGGGAGGGACCGCTGGGTTCTGCACGCATGTGAAGCTGCTCCCGGAGGCTGCTGCCGCTTGTCTGCCCACCACGTCTTAAGAAAGGCTCCTGACCAGGAGTAGGAAATGGTCCCACCACAGTGAATGATGTACTGCCTGGTTTACTAGCTAAGCGAGAGCCAGAGCAAGATTCAGCTCACAGAGTACTGTAATCAACTAGTGATGTCTGTCATGGGCATGGGATAGAGCCCTGGAGATGTGTCTCCCTCCTTCCATCAGTTCAGTGGATGTCGGGTGTATAGATGGAACAGTGAATCAGTTCAACACAGAGCTTCTAACTTAAGCTCACATAGTCACTTCAAACAATAACATACACACACACACACACACACACACACACACACACACACACACACCTATAGCACATAACCACCAACCGTGGGCACTCACACCCCTTGGAACCACAAAAACCTCAAAGTGCCGGGACTTTTCCCACATGGAATCCCCTCTATAGGTCAGGTTCTTTGTCCCTCACTCTCTGGAATCCTTCCATCTGGTAGTTTATGGGCCATGGCCATCTGTATCCCCTCCCTTAACCTCCCTTTGGGACACAGGGACACCACAGCCTGGCGTTCTTCCCAGATACCCTTGCTGCTGGATCCCACACAAGGGACACTCACCATCCCACAGTCTGGAAGGCAGAAGCTCAATGGCAGGGCTGAGAGCCAGGAGAGAAAGCTCTCTCCTCAGCCTTAAGGTGGCTGCCACTTCCCGTGCCCTCACATGCTCCTCTGTGCGTGTGTGTGCGCGTGTGTGTGTGTGTGTGTGTGTGTGTGTGTGTGTCTAGGCACCTCCTCCTTCTCGCCAGGATGAGAGTCACGCTAATCACTCCAACAATCTCATGTTTATGTGATTCCCTCCACAAAGACCTATCTCAGAGAAGGCACATTCTTGGCGTATGCTTGTAATCCCAGATCTTGAGAGGCTGAGACAGAAGGATCTCAGTTCATGGCCAGCCTCGGCTACTTAGGGAGGCCCTCTGCAACTTAGTGAGACCCTGTTTAAAAATAAATAGTAAAAAAAAAATGGGCTGGGGGTGTAGCTCAGAGGTAGAATGCCCCTGGGTTACATCCCCAGTTCTACAAAAATAAACAATAAAGAATAAATAAAAGAAGGCACATTCTGCAATACTTACAGTTAGGATTTCAAAAGGTGAAGTGAGGGGGCCTCAGGTCAGCCCACACCCACCCAGACGTCATCCTCCATCCAAAGGGCCCAGGTCTACACAGTCACCCACCTCTCCTCTTCCTACTGTCTCCATATTTAATTGATGTTAATTTTCCCCTTTGGGGGTCTCTTGGCACTTTACTGGCCTTACCACAAGGCTTTCTGCAGACATGACTGTTTGAGACTCCTAATGAATCCCAAGCCACCCCCATCCGGCCCATTCCTATCCCACCTCCTCCCTGGATTTTCTAGTTTTTCAGCCCTTTGAAAATGTAAACCAGAAGCTGGGTGTGGTGGTACACGCCTGTCATCCCAGTACTTGGGAGGCTGAGATAGGAGGATTGCAGGTTCAAGTCTCAGCAACTCAGTGAGACCCTGTTTCATAATGAAGAGCAAAAGGGACTGGGGTGTAGCTCAGAGTTAGAATGTGGTAGGTTCAATCCCCAGTGACAGAGAGAGAGAGAGAGAGAGAGAGAGAGAGAGAGAGAGAGAGAGAGAGGGGGGGGGGAGAATGATGATCCGGCACCTCTTACCCATGTCCTGAAGAAAGTAGACACAAGGAGTCCTCAGCTCCACCCCTCATATCAGCAATCCCCAAGTGTGGGCTGAGCCCAGAACACCCTGAATCTTCACAGCAGGCTGAGTTAGATCAAAAAAGCAGGTCTGAGCCACAGTGCAGGGTTTCAGCCAAAATAAATGCTACCACCTGGAAGCTTCCAAATAGAATCCTTCCCAGCATTTCATGTGGGCTCAAAACACTAGGGAAAAAAATGGCATTCTACATCTTGCACCTGTAACCATGTCCCTGTCACCTGCCCAGGTGGCCCTTCCCAACGATGACGCAGGGACACTGAGTATTCTAAAGGGTCTAAACAGAAAGCTTTGCCGTTAGAGTTTCTGGCAGCATCTAAAAGGGGGAGAGACACGGTACACCCAAGAGATCTTAGCAGCCATTTCTCCCAGAGCTCAGCTACCTTAGCAGACCCCACTGGACACACATTTAGGTGTCCCCTTTGTGCAATCCTTGTTATAGCTGCCAAAACACGTTCACCCACCTCGTTGCGATTCTGATTCTCACGCCCCAAAAACTAAGCACGGAGGTAGATCTGGTACCTCGCCCCCGGCGCAGGCGCGCTCATTAGGCATGCACGCTATGGCAAAATCTGATTTAATGAAAGTTTATTTGCAGAAAATGCTTCTTTAAATGCAGTCTACTCTTTCAGATGGAAACGGGCTATTTTGAGATAATTGCATAGCTGGGTGAGCGCACATTCAGGCTGCCGGGCGGTCCAACTGCTTCTTAACCTTTTCTCACTGGGCAAAAAAATATATGTATTTTTTTCATCTGCAGAGAGAAACTAATAGGACTTCATTAGGTCAAGAGTATGGTCATGAGGCGTAAGGGCCAAGGAGGAATACAAATAGGACTCCTCAAAGAAGGCTGCTGAGCATAGGAAGGAGGCAGACCAGGCTGAAAGCCCCTCATTTCGATACTGCTGAGTACTGGGCTCAGCAGACGGCTAATGAGGGTCTTTAAATATCTAATTACAGTAAACAGGCTTCCCCTTTCAAATAGAGAGCTCCATCGGTACCGCCTTTTGAGGAGTCAAGAGGAAAGCCACCCTATAAATACTATGGGGAGGACGTGGACACTGGCCCAGAAATCGCCTGGTGTCCTTGGACGGCTTGAGGTAGTCCCAGGAAGCTCGAGGTGAGTGAGAATTCAGACACTGTCATAGTTAGATATGAACTGGGCCCTTGAAGAGCTCATACATTGGTGTTTGGATTTGACATAATTGGGTCATGGGGGTTGTAATCCCAACAGTGGACACATATCTATTACCATGGATTTATCTGGGTGGTGGCCTAGGTCAGTGGGGTGTGGCTGGAGAAGGTGGGTCCCTGGGGGTGTAGCCTTGGGGATTACTTATGCTTCTTCCTCCTCTCTCTTGCTTCTGGCCTCCATGATGTGAGAGTAGAGCGTTGCTCTCTCACTCTATCTGCTTCCCGCCGCCTTGTTCAGAGATCTGTGGTCCCCGGCCTCGCACAGACTGAACTCACGAAACCATGAGCAAATGAACCTTCCTTCCTCTAAGTTACATGGTCAAGTCTTTAGATTATATCTGTGAGAATGCTGACTAAGACAGGCACCCAGGCAATGTCAGAGCAGGACAGAAACATCCCTGTGTGCCTGGAAGGAGTCCCCGACCCAGAAACCTGATGGTTTTCTGTGCAAGGAACCTTCCAGTCTTCACGGCCTTCTCCCCAGTTAGACAGTAGAGAAACCCAGCCTCCAGCCTTTGCCTTGCAGCTTGGTCTTTCTCCATCAAGAACAGCCTCTGGGTAGCATCCATTTTTTATCTATCCTGTTAGAGTGTCCCTCCTTCCAGTAACCCTATACCAGCAAGGAACACCCTACCTTGTCTATCCTGTAGTCAGGAAAAGAAGAGAAGAGGAGAGAGGAGAGGAGAGGAGAGGAGAGGAGGGGAGAGGCCATCTTACAGATCTCTTAGTAATTCTGCAGTCTTTCTACCCACCCATCCTTTCCCTCTAAAGTGTAGCTGGAGCTGATTGTCCAGCTTGAAGCTGGGACCTGTAGGAGGAACACTGAGTGGTGAAAGACATGTCCCCTCTCTCACAGTGTGGCAGCTGTTTCATATAACTGACCGAGATATAAGCTTCTGCAACTTGAGAACAACAACCAGAAGCAAACTAGGAGACAGATAAAAGCCTTAAATAAGATAATGGAGACTAAGTAGAGAGGGCTCATTATGTGCAGGAAGTAGCATAAGCTAAGAAGATGCTTAAACACTAGATGAGTTTGGGATGTTGGCTCCCCAATGAGAGATTAAAGGAAATGAGATGGGACTTGGAGGAAAGGGAAGGAGAGTCGAGGGGCTCCAAGATTGGGTGGGGCTGCCTTAGCTTCTCTGATGTAAAGGCTTAGAAACAGAGCATCCCCTTATCCTTTGTGGAAACAAGGTAGAAACACTGGCAAGGAGGGATATCCCTGGGGGGTGTGGTCTTGGGGATTGTATAACCTTCCTCCCCCTGGCTTGCCGTCTTGCTTCTTCCTCTGTGATGTGCAGAGCAGAGCCCATGTGCTCCCCCTTTCTCTGCTTATCACCACTGGGCTCTGAGATCCACAGTCCCTAGCTTCACATGAACTGAGCCCCAAATCCCCAAGGAAACCATGAACAAATAAATCTTTCCTCTAAGTTGTGTGGTCCATTCTTGGATTCTAGTAGGAAGAAGCTGCCTAAGACATCTGGTTCCTAAGGCTGTTAGGGAAAAGAGAACATGGGTTAAGAGCACGTCCTTGGCAAGGATACCCATAGTCCGGGGCCTGGTGGGAAGGCTGGGGAGGAATGCAGAGCACCCGGGGCAGCCAGGCCTGGACTCCGTTCCCTCCCCATGCACACTTCCTGGACTCCAGCCCAAGTAGTAACCCAACCTCCAGTTACCCCACCTTTCCAGTGAAACTGACAAAATCTATCCTGCTGCTCCGGTTTGGATTTAGGATATCTCGCTAGACCTCACGTAGACAAGCCAGCCATGGTGGAGGCGGGGCTTTCTGCTGATGAGCGGTCCCGTGGTGTGCTTGGGGAGTATATATACTTCCTCACTCTCCTGATGTGAAGGCAGATCCTTGCCCATTCCCTGCTCCCGATGCCCTCAGCTCCACCAATGGAATCTCGCCTACCATGGACAGAAACCTTAAAATCTCCAGAACTGTCGGCAAATAAATCTTCCTCTGAACAGTGGCGGTCGGGTGTTTTGGATAACTAGAGTGCGGATGCTGAATGAGACACTCGCCTCCCTTCTATTATAACCATCACTGTTTTCTCCTTACAATTCATTACATACTTCTTAAACACAGCCACAGACGTGGGCGCGTGACTCCCATGGTAGCCCTGTGAAATAAACATCACTCTGTCAGATGAGGACGAAAACAGTTGGAAGAAGGTTAAAGTTGCCCGAGAGCATTCGGCTGCAGGTATCAGAGAGAGGGACATGGGGTCTCAGTGGTACTTTGAAAGTCGAGGAAGCAACAGTGCCTGGGGCAGATAAACACCCGGACATCAGTTGTTCACAAGCACCTGTCCTCGCTATCAGGAAGCTCCAGGGTGGGAATGGAGCCTCTTTATGGCATAACTAAAGTAGAAGGGCCACATTTACCCAAGAATGTCCTGTCCTCTTATTACCGATTTTGGAACCATCAAGTCAGACCAAGGACGCCAGGCATCAGAGCAACCTCTGCAAACCCAGAAAATACCTGACTTTATACAATCAAGTGCTCAACCAACCAGCTGTTTTTCAAGGGAGAAAGGAAACATCTCAAAGCCTGTGTCTTTGGAAGCAAGCAAAATCTTAATAAAAAAAAAAAACTCCTACCAGAATATGGTCATTGATTTGGGGAACATATGGTTCTTTGACTCTTGTCTCCTCAAGTGAAGCAGTTACCAACAGAGGCATGGAGACAGCAGGGGAGGGACTTCGTCTCCTTCACTGCTACACACTCAGTGCCTGGCACACAGTAGGTGCTTTAGTAAGTATAGATCCAAGGAGTGACTCTCTAGCAGGTGGTTTCTATGATCCTGCTGCACAATCTCCGAGAATCTGGTAATTTGTAACTGGACCCAGCATGGGTGGCAGGGTGGTTCTGAACTTGAGCTGAGGGAAGAAGGATGCCCTCTGATTTTAGAAATGACCAACAAAGCAACCCAAGCTGGTAACTGACGTGAAGCCCTGGTACCCATGGTCCCTGCTTTGTTTGGAAGAAAGGAAGCCTGTACTCAAGGTTCCAGGATTCCTTTCTATCCTCCGGGAAAGAAAAAGACCAGAAGTCCGTTAAATGAGGTGGGATTCTGAGTCTTCTCGGGAGAAGATGCCCTTGCTCTGAGCTGGCATGTCCACTGATCCCAAAGATCCCAAAGCTTCCATTCCGTACTGCTACCATCTTGGTTGAGGGACGGCGAGTCTGGTTGGCAGTACCAGAGAGTTCAGCCCAGTGGGATGGTGGAGACCAGCTTGGTAGCATATAAGTAACAGAGTCACCAGGAACTTAAGAGTCTCATCCTCCCCACCCAGGGAAACTCGGGGCCTCCGGACCTTCTAGTGTGGAGGCTGAGCGATAGTATAAGTACCATAGACATCTTAGAAGACACGGGAGGATGGGGAGTCGACCCCTCCATGATGTGGGACCAAGGTGACACTGGTGGTGAGCAGAGAGATGCTGTAGCCAGATGCAGCCAACCTGTCCACAGTGCCTTCCAGGTTACATCCACCTCCTTCTCGCCCAGCCATTCACTCAGCCAAGTAGGTGGTAGGCACCTACTAGGTATATGACCTGGTTCTAAGCACAGGGAGCAGAGCCATGTGCAGGTGTCCGCCTTCTGGATGCATATATTCCACTGGTAAAGAGAGACTGGGAATAAGAAAATAATAACAGCTGGGTGCAGTGGTGCACACCTATAATTCCATCACTTGGGAGGCTGAGACAGGAGGATACCGGGTTTGAACCCGCCTCCGCAACTTAGCAGGACCTTGTTTCAAAATACAAAATAAAAAGGGGCCTGGGGGTGTAGCTCAGAGATAGAACGCCCTAGTACCACCACAACAACAACAGAAGAAAAAGAAAAGAAGAGGAGAGGAGAGAAAAAGAAAAGGGAACCAAGCCAGACGTGGTGGCGCACGCTTGTCATCCCAGCATTTGGGAGGCTGAGATGGGAGGATCACGGTTTGCAGACAGCCTCAGCTACTTATGCCCTTTGCAACACAGTAAAACCCTGTTTTAAAATAAAGAATAAAAAATAGGGCTGGGGGTGTAGCTTGGAGGTAGAATGCCCCTGGGTTCCAGCCCTAGTACCACAAAAATTATGTAAATAAATAAATAGCTGAGCATGGTGGCACACGCTTGTAATCCCAGCATTTGGGAGGCTGAGACAAGAGGATCCTGGTTTGAGGCCAGCCTCAGCTACTTAGTGAGGTGCTTTGCAACTCAGTGAGTCCCTGTTTCCAAACAAAGAATAAAAAATAGGGCTGGGGTTGTAGCTTGGCAGTAAAATGGCCTGGGTTCCACCCCCAGTATTACAGAGAGAGAGAGAGAGAGAGAGAGAGAGAGAGAGGGAAAGAAGAAGAAGAAGAAGAAGAAGAAGAAGAAGAAGGAGGAGGAGGAGGAGGAGGAGGAGGAGGAGGAGGAGGAGGAGGAGGAGGAGAGGAGAAAAGAAACCAACTAAGCCAGCAAGTGCCAGCTTACGTCCCTGAAGAACAACAGACCCAGACAGCAGAGGGAGGAAGGACTAAGCTCGAGGCTGAGGTCAGAGGTGTGCAGCCCCGGGAGCCAGCGCGGGCAGAGGCTGAGCCACAGGGAGCCCTGCGCCCACCCGTGAAGCCCCACCAGCTGACCACGGGGGCCGCGGCTCGTCAAGCCCGAGTGTTCACGAACCTCCCCAGGAGCAAGCGCGCTCCAATTTGTGCTGACTTCAGGCGGCCGGCAGACTGCACCAGCAGCAATTTTTAAAAATAAAATGAAAAGCAATTATGTTTCTTCGCAGCAATTTACTCAGAGAAAATCTGGGGAGTTTTTTTTTTTAAAAAAAAAAAAGGTAAATGCATCCCCATTTATCCTCGAGGTCCTCCTGGGTGGGGGGCCTTTCCTTGAAGCCAGCCAACAGCTGGCACTCCCTCTGGGACCTGGGCCCGGCTGTAGTCACCGGTCTGGGGACAAGGGACAGGCCTGCTCTTGGCGAGGGTCTGGGAGCCAGTCTCCCCACAGGGAGCCAGCTCAGCAGGCAGCAGCAAAGACACAGGAGAGCGTGCGCGTGGGCCAGAGGTGTTGCTTTTTGCTTTGGAAGGAGGGCACGGCCACCATCAGAGGCGCCCAGTCACACCCCGCTCGGCCTCACCGGATGCCCCGCCATCTCCACCAGAGCACGCTGCTCCACTTTCTTATCCTGATTGCCAACCAGCCACCCCCACCCTAAGGAGGACCTCTGTTTTAACATTGTTATTTTTTTTTATAAATGCTTGCAAATAGTACACTCTGGGAATATATGGAAAAGCAAAAAAGCGGAGAGCGCAGCGTTATTCACGGTACTGCTGTTCACGCGTCGCCGCCGTAGAGTCTTCGAGAGCGTCTCTCCCGCTTTATTTATGGATCCGTATTTTTAAACAAGCCACAGCCATACAATATGTCATTTAACATAATTTCTCACTCGAGGGACCAGAAATATCTTCGCGGGCCCTATGTCAATGATAGAGTTATCCAGATGTATTTACCAAATCCTGTTTAATGGCTGAAGGGGATTCCATTTTATGGCTGGACCATAATTTATTTGACTTTCTTCTTTTCTTTTCTTTTTTTTTTCCCCTACCCGTTATTGGAATTTTCATTATGATAAACAATGCACGATGAGCAGCGCTTACTCCTTCATTTAACAACTATTCATAGAGTACCTTCTGCGGCGAAGTTTGCCAGCGCATCCTTAATTACTCCCCGCGGGTAGATTTCTGCAAGTCGAACTGCCAGGTCAAAGCACAAATATGCAGTTAAGGCTTTTGAAACAAGCAGATTAGTCTTACTGCCAAATGGCCCCCCAAAAGGTCGTTTCCCATTGTATTTCTACAGCCCAATATGATATGGTCTGACTCCCAGTCCTCGCCCACACCAGCGTGTGTCTCTGTCTCTCTCTCTCTCTGTCTCTGTCTCTGTCTCTGTCTCTCTCTGTCTCTCTGTCTCTGTCTCTCTGTCTCTGTCTCTCTGTCTCTCTCTGTCTCTCTGTCTCTCTGTCTCTGTCTGTCTCTCTCTGTCTCTCTGTCTCTATCTCTCTCTGTCTGTCTCTCTGTCTGTCTCTCTGTCTGTCTCTCTCTCTGTCTCTCTCTCTCTCTCTCTCTCTCTCTCTCTCTCTCTGTCTCTCTCTCTCTCTCTGTCTCTCTCTCTCAGAAGAGAAATACTGTTTCGTTTCACTTTTTAGTCCTTTGTTTCTAGCCGGCCTGAACATTTCCCCCCATGTACTGGCCATTTAGATTTCTCCTTTGGTGAACTGCTTATTCAGAGCTTCGGCGATACATCTTAATTAGGCCGAGAATGAAGAGGAAAGAATTGGAGAAAATTAATAATTATTGAGCGCTTGTTATTTTCCAGACAGTGGGTACTCCTGGCTGGGCGGGGAAGTTGGCTGAGCCTTCCAAGAGGCCCATTATCCACGGCTACTGCAGTGATGACGCTGCAGCTCCCAGAGGTGCACCTGCCGGAGGCTGGCAGGTGGTGAAGGGCGGCGCCAGAGAGCCCGCTCTGTGGACTTGGCTCCCACGGGCCTTTTGACTCTGTCTGACTCTGGGGTCACTGGGGCAGGGAAAGGTGGCCACACGCCAGCCCTAAGATGCTCTGCTCCATACAGTGAAGAAACTGCCCCACTGCAAGTCACTCGCCGATCTGGAAAGGCAGATTTTGCCACCTTGAATTATTTTTATCAGTCTCGCCAAAGCATGTCTAGGAAGATGTTCAGTTGCTTAGGAAATCCTTGGAAAGAATAACCGGTCCGTGGTGGGGACACACCTGCCTCATGGCTGCTGAATAGGGGAGGACCACTTTAGGAGTGGGGCAGATTGGGTACACCGCCATGGCTTTCTTTGTTTTATTTTTTTCTTTCTTTTCTTTTCTTTTATTTATTTATTTTTTTTATTTTTGCGGTACTAGGGATGGAACCCAGGGGCATCCTACCTCCAAGCTAAACTCCCAGCCTTATTTTTTATTCTTTATATGTTGAAACAGGGTTTCCCTAGGCTGGCCGCAAACCTGTGATCCGCTTGTCTCAGCCTCCCAGGTAGCGGGATGACAAGTGTGTGCCACCAATCCCTGCTTTTCTTTTTTATAGTTTTATCAGTGCATTGCAAATATACATCAGTGCATACATAAACAAATATACATATACTGAGGCATGGAGTGGAGAAACATACATGCACACGATGCTTGGAGCATTTCTCTCCAGATCCCCTCCTCTCCCCCCTTCTCTGCACATGTCATTGAAATTGGCATTGATAGTTTCATTAGTTACATAGATTTATTTAAACTGTTACCTCTTTGCATCTCTCCGCTCCTTCCCCTAAGCCCCTCCATCACCCCACTGGAGCCTCTGCTCCTCTATCTGAGGTCTTGTCAGCTCCTTAATTTCGCTCTAGCTTCCACACAAGTGAGCCAACACAATAATTTGCTTTCTGAGACTCACTAATCTCACTCTGCATAATATCCTCGAGCCATTTTCCTGCAAATGTCATTGTTTCATTCTTCTTTATGGCTGAGTAGACTTCCGCAGTGTGTATAGACCCCAGCTTTGTGACCCATTCATCTATTGATAGATACCTACAGGCTGGATGCAGATGTCAGACTGGGACATTCTAAACTAAACCTTGTCCTCAGGTCCAGAAAGTGAGGTGAAGGAGCCCCAAAGGATACCGCTAAAAATAAGTATGTGAGGGAGAAGGGAGAAAAGCAACCTACACACTAGTCACCTCCCCGCTAGACAGATGGGGACAGGAGGTCCTGCATGCTGGAGGAATCTGCTGACAGCTGCAGCACCTGCTCGTGGTCTAAGTGCGGATGAAGTCTTCCCGTTGTCTCAGGGTACCTCGTTCACATTCCACCAACTCCTCCTTCCTGGATGTGCAAAACCAGTAAGTGGAATGGAGTAAAAGTTTCACTGATGGTCAGCAGCCCTTTTCCCACCAAGAGGCATTAAGAACACCTGTCCAGGTGTACACAGGCTACCAAGATGGGCGTTTATACCCTTTACCCTCGCCCACTACATCCCCAAAGTGAAGGGCCTGCATCCTCCGATTACGATGTCAGATCCACTCTTCCCCATCTCTTCTGACATTGGACACCTTGTACCTGCCACACATCATTTCTTTATTACTGATCAGCACAGCCGTGCTTATAGAAGCGTTCCTATTCTGGGTCTTAATCTCTGTATGTTTCCGGTTGCCATGGAGACACTACATTCCTGCATTCTAAGGGTGCCACTGTAAAACAATGCAAAAACAAAGCAACTTCATAGAGACGGCTGGCTTCAGACATCACTGAGCAACACCTTCATCAACAGATAGGAGCCCGGTGCTGTGTTTGGGGGTTAATTGCTGAGGCCAAGTCCCCATCACCACCCCTCCACAATTTAAGAGACACTTTTCACGTTCAACCTGGGCACTGGGCTCACGGTTGCGAGTGCATCTCCAGGTCTCGCTGCTTCAATTATTGCACTGCTGTTATAATAGAGTTGAGAGGTAACTATGGCAACATTATTCCAAGGATAAATACCACAATATTGCCTTCAACTTCCCCCCACCAGGAAAATGAAGAATAGAGAACATGTAGAATTAATAGCAGCACTTGTTGAAAAGCCAGTGGTCGGCAGAGTTCAGACATCTCTCATCAGCATGGCTCTTCCCAGCTCAGTATACTACTTGTTCTCTGCACCCAAAGGGAAAGCATGAGTGGGTGGCCAGCCCAAGGGCTCAGTAGCTCTGCACTTGGGCTCCATTGAGCATCTATGCTGAGTTGCTCCAAGTTCATGAGCTGTTTCTCTGGACAGCTTGGTTCTGTAGGTAA
This sequence comes from Muscardinus avellanarius, assembly GCF_963383645.1. NCBI lineage: Eukaryota > Metazoa > Chordata > Mammalia > Rodentia > Gliridae > Muscardinus > Muscardinus avellanarius. Next base: position 108,895,697 of record NC_137796.1, read on the forward strand.
AGCTGATGGCTGACCAGCAGAGGACCAGGGACCAGTCAGGACCAGCTACCATATTATGGTTCAGAGTACAGTGAATGGGTTCACTGTCACACTTTCTCTTGAGACCCATAAGCGGTCCAGACCACCAATGGAAATCATGGTCATGGAAATCAGACAGGGGAGTTGAAGCCTCAGCTCTTCCGCTCACACACTCTGCCCCTTACACAAATCACTTAATTTCTCTAAGCCTCAGTTCACTCTCCTAAAGATTAAGATGATGGCCACGTGCAGGCATCAATCTGTCAACATCACCCATTTCCTTCTCAATCACACCAACATTTCCCTTCCTGGTGTCCCCAGTGTAATGTGGATTGAAGTGATGTGTTATAGAGCAGTCCGTTACAAACTTCTGCCTGTGCGCCCCAGGTTCTGACATCCCTACTGGAGGAAGATCAACACCGAGGGCAATGCTGGGAGTTCCACAGTGAGAACAGCATGACTTTAGTCAGCCTCAGTCTCACCTGAATCAACCCGAATGGCTGCACGGCACCTTTGCCAGACAGGAACACCCAAACTCAGTCTTTACCGATAAGCACAAATACCTTTTTTATCACATTAAGATAACTGTTGGTGAAACTGTGAATTAGAACAGCTGCTATGAAGATTAGTGTGGAGGATCCTCAGAAGACTCAGAATGGAGCTACCATACAACCCAGTCCTACCATGCTGGGGGATCTTCCCAAAAGAACTGAGTCAGATTACTATAGGGATAAAGTGTATCCATGTTTGTTGATGCATAATTCACAGAAGCCAAACCAGGGAACAATCTCAGGCGTCCATCCACAGACTACTGGATCACAAAACTATGAAAGACATGCACACAATGGAATTTTACTCAGCCATAAAGAACAACAAAATTATGTCATTTTTGCAGGAAAATGAGTGGAACTGGAGAGTACATGCTAAATGAGACTAGCCAGTCTCAGAAAGTCAAGGGCTATATTTTTGTACTCATATTTGGAAGCCAGAGAGTGCCAGGGTACAGCCCTAACAGGAGTCGGGGGTCTGCGAGCGGTGGAGTGAGGAGTCGGCGAAGTACGGCAGAGAAGCAGCACACAGACTCGATGGAGAGTGACGCTGCTCTACTTACATTCCATTTTTGCTCTCTCTACTTTCAGTTTTGGCAAGCATTTCATACTTTCTTTTTTGGCTACATTCTACTCTTAAAATTTTTTTCCAGAATTAATACATCAGTAAGTATACAAAGAACTAATACATGAAGGCAAGGTGACAGACGGCCAGTTTCTTCTTCAAGGGAATATTTCCTCTTACAAGCAACCATGGAAAAGATCAGAAGTTTATTATTAACTACTAATATAATATCAAAATACTATCCTATGCTAAGTGTTACACTCTCTGATGAATATACATCATTGTTCTTTAATCAATAGGCACTACTGAGCAGAGGAACGTTTCATACTTCCCCATGTCCCAAGGCTGTGCCTGGTACCCATCTATTCTGTTGCTGTCCACGTACCCAGTGTACAACCAAGGGGTTAGGGTTACTGGAGGTCAGTAGGCACTCTACCATAGCCTACCTCGATTAAATATGCTGGCCACCCAGAACTCATGACGGTGGGAACAACTTGTCTTGGCTGTTTTAGGTGTATTGTTAATATTGCTTGGGAAAAGCCTGGGGAGGATCGGTTGTCTTTAAGGCTTGTCTTGCTTGTTTTTGTCTGAGTCTTTATAGAATTCTTGTTAGATTGGTCATTTGGAAACTTAAGTGTAACCCGTACATAAATGTTACAGCTTCAGGGAGTAAATCTTGCATTATTTTAAACAATTTGGGGACATTAATAACATAAGTCTCAAGCATCTTTTTGGTAACAAGGCCGATTTCAAAAAAATCCCTGAATACCCATGCCTAATACTATTCCCCAGAAGGAGATGTCGTGTGCCCGTTCCAGGGAATGTCTGCCGTGCAGCATTCCTGCTAAAAGGAGCCTTGCTCAGTTTTAGACTGGGGAGAAGGTGAGGCAAGAGAGAAACTGGGGGGGGGGGGGGCTTTAGATAAATGAGGCTCGAAGATATAGTAAAATAGTAGAAGGGGCTTGGGAAGGGAGGGGAAAGGGGAGATTTGGTAAAGAAAACAGTACAAATATTACTATGCTTGTCTGTGAAGTTATCAATTCCAATTTTCATATGTATGGGAAAGAGGAGAGAGTAGGGTAGGACCCAGAAGGAAACACACCAAGTGCTGTGTGCACCTACGTTCTATCACTCAGAACCTCGTCATGATATATAATTACAATGCACCAACAAAAAATTCTTGTAACTAAAAAATAACACAGTTCCGGGGTTTCACCCGTTACATCATGTAGCACAGCCCAGCTCCCAGAGGCGGTCGATGCCTGTTTCCTCTCGGCCACGTTGTAGAGGAGAGACCATTTTCCCCACGAGGTCGGCCCATTTACTGAGGACTGTGGCAAGCCACATCGGAGCCCCTCTGGTCCCCAGATTAGGTGGAGAAGCTTTTCTGCTACAGTAAGTAATGAAGTACAAATTGAGGAAATTAGTTACCAATTAGTCACTCGATGGCCGGGAAGGCAGGCAGCAGGCGTGGATGGGGCAGGATTAGTTAAGCCGTGATAAATTTCATTGCTCTACAAGGAATGGGTCTTTATTCATTACTTCTCAAATGTATCTTTATTATTAGCACTGGACATGAGACGGGGCGCCAGTGTGAAGGGAGGAGGTAGCTAGCCAGGAGATTGGGAGAAGTGACGGACTTGGCAGCAGGGGCGTTTCTGAGCCATGGGGTGCCTGTGTTAGGCTGCCATCTCTATGGGGGTCCTGGTTCTCCTAGGGAACCCCCGGCTCACCTGTCCTTTCCCATCATGCCAGGCTGGGATCGCATCCTTCCACATGTCTATCTGCCATGGGAGGTGAGCAGGGATGGGTCTGTTCATCCAGAAGATGTACGAAGTGACCTCTCCCAGAGATTCTGATCCCGAAGGGAAGGGCATGGAACTTTCTAGTCTGCCTGGCCCCCGAAGCACCACCTCTCTCCCGGTGATTGGCACATAGGAGAGTCCCCTGTTTAAAATTATATATATATATATATTTTTTTTTCATGGAGCAGGCATAGTAGAGCACACCTGAAATCCCAGTACATGGGAGGCTGAGTTGGGAGGATTGCAGGTTCGAAGCCAGCCTCAGCAACTTAATGAGGCCCTCAGCAACCTAGACCCTGTTTCCAAATAAATAATAAAATAGGGCTGGAGGTGTATCTTAAAGGTAGATGTTTCTGGGTTCAATTCCCAATACAAGAGGAAAAAAAATTTTTTTTTCCATACCACTAAATATAGAGTCTAGACTTTCACTATGAGCCCTGAGGCCTGTCTGGGGACTGAGCTGGCCTGCTACTCCACTTAATCATCTATATTCTCCTGTGTTTGTTATGATTATACCTCCAGACCTGAAAGGGACTGGACACAAGTTGATAAAACAGACCCCCCTCCAGGGAATGGTCCTCTCCTCTGGTCAGCCAAGGCCCTCTGAGCCACAGGTGAGTCGACACGAGAAGCCACTGGCTTGGTCTACACAATACCCAGCAGCCCCGAGGCATGGATGCCAGACTCGGCTGGTCAGAGGTCCACGGCCCTGGGCTCTGACCTGCCTCCCTGGCCTGGCCCACACAACCCCATCCTCACTCAGCTGCCAGAGGTCCCAATGGAAACACATCCATACCTGGAAATAAGAAAGCTGGCACACACATAACCCTGACTCGGGTCAAGGAACAACACTAGAATCCAGTGTACATACATCAGCACACTTCATCCTCTGAAGCTGCCGACAGATAAGTGCAATCGCTACCTCCACACCAGGCCCGGAGGCGTTAAGGAGCCTGCGGGGAGCACAGCTGGGATTCAATATCAGGCTCTAAAAGACTGTGTTGTGAGGCGGGCGTGGTGGAACACGCTTGAAATCCTGGCATTCGGGAGGCTGAGACTGGAGGATCGCGGTTCGCAGACAGCCTCAGCTACTTAGTGAGGCCCTTCGCAACTCAGTGAGACCCTATTTCAAAATAAAGAATAAAAAATAGGGCTGGGGATGTAGCTCAGAGTAGAATAACCTTCCCCAGTACTGCAAAAAAAATAAAAAATAAATAAGTACAAGACTGTGTTGTGTCAATTGAGGTAAAATATGACTGAAGTCACCCTCCAAAGCCACTAAACTCCCGCGGAGCACCACATGAACACTTGTAGGTGAACTCATACACGCTACATGCTGAGAAGTAGATTAGAACAGAGAGAAAAGGCTCTGTGTCGATGTGAAATAGTGTTCAAATACCTAGAGGTGAGTGGGTGATGGGGCCCCACATGGTCCCCATTTGCCCTTGGGGCTGAGGTCTTTCGTTTTCCCAAGCTTGACCTTGTGTCTCGTGTTCATAAACATGAAGATAAAATGACACAAAGTGAGTGAGGAGAGGGGCATCCTATGTCAGGAACGGCCCTGCTGCTAAGTGCTTAACAAGCAGCTCTCTGGAGGGGAAAATTGATGGCTTGGAGTGGTTTCCAGTTTCTGTGGTATAAATGCTCCTGGTGTGGCCGATTTCAAGCGGTCAACATGACATCAACCACTGGCAGATTTCCTTAAAATTTCACCACCAGCTCTCAACCATCAGAGCAGACCAGCCCCAGCATTCCACAGGAGGGTGGCCCCGCAGACAGCAACGGGACTGGCCCATCCAGAGGGTTCCCTCTGCCCGACACGCAGAAACGGGGCTGTAACGTTCTCAAGTGAGAAATGTCACCAGGACCACACCGTTACACTGACATTTTTTGAGAATAAACAGCAAAATAACAATTTCGCACAAAGTATATAAAATTTGCAGGCACGATTTCTTTCTCCGAAGCGATGTATGCAATGGTGCTAAAACCTCCATTTCTAGAATTTCAAATAGCGCTTTATGAGGAAGGAGCTTTGCCGGAAGAGGACCATCACTGAGCTTTCCCGCGCACGTGTGCACACAAATATCTTCACTCTTTCTCAAACCATGTTCTGGGCATAGTCTCCTTTTCTCTATAGTTAAAGCTTTCAGTTTAGCGTGAGACACAATATATGTCTCGAAGCTGCAAGACCCAGATGAGAATGAGTCTGAAGTTCCCTTTCTGGGCTTGTCTACATTACTTAGGAATTCCATAAAACCTGCCCTATTTCTCTTCCTCGGACTCCTAGGAGGACTCTCCTACCAGAGGCCATCAGAGGTGAGGGAGCAACTTTGCTGAGCCTTGGTGAACTGCCTGATTTCCTGCCACTCAATGACTTTTTTGCGGGGCAGTGGGGAAAGGAGCCTGGGACCCCTGCAGCAAGCTGCTACTACTGGTCAGCTCGGCACTGCAAACAGCAAGAAACTGAACTAAGTCCCAAAGCAAGGCAACCTTCAGATGTTCCTAATACACAGAGTTTTGGAGGAAAGGATAAACTTGCTCAGCTTTGAGTCTTCAATCAAAATAGTTCATTAGTTCATAGACACACTGTGAGCCGGGCATGGTGGCGCAGGCCTGTAATCCCAGTACTTGGGAGGCTGAGACAGAAAGATCTCAGGTTTGAGGCCAGCCTCAGCAAATTAGTGAGATCTTATTTCAAAGTAAAAAATAACAAAATAGGGCCGGGTTCAATCCCCAGTGCCAAAACAAAAACACAGAAGCTCTGTGTCTCGGTCCATTTTAGGCACTACCAACACCAAAGGTCCCCCACCTGAAATGTCATCCTGGGTCTGACAAGGCTCTGATACCCGGTATCTGTGTGACTCTAGGTAGGTGTCTTGTTCTCTCTGATCCTCAGAGTTTGGCCCCTGGATATCTACCCAGGGGCCCCTTCCCCCAGCCCTCTGAGGCCAAGAACAATGACACACAGGTCAACTGGAGAAGCAGAAGTCTCCCCCGGTGGGTCACCGACTCTGTTCAGTAGAGAGGGTGTTTGTCTCATGCTTCATAGAGGCGTCCAGTGACAGTAGGTATGAGAATTCTTTGGAAGAAAAAGAAAGATCAGGGCTGCACAAATGTAGGACATTGTGATGTTAGTTAGTTGCAAGCAATACGCGTACTGCCCAGAATCAGTGAGTCTAGAATGTGGGGGAGACACTTTGTGAAGGTCTACTGTGATCCATCATCTCTCTTTTAGCACCTGGCAAGCACAGCCTGCAGAGAGAGCCCCTCGAGTCACTGAGGTGGGAAGAAGCGAGATGTCTCCACAGCCGAGTCACCTAGCCACAGGAAAATGGCCACTGTCCTCTGGCATTGACTGAGGAGGCAGAAGCCTTTTATTTCAAGCTACTTCAGATCAGGCACCCATGTTACTATCTTTGTCCTCTCTCTTTTTATTTTTCTGGGGGTACTAGAGATTGAGCTCAAGGGCATACAACCTGTGAGCTATACCCCCAGTCCTTTTTATTTTTGTCTTGAAACAAGGTTTCAAAATCTTCCTTGATGAGAGTCTCACTGGGTTGGTGAAGCTGGCCTCAAACCTGCGATCCTGCTGTCTCAGCCTCCCAAATAATGGGATTACAGACATGTGCCCTTATACTCAGCTTCTCTCTCTCTGTGTGTCCTACCCACTTCTCTCTCATACATACAAACACATCAGCCTCACGAAAAGCTTTGATTTGCCTTAATCGCCAATCCCTGCAATGTAAACAGTCCAGAACAGTGACAGTGGAGTGTCTCCCCAAAGATGTGTGCTGGCAACACAGCAGTGTTCAGAGGTGAGAAGACTCGACCGTGAGCACTTGGCCCTCACTGGTGGACTGATCTCTTTAATGGGTTAGTCATTGAATCGACTTCCTGGGAGGTGGTGAAGCCACAGGCAGGTGGGGCATGGCTGGGGGAGGACATTATGAGGGTGTGACCTCAGGTCTATCTCTGTCCCCTCCCTGTCTCTTCTCTCGCTGCTTTTAGCACACCGTGAGTGGGGCAAGTCTCCCCCACCAACCTTTCATGAGCGGAGCATCTCTCCCCCGTCAAGCTGCCATGAGCAAAGCAACTCTCCGCCACCAAGCTGCCGTGAGCGGAGCAACTCTCCCCTGCCAAGCTGCCATGAGCGGAGCAACTCTCCCCCACCAAGCTGCCGTGAGCGGAGCAACTCTCCCCTGCCAAGCTGCCATGAGCGGAGCAACTCTCCCCCGCCAAGGTGCCGTGAGCGGAGCAACTCTCCCCTGCCAAGTTCTTCTGCCATCATCAAGCTCTTCTGCCTCACCTCAGGCACAGACATCAGAGTCACCTGACCATAAACTGAGGTCTGAAACCATGTGTCAAAGTAATTCTTCCCTTGTCTATGCTGTTCTTGTCAGGTATTTCGGTCATGGCAGTAAAAAGCGGAGTAATGCTAATGTGCACCGCTGAACGTGCAGCTGGGAAGGGATGCACACAGCTGACTCACGGGCAGGGTGCCCGGCCCCAGCCTGGCTGTGGGCTCCATGCTGTCTGGAGGGGGAAAGAAGGATTCTGCTTCCAACAAGTTCAGAATTGCTTAGTGCCTAACTTCAAGGGACCTGGGAGCAGTTCTGGGGAGAGAATTGAGAAAAGACAAGTATGACAGCCTGCAATCAGAGCAACCAGAGAGGACATGGGCTTAAGGGGTGTGGGAGTTGAGGGCAGATTGGTGAACGCAAGGGCTACTTTAAGAAGAAAGGTCATTTGAGCTGGGGCTTAAAGAACTTGTAGGAGCTTGCCAGGTGAGCAAGATGAGGTAAGAGGAGGGAATTCCAGAAGAAAGCAAATGCAAGGAGCCGTGAACATATTCCACTCATTGTATAGATCCTAGCCCAGGACCCAGGGACATAAAGATGGAGCCCCTCTCCCCCCACTGGAAGTCTTTTTTATTTCCACAAGATGTGTCCTCTCTACTGAAAGCACATAGACATTCCAAATAAGTCCTGTCTAAGGATGAAGATTCTTCTCACAAATCTGTTGAAGGGCATGTTTTGTGTTAAATATTCATAACATAATAAAAAATGAAATATAACGAAAACCACATGTGATTTAAAATTTTCCAGTAGCTACATTAAAACGATAAAAAAAAAACAAAAGCTTCAACCAGGGAGGTTATTTTTTTTTTAATAGTACTGGGTATTGAACCCAGGGAATTCTACCTCCAAGCTACATCCACGGCCGTATTTTACTCCTTATTTTGAAACAGGGTCTCACTAAGTTATGAACAATCTCACAAGTTGCTGAGATTGGCCACAAACCTTTGATCCTCCTTTCTCAGCCTCCCAAGGACTGGGATTACATGAGCGCACCACAACGCCTGGCTGATTTTTAAAAATATGTTTTATTTCAACCAGTATGTGCAAAAATAAATGTTCATTTCAATACACAACACTGGCAATACACGTGTGGCTGAGGCTCCCATCTTGCACAGCAGAGCTTTAACTCATTACAACCCCTTCTGTGAGACCATAAAGCACCTCCTCCCATAGGGCGTACTATGGACCAGGGTCATTGGCTCAGAAGAACTCTGGCTTCTCTGACTCTGGTTGCTGTGGCCTCAGCTGGCCCTTGGCTGCCACTCACAATTAGTGGCATGGGTCAGGAAAAAACAGTCACCATCCAGTCCCCCAATTAAATTTACCTCTGTGTGAGTGTTCTGGGTACTGCTCACTATAGGAGCAGAGACACACAGGGAGAACTGGAAAAGGCATCTCTAAGCCACTTCTCCATTCCCTGTCTTCATCCTCTAACTGGAATGCAGCAGAGGACTCAAGCTTAGGTTCCTTGTGCACAGACAAACTTAATGGAAAAGAGTGACAACTTCACAGAAAACGCAGTGATTCCGGGCTGTTGTCCTTGTGTACACACGAGGCACACCCAGGCACCCAAGGAGGGGATGTGGACCCCGTCATTAGACCACGGTGCAGCCAGGCATGGTGACACACACCTGCCACCCAGTCCTAAGGAGATTGACGCAGGAGGGTCGCAGGTTCAAGACCAGCCTCAGCAAATTTGCAAGAGTCTCAGAAACCTAGCACGAGCCTGTTTCAAAATAAAAATAAAAAATAAAAAGGGTTGGGTGTGGTGGCACATACTTCTAATGTACTTGGGAGGCTAAAATGGAAGGATCACAGGTTCATGGCCAGCTTTAGGTACTTAGTGAGGTCTTTCACAACTTAGTGAGACCCTGTTTGAAAAATAAAAATAAAAACATAGGATGGGGGTGTATCTCAGAAGTAGAATGCCCCTGGGTTCAATCCTGAGTTCCACAAAAAAAATAAAAAAATAAAAAGGGCCAGGGGTGTAGCTTGGAGGTAGAACAACCCTGGGTTCTATAATAAGCTTTCACCAGCGAGCTTAATATATGATATACTAGCATCTATCATATATTAGCTACTAATATATGATAGCTAATATATGATATAATTAGTAGACTATTATAACCTCATCTGGTGGCACATACCTGTAATCCCACAACTTGGGAGGCTGAGACAGGAGGATCACAGGTTTAAAACCAGCCTCAGCAACTTAGGCCCTCAGCAATTTGGCAAGACCCTATTTTAAAATTTAAATATTAAATTAAATTTAAATATTAAAATAAATATTAAACGCGCACGCTTGTAATCCCCCCCCACCCGGAGGCGGAGACAGGAGGATCGCGCAGGTTCGAAGCCAGCCACCCTGGCTTAAGAGACCCTGTTTCCAAATAAAAATATAAAATGGGTCTGGGAATTTACCCCGGAGGTAGAAGGGCTTCCAGGAATCCCAGTGCCACCAAAATAAATAAATAAATATTTTAAATTTAAGTGTGTGTGTGGTGGTGGGGGTATAACTTTAAGTGTGTGTGGGTGCGGTAGGACGCCTCTGGGTTCAATCCCTAGTACCAAAAACAAGGAGGACACGATGCTCTCTACCTGCCTCCCCCACGCCCATCACCCACGCCCGCCCAGTTCCTCCTCTGCCCAGATGAAGCCCCTGAGGTTGCTCCTTGGAAGACTGAGCCCTATTTCTAGAGGGGATCCCACATCCACCTGAAGTCTCACTTTTCCCAGGACCCCTCCCTGGGCCTACACAGGTCCCTGCTCACTAGTGCCTTTAAGTCATAGGAAACCTCTTCTGTCCCCTCTGGCCAGGCCCTTGGGCCTGCCCAAGGAGCACAGACGGTCCGTAGTTTCCAGTGTGCTATCTTGCCCAACACCCCAGTGAGCTGAGCACAGGGCATTGCTGGTGATCTGCCAGGTGGGGATGTTGTTGTGGCTGCAGAGGAGGCCAAGTGGCCAGGGCCTGCTCCTGCCCTTTGACAGGGTGCTGGGGAGAGGAGACGTATGTCCCTGCTTCAGCCTTTCAAAGGACCTAGGAGTACAGGGCCCACAAATACTGCCTGTGTGTCTTCTGATGGATTGAGGGAGGGAAAGAAACGGGGAGGGAAAGAGAGTAGGAAAGGAGAGGGAGAGGGAAAGGGAGAGAGAAAGGGAGAGGGAGAGGGAGAGGGAGGGAGGGAGGGAGGGAGAGAGAGAGAGAGAGAGAGAGAGAGAGAGAGAGAGAGAGAGAGAAAGCTCAAATTGTCCCAAAGCAGCAGTCTCCATTTCAAACGGAAGGATAGAAAAACCTAAGCCCCTCTTACTTTCGCTCCTGGAAAATCCTTATACTCTTGCCTCAGAAAAACCTCTCATTATATGGACAGTGCATTTTTTTAAAAGTCCAATTTAATATTTCCCTTTACTTTTAGAATTCTCCCCAGTCTCAAGCCACTGAGAGACTGGGCAAAGCGGAGTGCTTCTAGTCAATGATAGCTTTATCGTGTGATCCCCGCTAATCCCTGACTACTGGAAATAGCACACCTCGTGTTTAGCCAAAGGCCGGCTCCTTAATACAGTGGGCATTAGGATAGGCGTCGGGTGCTTAGAAAGCAGGACAGTCTCATATCCCTTTTCTACACTCTGTTTTGTGTTTTTTTTTTTTTAACAAAAGTTTCTTTCTCAAAGTTTCACTTTAAGTATAAAATATGTCCTTGTAGAAGCTGTTACAAATGTCACCACTTTAACTGGCCCAAATTTATGGTGGCATTGAATTTTAATGGAGCTATAAACGTCTGATGTAATGGTGATATATGTGCTGCAATAAATTGTTATAGAGAAATATAAAAATAAGTGTGAGATAAAAGATTGTGTATAAAATATGTTTTTACATCTCCTTTAATGATTAAAAATCATACAAACTTGATCATCTAAATCACCCGAGGTTGCCACCGTGGCTTTGAGAACATTTTCTCCCCCGAAAGTCTTTCCCTGGCTGGCTTGATGTGTCTGTGGTCAGAAATCACATCTGTTTTAATGAGGACATTTAAGATGATTTTTATGTTGACATGGGAAAAAAAGTAATTAGCATTAAAGAAGATGGAGATGAAGGTGGTAATGACCTGCTGTCTTGGGACCGGTCCTTGGAGACCAGGAGGATTGATGGCTGGTGGCCTTGTGACAGCTCCCGCTGTCTTCCAGGCGACCCCACCGCTCACCTGCCTGGCGTCTTGGAGTGACTGGGCAGGTCCAAGGACAAAGGGGGACAGAGGGAGGAGACAGAGTGGCCAGCAAAGAGAGGGGAGGCTCTGGTCTCAGGAGGAGGGAGGCAGCACAACTGGCCATGGACGATGCTGGGCTATGGTGGCCAGCAATGCTTGCTGTGTGACCTTGGGCAGTGACTCTCCCCTTCTGAGCCTCAGATTCCCCATCTGCAGAATGATCATCGCTATCTGCAAAGTGACAATGGTACCAAGATATTCACTTTTTAATCACCTCTGTTGGTCCACCTACTTACAGTTGCACTCTGTGTGGCCATGTGAGTATTCCCTCCAAATCGTGAAAACCCATCCCTTGTACACACGGTTATCTGTGTAAGGATTGGCATGGGGTCCTCATTAGAGCCAACAGGAAGCCACAATATTTAGGTACAATTTTGGCGATAGAAAAAGCAGCTTCCTTTTCTGCTGGACTTCACCTTGACAGGGTGCAGGCTCCCATAGTCCCAGCCCCTCGGCCAGACGAGCTGTCTGAGCACAGAGCCAGGAAACAGCAAGCAGAGTCAAGAGAGAGACAGAGAAGCTGGGCGTGGTGACACACACTTGTGGTCCCCGCATTTGGGAGGCTGAGACAGGAGAACTGCAGTTCAGGGCCCGCCTCAGCTACTTAGTGAGGCCCTTTGCGACTCAGTTACCCTGTTTCAAAATAAAGAATAAAAAATAGGGCTATGAGTATGGCTCGGAGGTAGAATGTCCCTGGGTTTAATCCCCAGTACTGCAAAGAAAAAATAAAAAAAAGATAGAGAACAGACACTGTGCCATTGTGCAAGCCCCTGATCCTACTACCCAATCGAAGACAGTTACTTAGTTGCATGAGCTGACAAAACCCTCTTCTGTTTATCATGGTGTAGGGCTCAGTTTCAGTCACTTGCAACCAAACGTGTTTCAACTGATGTTGTACTGAGGAGATAGAAAGGAAATAGGCAGATAGGGAAAAGGCCTTGGTAGAAAAAAGCTAATTTCCTGAGTTTCCTGAGGGGCGACAAATGCCTGAAATTCCAAAGGCTCAGGAGATAAGAAGGCCAGAGCTTCACAAAGCCATCCTGAGTTTCCTAATCAACAAACCCACCAAGCAAGTCTGGCATTCCTGAAAGGAGACCCTTCAAAGAACTTGCAAATGTCCTATGTAAATTCTCCTTGGAATCTCAAAGTCACCCTAACCACAAACGGACTTGCAAGCGGGCATCGGCCAGTCAGATGGCAAAAGCGGGGACTCTCCCGCTCGGAACCCCCTCCCCTTCTGGGGAGCTGTTCTCTCTCGCGCGCAGGTCGTGTTGGCCCTGAGAGAAGGCAGAGTGCATCTGAGGGCATGTGGCTTGGGCGACTCTCGAGTAGTGACCTGAAGGCCTCTGCTGGACATCATGGCTGACCAGGCCCCTAGGGGTGACTTGTACCTCTTTTCTGGCAGATCGCGTGGACTCTGGGAGAAAGTAGTTTGCAACTGAGGGGCACTTGGCTCCGGCGACACTCGGGTAGTGACCCTGAAGGCAGCTACTGGACCCCGGAGTTCCGACAGCCCCGGGGGGCTGTCCGGCCACTTTTCTCTATTCCCTTCTGGCAGATCGCATGGACTCCGGAAGAAAGCAGCCTGCACCTGAAGGCAATTCTGCTTGGACTACTCTCAAGTATTGTCCTGAAGGCAGCTGCTGGACCCAGAGTTCCAGCCCCTTTGGGGGTGTTCAGCCACCCTTGCCCCATTCCCTGCTGCTTCCAATAAACCTTTTACTCCCCTTCCTGAAGTCTGCGGGTGTCATTCTTCGCTCTCCATAGACAAGAACTCGCCGGGGTTTTCTCTCAAGAAACCCCCGTTTCAGTACCAGTATTGGGAATGGCTTAAGAAGATTTGAGAAAGCTCTGAATATTAATAGATATATTTCAAAAATAATTGTGTCAAAATGGCAGACCTGGAGAGAGAAAGACTTGGTTTCAGTTTCAGACAGGAAACAAACAGCTATTGAAACTTAAATTGACTTAGATAAAAGTAATTAACAAGTCAATAGGAAAGGGAAGCTAGGGCTTCCTCTTTCTAAAGACATATCTACATAATAATCTACCTAGGAAGGGAGGAGGGGGTCGACCTTCCACCTTCTTGAAAGGAGACACCTTGGTGGGGGAGGAACCTTACTGGGTTTTTAGTACATCAGAATTACATGAACAAGATGGAGGTCATGGGTATAAAAATGTCTGGTCCACATTGTGCCAGTATTGGGAATGGCCTAGGAAGATTTGAGAAAGCTCTGATTATTAATATATTTCAAAAGAAAATAATTGATATATTTCAAAATAGTTGTGTCAAAATGGCAGCAGACATGGGTAAAGAAAGGACCTGATTTCTGCCTAAAACAGGCAGCTATTCCAATGTAAATTAACCTAGCTCAAAGCAGTTAACCAGTCAATAGGAGAGGAGAACTAGGCCTTTCTCTATCTAAAGACAGATCTACATGATTGAATAAGCTAGCTAAGATGGTAGGAGGGGTCCGACCTTCATGAAAGGAGACACCTAACCACACCTTGCTGGGGGAGGTACCTTTCAGGGTTAAGGGGAGGTACCTTACAGGGATGTTCACTACTTGAGAATTCCGTGAACAAGATGGAGGTCATGGGTATAAAAGGCCAGTCCACATGTAATCCCTTTGGTGTATTTATTTCGAGTCAGCCCCCCATGCCATCTTGGCATGGGGCTGTATTTCTATTTTCTGTATTTCTATCTTCTAATAAACTTCTTTAAATCTTCAGCAACTGTCCAAGCTATGCATATTTATTCTTAGCTTAGGACAAGAACCCACAGTAATTTTCTGTTTTTGGTCGTTTTGGGCTTTTGTTATGGGTTGGGGAAAAGTGTGTCCAGGACCCTCACAGGAGTTCCCGGGTAACAGTTTCCCACAACCACATTCTCCCAATCTGTAACACACATGTTGTATCTGGGTAAATTCTATCTTTTTAATAAACTTCTTTAAATCTTCAGCAAGAGTCCAGGCTAATGTGTATTTATCCTTAGCTAAGGACAAGAACCCGCGGTTTTTTCTGGTTTTTTTTTTTGTTTGTTTCTTTGGGGAGTTTTCAGGAAATTATTCCCAGGGGTCTAACAAAGATCCCTGGGGACAGTTTCCCAAACCATAACAATGTCACAAGTCATGGGTTTGCCTTGAAGCTTGGTGGTGAGATAATCCATGGAACGCATTATCCATGATGTTGGACAGCAGGGCCCTGGGTAAGTAGGAGTACTGTCATCATGGAAATCGCGATTGTGTGTGGCCAGCCAATCCTGTGTCTCGATGATTGCACATGTCTCTGGGGATGAGGCCACGTTCGGTGACCCCTGCTTGGCTCAGCTCTCACGTCCATTGGATGACTGACCGCCAGGGCACCTGGTCAGTCTTAGCTCTGGCCCTGACTCCCAGGAGGCCCAGATTGTGCGGGCTGGAAACTAATCTCCCCCATGTGTTTGCTTCCTCCCAACTGCAATCCACGGCCACTCTCCCCTCTCTATCCCAGGACATGGTTCCCCTTCCAACAAGCTCTGAGCTTCTGCTCGGTATGGGAAAATACCAAGTTCACCAAGAGCTGCTGAGTAGCTTGGACCCTTGGCAATCTGCTCTGCCTCCTCTGTCTCCTGCAGGGGTTTGTATCTAACTCTCTTTCTCTCTCTCTCTCTCTCTCTCTCTCTCTCTCTCTCTCTCTCTCTCACTCACTCTCTTCTGCTGGTCATTTTGAGGTAGGAAGGAAAGGAAAAAAGGAAAACATAGTTTTGAAATCTGAAAAGGTAGGACTTCCGGGAAGATGGCGACAGAGCAAAACAGGGCTTACGAGCCCCGCTAACAACCAATCTCTATTACCACAGAATCAGCGGCTTTCATAGCCAGAAAACACCATCAGCAGAGAAACAAAAGATGTAATTTTAAGGGACAGAGAAAAGAGGGCTGGAAAAACGAGACACCAGAAACCAGACCGCAGTGCTGCAGCCGGAGCCAAGACGTGAAGTGGCAGGCACCATTTTGCCTTGCAGCACCAGGCTCCAGAGAGGAAGGGAACTCATAACGGAGCCCAGAAACCAGTGAGGAGATACGCAAGCCTCACGCCCGAGAACGCGGCAGCAGCGCCTTACTGCTGGCAGCAGCGGCGAGTTCACCGGACGGCACCAGACCAATGCACTCAACAGCCCACCAAACTCCAGAGAGGAGTGGCGGACAGCGAGCCGAGGTGAGCCGCTGTGGAACAGCCGGGCAGGATTCGGCAGGTTTCTCGGAGCAGGGAACAGCTAAAGCTCCCAGGGGCTGGGCTCAGTGCACCCTGCAGGGACTCAGGGTGGAGTTCAAAAACAGAGAAGAAATACGCCAGCCTCACAGCCGAGGGCGTGGCAGCGGCGCCATATTGCTACCGGCGGAAGCAGCAGCGAATTCACCGAGTCCACGAAAGCTCCATCTGCACACTCAACAGTGAGTCAAATTGCGGCCCCTAGAGGAGAAATCCCAGTACTGTACTCCCAGGGACTTGACCCAGTGGGGGAGTGGTGGTGGCAGAGATATTACACCATAGGAGAACGCCCAACCTGGCACGCCCCCATGGTCTAAAGCAGCCTCGATTGACTCCCTGGGTCTGAGACTCTGCGATACAACCCAGTAAAGGAGTAGTGGGGACTGAGATACCACAGACTCGATATCCACAGCACCTTAAGTGAAGTCGTAGTGACCTAGGGAAGAACCCAGAGAAGTCACAAACTTCCGAAATCATGGGAAAGAGGAATAACAATAGAGCAATGAATGCCCACAACCCCACAACATCAGAACCTGATAAAACAGAAATTCAGAGATTTCTAGAAGATCAAATCAGGAAAATAACTGTAGAAATAATAGAGGTGTTTCTAAAAGAATTCAGAGAGAGCCAAAGAGAGATAAAGGATGCAATTAATGAAGTAAAGGCCTCAATTCAAAGTACAAACAACCGATTAGACCACATGGAGAATAGAATCTCGCTTCTAGAAGATGATCATTCAAAAAATGAACGCATGGTTTCTAATTTAGAAAAAAAAATCTGACAGCAGGAATCTGACATTGAAGAAATATGGGCCCATTTTAAGAGAGCTAACCTAAGAATAATTGGAATAGAGGAGAGAAAAGAAGGTGAAACCAAAGGGATAAGTAATATCTTCAAAGAAATAATAGCAGAAAATTTTCCAAACATAGAGCAAGAGGTTGATACACAGGTCCAGGAAACTTATAGAACCCCCTTTAGACAGGATCAGAGAAGAGGATCCCCACGCCACATAATTGTCAAAATGACCAATGTGGAAGCAAAGCAGAGAATCTTAAAGGCAACAAAAACAAAGGGCCAAGTGACATTCAGAGGCAAACCAATTAGAATCACTCCAGACTTCCCAAACCAAGTCATGAGAGCCAGAAGGGCTTGGAGTAACATATTCCAAACTCTGAAAGAAAACAACTTCCAGCCAAAAATTTCCTACCCAGCAAAACTTTCTATCAAATTAGATGGGGAAATAAGAAGCTTCTACAACAAACAGAAACTGAAGGAATTTGTGTCTTCAAAGCCAGCGCTAGAGAAAATACTCAAAGAGATTAACTACAAAGAAGAAATAGGTAACACACACCAGAACCAGAGAAACAAGATTTTCCATCCAACAGACAACTAAGATTGGTTATCTGTGGAGATTCATTATTTATGTTAGTCTTTTACCTATCTCTAAATTGTATTGTTGGCTTTTATTGTTGCTAATTTTGGGGATTTCTAGTTGGAATATTAATATACCTTCAGATACAGCATTTAGAAATATTTTATCCCTTTCTATCAGTAACTTTTAACTCTGTTTACATTGTCTTTGGATATACAATTTTTTTTATTTTTTAGGGAGTTTGTATACTCTTCTTTTGCATGTGCCATTGAAATCATATCCAAGAAATCACTGCCAATTTCAATGTTGTGAGGTTTTATGACCCAGATTTTCTCCTAAAAGTTTATAGTATTAAGATTTATATTTAGGTCTTTTATCTATTTTGAGTTAATATTTGTATATGTGTTAGGTAAGGGTCCAATTTTATTCTTTTTCATGTAATTATTATTTTTCAACAATATTTAGTTAAAAGATTAGTATTTCCTCCACCAAATGTTCATGGAAACCTTGTCAAAAATAACTTGACAATATATGGAAGAATTTATCTCTTTTATTTAACTCCAATAGTTTATATATCTGCCTTTAGAACAGTACTACACTGTTTCAATTATTGTGGCTTTATATGGTTTGAAATCAGAAAATATACATCTAGTTTTGTTCTTCTTCGAGATTGTTTTGGGTATGTAGAGTCCATATTCCATATCAGGATAGATTTTTTTCTGAAAAATAAATAAATAAATGTATGATAGCTTCACCTAAAAAAAAAAGAAAAGAAAAAAATATTCTCTGGTAAGAAAGAAAGCAAAAAGAAATATTGAACTGTTATCTTTTAGTCATCAAAAGCTTGGTATCAGACAAATGAAACTGTTTTGTGAGAGTATCATCGTTAATATTGGATAAATTGCTATAAAACTTGATGTCAACCACTAAGCCAAGCATGGGAAGTAGGGATGGGGAGGGAACTGGGTGGGGATCGGGTAGGGGCTAACTGGGCGATGTGTGCATGTATGTCTACAAAAGTATTTTCTTTGTACCATTATGATGTATGAATATATTGCACCAATAAAAAATAAAAAAATTTAAAAAAAACCTAAAAAAAATAAAATAAAATCTGAAAAGGTCATAATCACTTAACTTCTATAGGGTGTATCTTCTTAGGCACAAGCCTCAAGGGCTCACACTTTTAATCACAATATTGAGGAGATAGAAAGGAAATAGGCAGATAGGGAAGAGGCCTCGGTAGAAAAAACTTAATTTCATGAGGGGCAAGGGGCTAAGGTTCAGAGATAAGGACCAAAGCTTCACAAAGCCATCAGTTTACTAATCAATAAACCCAGGAGCCATCACCGGAGCAAGTCTGACACTTTAATGAAAGGGGACTCTTCAAAGGACTTGCAAATACCCTATGCAAATTCTGAGACCTGCTTCCCAGAATTCCCAAAATCCCAAACTCACCACAACCAAAAAGAGGACACAGAGACATCTGGCAAAACCCCTAGCACAGCCACCAAATTGGGTTTTTTTTTCCCTCTCGGAGACCCCCTCCCCTTTGGGGGATCTTTTCTCTCTCTCTCGCAGGTCATGTTAGCCTTGAGAGAAGGCAGAGTGCAATTGAGGGCACATGGCTCGGGCAACTCTCGGGTAGTGACCTAAAGGCCTCTGCTGGACATCAAGGCTGACCGGGGACCCTAGGGGCGACCTGCACCTCTTTTCTGGCATATCATGTGGACCCTGGGAGAAAGTAGTTTGCAACTGACGGCACTTGGCTGGGGCAACACTCGGGTAGTGACCTAAAGGCAACTACTGGATACCAGAGCCCCGACAGCCCTAGAGGTGTTCTGCCACTTTCACTATTCCTTTCTGGCAGATCGCGTGGACTCTGGAGAAAGCAGCCTGTAATTGAAGGCATTCGGCTTGGGCTACTCCCAAGTATTGTCCTGAAGATAATTGCTGGACCCCAGAGTTCCGACAGCCCCTTTGGGGTGTTCAGCCATCTTTCCTTATTCCCTGCTGCTTCCAATAAACCATTTACTCCCCTTCCTGTGGTCTTCAGGTGTCATTCTTCGCTCACTGTAGACAAGAACCCGGTAAGAAAACGCCAAGTTTCTTTTCAAGAAACTCCATTTCATCTTTGAGGGAACTCCGGGTTTCTTCTCAAGAAACCCCCACTTCATCTTGGGGGCTCAGAAGAAACCCCCCGTTTCAATATCACAATGGACGGACGCTTTTCTCCAGCAGGTGGCCCACACTTTTAATCACAAGGGCCCCTTTCCCCACCTGGAATTCCTGGGATGCCTAGTAAATAAAGGGTCCCAGAGGAGGAGGTCAAAGGCCAGGACACCAGCCACCCATCACCCCTCCCCTTTGCCACAGGAGCCTGAAGATTAAGAGAAAGTCCAGACCTCCACCGTGGGACTCCAGCCTCCAGGTCCTGGAAGTTCTATAAGAGGAGTGGGAAAGCTACAAAGACTCCTTTTTGCCATTTTCCTTTTGCTCTAGTTTGGATGCCCTCCACCGCGTAAGATGGCCTGCCTTCCCCCTTAAATCCCTCCTTCTTCCTAATTAAAATTTCTGCCTTGCCAGGCGTGGTGGGCACGCTTGTAATCCCCGCGCTTGGGAGGCAGAGACAGGAGGATCGCGCAGGTTCGAAGTTAGCCCCGCGCGCTGGCTTAGGAGACCCTGTTTCCAAATAAAAATGTAAAAATAGGTCTGGGAGTGTAGCCCGGAGGTAGAAGGGCTTCCAGGAACCCCAGTACCACCAAAAAAAAAAAAAAAAAAAAAAATTTCTGCCTTTATCTCTGACCAGCATGTGTTGAAATTCTTTTCGCCATAGAAGCCAAGAACCCACAGAAGTTGTTGTGTTTTCCCATGACAATTTGATTATTTGAGATTTTAAAAGTGATTGTTGAGCTGGGTGTGGTGGCGCACACTTGTAATCCCAGTACTCGGGAGGGCTGAAACAGGAGGATCGCAGGTTCTCTGCCAACCTCAGCTACCTTAGTAGGGCCCTCCACAACTTAGTGAAACCCTGTTTCAAAACAAAAGAATAAAGGCCGGGTGTGGTGGCTCACGCTTGTAATCCCCGTGCTTGGGAGGCTGAGACAGGAGGATCGCACAGGTTCAGCCTCAGCTACTTAGTGAAGCTCTCAACAACTTAGTGAGGCCCTGTTTCTAAATAAAGTATAAAATAAGTCTAGGAGGATAGCACGGAGGTAGAAAGCCCGTGGGTTCCACCCCCAGTACCACACACACACACACAAAAAAAAAAAAAGAAAATAAAATAGGGCTAGGGAGCTTGGAGGTAGAATTCCCCTGGGTTCCATCCCTAGTACCACAAAATATAAATAAATTTTAAAAAGCTGCTGGGTATTGTACCAGTATTAGGAATGGCTTAGGAAGATTTGAGAAAGCTCTGATTATTAATAGATATATTTCAGAAATAATTGTGTCAAAATGGCAGACCTGGAGAGAGAAAGGCTTGACTTCGGTCAGGAACCAAACAGCTATTGAAACTTAGATTGACTTAGCTAAAAGTAACTAGGGAGTCAGTAGGAGAGGGGAGCTAGGCCTTCCTCTGACTAAAGACAGAGCTACACGATTAGATAAGCTAGCTAGGATGGAAGGAGGGGTCGACCTTCGTGAAAGGAAACACCTTGCCACACCTTGCTAGGGGGGGTGCCTTACAGGGACAGTTACTACATCAGAATTACGTAAACAGGATGGAGGTCACGGGTATAAAAAGTCTGGTCCACATGCTGTATCTTTGGGGTGGTGAATTGGCTTGAACTCCCCCACACATGCCATTCTGGCATGGAGCTTTAACTATCTTCTGTATTTCTATATTTTTAATAAACTTCTTTAAATCTTCTGTATTTCTATATTTTTAATAAACTTCTTTAAATCTTCAGCAAGTATCTGAGCTATGTATACTTATCCTTAGCTCAGGACAAGAACCGCAGTTTTTCTGTTTTTCGGTTGTTTTGGGTTTTGTTGTGCTTTGAGGGAAATTGTGTCCAGGATTCTAACAGGGGTCCCTGGGAACAGTTTCTCCAGAACCATAACATTCCTACACCACAAAATCTCCCACTGTAACAGGTGTGGTAGCACACGCTTGTAATCCCCACACTTGGGAGGTGGAGACAGGAGGATTGCGCAGGTTCGAAGCCAGCCGCACTGGCTTAAGAGACCCTATTTCCAAATAAAAATATAAAATAGGTCTGGGAGTGTAGCCCGGAGGTAGAAGGGCTTCCAGGAATCCCAGTACCACCAATAAAATAAAATAAAATTAAAATTAAAATCTGTTGTCATATTGCTCGTGGGCCTGCTAGTGATAAATTCATTGGCATATCTATAAAGCAGTAATCACTTGCACCTTTCGCTAATTGCTGATTACTATGAGTGCACTTGCAGTCTTTAGCCTTGTAATCAAAGAAACAGTCTTGAGTAAACCATGCCCTCTCCAAAGAAGATGCTTTTCTTATTGTTTTTACCTTCTCAACATCCCAAGGGAGACCTAGAGTGGAGCTTGCTGTGGAAGGCAGCGCCACCCACCTCTGTGTTCTGTCCAGCGGCGAGGCAAGGGGGCTCTCTGGCCGTGCCCCCCACCCACCACTCTGGTCATGGCATCCCCGGCTGATGTTTTAGAGAACACAGCCACCACCGCCAGGGCCAAGATGGTCTTGAGCCTGCCTGAGTCCTGCGGAAGAGGTTCCCGTCTGCCCTGCAGCTGCAGCCAGGCCTCCCTTCCCTACCGAGGCCAGGATAGAGAAGCCAGAGAAAGACACCTGGGGATAAAGACCCGCTGCTCTCCTCTCTGCACCACATCACCGCCGTCACCATTTTCCACAAACTCCCCTAAGATGCCCGATCCCTTATCGTCTAGACTTGCTCTCACACTTTTTCTCTGGCAGCGCAGGCTTGGGGCACGGGGATTCAGGCCTATCTTGCTCACTGCTGTTGATTCCAGCCCTACCACACAGTCAGCGCACAGGACACCCTGTCTATGTGCTCCATAGACACGTGCATTGAGTAGAAACTCACAGGATCGGGGCCAGCCTTTGTGCCCATATGGGAAAGCTCCCCTGGCATATTCCTCATTTATCTCTGCTTTTTTTAAAAATTTAATTAATTAATTAATTTTTTACTTATTTATTTTTGCAGTACTGGAAATGGAACCCAGGGACATTCTACCTCTGAGCTATACCCCCAGCTTTTTTTTTTTTTTTTTTTTTTTTTTTTTTGGTACTGGGAATGGAACCCAGGGGCATTCTGCCTTTGAGCTACACCCCCAGCCCTATTTTTTTTTTTTATTCTTTATTTTGAAACTGAGTCTTACTGAGTTGCAAAGGGCCTCACTAAGTAGCTGAGGCTGTCCTCGAACCCGGATCCTCCTGTTTCAGCCTCCGGAATGCTGGGATTACAAGCGTGCGCCACCACGCATGGCCTCTGCTTACTTTTTTAATTATACTTTTTTTGGTGAATTGTGACTGTCCATCACAGTGGTGTTCGACGTGACACAGACAGACACACACGCAGCACTTGGCGTGATTCCTTCTGGCCACACCCTGCACTGCCCGTGCATGTTGGCGAGATTGGTGGTCACAGTTTTCTATGTGGATGTTATTTGCAGTCTTTCCTTCAGCAAGCCCCTTTTTTTCTCTTCCCAGTTCCCTCTTCCAGTCCCCTGTCTCTCTCTTCATGTATCAGAAGCTCCTTTGTTTCCTATTTTCTCTGTAGCTCCCCCCTAGGAGAGAAAACATAACTCTCCACTCTCTGAAACTGGCTGATCTCAGCATAAGATTCTCCAGTTCCACCCATTTTCCTGCAAATGCAAATTATCAAGGAAGCAAACTATAAGCCTAGCGAGCGAGCCCGGTGGCGCTTGCTTGCGATCCCAGCCCTTGAAAGACTGAGGAAGGAAGATCACAGGTTTGCGGCCGGCCCTAGGGAGACTCTGTTTCAAAAAAAAATAAGAAGAATAATAAAAATTAGGGCTTGGGATATAGCTCAGAGGTAGAATGCCCCTGGGTTCAATCCTCAGTACTGCAAATTAAATAAATAAATAAATAAATAAATAAATAAATAAATAAATCCAAACAATAACAAATGCGTTTGAGGACGGGGAGAAATAGAAACCCTCACACACTGTGGGTGGGATTGCAGATCAGTATCTTCACTATGGAGATTTCTTTGAAACACTAGAAATGGAGCCACTGTATAGTCCAGCCACACCAGTCCTCAGGATCTTTTCTAAAGAACAAAAGTCAGGCTAATAGAGCGATACAAGCGCATCCATGTTCATGGCAGCTCGGGTCAAAATTGCCAAATTATGGCACCGACCCAGGTGTCCGTCGACAGATGAATGGGTACAGAGAACGTGACACGTGCACACGACGGGCTTGACTCTTATCCTTTCTTTCATCCACCCTCAGCCAAATACCCGCTGCACGTTTCTCCTGAGCATTGGGGATGCAGCCCCCTCATCCCAGGAGGCCACGGCCCCTTGGAGATGACACAGGCTCCACCCACAAGGACCACAAGGCCTGGCACCTGCTGGGAGGCCTCTGGGCATTGGAGGGGCAGAGACAAAGGACCTCTTTGAGCACTCTGGGTGCTTCTGAGCCCCAGGGAAGAGGCAGGAGCCTGTGTGGCCAGCATCCCACAGAGTGGAGCGGCCGTGATGAGCCAGGCCCACCTGAGGCCCCAGACCCCAGCCCTGCCTGTTGCTGCCACGTGGACACTACGGAGGCCCCTCTCGCTGAGGCTGAGCTCAGCCCCC
Organism: Muscardinus avellanarius; assembly: GCF_963383645.1. NCBI lineage: Eukaryota > Metazoa > Chordata > Mammalia > Rodentia > Gliridae > Muscardinus > Muscardinus avellanarius. The sequence goes on from NC_137796.1 coordinate 108,919,654, forward strand.
CGACTGCAGCAGGAACTGACGTGTGCATGGGGTGTGTTCCTGCAGCCGCCACTGTTCCCTGGAGCAGGTGCCGCACACCCCACCCCACGTCCAGACATCCCAGGGGGTAGAGCCAAACTTAAACTGAAAATGAGAGGGCGCGCCTTAGCCTTCCTTGACATTTAATTCAAAGTCATCTTACTGAGGTGCAGTTCACCTGCCACACTAGCGCTAAAAGCACCCACAGGGGCAGTGTTGAGCTTATTCAGAGCCCTGCGGCAGTGGCCATGACCTCAAGGTCAGTCCAGGGAAAACCCCAATGCCTTCTTCTTAGTGACAGGCCCAGACTCCCATGCAAATTAAAAAACAAAAGAGTTGTTCCAGTAGGAGCAGGACAGGTGAGACACAGGGAGAAGTAGGCGGCATCCAGCCCAATATTTTCTCCCAGGATCACTTATTTTTCTTTTTTATGATACAGCTCCTATGTCACAGCAGTGATAGCCAAAGGAAACAACAAAAACCAGACCCAGGTCGAGCCTCAAGGAAACGACAGGAAGTGCAGGCTGCCCATCCTGTCTGCTCAGAAAGAAGCTCAACAGAGAGAAGGGACAAAATGGAATGAGAGAGAGAGAGAGAGAGAGAGAGAGAGAGAGAGAGAGAGAGATTGAAAGAGAGTCAGGGAGACAGCCCACAGACGCGTCAGCAGATGGAGGGATGGCTGGGATGCGGAGACAGACGCACGCAGATGGAGTGAGGGCGGGGCAGAGACAGAGACAGACGGCCAGGGAGACACTGGCACAGGGACACGCAGAGACAGGGAGCAGGCCTAAAATAAAATAGGGGAAATGGCAAGGCCTTCGCTGCCTTCATCTTGAACTCTATAGCAGGCTCCGTCGCCCCACCTGCACCCTACTAGGCCATGCAGAGAGGGGTGGGGACCAGGAGGGAGAAGCTGGGAAGCAGAGAGCCCCTTGAAGGAAGTATAAGAGGGAGGGTGGCCGCAGATAGTGACACCATCTAACCAGGTAGCCCAGGAGTCTAACGCCCTGCACCCTGAGCTCCCCAGAACACAGGCCCCACCTGGGATCTCTCCAGGAGGCTCTGCAAAAGGGGCAGAGGGTACTGGTGGCCAGACTCATGACAACAGGGGATGCCTTCCTTGTGTCTGGGGCACCCCACTCCCCCAGCGAGGGAACAGATTCTGTTTACAATAAAGTGCCCTTCTATTCTGTTAGAAACAGACCCTGATGTCCACACACAGTAATCTGGACAGGGGAAGGGGTTGAGGCCAGGAAGCTGGAAGATCAGAAAGACGGGCAGGCAGGAAGGGGGGCGGGTTCTGTAACCTCAGATAGAAGAGGCTGGCTGAAGACAAGCAAGGCGCTTCCCAAGGCCAGGCAGGCACCTCGCTCTCTGCTACAAAGGAGCTGAGTCCAGGAAAGAGTCCTTTGTCCCGCATGTCCTGCAGAGGCTCTGGACCAGCCCGCCTGGCTGGGAGTGAACACCGGAAAAGACTTCCAGGTGCCTCCTGGATGGCTCTGCCTCCTCCTGACAGTGAACCTCAGAAACAGATGCTGCTGCTAAAAGATGGTTCTATAATATTTCCTATCCAAAGCAGGATCTCCTTGCCCGCAGACGTACGGGTGTGGGAGTCAAAGTATAGGAAACAGAATAAACCCTGGAACGCCAAGGAACCATCCCGCTGGTTCCCAGCACTGTGGGCCCACCTGTGTCTTCCACGGTCAGTCTTCCTGGAAGGCATCTCTTCTTTCCTGGTCCTCTATGGTCATTTTGGGTTGGCCAACTTTTTTGTTGTTTTGGTTTGTTTTTGTGATAGTAGAGAGTGAATCCTGGAAAAATCTCCAAGTTTTACTCGAGTCCTTTCTTTGTTATTTGTTTTGAAATATTGTCTCACTAGGTTTTCCTGAGTCTCACTACATTACTGAAGCTGTCCTTGAACCCCCTATCCTCCTGTCTCAGCCTCCCACATACTGGGATTACAGGCCTGCACCAACACACACACACACACACACACACACACACACACACACACACACACACGCATGTGGCTAGATCAGCCAAATTTAAGTACCCATCTACCACACATTATAATCCCAGCATTTGAGAGGCTGAGACAGGATCGCAGTTCATGGCCAGCCTCCGCTACTTAGGCCCTTTGCAACTCAGTGAGACCTTGTTTCAAAATAAATAATAAAAAATAGGGCTGGGAGTGTAGCTTGGAGGTAGAATGTCTCTGGGTTTCATAACAGTACCACAAAAAAATTAATAAATAAACTCTCACTCAGCCCCACCGAGACTAGTGATCTTCCCTGTCTTAAACAGCCTTCGTCTTCCAGGAGCTATCCAAGGGCATCCTGGCTCCTGGGGGCCAAGCAGGACAGTGTCAGCCTGAAGCGCCAAGAGTCTGGCACCCAGAGACCTCAGTCAGACCATACACTGAACCAGAAATCAGAAGCTGGGGCATCCCTGTCTCCTTATTGGCCACAACAGGCTCCATGGGACTCCCGGAAGCCAGATCTCAGGAATTAAAATACACACGTATACAGCACAGGCTCATCTGGGGAGGGATAGCCCTGAACATTGAGTGACTTTGATGTGTTCAAGGGCTTCTTGGCCAAGAGGCCTGAGCTCCCAGCTAACCTGGTCAAGGGCTTGTGAAGGACCACACAGGCCATCAGCAGGCCACTGGACCCACTGACCGCTCTGCTGCTCTGAGGGGACTCCTGAGGCTAGTGGCAGGAGCCCCTTCCCTTCCCATAGCAGGGCTGATCTCTGGAGTAGCTATGGCTGTAATTATGAAATTGGCTTCCAGGTATCTTTTCTTGAGTCCTACTGTCACCAGACAAGAGAGGGACCCATGTGAAGCCCAAGTTCATTAGCTTTTGGGTGAAAGTCAGGGGTGCTTAGAGGCGACCCTATGTTTGTGTGGACATGGTGAGACATAAGAAGATCTATGTTAGTTCCCAGTTGTTTTGGGGGTACGTTTTTGTTGTTGATGGTGGTGGTTTGTTTGGGTACTGGGGACTGAATCTAGAGGGGTACTGGGGACTGAATCTACCTCTGAATTTCATCCCCAGCCCTTTTTGGTTTTGTTTTTTTCTTAATTTCAAAACAGAGGCTCATTAAATTGCTGAGGCTACCCTTGAACCTGTGACCCTCCTGTCTCAGCTTCCAACTACTGGGATTACAAGTATGTGCCACCATGTCTGGCCCAGACATTTTGCCTTAATTATCACCCTTCTAGACAGTGCAATCTTTTGTTCTAGCAACCACCACTATACATGCTGCCTCTTTTGTTTCAAAAGGGGCATCTTTTTGGTTGGTTTAGAAAGGCAGGTTTATCAAACTCTAAGTTAGTTCCAGTAAAATTCACCCCACTTGGCTTGTGGTTTGGATGTAGCATAGGCGTGCCCATGGACTGTCCAGATGCTGGAGGCACGGTCCCCATTGTGGGGGGCTGATTTCTGTAGCCTAGTGGAAGGACGGCAGCTGGGTCATGGGGACATTGCCCCCAAGGAAGTTGATTCAGGTCTCTTGGCACTGGATTAGTTCCTGCAAGAATAGGAAGTGGGCCTGGCCATCCGGGCTTGCCGGCTGGCTTCCTTCACACCAGGTGACCTCCACTGCCTGTGCCATGTCCCTGTGGTACTGCCCGCCATGAGACGCTCCCCAGGGCCCAGCAGATTCCCACACCATGCCACTGGACCCCAGCGCCGCAAGCTAGATGTGCCTTTTTGCTTTACCAAGTACCTAGCTTCAGGGATTTTGTTACAACAACACAAAAAAAGGTCTAACGCAACAAGCTGAAAAAAAAAAATCTAAGCAGCCTCAGAATCCCCATCACAATAAAAACACTGGCTACACCCATCACCCCAAAACGCCCACCCAAGCCAGCTTGCTAAGTGCTCATTACAGGCAGGCAAAAATGGGATGATATTTTTAGTTTTTTCCTTGGGTCTTTGCACTTACCCAGGATCCAGGAAGGGACTGCTGATAACTTTTGTGAACAACTACATAAGGCGGAGAACAAGCCTGGTTTTGTTCTGCACTGTGCATCTGGGACCCAGCAGAAATGTCTATATTTGATCTTTCATTAATTTAAAGATTAGACAGCCTGTAGTTGCTCATGGCCAGAAAGGGCATTATTTTTTTTAACTCACTACTGCAGAACGGAGGCTCAGAAATACCTCAAGTCCTACACAGCTGGAATGCAAACTATTATCTGCCTGACCCAGAGCCCCGTGCCTTCCTCCCCACACCGCGCTGCCATCTTTCATTCCTGCAAATTCTGACAAGGGCCCTACAGCCAGCGAGCTCCTCAGCCCCGGGTTGAGGCTCCTGGAGAGACAGTCACATTACCGTTAGCAGCCTTCTGGCTTCTGAATTGCTCTGAGCCTTCTGGGCTGAGACTCTGCGGTCCAGCACTCATTGTTAGTTTCTGTAATTTTAATGAGGAAGGGCCACTCCCCCTTGGCTCCAGGTCTTTAAACTCCTGAATTTAAATAACCAACTCCACTGATGATTTACAAATTTCAAGGCAAGAATTAGCAGAAAATTCCACATTTCATAGATGCTGAATTGGGCCATTATCTCCATGCGCCAGGTGCCAATTTCCTATCAAATGGCGAAATGCCGTAATTATCAGTAGAATTCCATTCAAATTCTAAAAGTAGATAAATAACCAATGGGAACATCATTTATTCATTAGAATATGAAAAAAGGGAGAAGTATTACTCTGCCCATGGCTTCAACGGCAAGCCTGCCTTGCCAGGGAAGGCCCAGCTCACGGAGGCAGGAGGGAGAACTGAACCCTCATTAAGCTCCCAGGTCGGCAGGAGATAGAGTCTTCCATTAAACACCTGAATGGACGAGATAATGGGCCACTGATTGAAAGCCTAATGTGTGAGATATGGTGGTGCCTTCTTATTTTTCCTGCAGTGGATAGAAAGACATGTCTGAGAAATCACTGGGAAATTACCCCAAACTTCCCACTTTTTGCTGCGGAGCCCTCCTCAAGACCGCCACAGTCTAGCTGCTCCTCCTACCCCCACTTCTTGTTCTTGTCAGCACTGATGTCCTGCAGACACACAGAGCCACTTTCTGCCCTTTCTAGCTCTCCCCCATTGCATCTCAAAAGACCCTCCCTGGCCTCTGATGAGACAGATTATAAAGTTCATCCCACATGTTGAACTTTGCGCGTCAGCCCTAGAAGCAAGCAAGTCTCTCTACCCTTTTACGGTGGACTCAGAAAACAGGCTCAAATCATGGTCCTTCCTACTTCTCTGTTGCCTCTCCTGTAAAATGAAGGTGGTCATAGTACCTGCCCTCCAAGCCTGTGGGAGACGCTGGACAAGGCTTAGTCAAGATGCTACACATGAGGCTTCATCACAGTCTCCGACACATGTAAAAATTAACACAGAATTAGCAGATGAGGATGGTGCTTATAGTGGTGGTGGATGAAGATTATGAGGGTGGTGCGATGACACTGGTTACAGCCATGATAGTGATGAGGATGATGGTGCTGATGGTAGTGGCATTGGATGGTGATGAGGGTAATGCATTGATTATAATGGCGGTGATGGTGCTAATGATGGTATTGCATTAATGATGATGGCCATGATGTTGGTCATGCTAATGATGCTGGTAATGCTGATGATGAAGATGATGCTAATGGTGATGGTGATGATGTAATAAGGACAGTGGTAATTATGCTGAAAGATATGGGGATGATGGTGATGATCCTGGTGATTGATAGTGGCCTTGATGATGATGATGATGATGATGGGATGTTGCTGATGCTGCTCCTGATGCTGATGTAATAATGACAGTTGTGATGGTGCTGAGAGTAATGTGGATGATGGTGATGATGGTGCTGATGGAAGTGCCATTGATGATGATGGCAATGGTGTTGGTATGATGGTGATGATGTTGTCATAAGAGTGGCAATAGTGATGATAGTGATGTTGGTGATGCTGATGGTGATGATGGTGGTGTATTAATGATGATGGTGATGCCGTTGCTGCTAGTAATGATGTTTATGATAATGGTGATGATGTAATGATGATGGTGGTGATGGTACTGATGGTAGTGGAAGTAATGATAATGTTGGTGATGCTGATGATGGTGATAATGGTGATGCTGCTGCTGCTGATGGAGATGGTAGTCATGGTGATTAGTGGTGATGGAGATGGTAGTCATGGTGATTAGTGGTGATGGAGATGGCAGTCATGGTGATTAGTATTATTTTACCCCAAGGGAAGAAATAGTTAAACATGATGTCCAAGCCTAGGATACTGATAGGATCACAGACCTATAACAAATTCTAGTGAAGTTTGTAGTGGAACACTTCCACTATGGAAACACTTGCCTATCCTCAGAAAGTCAGGGTGAGAGGGCTGGCCAGGCCCATTTTGGTCTCCTGGGATAATATTCTTTCCATCTCTATGCATCTCTGGGTCCTTCTCCTCAGGGATAAGGAGGTATAGTCTTTTACCCTGGGTCAGTAAATTCCTGGGACCAGGCCTGGACATGGGAATAATGAGCCTGCAGTTGGCTTGCCTTTAAGGCCATGTTGTCCACTGAGTTGAGATGGACGCAGGGAATTGGCTAGCCCACAATGATCTGATATTTTTTCCTTTATGGCCAAGGCTGGAATTTAGAGCTAAACACACGGACATTCTCGCAGGCAAACCTGAGTGTCGCGAAGGCCCTCTAAACAGGTGCACTGTGTGACACTCGCGCCGGGGCAGAGATGTGGATGAAGCAGGACATGAGGCACCCTCTCTGTGGGTGTGGACGTGGCAGGGACAGGCCCCACAGTGGCAGCAGTATTCTACAAGAAAGGCCACAGCATTCTCGACCACAGAAGCAGCATGGCAGTCTTGGGTCTGGGGAGTCCCTCAGAATTAGACAAGGACCTTTCACTCCCCTCTCATGGTGACATAAGTCTCTGAAGCCCTGTCATCAAGCCAAATACTAGAGTCAGCCAGACAGTGCTGTGCCTGCTGCCTGTAACTGAGTCATTAGACACACAGGCATAAGAATAAAAAACACCCTTCCTGTGGCCTTCCCCAGATGCCTGGGTAGAGTCAGAAGATAGTTCTCTCCTGGCTTAAGGTCTTAAGTGGAAGAGAAACAGGAAGATTAAGCAAAGATGCAAATGTTCTTGGGTTCCATGGACAAATGATACAGGCGCCTCCGTGGGACACAGCAGGTCTCACGTGTCGTGGTCCTCTGTCAGAGTCACCGTGTCGAGTGTGATTTTGATGTATATGTGCCCTAAATACAAGCTACTGACTTACCAGATGCTCAAGTGAAAAACAATAATCCATTTCACGGCTGGGAGAAAAACTAGCCGTCTTGGACTCGTTGAAGAATTGCAGATTGGTTTCCAATTCTGCAGCCTTCAAGGGAAACTTGACTTGCTCATTTTTTTTTCACCCAGCTCTGATTTGGAACTTAAACCATAAGTAAGGTGTCTCTGTTTTATTTTGTTGTTGGTACCGGGGATGAGACCCATTCGATCTTTGAGCTACACTCCCAGCCATATTTTATTTTTTACTTTGAAGCAAGGTCTACGTTGCTGAGGTTGGCCTCAACCCCGTGATCCTCCTATCCAAGCCTCCCACGTAGTAGGGTCACAGATGTGAGCCACCATACTTGGCTGGTAAAATGCACCTGTATGGAAGACACTCGGATTCCCGCTGGCAGAAAACAAAGGGTGATTCAGAAAGTCCACGTCACTTGCCCAAGGACTCATCAGACGCTCAGAGAGAGATTCTCAGAGGATCTACTGAGCCGTCCCTGCGGTCCGGAGGAGCCACGGCCAGGGAGACAAGAGCAACAGCACTGGAAGTCGGACCTTCTTTGTAGCTGCCCCCAGGGAAACCTGTGCTGGGCAAGTGGGCACGGTTCCTACCTGGCCCACACCTCAGAGAAACCCCACCTGTAGGGGTGCATTTCATCAGTCTAGCACGCCAATCAAACACTCCCAACACGCAGATCTGTCCGTCAGATCACCCCTGGGCTCACAGGAGTCTCTGCGTAGGACCTTTCAGCTCACAAACTTGAAGCCAGTTGGAATAAGTAGCACGGTTCATCCATATTGTTGCAAACAGCATTTCCTTTTTAAGGCTGAATAATAGTCCATTGTGTCTGTGTCTCGTTTATCCATTCGCCGGCCGAAGTGCACTCAGGTTGTTTATGTATCTGGGAACACGTCACCATATTAGAAGGAATGCTATGGCAGCCACAGGGGTGCCGACGTCTCTTTGAGATGGGGATTTCTCTCCCTTTGTCTGAGTTTCCAGAAGTGGAATGCTGGGCCAAGTGAAATAAGCCAGCCAATTACTGCCTGAGCGGGCCCAGCATGGGGACTAGTTCAAGCAGTAGCAACCACACTGTAGAGCTGAAATTCGCGGAGAGAGTGAAACTTCAGTGGTCTCACCACACAGAGAAGCACGGTGACGGGGTGTGGGGTTGGCACACTCACCGGCCCTATGGAGTGATGGCCTCCGTAAGGTGCACGTCTATCCAGCATCAATTATGCACCTTGCATATACACAGCCGGGCCTGGTGCCCACGGGTCCCATACCTGCATCCAGCCGATCTCAGGCCAAGGTTTTCTTTTCATTGCACACAGACCTTTTTCTTGTCATGATTCCCTAAACAATACAATAGAAGACCCACTCCACAGAATCTACATTGTATTTTATAAATGATCTACAGATGATTTCAAGTATGCAGGAGGATGTGCATATATTATATGAAAATACCATCCCATTTTACATAAGGGACTGGCGTATTCGTAGAGTGTCCTATCTTCACGAAACCCTGGACAAATCCACCATGATTTTGTGTGTATGTGTGTGTGTGTAGGTCTGGGGATGAAACCCAGGGAAATTTGACCTCCAAGCTATACCCCCTGCTCTATTTTTTATTCTTTTTATTTTGAAACATGGTCTCACTGAGTTGTGAAGGGCCTCGCTAAGTAGCTGAGGCTGTCCATGAACCACGATTCTCCAGTCCCGGCCTCCCAAATGCTGGGATCACAAGCGTGCACCATCACGCCTGGCCTACCATGAATATTGAGAGGCAAATAGGATTTTCAATTTTCAGGCACACATCAAAAAAGATGAGGGAGGCCAAGACAGGAGGGTCACAGATTCAAGGCCAGCCTCAGCAACTCAGAGAGACTCTGTTTCAAAATAAAAATAGGGCTGGAAGTATATTTCAGAGGTAGAAATCCCCCGTCCCTGTATCATATACAGGAGTAAAGATTTGAATTCAGAGCCAGGTAGAAGAGTCCCACCCATATGGCCTTGAAAAATAGCCTTTCTGAGCCTTAACAATTAAGAGTCCTGAGGGACCTGTTGAGACGGCACAATCCTATAATTCCAATACTTGGGTGGCTGAGACGGGAGGATCCCAGGTTTGAGGTCAGCCTTAGCAACAGTGAGACTCTCGGCAACCCAGTGAGACACAGTTCCAAAGCAAAACAATAAAATTGGGCTGGGGTATAGCTCAGAGGTAGAATCTCCCTGGGTTCAATCCCCCTAACACACACACACACACACACACACACACACACACACACACACACCATTGGGAAATTTCACCTTAGAGGGCAATAGAACAGTCCCATTAAGAGACAATAAAACAATACCTAGCCACCTGAGTTATTGGGAGAAGGGAGTGACTTAGGTCCTAACAATGGCATTCCTGGGCCTCCACCCTCTCAGGGCCATCGATTGTTGTTGTTACTGTTGTTATGAAGTTAGCAGGGGGAGCAAAGGATGCCATCGTGAAAGGGAGGCGCACTAGCACCTGGCAGGCTCCCCCGCCTCACTGCCATACTGCCATAACACTGGAATATTCATAATGACCAGGTGCTCCCACATGAGGATTAGTACCGCTAATAGTATAACAACCTCGATGATAACATAGAGTTAATGTTCAGGCCGAGGGCAGAGCACGCCGGGAGGCAGGAGCAGCTGGGTCCTCTCCAGGGCTGTTTCCTCGGGCTCCACGCTACACCTTGCGGCTGACCCCAAGGCCTGCGGCTGGCCTGATGGTGGGGCCACTGCAGATGGGTGAGAAAACATCAAAGGTCAAGCCCTGGCATCTTGAACAGGAGCCTAGTGATGAAGGGGTTGTGGTCTGCACAGGGGCAGGTGTTACTGATGATTCGGTTCTGCTGCACTCGTGGGGGCAGGGCGGGTCATGACCTGAATGAAGGTCAGGCCTGCCCAATCCAGCGGGACTCTCTGAACATCTCGTGCAACCCAGAGGCAATGCTTCTGCGACAGGCAATTGGTTTTCCTTTCAGGAGGGCTCCTGTTCTGGTACCTGGAAACTGATTGATTCACAAAGGCCAACAGGGTCCTGCAGGAAAGGGAAATTAAATGGGGACCGAAGGAGTTTAAATCAGAGAAACTATTATCTTCCAAGAAAAAGGCTTCTTTTAAAAAGAAATAAAGTGCAGGAAATGAACAGGAGGCTGCAGAGGCGGGACTCGGGTTTGGGCTGAAGACCAGGAATGGAAGGAGCCACTTTCCAATGGCAGTCCTTACGCCAAGCCGGGCGTGGTGGGCACGCTCGCAATCCCAGCACTCGGGAGGCTGAGACAGGAGGATCGTGATCCGTGGACAGCCTCAGCTACTTAGTGAGGCCCTTTACTCAGTGAGACCTTGCTTCAAAATAAAGAATAAAAAACAGGCCTGGGAGTGTAGCTCAGAGGTAGAATGTCCCTGGGTTCCATTCCCAGTACCGGGAAAAAAAAAAATGGCAGTCCTCGCTCTTTAGAGTGTGATGAGTGGTCAGAGCTGGCCCGAGTGAGCCAACAGGAGCCACTAGCACGCGCATGGTGGTGACTCCAGCAGGCAGGAGCCGCCCAGGGCCTCACGGCCACCCCCGGGGCTGTGTCTGGGGAGCCAAGTGTCTTGGGCTTCTCTGAGCTCTCACAGAGCATGCCTCCCTCAAGGGGAAGAAATGGAGACTCCGGAGAAGATACTTTGTCTCAAAGGATGCCCAGAACCTGTAGCTCCTGAAGGCTCTCACTGAACCCCAGCGTCCTCTCCCCAGACACAGCCACAGCCAGCTCTGGGTAACTCCACGATTCAGCTGCCCTCTGTGACAACCACCCCAGTGCGGGCTCCCTGCTGTAGTCTTCCTATGCTCAGGCACAGCCCAGGCCAGGCTCTGAAGAATGGTGTGATCCCTGATATGACTCTTGCTGTTGTTTTTTTTTTTTTTTTTTTTTTTTTTTTTTTGGTACTGGGAACTGAACACAGGGGCATTGAACCTTCAAGCTATACACATATCCCTTTTTACTCTTTGCTTATGAAACAGAGTCTTGCTAAGTTGCAGAGTCTGGCCTTGAACTTGTGATCCTCTTGTCCCAGCCTTCTAAGTACCGGGATTACAGCCATGTATCACCACTCCCAGCTGACTTCTTCTCCAGACAAATAACAAGCCCAGGAGCAGAAAGCGAGTCACAGAGCTATCTTCCCACAACAAGTGGGGTCTGGAAAACAGAGTCAACCAGTGGGCATCTACAAACACACATGAACACACGTACACGCATGAACACAAACATCCACATACAATACACACATATATACACATATATGCACACATACACACACATATACACACAGACACACAAACATACACACCAGGTGGTCTTGCTAACCCTGAGAGCAGTAAACCAACAACACTTTTCCCCTCTGACCCTGTCCACTCCACAACACTTTTTATCTGTGGTGCTGGTGATTAAACCCAGGGGCATTCTACTTCCAAGCTACACCCCAGCCCAATTTTTTATGTTTTATTTTGAAACAGGATCTCACTAAGTTCCAGAGGGCCTCACTGAGTAGCTGAGACTGTCCACGAACTGCAATGCCCCTGTCTCAGCTTCCCAAGTACTGGGAAACAAGTGTGCACCACCATGCCCTGATTCCAAAATACTTTTCTAAGCATAAAATGTCTTAAAATAATGGAGGCTACTGTGAAATATCTTACTTGGCTTGAGTTTGTAAAGAGATGCCCCCCCCCATGGGACCTACTCTGCTATAAAGAAAGTAACAGAGAACCGGGTGTGATGGCGCACACCTGTAATCCCAGTTCTTGGGAAGCTGAGACAGGAAGTTCAGAGATTCAAGGCCAGCCTCAGCAACTTACCAATGCCTTTGGCAAATAAATGAGGCTCTCTTTCAAAATAAAAAATAAAATAGGGCTGGGGGTATAGCTCAGGTAGCTCATAGGTAGAATGCCCCTGGGTTTAGTCTAAAAGGAAAAAGGAAGGGAGGAAGGGAGAGAGGAAAGGAGGGCGGAAATAGCGCCAGGCTTGTCCTGGCGTTTAGACTTCTAACCTGAATGTGCGTACAGTTCCCCACCCACTGTCCTGTCCCCAGCTTCCTGCAGGCTGTCAGTTCAGTCTCAAGCACTGTCCAGCCCATGACCTGCAGGAAGACAAATAAGAAACCGGGCCCTGGTGGAGGCTGCCTCATGGCTGCCAGAACGCCACCAGTTGTCTAGGTTTCTGGATGCTGATTCCCCTTTTTTTTTCTTTTTCTCTTTTTTTACAAATGCATAACTGGCGGCAGGTAGGGCAGGAGGAAAAGGTGAGTGAAGAGGAATGCCCAGTCATTCAGCATGTGTGGACCGAGGTACGAGGAAGAGCCTGGCCCACCTCTGGCTGTCCCTCCTGTCAAGGACGCAGAGGCCAGCTAGACAGTCCCGGATGCTGGTCCTTAGTGACCAGAAAGGGCCCTGCAATGTCCTCCGTTGTTGTTTGACCTTGTGGATGCAACAGAGAACCAACTGGGTTTCTGTCCTTACAAGGAGGGAGGCAATAAACGGACCACAAAATATAGAATCAGGTCCATATGAGAAAACACAGATCACATGAGAGATCAGAACAGGGAGGGCTGGGGCCAAGGGGAAGCTGGGTACAGAGACTCCTTTGAAGGGAGACTGTGCCCAGATACTTAATGATGAGTAAGCCAGGTGAGAAATATGCTAAGCACAGGGTAGTATCCACAAAGTCTTAAGCTGGGACACGGGAAGGTGTGTCTGAAAAAGTCCACACTTGGCAAGAACAATCCAAGGTCCCCTCTGGTTGCTGTATGCCATCTCTAGTCCCACCATGTGGGCTTTTCCCAAAGGTCCCAGCAACAAAGATGCCCACCTGGAACCAAATGAGGCCCCATGCAGGTTGCAGGTACCATCCATCTGTGAGCCTGCCCCCTGCACCCGGATATGGGGACAGGCAGGTCACCACGATGTATCTGGTTGAATCTGGGTTTCTACACCACTACTGCCTGCATATGAGCCCAGCAAAGCCCTCCACTAATGATTTTCAAATATAATTAAAAACATATTTCAATAGAAAGTACGTTGCCAAGTCTATACCAGCAAAGTGAAATTAACCTTCAAATGATACTGGGACAAGAGAGAATTGGAAGGGTTTGTAAGAGATTAGATGCACTATAGCCTAATTATGTTACAATAACTCACCTCATTAATCTCCAAGGAAACAATAATGACAACAGTTAAATACTGTAATTAACAAACCCTATTTCAAACTTGATTTTAATTTTATAGGACTCGGTAATATTATCCAACCTAACTATGGGGAAGACAGGATGTCAGTAGAGAAGCAGGTTCTGTAAGGGCTCTTGGCTGGCAGAACCCAAGACCTCGTACTGGTTATTCTGCCAAGGGAAAACAACATGCTACAAAGCTGAAGAGCCACATACTGCCGAGACCTCCGGACGCCCTCCTTCCATATGCACACCAAAATAGTAGGCATAAAATGAAATCTGTATCTGTCTGCCTGCATTTGTGTTCTGTCCTCTGTATGGGGCTCCTTTCATGTCAAGATGCTGCAGCTGAAAACCCCATTGCAAATGTTTAATGGGCAGGGCCGTGACAGGTTAGACAGTCAGGGTCATACCAATTGAGAGTGGGCGGGTGACGAATAAAGAACCAAGATGACATGTCTGGCTCCAGATGCAGAAAAGGCCGTCGACAAAACCTAACACTCCTTCGCGATAATGGCGCTCACAACTCAGGAGCAGAGGACTTGGTCAAAATGCCAAAGCAGATCCGTGCAAACAAGTGGACTCCAAGACCAGCCATGAGACAAAGATGAGCATCGCCTTTTCCCATCGTTATCCTGAGATATGATTGAGATTTGAGCTGGGGCAAGCAGGCAAGAAAAAGAAATAAAAGGCATCTGAGTAGTAGAGGAAGGAGTAGAAATATATTTACAAATGCAAGATCTAATGAAGTGAAAAGCCTGAGGAATCCACCAAAAAATTGATATATTAGAACTTGTAAATTCAATGAAGTCACAGGATACAAGATCGATCTACAAAAAAAATCAGCTCTATGTTTTTGTGCCAGCAACCAACAACTTGAAATTAAGGCAACCACCTCCTCTAAAATCATTTCAATAAGAATAAAGTATTCAGGAATAGACTCGGCAAAAAAAAAAGTGTAAAAATATGTGTACTGGAAACTACAAAACATTGTTGAAAGAAATTCAAAAGGATCAAAAAAAAAGAGAGAGAGAAAAGAAATTCCAAATTCATGGGTTGAAAGAAATTCAAAAGAATCAAAATAAAGAAAGAGAAAAGAAATTCAAAATTCATGGGTTGGAAGACGTAGTAGTAAGATTAAAATAGTTCCCATATTGGTTCAGAGATCCAACACAACTCCTTCCAAATACCCAACCACCTTTTATGTGACAACTGACAAGCTGACCCCAAAATTCATTGAGAACATTCATGGAGTATCTAGAAGAGTCAAAACAACCTTAAAAATGAGAAACAATGTGGGCAGATTCACACTTGCCAACCTCAAATATTTCTACGGAGCGATGGCAAGAAGACAGTTCGGTATTAACAAAGATACAGATGCTACAGAGATGAGAAGAGAATCAAGCGTCCAAAGTCAACCTTGGTATAAATGAGCAGCGGGTTTCTGACAAGGGTATAAAATCTACTCAGTGGAGAAAAATGGTTCGTCCACAAATGAGATTGGAACGACTCAACAGTCACACACAGTGTCCACTGGTTTCCCTCATATGTGGAAGCTAGAGAGAAATTAGGCAACAAATTTAGCTAAAGGGGAGAGACTCCAGGGGGTAATGGAGGAGGTTTAGGGGAGAAAGGAGGGGGAGTAGATGTGTTAAAGGTAAAAGTTCAAATAATGCTGTGTGTATCTACAAAATCGTTAGTACCGGTCCCAATAACATGTACGAGGAAGGAAATGGAATGTAGTGGGATCCAGAGGGAGATACACCAAGTGCTGTGTGCATGTAGGGTCCTATCACTGAAGACCTCGTTAGGACCAATAAAAGTATATTTAAAAAAAAAGAATGAAATCGGACCCCCTTTCGTCACACACAGGAACTAACATTCAATGGATCTTAGACCTACTTGGAAATTGAAACTACAAAATTCCTCAAAGAAAGCGTAGGGTTAAATCTTTATGACTCTGGGGTAGGCAAACATCTTGTTATGAAAGACAGTAAAATCTCAAGCTACAGAAGAAAAATATACATAAATTGGAATTCATAAAAATTAAAAATTCTGGGCTGAGAATAATGCTATTGGGACACATAAGAAACAGAATGGGAAAGAACGTTTGAAAATATACTATCTAAAACCATGTCTAGGATACTAGTCCTTTTTTTAGTCCTAAAAACTGCTAGCCAGTATGTTTTTTTACACTGATCGTTACACTGAATTTTTGCTTTTCTGCTGGCTTTGTGCAAGTCCCAGAAAACTGGGCCTTTTCTGCTGGACTCTCTGGCCTTCTCAGATAGAAAAGCACCTCTTAGAATTTCTTTTTTTTTTTTTTTCCTTTTGCAGTACTAGAGATTGAGCCCAGGGGTATCTATCTCCAAGCTACACCCCCACTCCTATTTTTTTTTTTTAATTTTGAATTACATCAGCTGTAATGCTCCTATCCTTGAGGAAGCGGAGGGCCTCACTAAGCAGCCCGGGCTGGCCGTGAACCTGCAATCTTCTATCTCAGCCTCCCACGTACTGGGATTACAAGTGTGAGCCACCATTCCTGGCTAGAATTTCTAATTTCTAATAGATGAACAAGAAGGTACAGGTGCAGTCACGGGAGCCAACAGCTGTCCATGGCTCGCACAGCTCCCTCTTGATGCCAAGAGGCAACCATGAGCCATGACTATGTCAAGGGAAGAGCCAAGGTAGAAGCCACCCAATGCCGGCACCCATGCAGGGGACCAGGGACCAAGGACAAAGACCTCTGGCCAGGAGACTCTCCAGTATGAATCCAGATCTGACACTTAACAGCAGGAGGACTGCAATTCAAGATGAGCTTGCGCAACTTAGACCCTGCCGCAAAATAAAATTCAAAGAAGAGGCTGAGGATGTAGCTCAGCGGCAGAGCCCTTGCCTAACATGTCTGAGGTCCTCAGATCCACCCCAGCACCACCACCACCACCACCACCAACAACAACAACAACAACAACACCGTCCCCTCACAGTCTCCACTTGAGAGGATCCTCCGCTTGAAACTTAAAGGAGGCAACACATGCCAAATGTTTAATATAATCCCTTTGGTATTTAACCACCAGATTCATGCAGAACATCACCACTGGCGATCTTTTAAAGAATAGCGCTGTTCCCACCCTGCCTACTTTGCAAGATTATTTTTTTTAATAAGGAGCAAATGAGAGAATTACTAGAAAGCGGCTTTATAAGCTGTGATGAGGAGAGACGAATACAGCTGTGGTTGGTTATTAAGTGGCCCCGGCACTCTGCACCAGTCAATAAACACGTGTTCAGGGAACAATGAATGGCAGAATGAAAGGAAAGCCCTCTCTGCTGCTGTTTGCTCTGGGGCAGCAAGAAGAACCCCTTACCTGGAGCCACGCCCTTCCCCGCTGTGAGCTTCCTGTTCAGACCTGGGGATCTGCAAGCTCACCAAGAACAACCATTGGTCCAGCTACCTTGGGTGCTTTCCTGAGCAGCTCATGATGGACACGGTGAGACTTCAGCTTCTGTGCCTCCACCTAGAAGAGGCAGCAGGCAGATTAACTGGGGGGAGAAGCCAGGAAGATCGCGATTTGGAATTCCACATCCCAATACCTGAGCACCGGCAAGAGAGAGAAAGAAAAGAGAGATTGGGCCAGCAGACTTGGCCAGCGCGAGGAACCCAATGCATATAAGAGTTGGCGTGATGCACGGGTATCGCCTTGAAGAAGCGATTCCCAGTTTGAGATGCACCATAAATATCTCCCGCTGTGGTGCACATCAGCTATAATACCCCTATCCTTGAGGAAGCGTGGGGAGGACGTGGAGACAGGACAGAGGTGAATTATGGCAGAGGACATATTTAGTAATCTAATCGCCGGGCAGACACCCACGATCTACAGTTCAATCGACCACGAGGTATCGTTTCCCTGTAATTGAATTAGATTTTGAAAGAAGGCAACTCTGATTTATAGGGTTGTTAAAACACACACAACAGGGTGCGTTTTCTCGTTGGTAGCAGTAACAGGATGAGTTGGTGTTACTGCTCTACCAAGGAATGAAGCCGAATGGGTAAATATAAGGTACTTTAAGGTTCAGGACACAAAGGCCGCCCTGCAAAACTGGGAGAGCTGGAAAACTTATCCCTCTCCTGTGAGTTCACTGAAGGCAGATGCGCATTTGACTGTCATCGGCTCCGGGCTCATCCAGCTAAATGCAATTTGAAGTGTAGCTACTCATCCACCCAGTAGGCATTCAAGGGTCGCCGCTGAACCACTGCGCCACTGTGCCCAGTGCTCAGGGTGCTGAGACACGAGGTGAGCTTGGGCCACTGTTCATCTCAGTCTCAGTCCCCGAGTTTGTGAAGCGGAGGCGGTGGAAGCTCCCTCCCCACGGGGCTGCTGTGACAACCGTAGTAAATCACAGCACAGGATGTACCACACAGTACAATCCCCTAGTTTTTACAGCTTTTGTTATTATTTCTTTGCACAGGAGTAGTTTAGAATTTTGCACAGTGGCCATCCAAAACTGTTTGGAAACGCCGTGACTGACGCTGACACATCTTGTATCTGTTATCCATCTTCATGGTAATGCTATGTAACAAATACAACCTCAGTGATTTTTTTTAACTGTAGGGGCTTATTGTGTGAGCCTTTGAGGTTGGCCAAGGGGTGGCCACCTGGTTCTGCATTCTCACCTGGCCTTGGTCATGTGTCCGGTGTTGGCCAACGCTGATCTCAACTGGGTGCGACTTCATTCCACATCCTGGTATCTACTCCCTGTGGCTAGCCGCTGGTCTGAGAGAAATGTGATTCTTTCCAGAGTGATGGCAGCCCAAGAAAGTGAGGAAAATGTACAGGAGACCTTGAAGTCTGAGCTCAGAATCAGTACACCATCATTTCTGCCTGGTACCCTGGGATACAGCTAACCCAGGGCAGAACTGTGAGCAGATTCGTGGTGGGAGGGCACAGCAGAGCTACACAGGGAAAGGCTCTGTGCAGAGGAGGGGAGAACACAGCCATGGGTGCGACTTATCCCAGGCATGGTCATCAGGTGTGCTGCAGACAGCAAAAAGACAGCACCCAGAGCTGCTGGGCAGAGGACTCAGGAAGGACCTGGCTGAGTCTGGATGCAAGAATGGGAGCTTCCGCCTCCTCCGGCGAGTTTATGGAGGATATAAGTAGGTATGTGTTATCTTTCTTTACTTCCTAAATATTTAAAGAGCCCAATGAATGAGCTACATAAAGCCCTGAAAGGCCAGAAGACTTGATATTTGAACATTTCCCAGAAGATCACTGGAGGATGCAGATAATCCATCCCAATGTGGACACCCAGGGCTTCTTCCTGACTTCTAAGCTGGAGGCTGTCACAGGTGGTCTCTAATAATCCACCCAAACTGACTCAAACACTGCACCTCCAGGTGGACTCTGAGCTCTGGACCCTAACAACTTGGGGGAAACTGAGCCAGTGCCCCAGGCAAGAGAGTCAGAGCAGGAGCCCTTCCGGGGTGTCCTGTGCACTTTGTGTCTTCAGATTCGTGAGGAGACAGAGCGAGTTTATCCAGGGGTTCTTGGGCTGCGAGGTGGGCAGCTGCTCGCTGCTCACAGACTGTCCCTTCCAGGTGGATCAAAAATCTGGACATTTTCAGATCAACCAGTGCGGACTGTTAAGACCTCAAAAGAGGCATCCTTTGAAGAAATGGGCATCCTCTTTGGGACTAAGATAGAGAACTTAGAGGTCACAGCTCAGATTAGCTCAGGAGAGGAAAGGGCCATTTTCCTTCAGGGGCAGTGGGCATGGGGCAAGGGACACCGTCACCAGTTCCCATTATCCCCAGGCAGGGAACGTACCTCAGTCCCCACTGCCTGTTCCTGTGCTCAGGCCCTTGGCTCTCTTCCTGCCGTCCATATCCTACCCTTCCCTCTGTCCCACCCTCAAGTCACCAATGATCAATCCTTCAGGGAGTGTATGAGCTAGGCTAGCTGGGGCCTGGAGAGAGAGAGAGGGAAGAAGGAGGGAGAGAGAGAGAAGAGGGATAAGAGAGAGAAGACAGAGAGAGAGAAGAGAGAGAGTGAGGAGAGGAGAGGAAGATGAAGAAAAAGGAGGAGGAGGAGGAGGAGGAGGAGGAGGAGGAGGAAGAAGAAGAAGAAGAAGAAGAAGAAGAAGAAGAAGAAGAAGAAGTAATAATAATAATAATAATAATAATAATAATAATAATAATAATAAAGGAGAAGAGAGAAGAATTATCACATATAACAAGAAACCCAGAGGCATTTGAATTTCAGAGTTGGTTAATTCAACTAGACAAGCATTGGATTCTTTCCTGAAGGGAAGGGAAACTTACTCAATGCCTCCCACTTGGCTATGCTTTTCTTTGGCCAGAATAAAGTCATACCTGTTTTTTTTTTTTTTTCTTGGTACTAAGGATTGAACCCAGGGGTATTTTACCTATGAGCTAGATCCTCAGCCTCTCTTCCTCTCTCTCTCTTACACACACACACACACACACACACACACACACACACCCCTGAGGATTTGGGCCACAGGGAGCCAGGAAATTCCTTCAGATAATGCAGCCACTAGGCTTGGTTTCTGTTCTTCTCTCAGGACCCTGAGCTCCACTGGCCATCCTGTGGTCAAGCCTGCCTTTCTCCCTCTACCACAGGGCCTTTGCCCATGCCTTTCCTTCTACCTGAACTGCTCTGTCCTCCTCCTTTGACTCTTGTGTCAAATATGTCTCCCAAAGAGGCCTGCCCAAACCCCAGACCGACTCTTTACTGACACTCTCCCCCAAAGGCCGTGCCTTGAGAAGTTAGAGCAGGACTCAGAAGGAAGACTGCGTGAGTGCAGACCTCCACTCCGCCACCCACTATCTGTGACCTTGGGCCACCGCGGTGACTTGGTTTCTTCGTCTGAATGATGTCAAGAGCGAGAGTTATAGTTAGTAGCAACGCCCCTCTTCTAGGGCTGTCCTGAGGCTTAGATGAGTTACCAATATCAAACTTGTTAGAACAGTGTCCTGCATATGGTAATTACTGTGTGTTTACTAAATCAAATTAACAAGCTGTCCCACACCTGCAGAGAACCCCTCTTAGTCCGCAGCTATACATTCTTTACAGTGCTAATTTGCTTACTCACTCTCTCCCCTCTTAGGTCAAATGCCCGAGGAGTTGGGGGACACGTCTCCCCACACTCTTCACTGTGGCCCAGCTCCAGGAATAGACCTGGTCCTGACTTGGTTAGCAGAAAATATGTATTTTGTCAATGAAATAAAAATAGTGAACATACTGCATAAGCTAGTCTTTCCCCCGACTCCTAGACAGACAGGGCCTCTAACCCCTTCTGACTTTCCCAGATTTTTACAGCTGCAGGAACCGCCCTGACCCTGCCTGCTTAAAGAATGTGGTTACTGCTCGCAAGCCCAGAAAACGCCCAGCCTCCCAATGGACTGGGAGCCGGAAATGGGCTTCGTATCGCTGCAGAGGTACCAGGCTGCAGAGTGATCACCTGTGGCCTATCCTGGGCATGGCTGAGCCACGTTCCTCCACTCACCCCCATGCATGGAACTCTAAATATGCCCTGTGCACCATTTCTTCCTGCCACAAAACTGCAGGACGTAGGCCTTAATCAGAAGAGAAAGAAAGCTAAGTATGGTGGTGCATGCCTGTAATCCCAGGCCTTGGGAGGCTGAGACAGAAGGACCAGAGGGTCCCTGCTAGCCTCAGGAGCTTAGTGAGGCCCTCCAGAACATAGTGAGGTGCTGTTTCAAAACTGAAATAGGGCTGGGGGTATAACTCAGAGGTAGAATGCCCCTGGGTTCAGTGAAGAGGAAAGAAAGAAACACAAAGAAGGGGGAGGGAGGGAGGGAGGGAGGGAGGGAGGAAGGAAGGAAGGAAGGGAGGGAGGGAGAGAGAGAAAGAGCCGGGCGTGGTGGTGCACACTTGTAATCCCAGCATTCGGGAGGCTGAGACGGAAGGATCGCGGTTCATGGACAGCCTCAGTTACTTAGTGAGGTTCTTTGCAACTCAGTAAGACTCGGTTTCAAAATAAAGAATAAAAAATAGGGTGGGGGTGTAGCTTGGAGGTCGAATGCCCCAGGGTTCCATCCCCAGACCCACCAAAAAAAAAAAAAGAATGAAAGAACAACAAAAGAGAGAGAGAGAGAAAGGAAGGAAGAGAAAGAGAGAAAGAGGAAAGAAGGAAGCAGGGTGTGACGGCACATGCTTATAATCCTAGTACTTGGAAGGCAGCCAGCCTCAGCTACTTGTGAGGCCCTCCTCAACTTAATGAGACCCTGTGTCAATATACAGAATAAAAAAATAGGGCTGGGGTGTATCTCAGAGATATAATGCCCCTGGGCTCAATCCCCAATACAGGAAGGAAGGAAGGAAGGGAGGGGAGGGAGAGAGACTGAGACTAGTAGACCGCCTCAAGAGAGCCTGTGTCCAGGCCTGCATTCTTGCAGAAAAGGCAATCAGGGAGCTCTTATGACCGGGCCGTCACAGCAGCCTCCGCCAAGCCCCTGCCCCCACCAGGAGACCTGAACCCTCCGAAGGCTGAGGGCAGGCAGATGAAGGGTCCCCAGAGGATGTGAGCAGGAGGCCGTCACCCCATATCCAAGGCAGCCCACTGAACACAGTTTCGCAGGAGCCAGGCACACAGGGCAGTGCTGGGCTACTTGGTCCACACGTTGTGCCTAGGTCTCCCCATTGTAAAGTGACAGAGAGGGACACATCTGTTGTCACAGAAGCCTTGGCTCTAAATTCCCTAGGCTCTGATTAGACACTTCCCGGGGGTCTGCTGGGACATCTTGGCCGTGTGGGTGTCTTGGCCAGCCAGGAGCTGTGCCGCGTTCTGAATAAACACCGTCACTGGTCCAACCCCCCTGGACGAATGTCAACCTCTACGCATCTGAAACGCAGGGCAATGGTGCCCACCTTGAGGGGCCACTGTGCACACACAAGAAGATGCACGCATGGGGGGAGCCAGGGTGCAGCTCGGTAGACTGTAGGGACTCCATAAGCCGGCGCTATGAGTCTGCAGCTCTCGTGCTATGGGCTCTGCTGTATAGAGTGCAGTATCAAGTGTCTGGTGAACCCGAGCCCTGAGTGAGGAGACCATCTTCTCTTTTGGAAGGAGGCGGCAAGGAGCATGCCTGGTTGTGCTAGTAACACAGCCTGCTGCTGGACAGGGTGGGTCAGGAGCAGCCAGGGAGGGCGGGAGTTGGGCTCACGCTGTAGTGACCCACACAGGCTGAGAGCATGTATCATCTCCCTAAGGACTCGCCCTGCCATGCTGTGGAGGTGCAGGGGATAAAATGTCCCCCAGGAATGTCTGTTTTGAATTCTCACTACTCTGCTGCCTGGTGACTCAGCCAGGTTGATCCTTCTCAGTCAGGCCCCATCCACACGCATGCCCATTGGCCAGAGGAGAGGAGAAGAGAGGAGTCCTCCTTGCCTGAAAGGACATAGGGCTGCGGCACTCCACGTGTGCCTGGTTAAGAGCCCGAGCCCCAGCAGCCCTGCCACCCCATCTTCCTTTCTAACAAGGCACCCGATTATATCAGGCCACAAAATCCATTTTTCTCTCACTGGAAACTGTTCCACAGATGCCGTGTGAATCAAAACCATTTGGGTGAGATGGACATGTTGGGGCACACCTGTAATCCCAGGACTTGGGAGGCTGAGATAGGAGGATCACAGGTTTGAGGCCAGCCTTAGTGACTTAGTGAAATCCTGTTTCAAAATAAAACAAAAATAAAAAGGGCTGGGGATGTAGTCTTGAGATAGCATGCCTCTGGGCTCAATCCCCAGTACTACTACTAATATTACTACTACCCACAGCCTGGATAGGAACATAACTCAGGATAAATTAACAGGGCTAGACATCCCCAGCCCTCCCCACCACCTGTCTGTCTACACTTTCTCACTGTGTGTGTGTGTGTGTGTGTGTGTGTGTGCGTGCGTGTGCGTGTGGTACTAGGGATGGAACCCAGGGGCATTCTACCTCCAAGCTACACCCCCCAGCCCTATTTTTTATTCTTTATTTTGAAACAGGGTCTCACTAAGTTGCAAAGGGCCTCACTCAGTAGCTGAGGCTGGCCACAAACCTGTGATCCTCCTGTCTCAGCCTCCCAAGTGCTGGGATTACAAGTGTGTGCCACCACGCCCAGTTTCTTACTCTTTAACTGTTTTTCCAAGAAAGTTGGGTTAATTCTCAACAACATCAGACTCACTTCTCCCAAATTTTGGGAGTCATGAAATGGGGGGATTTCTCATCTCCCAGGCCGGGTTTGGACCTCCTCTGGGTGGATCCACACTGGCCAAGCTCCTGTTCTCATCCCTAGGCCAGTCAGGGGTGGGTAGTGTGTGAAAGCTTACACACACACGTGTTTGTGTCACGGGAAACATTTGTGCAATAAGGCAGCTGCTGGAAATTGGAAAACATGTAGGCAAAGTGGAGGGGTTGGCTTCTCACAGAAGTGGGAGGTTATCTCATAAACACACACACAAGGAAACTCATAAAAACAGAGTGCACAGGCAATCAAGCCGAGGCACGGTACAGATCAAGCCAGACGCAGGTGAGTCTCCTGATGGCCTTAAATTATGAACTAGAGGTTCGTTCCGATAATTCCTGCCCATCCACTGCTTGGCAGAGAAATCTTGTCTTTCACTATCAAAGGAATCTGTACGGACAGAAGTTTAAAACCCGTTGCTTTGCACCAGAGAGGAGGGCCTGTAGCTGTGCGTCTTCTTCAGCACCTCGAACAGCGCCAGACACAGCCTCTGCTCGGTGCCCCTTTTCAGAATGGCAGAAGCTAGAATGCATACACAAATCGTGAGGGAGTCATACGGGGTCAAGTTCACGAGGACAGCGTTTCCCTCCCTGTAATGGCTGAGATCTAGGATGACCCCTAACCCTCACGGAGACGAGGTGGCCATGTTGGAAGCAGGGCTTGGTGGCTAAGCAGGGGTTTCTAGGGGGTGTAGCCTTGGGGACTAGATAAGGTGTCTCCTCCCAGCTCTCTCTGCTTCTGGGCTCTGCGATGTGGGCAGCAGAGCCCGTGTGCTCTCCCTCTACTCTGTTTCATGCCGCCACCGGGTCCTGAGCTCAGTACGCCCACCTGACATGGACTGAAACTCGAAACCTCTGAAAAATAAAAGCTAGAGGCGAACAAACCTTACCCTAAGTTGCATGCTCAGTCACTTTGGATTACAACTGTGAGAATATTAGCTGAGAGACTCCCCAAACACTCAATTCCAACGTAACTACTTCAGGTTTTTTAGGAAGCAGGGGCTTCTATGAGGAAGCCCGAGGTGAGGAAACAAATGACACTGTCGCAACAGCATCCAGCCTCCTCCATCCATTCCACCCCCTTCAGCAGCACTAATTGGCCACGTGGAAGGCACCGAGGGTTTATCACCAAGTTGTTTTGTGTTGTTTTTTTAATCGTTGTTTGGGGTTTTTGTTGCTTTGTTTTGCTTTTTTGAGGTACTGGGAATTGAACCTCTGAACTATACTATCAGCCCTAGATTTTTATTTTGACTTTAAAATAGGGTCTCCCTAAGTTGTATAGGGCCTCACTCAGTAGCTGAGGCTGGCCGTGAACCGTGATCCTCCTGCCACAGCCCCCAAGTACTGGGATCTTGAGTGTGTGCCACCACACCAAGTTTAACACTTGACCTTTCCCCTCATGTGAGTATGATTACCATCATCTAAAGGAAGGAAAACAAGGGCCCAGAAAGAGATCCTCAAGTCACAAACAGTGTTTAGTAGAAGAGCGGAATCTCAAGCTAAGTCTGCGTGACTCCAAAGGTATTGCTAAACACTGCCGTGACTCTGTTGCTAAACTCTTTGTTGAATTCTTCTTAGTATCAAATTTTGGGCCACATCCTTCACAGGATCAGAAATAGCTCCATCTGTCAAAAAGTACTGCTTCTATCAATGATACAGACAGTGTCATTCCTGCTTGGCTCGGTGGCACATACGGTCATCCCAGTACACAGGAGGCTGAGACAGGAAGATCACAGTTCACAGACAGCCTCAGCTACTTAGTGAGGCCCTCTACAAACTTAGTGAGACCCTGTTTCAAATTAAATAATTAAAAAATAGGGCAGGGGGTATCGCTCGGAGGTCGAATGACCTTGGGTTCAGTTCCCAGTACTAAAAAAAAAAAAAGTACTTCTATCACTGTTATACTGTATAACAGTATACTATATATAATATATATTACATATAATTATAGTATATATAATATAGTATATAGAGTATACTATAGTATAGTATAACAGTATACTATATTATACTGTCATAGAAATAGTACTTATATTAAATATACTGTTTAGAGTAAATATACTGTAATAGAAATAGTATTTCTCTAACAGTATGGCTCCTGTCCATTATACTAATTCTATCACTCCTATTCACTAAGACTACTGATATGCGCAGAAGTTTCTACTCAAGGATGCAATGCTCCCAAGCCTTAGAGTGACACTTGATGCCACAGGAATCCTCCCTGGACACTGGGCTTCCAAACAGTCTCTGTGGGCTGAGAACCAGTGAGGCCTGGTGTCCGCCCCTTTCAGTGAGTCCCTGAGGTCAGAGGTGTCGGCTTGGCAGGTGGGACGTGGCATCTTCTCTGGTTACTGAACTCCATCCAGGGTCAGCCACGTCTCTGAGCAGGACACTGATGTTCGACGTTGTAGGCATGCCTGAGCTCCAGGAGTGAGCTCACCTCTCTCCAGCCTCTCAAAGAATGAGTGCCTTCCAGCCAAATACATCAAAAGCAGTGACCACGGAAGCCATTTCTTCCCTTGAGTGGCCCCAGCGGAGGTGAGAGGTTCCACCTGCACAGCAGAGCAGGCTGGCTTTGCCTTCCTCTCTCTGTGGAAAGAGGGCTGGGTGGCTTGGAGCTGGTCACAGCTCTGAGTCCCCATTTGGTGGCCAGAGGGGAAACTGCCCAAGGATGAGCTTCCTGTCGCCCAAACTGAAAGTGTCTGGTAAAATCCACTTTCATACTGCACTGGACACCCCCAGGGGGCGGCTGGTGGAGCGAGCGGGGGAGACGCAGCCCAAAGCGTCCAGACAAAGCACTGGCTGTGTACAGGCTGCTCAAGGAATGTTCTCTAGAGACTGCGCTGAGGGCGAGGTGAAGGAGGAGAAGGGGTGATGCTGAACCCTCAGGCCGCAGGACCCCTCTCCAAACCTGCGTCCTCCTGAACCCAGGGCGTCCATGGCCTCCCGGCCCTGCACCAAAAATTTCTCCCTGATCTCACGGAACATTAAGTCCTTCCCGTGGATTCAAAAGGGAGTCCTCCGGAGACAAATCGACCGTCGAGGGGAAAAAATAGCAGAACTCATTTCATTTGGCAACCACTGCTTTAGGAACGACATAAATATTGGATTTGCAACTTTATTTCCCTCCAGAGAGACTCCGGAGAAAATTAAAACAATGGAAGGTTTAATTATTAAAAGCCAAACATCCCGGTACATATTTTCTGGCCCCAAGTTTTAAAAACAAACTCCCAGAGAAAATACATTTTTAATGACTAATTCCCTCCCACCCAGGTGACGTCTTAAGCCATATCTCCTCATGACTCACCCGGCACAAAGGAGTCGGAGAACCAGGAAAAGCAAAGGGCAGGCTTCTGGCTAGAGGGGAGGGGAGGCGGCGCTTGGAGATTCGGGGGATCAGCACCTCCAAATCACTCTGCTTTGGGCTGCATTTTTATGAGCATCTTCTAGCCTGACTACATCAAGAGACACAGTTATGCTGACCAATGTCTCACTTCCAACCTTTGCTTCCACTGTGGACAGTCCTACCAAAAGGACATCCAGAGAAGACGCGCGACGGCCGATTCATTCATTCCGTAAATCGCGTTCCCGTGCTGAGCTACGAAGGCTCTTCACATATGGCGTAGGCAAAGAGGAACCTTGCTTGCAGCTACAGCACTCCAGGAAAATGGCGGAGGGATTCCATCATACACCTCATCTCTCTCCTTGTCGTTGGGCAGCTGCTTGAGGATCCCACACTGGCCAAAGCTATCTCCTCTCTGCTTATCTCTGAATGTCCCCTACTTTGCAGCTGGTCCCCTCCCAATTGTATGTACCAACGACAAGTGTTTGTTGACCACAGAGGTAATTACAAGCTGAGGGGCTTATTGGCTTGTATGCTTATGAAAAGAATGTAGGGCATTATGGAAGGCGGCCACCATGAAGAAAGGTCAAAGCTTGAGGGAGCCGAATGAGAGCCTGCCTTTCTTTCTTTATTCTCCTCCTCTTCTCTTTTTTTCTCTCTCTCCTCCTTCTCCTCCATTTTCATCTCCCTCCTTCTTTCTCTCCTCTATCTCTCTGTCTGTCTCTTTCTCTCTCTGTATTGGAGACTGAACCAGGGGCATTCCACCTCCAAACTACATCCCCAGCCCTATTTTATGTTTTATTTTGAAACAGGGTCTTTCTAAACTGCCAAGTGCCTCACCAAGTTGCCAAGACTGGCCTCAAACCTGTGATGCCCCTGTCTCAGCCTCCCAAGTACTGGAATCACAGGCATGTGCCACCACACCTGGCCAGCCTGTCATAGCTCTAGTAAAGAAGTCTGGCTACTCCTGGAGGGCGTGCAAGGTAGGTAGATACACACTTGGGTTTATAAATTGGAAAAACTGGGAGCAGGGCAAAACATGGGCTGGAATAAGAGACTCCTAGAGAAGAGGTAGCCTGCACATATCCTTGGACAGGACCCAGTTTTCCTGCTACCTCATTCCGATATCATTCTTTGGTTGGAGGGTAATTACATCCCTCAAGGAGGAGGAAGCAAGATAAGTCTCAGTCCTCATTTGAATAACCCCCTGATTCCAAAAATTCCCCACCATTAACAGAGGGTCCTGCCCCTGGTCAAGTTGCCTATTATATCACATGCTGGCAGAAACACAGATGATAAATAAGCCTACAGGATGGTAGAAGGGGCGGGGTACCAGGAGAGCCCCTCAAAAACAGAAAAGCAGCCCCATGGAACCCCTGCTACCCAAGGATGTCTCAAAAACGCAAGCAGCTGGCCACCTCCACCCAACTTGAGACGCAGCACATGAAAGGCATCTTAAAATAACTTGCGGGAAGAAGGGTAAATAAACCAGGGATGATTTATCTCCCAGGAAGAACGGTGTGACTGCTGAATAATTACATGCACCAATCTTTATTAGTATGCAAAGTAGCTGGGCCTGGTTGGCTCCCAGCACTATCAAAGGACAAAAGCCAAGAGAGCTGTGCACATTCTAATAAATCACACCCCACCACTCCCTGCGAGCCGCTGCGACCCCGGGCCCCGGGGCCTCTCTCTGGGCTACTCTTCTCCGAGAGATAAGCGAGGAGTATTTAATTTCTCCCTTCTGGTGATGGATTAGGCCTCCAGAGTTCCTCTGAAGGAGTTCAGAAGGGGCCTGGCCTTCTCTTCGCATAAGTTTTATCCAAGTTATTACTGTTTTACTCGGCAGCTCCTGCAGCTCACTGTTCCTCCTGCCTCCTCTACCTGGAGCCCAGACGGCTTTGCCAGAGCCCAGCACCTCCCTCCTCTTGCCAGGAGCCCCAGCTATGAGCTCCCAGCTGCCTCAGATCCTCTTTATTGGCCCAGTTTGCTGCTCAAAGGACTAGTGGCAAAGAACCTACAAACTCCGCCTGGTCGACCTGCAACTTCCATGTCTCTGAAGACAGATCTGAGCTCCTGTGTAAGGGCTGGAGAGGGTTTAATGGATGAAAATAAGAGTAAAAGTCATCGTTCAAATGGTGATAGTAGAATCTATTGAGTTATGACTGTGCCAGGCACCTTTCTAATCCATGCACATGTATGTGCATGCACACATACACACACACACATATCACATCCCCGATGAAGCAGGGATAATAATAACAGTCCTTACATCATGGCTTGTCACGAGTACTAAATATGTGTAGTAGAGCCAGGCGTGGTGGCACACACCTGTAATCCCAGCATTCGGGAGGCTGAGACAGGAGGATCGTGGTTCATGACCAGCGTCAGCTACTTAGTGAGGCCCTTGGCAGCCCAGTGAGACCCTGTTTCAAAATAAAGAATAAAATATTTCCAGGTGTGGTGGTGCATGCTTGTAATCCCTGTGCTTGGGAGGCAGAGACAGGAGGATCGCACAGGTTCGAAGCCAGCCGCTGCTCCCAAATAAAATATAAAATGGGTCTGGGAGTGTAGCCCAGAGGTAGAAGGGTTCCATCCCCAGTACCACCAAAATTAAAAAAGAATAAAATATAGGGCTGGGGGTGTAGCTCAGAGGTAGAATGCCCCTGGGTCCCATCCCCAGTATCATAAAAAAATTATATGTGTGTGTGTGTGTGTGTGTGTGTGTGTGTATGTGTGTGTAGAAATACACAAATTGATGCACATATAGGCACACAGTTGATACTTATGGCAACCTTTAAGAGTCACTATTATCCCCAATTTACAGAAGCCAGCAATTCACTCACACTATAGCTAAGTTCTAATCTGAATCCAAACATCAGGGCTCGAGTTTATACATTGTTCTACTGGACTAAAACCTCTGTGTTTCTACCATATTTGTAATCTCTAGATGAGTTCCCACACTCACAGAATTAAGACCAAAACCCTGTATGGAAACAGAGGGGGCAGCCTGCGAGATCTGGGCTCTGGCCTCATGCTCTGCCCCGTACCTCCCTGCACCCCGATACAGCCATACTATCCTCCTGCCAGCCCTGCTATAAGCCGAACTCCGTCCCTGCTTGGAGGCTGGGTCCTCTCCTCTGGCAGCAACCCCTTGCCCTCTCTGCTTGGCCAGTTCCTACACATTCTTCAAAACACTTGATTTAAATGCCATTCTTTCAAAATAAAAGAAAAGACAAACCCTTTCCCCCAATTTCTTCTATCCTGTCCTCAGCTTGGTCCCCCGTACGTCCTCAAGGAGTCGTATTCTATTCTTTCATAACATGTAACAGAATGGTGCCTAGATTATCAGAGGCCTGTGTGCTCCCATCTCTCTCACACCCTAGACTGTAGCCGTCATGAGGGCAAAGACTGTGTGTGTGTGTGTGTGTGTGTGTGTGTGTGGTACTGGGGTTCCTGGAAGCCCTTCTACCTCTGGGCTACACTCCCATACCAATTTTTTTTTTTTTTTGGAAACATGGTCTCTTAAGCCAGCACAGCTGGCTTCGAACCTGCGCGATCCTCCTGCCTCTGCCTCCCAAGCACCGGGATTACAAGCGTGCGCCACCGCGCCTAGAGCTAAAGACTGTATTTTTATTGCTGTCTTTCTAGTACCCAGCGTTGGCCCGAGTACCTAGGATACGCTTGCCGAATGGCATACGGCAGAAACTTTAGGCTCTATCCTGACACACGCTGAAGAAACCTGGAGCTTGTCTAACTGCAACAGACACGGCGAAGGGAAAGCAGGTGCCCGTGTTCAGCCCCAAGGCCATCGTCATTTCGGGCACAGAGTGCATTACCTGTAACAAGAGTCTGCATTAAGTATATTCATCAGCTTTGTGTCACTATAACAAAGCACTGGCAGCATTTCAAATGAGCTTTGAAAGAGAAGAAATCTGTTCAGCTTGTGGTTCTCGAGGATCCAATCCATGGTCTGACAGCCCCATCTTTTGGGTCTCTGGTAAGGGAACCAGAGGAAAATGGAAGGGTGTTGAAACAAGTCACCCCCATCGCAAGCCAGGAAGCTGAGAGAGAGGACAAGAAATCAGGGTCCTGCAATTCCTCCAGGACACACCCCCAAAGACCTAAGGAGCTCCCACCAGGACCCTCCTCTTAAAGGCCCACAGCATTCCCCAGCATCGCCACTGGAGATGAAGCCTTTAACGCATGGACCAGTGGGGACAATATCTATACCGACCCGCAGCGCTAAGCTGAGTGCCACCGTGTACATCGTAAATGTCACGCTCTCTCAGCTCCCGGGCAGCACGTCATCCCCCATCTCAATCTGTTTCCCAAAGGGTTCATAAAGCCAACACGTTTGCTACACCCATTTTGCAGATATGCACCGTCTCGCTCATAGCCACATTGTTAACATTTATCCAGATTACAGAAGCCTATTGATAGAACGACCTCCATAGCATAGGAAAACAAGCACCCGCAGCCCCTGCTCCAGTAGCCTTAATAGCCTTAAGGATATTAAAGCAAGACGTTTTGGGAACTCAGACACCTACACACCAATTAGTCTTTGGTCTACTCACTAGTTTAAGGAATTGATTAGGAGTTTTCTGCTAATCCCCCACATCCTTCCCACCGGCTGCTATTCACAGCCTTGACGGGGACCCGCATGTCTGTTCACGTCGACACAGATCCACTGCGTTCTAACCCCTCCCCAGGGCTGTCTCAGACGCCAAAGGACCGCAGGGAGCAAGACGGTCAGTAGTATCCTGGAGTCTGCATAGAGGAACTACGCAAACTCTAGAGCATTAAAAATTAAGAAGTTAAGGCCGGGCGTGGTGGCGCACGCTTGTCATCCCCGCGCTTGGGAGGCAGAGACAGGAGGAGCGCGCAGGTTCGAAGCCAGCCGCGCTGGCTTAAGAGACCCTGTTTCCAAAAATAAAAAAATAGGTCTGGGAGTGTAGCCCGGAGGTAGAAGGGCTTCCAGGAACCCCAGTACCACCAAAAAAAAAAAAAAATTAAGAAGTTAAGACTTTCACAACTGGCTCTCAAACCTAAGCTCCTGGAGGCCACAGCTGCCAGGAGAATCTCCAGACAACTTAATTTTAAAGGATGCTGTGGACCAGGCATGGCTCTGGAAAGATTCTCATCAAAAGATTCCCCTGCTATACATTCCGGAAGGTGGGGTTTCCAGCCACAGGATACACCTTTGAGACAGACTGCGGGCATCATGGTGTTTTCTCCCCAACTTTACAAGCATCATCCACCTCGGCAAGGTCTCCGATAGCACAAGTTTGCAGCCCAGGATCTTCCCACCACTTCCTGCCCTGTCTGCAGCTCCGAGTATGAAGAAGACAGCACGTCTGAGAGCACGTGGTCTGCAGGGGAGACGGACAATTAGCCAGTAATGCGGGGCCAGAGGCAGAGCGCACGGAGGCAAGATTGATTCATTAGGTTCAAGATGGACCACAGTGAACCGGAGTTTGCTGGGCTCACTCAGGCCGGGAGGAAGGGGAAGGAGAGGAAGAGTCTAGGTCCAAGAGGCAACATGTTTTAACACTTTTCCCTCCCAGTGCCATCTTATATCATGGAGGCAACAGCATCCATAAGCTCTCTGTTGAAGACCCAGGCTCTCCTCTGCTCCCAGAGGTCGTGGGCTAGATGAAACCCACCTACTGTCTGCTCCCAGATGCCATGGGCCACACCAAACTTACCTGCTGTCTGGTCGCAGATACCATGGGGTAAGCCAGACCCGCCTGCTGTCTGTTCTCAGATGTCGTGGCTCCAACCAAACCTGTCTGCTGCCTCAGATACCACGGTCTAGAGCACACTCACCCCAACTCCCACAGTACAGGGGTGACCTTGAACGGCTAGCCCGTGAGGATCCACAGATGAGCCTGGGACCTAGATCAGGTTCATAGGAAGAATTACTCTAAAGAATTCACCCAGAATACACAAAGGAAAGACACAGGGAAAAGAGGAGGGTGCATACAGGTGCAGAAGACTGAGAAAGCCTGCGTGCATAGCATAGAGGCCCCAGAAGAGAATGAAGACCATATCAGAGGAAGAAAAACAAAACAAAAAAATGGCTGTGGAGAATTCTCCACTGTCCAGCAACACCGTTCTTCTGAAAGTCCCAAAGAGAATAAAGTATAAGCCTGTACTCACAGTGACACTGTGTAACATAGGAGTATAGACAGAATCTGAAAGGCTGACATAGAGAAATTATCATGCCTACCAAGAAAGACACTTCGACCTGACACACGGCTTTCAGAGGGACAAAAAGGCAATGAAATAACAGAGAAATAACCATAAATCTAGCATTTCAGACCCACCAGACTATGATTTGAGAAGGTGGGCAGCACAATGATACTTTCAGCCACAGAAAGGCCAACCAACCCTTGCCAATGAGCTTTCAAAGTGGCTTCAGAATAAAGACAATAAATACTCAGCAAGATAAGAAACTGAGCCTGGAGACGGATGCGCTTTCATTCTATTTGAAATGTTAGCTACAAATGACTCTTTCAAAAGCATTAAACTGAGATCCTAGTTAATAAGAAAAAATAGTGGATAGATAATGCCTGCTAGCATTCATAACATGTCCACTAAGGATTTCTCAACCTTGGCAGTGCTGGTATCGGGACCGGATGGTTCTGTGGTGGGAGCAGTCCTGTGCACGGTAGGTAGGATGCATCAGTGTCGTTGGGTCAGGAGCACACTCCACCCCAGAGCCCAAACCAAAAATTCCTCCAGAAATTGATGAGTGTCCCCTCGGGGCAAAATCGCCTTCAATTGGGAACCAGGGTACTAAGAAGAGATAGGATCAGTTGTCTTCAAACGAGTGCACAACACAGGAAATCAAGAGGGCTTGGCTGATCCAAGAGAAAGAGGTAAAGGAAATAAAGGAGAGAGGGGTGTGGGGGAGAAGAAAGAAAGAATACTGTGAACGAAAGTAATGAAATAAGCTGGTTTTTAAATGCCTATAAATTGACCCTCTAAAAGGCAGAGGTGATTTGACTCATGGTCAAACAAGAGCCCGACCAGGCACAGTGGTACATGCCTGTAATCCCAGTACTTGGAAGGCTGAGACAGGATGATCACAGGTTCGAGGACAGCCTCAGCAACTTAGTGAGACTCTCAGAAATCTAACAAGATTTTTAAAAAGGGCTAGAGGTATAGATCAAAGATAGAATGCCCCTGTGTTCAACCCCCAGGGTGAAAAGACAGACAGGATGTAGCCAAGTGCTAGTTACAACACATATATCTAAAACCAAGCTGCACAAAAAGATGACGAATACAGAGATAGGAAAGAGGATCCCGTGAAAAATGCTACACAAAATAAAGCTGATTAGCTATATCGATATCTTAGTATTAGATAAAATAAAGACAAAAACAGTTAAAGTGTAGGAGATAGCACAGTATAATAAAAAATGAAGAATTCAAAAGATTATAATAGTTATGAACATGTGCATACCCAACATGTTTGAAACATATAAAGTAAAACTGATTATAAAAACATGGAAAACTTGAAAATACGCATTCAGAATGGAAGATTTTTATACATAAAATTTTACAGGTGGGCGTGGTGGCGCACTCTTGGAATCCCAGGACTTGGGAGGCTGAAACAGGAGGATTCGGGTTCGAGGCCAGTCTCAGCTACTTAGTGAGGCCCTCCACAACTTAGTGAGACCCTGTTTCAAAATAAAGAATGAAAAATAGGGCTAGGGATATATCCCAGAGGTAGAATGTCCCTGGGTTCAATCCCTAGCACCACACACACAAAAATTTACATATAAAAGAAACTCTTATATCAAGCAGAAAAAAAAGATAAAGGGGTAGAAATTTTGAGAGACAAATAAAAAAAAGTGATTAATAGGGCCCTGAACTTCAAAAAGGTACAATATACATTTCATGTACCCATGGTGTGTTTTTAAATTTTGATTGGGTACTGGATCACAAATAAAGTCTTTCTTTCAAAGAAGCACTATCACATAGTCCTCATTTTTTGACAACAATGTAAGCCATTAGAAGTCAATCATATTAAATACAAGGTACAAAGATCAGAATGAAAATGTAAAGTTATTCAGAAATAGCAAGTAAATTACTACATGCTGCAGGAAGTGACTAACGGGTATACTCAGAGGTAAAGTCATCACCTTAAATGTACTCATGAGAGCCCAGCAGGGAGAGAGGTAAATAAGGCACACAACCGTCCGGCACCATGAGCGAGAAAAAGGTCAAAGCACACCAGAGCAAGCAGAGGGAAGAAAATAACCAAGATTTTAAAATGTGCTAACAAAACTTTATAAAAGAGAGAAAAGCTAAGCCAGGTGTGGTGCTGCATGCCCATAATTCAAGTGCTTGGGAGGCTGAGACAGGAGGATCACAGGTTTGAGGTCAGCCTCAGCAACTTAGCAAGGGCCTCCACAACCTAGCTAGATCCTGTTTCAAAATTTAAAAAAAGGGCTGGGGTATAGGTTGGAGGTAGAACACCCCTAAGTTTAATATACAGTATAACACACATACAAAAAAAAAAGGCATGTGGGTGTGTTTGTGGAGAGAGAGAGAGAGAGAGAAAGAGAGAGAGAGAGAGAGAGAGAGAAAGAGAGAGAGAAGGAAAGAAGAGAAGAAGAAGAAGAAGAAGAAGAAGAAGAAGAAGAAGAAGAAGAAGAAGAAGAAGAAGAAGAGGAGGAGGAGGAGGAGGAGGAGGAGGAGGAGGAGGAGGAGGAGGAGGAGGAGAGCAGGAGGAGAAGGAGGTGGAGAGGAGGAGGAGGAGGAGGGAAGCAGGAGGAGAAGGAGGTGGAGAGGAGGAGGAGGAGGAGGAGGAGGAGGAGGAGGAGGAGGAGGAGGAGGAGGAAGAAATAATTCATGAAACTTCAATGATGGGACATTTTTTGTGGTACTGGGGGTGGAACCCAGGGGCTTTTCTACCTCTGGGCTACACTCCCCAGACCTACTTTGTATTTTATTTAGAAACAGGGTCTCACTAAGTTGCCGAGAGCCTCACTAAGTAGCTGAGGCTGGCTTCAAACCTGTGTGATCCTCCTGTCTCAGCCTCCCGAGCGCAGGGATTATAAGCATGTGCCACCATGTCCGGCTTTTAATGTTGGAACTTTTAAAGAAACTGGCAAACTAATAAAAAAAAAAAAGAAGGAAAAGGACGGAGAAGAAGCAGAGGAAAGCCGAGTAGGCCTCTTTGGAATGACAGAGGGATATAGCTACAAATTTAGAAATATCTCATTGTAGCAAAATACACATAATGTAAACTTTACCGCTTTAGCCATTATATGTGTACAATTGAGTAGCACTTAATCCATTTACAATGTTGTGAAGCCATCACCACCGTCTAGTTCTACACCATTTTCATCCCCACTCCACCCTACCCACCCACCCCCCAAAAAATAACCCTGTCCCCTTGAAGAAGGCATTACCCCTTAACCTCAGCCCTTGAAAACCACCCGTCTGCTTCCCGACTCCATGGATTCACGTGGTTGGGGCATCTGGGATGAATGGGGTCATATACCGTCTGGACTTTGGGGTCCGGCCACTTTCACTGGGCTTACTGTGTCTGAGACTTACTTGTGGAGAGCCCTCCTACAACTTCACGCTGAGATTAACATTTTGAACTAACCCAAGCTGTATACAAGACTATGGGCTGGCCAAGACGTGTCTGCAAGCT
Source organism: Muscardinus avellanarius (assembly GCF_963383645.1). Classification (NCBI taxonomy): domain Eukaryota; kingdom Metazoa; phylum Chordata; class Mammalia; order Rodentia; family Gliridae; genus Muscardinus; species Muscardinus avellanarius. The sequence goes on from NC_137796.1 coordinate 108,956,483, forward strand.
AATTCCAAGGGCCCCGATTATGTGATAGAGCGTGGATACAGGGTAGTCTTTGATGTCTTCCTCACCCAGGGATGTTTAACTCCTCCTTCCTCAAAGCTTGTCACATGTCTCCGCCCTGACGTTCCTTATCAGAACCCGTGACAATTGCTAGCTTCTGTGTTTGATGAACTTTTATGACGCCTTGTTTAAAAATTCTTTAAAGCAATACCGGCTGCAGGAGATTCAGGAGAATTGTCGGCGAACCCCTCCCCAGCCCCCTGGATATTAAATATAATTTTCTCCAAATTATTGTATCTGACTCTGTGTCATTTTCGTGGGAGAAGACCATTTTTCAGTAGCTGCCTGGAGCAGCTACTTCCGTGGCGGGACTGCAGAGAAGGCAGTGTCTTCCAGTGTCTGCTGGAGTCGCCTCAGTCACTCACACTGTACCACTTGCCAAGACTTCAGTCTTTTCTACAGATGAATAAATTTCAGCTGCGTGGGTATACCATGTCTCACGTATGCCATCATCAGTGGACATTTTGGTTGCACCTGTCTCTTGAATGTTCAGCTAAAAGTTTTTGTTTGAACATCTGTTTTCAGTCTTTTGGCTATGCACCCAGAACTGCTAGGTAATATATTTCTGTTAGATACATTTTTTAAACAAAAAAGAGTAAAACATAAACAGTGCTCTCCCCAAAATAAACAAAAAACAGTACGCTATATTATAATAGAATAGAAAACTATCCATATCCTTGCTAAACTTAAATGACTAAAATTGACTCAAGAAAAATATAGCAAAGCCTCAATAAATCAATAACATTAAAACAAACAGAGCTGGTTATTCAAGTTACCTTTCCTCTCGAATATGCACACGAGCCCAAGGCAAATACTCTACAGGCAAAGTTTTCCAAATTTGTAAAACACAGTTCATCTTTTTCCTTGTAGAGATTCCTTCAGAGAATATAAAGTGAAAGGTCCCAACTTACCTCCTGAAGGTAGTATTACCTTAGTAACAAAATCAAGCAAGGATGGTAGGAGAGGAAATTATAAACTCTTCTTGCTTATCAATGTGGACATAAAAATCTCAAATAAACAAACTATTGAATGGGATTCATCAGCATCTAAAAAGAGTCATAAGTTATGAGCAAATAGGACTTATCTTTAAAATCCAATAATGTTTTGAAACCAGAACTCCTACAAAGGGAAGGCACCACAATTAAAAGATTAAGGTGAGGGCCTATAATCATACTACTTTATGAAGAAAAGATATTTTTATAAACTTTAATGCCTATTCATTACAAAACACCTTAGTGAACTAGATGTAATCGTCAACTTTCTGTACCCAGTGGTGTTACCTATCAAAAACTATTGCAAAGTCACACTTAAAGGAGAAACTTTAGATAAGTAATGTTGAGAATGGAAAAACACTGCCCAGAATCACTGCCTGCATTCACGATTTCTCTCTTGGTCTCTCAGCTAATGTAATACACAAAAATTTAAGGTCTAGATAGATAAATAGACTTGAGTATTATATTTTCCTATCTAGAAATCTATATGATTTATTTGTTTAGATTTTTTAAAAGAGAGCCTTTTGGCTGTTTGAAAAATGATCAAATTATGTGGATACCATAAATAGAAGAGTCAAGAAGTTCTATAACCCAATTATTAGAAGTATTAAGAATCTGGCAAGGTTCGGGGTTCTTTATGTATTCTGGCTATTAATTCTCTGTCAAAAGAGTAGCTGGCAAAGATGGTTCACACTATTGTTTCCTTGGTTGTGTGGAAGCTTTTTAATCTGATGCCATACTATTTATTAATTATTTTTTGTGTGGTACTGGTGATTGAACCCAGGGGCATTCTACCTTCAAGCTACACCCCCAGCCCTATTTTTTATTCTTTCCTTTGAAACAGGGTCTCACTAAGTTGCACAGGGCCTCACTATGTAGCTGAGGGTGGCGGCGAGCCTGCGATCCTCCTGTCTCCGCTTCACAAGTACTGGGATGACAAGTGTGCACCTCCATTGCCTGTGCCCATAGTTTGGAAAGTTGGCCCTGCGTTTTCTTCTAGCAGCTGCAGTATTTCTCATCTAATTCCCAGGTCTTTGATCCACGCTGAGTTGGACTTTCGTGTGGGGTTAGAGACAGGGGTCTAGTCTCATTCTTCTACACATGGAGATCCAGTTTTCCCGGTACCAGGTGAATAGGTTGTCCTCTCTCCAGCATGTGCTTTGGACCCCTTTTTTCAAGAATCCGATGACTAGATCTGTGAGGGTTTGTCTCTATATTTTCTCTTCTCTTCCATTGGCCTATGTGTCTGTTCTTTGTTTTGTTTTGTTTTGCTTTGTTTTTTGCAGGTCTGGGGATGGAACCCAGAGGCATTCAACCTCTGAGCTACACCTCCTGCACTATTTTCTATTCTTTATTTTGAAACAGTGTCTCACTGAGTTGCAAAGGGCCTCACTAAGTAGCTGAGGCTGTCCACGAACCACAACCCTCCTGTCTCAGCCTCCCAAATGCTGGGATTACAAGCGTGCACCACCATACCTGACTGTTATGTATCTGTTCTTAACACCTGTATTGTACATTTCTTTCCTAGCACTATAGTATAATTTTAAATGGATTATTGTGATGCATCTTGCATTGCTTTTTGCTTAGAATTGCCTTTGCTATCTTGGGTCTTTTATTCTTTCAAATGATTTTAATTCTTTCAAGAATGCCACTGATTTTTTTTTGGTGGTACTGGGGTTCCTGGAAGCCCTTCTACCTCCGGGCTACACTCCCAGACCTATTTTTACATTTCTATTTGGAAACAGGGTCTCCTAAGCCAGTGCGCGTGGCTGGCTTCGAACCTGTGCGATCCTCCTGTCTCTGCCTCCCAAGCACGGGGATTACAAGCATGCACCACCACGCCCAGCGAGCCACTGATATTTTGATGGGGATTTCATTACCTTTGGTAATCTAGTCATTTTAACAATATTAATTCTACCTGTCTATGAACATGGGAGGTTTCTCCATGTTCTAGTATCTTTTTCTCTTTCTTTATTCAGTGTTTTGTAATTTTCATTGTAAAAGTCTTTCACCTTCTTGGTTAGATTTATTTCTAGATATTATATTTTTGAGGCTATTATAAGTGGAGTTGTTTTCTGGTTTCTTTCCCTGTGGATTCATTGTTGGTGTAGAGAAAAGCTATTGATTGTTGTATGTTGATTTTTTAGCCTGCTGTTTACTGAATTTGTTCATCAGCAATAGAAGTCTTCTGGTAGAGCTTTTGGAATCTTCTAAGCACAGGATCATATCATCTGCAAACAGATCTTATCCTGTTTTTACACCTCTTATTTGCTTCTTGTATAAAATTGCTCCAGCTAAAATTTTAGTACAGTATTGAATAGGAGTGGTAAGAGTGGGCATTCTTGTATTGTTCTTGGCTTTAGAGGAAGTGCTAACATTTTCCAGATCCAATATAATGTTGGTCTTGGGATTATCCTATGTAGCCTTTAGATTGCTGGGTAAAGATCAACATGCAAAAATCAATCACATGAAAACAGAATTATATTAAAAATAGTGTAAACAATTTTAATGTATATGAGAAAAAAGTCACATGATACAAAACCTCCAAAGTACCTAGAAATAATTTTTAAACATTCATACAACTGTGTTGTGAATGTGTACACACAGAGCAAAGATATGTATAGATGGGTCACTCATAAATAAACTTAAATGTGCAAAACATTATATAAATATTGATGAAGATTAACGAGACCTAAGAGAAGTTCTCAAAGATGGTGAGATATACTATATTCATAGATGGGAAAGCAACATCATGAGGTTGTTAAATCTCCTGTCACCTTTTCTGTACTTGGGAGGCTGAGACAGGAGGATCACAGGTTCAAGGTCAGCCTCAGCAAGTAGTGAGACTCTCATCAACCTGATGTTATACTCAAAGTCCGGGACCCCAGCGGGAGAGAGACCACCACCACACACAATAATGCAAAAAACAGAAAGGGGCTTATTGGGGAACTAGCTTGAGCTAGGGTCCAAGTCCCTCCAATGCAATGGAGTCTTGACAAGGACCCCGAGTCTTTGTTCCAAGGCAGTTTTATACATTTCAGTCACTCGGGCTGTGATTTACAGAGGAGTTATCTTTAGACCAAAAGGAATTTTTACTGCTGTTATCACAAGCCACGGACAGGATACTTGGTGCCTCCCATTTGGTTCGTGCCTCCTGGGGTTGGTTGGGAGTTTTTCATCCTGACCCAGGTGCCAAAACTGGCACTTAACTGTTAGTTGTATTCCTGGGAAACTGAAACTTAGGCCTAGCGTGTTTGCTGTATGGATGAAGCCTGTCATGGCCCCACTTTGGTCCTACGCTAGTGAGCGCTGTTTCAAAACAAAAATAAAGTAGGGATGAGGATATAGCTCGGAGGTAGAGTACCTCTGGGTTCAATTCCTAGTAACACACACACACACACACACACACACACACACACACACACACACAGCTCTCCCAGCCAAATTTGCAACATATAACACAATATTGTCAACCACAGTCCTTTTGTTGTAAGTCAGACCTCTAGACCCGCTCACCCCACAGGACTGCCAGCATTGGCTGAGGGTGTACACTTTCAGTTTCTTTAGTTTTGGGCAATTTTTTCTTTACTTTTCTTTACCATCGTGGCATCCTGGGTATTACTTACTACATCACAGGAGGAGGAGCGTAACATCAACGGTCCCACGTTCAGCAGTGCCAAGGGTGCCCACTGGGTTCAGGTTGCATCACCCTGACCCACCCCCTTTGTACAAGAGGTTTCAGCAGCTACGGGTCATCATCACCCATGGTCCGGCATTTTACAAGGGCTGCAAAACAGTGACTCCCCCTTGCCCTTATGGCTGTGACTTTTCTACAGAGAGCCTTCCCTTAATAAATATTTGCCCTGGTTCATGAAAACTAGATGGATTTTGGACTTGGATGCTGGGTTTGAGGGACTTGCCACATGACCCTCTCTACTTTGAATGTGTTTGAGAATTTCCTTAAGAAAAAAAATAAAAATCAAACACAAGGTTAAAAAAATAAAAAAAACTAAAGGCATAGGGACAAAAGTGGGAGAGAACACGCCAAATGTCTTGCCATAATTAATGCAAAGGTTTAGGAGTACAGCTGACTTGTATGTACTCCTATATGTCCAATTCATCAAGAAATAGATAGAGTTGGCTCTTCAGACCTGTGGATTCCACATCTGTGAATTTAACCAACGATGGATCAGAAATATTCTGGGGAAAAGAATGTAGCTGTACCAAACAGAACAGACTCTCTTTTTGTAATTATTCTCTCAACAATACAGTATAACAACTGTTCACATGTAATTTACATTGCATTAGGTATTGTTAAGCAATCTGGAGATAATTCCAAATATATGGGAAGGATTTGCATAGGTTCTGAGCAAACGCTGCACCATTTGGTAAAGGAGACCCCACAATGTTGTTATCTGCCGGGCGTGATGGCGCACGCTCGTCATCCCAGCATTGGGGAGGCTGAGACAGGAGGATCGCGGTTCACAGCCAGCCTCAGCTACTTAGTGAGGCCCTCTGCAAATTAGTGAGACCCTGTTTCAAAATAAATAATAAAAAAACAGGGCTGTGAGTGTAGCCTGAAGGTAGAATGCCCCTTGAATCAATCCCTAGAACCGCAAAAAAAAAAAAAAAAAAAAAAACGTCATCAGCAGAGAGTCCTGGAAATAATTCTCCAATGCAGCCTGAGGGATGACCATATTCTAATTAGAAAAACAAACAGAAGGGCAAAATTCTGTTGACAACGTGCGGGCCTGGGGCTGTGGGACATCGTCCTTAAGTTGGGAATCCGGACCAGCAATTCCTAACGAGGTATCATTTGAAGGGTCTGGCCCAGCAAAGCCCTCGGGAAAGAGCATATTGGGTAAAGACAACCCAAATCCCAGGATAGTGATGAGCTCACTGTTTGCGGAGGAAGAAAGGCTAAAGTAAGATACGGCAAGGCCCCAGACAGGCATCACTCGGGGTTTCATAAAACCAGAGGCTGATCTTCCGCATCACCCCAGAAATTCCTCCCAACCTCACAGACCAGGGCCCCGGGCCCCATTCACAGAGCCCAAATCACACTGGAGAGCTCCAACTTTGGCCGCTGCTGAGCAGGTAGAAGGCAGAAAACCCAGCAAATCCCCAACAATGGATCGCGGCGGCTCTGTAATGATGAGGCAAAATAGTGATAATTAAATGAGTTTAGCAGCATGCCAAGATGAAGAATAACAGTCCTGGGAAATGAGCTTGGTAACTCATTACCCTCAGGCTTGCATGCACACCCCAGCCAGGGCACGAAAGCTGCAGAATGCACGAGTCCCTGGCCGCACGTTCTGGTTGTGCACAATGTTGGCTTTGGCCCCGCACAGGTTACATTGGAGCCAAGCACAGCTGGGCTCCGTTTTCAACTCTGAAGGAAAACGAGAGCTAAGCTGAAATTTATCTCACTTACAGAGCACTTTACCAGGGTGCCCTCCAGATCTGTGTAGACACTAGTAATAGATAACAAAAGATATTTACTCTTAACTAGAGAAAGAAAAGAAAGAAGGAAAACAGGCCATTGGGGGTCGTTGCAAATTGTGATAGGGTGGGTCCTGAGGCAGCCCAGAGCAGGGTCCTCTAGCAGGAATCTGACTTCTCTGTGTCAGGGACATTTTGACAGAGGTCACACTTGGCCTGAGTTTGAAACCTGCTTATGGGAAGGAAATATCTTGTTCTAGGCCAAGAGAACCAGATAGGCTCGAGCCGGGACAGGGTGGAAACAGGGAACCCAGGAAGGTAACATTTAAAATGATTTTAGCCGGGCGTGGTGGCGCACGCTTGTAATCCCCGCGCTTGGGAGGCGGAGACAGGAGGATCACGCAGGTTCAAAGCCAGCCTCGCTGGCTTAAGAGACTCCGTTTCCCAATAAAAATATAAAATAGGTCTGAGAGTGTGGCCCAGAGGTCGAAGGGTTTCCAGGAACCCCAGGACCACCAAAAAATAAAATAAAATAATTTAATCTCCTGGCACCCAAAGTTCTGGAACCAGGATGCACGTTGCGTCCTTGATAAACACCCACTCTTAAAGTCATCACTAGCCACCGTCCCCGGCAGCATGATTGAAAGAAGGGCCTGACCTCCGCAGAAGACATTTCTCTTTTCCTCAATACCTAATGAGTTTTTTAACCATTGGTTTTACTGCAAAGATTAGGTACAGGCCAAAGAGAAAGAGGCAGGAGAGAAGAAAGGCAATACATACACCCGGCCCTAGTTCCCCCACTGAGATCCAGCCACTGAAATGTTCTGATGCGTGGGTTTGTAGTTTTCCTTTTCCCTCTGCTGACCGATGCCTTCAAAACAAGTTAGAATACTGTTTGTAGAGTGGAAATCATCTCATGTTACTGCTGGAGGTCTGCAGTTTGGCCAGATGCCAAGCCTCATTAGCCACGGATTCCGGCTCCTACTTACGAAATTGCTATCAGGAAAGGGTTCAAGGGCCTGCTGGCAGGAGGGAGGTGATTCCTCATCTAAGGGACTGACTGTAACCGGAAGGGTCAGGAGTCCAGTTGCTTAACGGATGCGCACCGACTTGCGCCTCCTACGTCTGTCCCTTGGCCCTCTCCCATGGCAACCGCAACACTGCCTTCACAGGGATCTAGAAACTTCTCGACACTTAAAACCCTCTCCGTTGACAGCCATGGTGGGGAAGGGGTGGTTGACAGAGTGTGTCTCGGAGCCTGCCTCCTCTGCAGCTCATGGGCGGCTCACGCCAGGGCACCGCCAACCACGCCTCTTCTGTTGACCTGGTCTTCCAGAGGTGGTCTACGCTTCTTCATTTCTTAGCCACCGAGTGGCCACATCCCCCTGGCCCAGGCGTAGCTCACTCTCCCATTTGGTGGTCCCACCATGCCTGCAGGCTTAGAGTCTCAACACCCTGGTGTGAGGTGAGAATTTCCAGAAAAGAGGCCCAGCTTCCCGACCAGGGGCTCTAGTTTCAGGTGGAAAGGTGTAAGGACTCACCTCCTGTACAGGCTTCCCACATCTACAGAATGAATCAACACAAACCCAGAACCTTGGGAGATCTTTTATCTTACAGCCTTGCCAGGTCAGGAGTGCAGGGAGGAGGCAGCCTGGTGCCTCTGCTCTGAGCTCTCACCAGGACGCAGCACACGTGTCGGCTGGGACTGTGTCTCGTCCGAGGCTCAGCGGGGAAGGATCTGCTCCCCGCTCCTCTGGTTAACAGAACCCATCTCTGTGCAGCTCCAGTGGTCAGGGAGAGCAATAGGTAGGTGAGGGCTACACTGGATCCATGCAGGAGGGTCTGAGTGTGAACGAGACTGCGACCCCCTTCATGGGATTGGTTCCAAAAGGGACCAGGGGGTCTTGTGTGGGCACCGACAAAAAGGGAAAAAACAAGACTGCATTGGCAGATTGGAAATGCCTGCTATCCACACAAGTGGATCCAAAATGAATCAATCGAACCCTGCATCCAAAACAGACCAATCAGATCCTGGGTTCCCAAAATGGACCGATCGGATAGGTCAGTAGACTATAAAAGCTCTCCTCGGGGGAACTCGCAGTGGCAACCCTTTTGGGGGCCTCCTCCCCTGTCTGGGAACTTCGCTGTTTCTCTCTGCTAAATACTGAGTTTTGACCTCTGCCTCTGCTGAGTTAAATTCTCACACTCTCAAAGATAAGAACTAACGTAAGATACAGGTTCAGGCCTGAGGTCTACCCACCTCAGCCCACTCCTCCTGGTTCTCATCGCACCAGTCTCCACTCGGCTCCTGAAGGCTGCCTGCCCCCAACGCCCAGCTGAGAGAGAGCTAGCTGGGAGGGCTGGCCTTGCCACACGGCCCTCCCAAGGTCTTTATCTTGCTTCTTTAATGCCAGAAAGAGATTCTGTGCATCTGCATGGACACACGGACACACACACACACACACATACACACACACACACACACACACACACACACACACACACACACTCACCACCCTCATGAGCCTACTTGTTCAAGTTATCCATGACCCCAAAGTCAACACACGAGGCACATTCATAGCCACCCGGGGTGATTAAGGGGACACGGGAAGATTGGCCAAAGATTTGAGTTACACACATTCCCCTGGCCCTCTGCTTTCTCATTTCAACTTGACTACAGAGTCTACAGAGGAGCCACCACTGGGGGGATATCCCTGCTAGCAAGAGGGGCTCTCTGGCTCTGGGGCCAGATGGACGAAGTCTGGAGCCCAACCTTGGTCCCGGTCAGCAGGGCAGCCACCAACGAGACACTGGAATCCTTCTAGACTTTGTTTCTTCTTTTGTAAAATAAAATAGGATGAGTTGTTCATAGGTCTTAAGATTATAACTGTTGTGCTATATGTACAAAGTCTCCATGAACACCGGTCAACAATCTCCCAGCAGAAGCATTTAGCCCTGTAAACACGCTGGAGATAGCAGCTCTGCCAGCTGCATGGCTCCCTGCCCCCCCGACGCCACAGACTCGTCATCACAGACCAAGAAAGGACGACCCGCCTCTGGCCTCACGCCCATGGGCTGTACCTCTGCCTCCCGACCCACATCCCAGTCCCCTTGAAGCACTCAAGGCCTGGGGGTATAGGCAACAGAAACTAAGGATGGAGGGCACACAAAACCAAGCGGTTGTTAAAAACGACGCTGGGACTCAAGGCACTTAAGAAAAAGATGAAGAATCAGCTTTGAGAATCCACGCGGTTGCTCTGCCAGAGCGCCCCGTGAGGGGCTTGAGCCGGGCTCAGGGAGCTCCTGACGTCTCTGACCTCGTGTCCTGCACCCAGAGTTCGTTCTGGGAGGATGGTACGATGAGCCAACGTGGGATCGGCTGCCCAACTTTCTTTAAAATTGTGGCATCACAGAACATTCTCCCTGAGATAACCACCTGCTGAGAATCAGTGTCCCCCCAAACAGAATCAGAGTTTCACTGATAAGGAGAAGTGAGGACCCACAAAACACAGGTGTGCACTCTGGACACATCAGGAAGCCACAGGCCAGGCCCGGTCAGTGCCCACGCTCTATGCAGGGGACACGGCCTCTATGAGAAGGGAGGCTCCCAAGACCTGTGTCCACTCACTTGAAAACCCTTTGTCTAAAGCCAGATATCCAGAGAGAAGTCAAATCAAGTCCTTGCCCCTGAACCCCTCAAAATCCACTGGGAAGGTGTTTTTGTTTTTAAGCAAATTAGTCTCTTACTTGGGAGGCTGAGACAGGAGGATTGTGGTTTTGATGCCAGTGAGTGGAAACTTATCGAGACCCTGTTTCAAAATTAAAATAAAAACAAAACTCTCTAAAGCACACGATGTACTTAAATATATTGAAGTCAACCACTAAGCCAAGCATGGGAAGGAGGGACTGGGAGGGGATAGGGTGAGGATTGGGGAGAGGCTAACTGGGTGATGTGTGCACGTATGTCTACACAAATTTTTTACCCCATTATGATATATGATTACAATGCACCAATAAAAATTTAAAAATAATAAAAATAATTTAAAAATTTTTTAAAAACTGGGCATAGCGGCATATGCCTATAATCCTTGGGAGACTAAGACAGGAGGATCACAGGTTCAAGGCCAATCTCAGCAACCTAGTGAGGCCTTCTGCAACTTAATGAGGCCCTGTTTCAAAATAAAAAATAAACTAGGACTGGGGGTGTGGCTCAGAGGTAGACTGCACCTGGGTCCAATGAAGGCAAGCATGAGTGACTGTGACTACAAGATGAAATTCCAACAAAATAAAATAAAATTTTTAAAAAAGCAAGCAAGCTAGTAACAAGGAAAATGAGAATTACATTTACCGGTGGCTCCTTGTGCTCACCACTGGGCCGGAGGCCTGCAATTTTATTTTATTCAATTCCTGTGGCTTGTGTGGAAGGCACTGGCCATGTGTGCGGATGGCTGTGGGTGGAATGGCCGACAGTGTCCTAGACCCTGCTGAAGAACATCAGTTGTGGTGGCGCACGCTTGTAATCCCAGCATTCGGGAAGCTGAGACCAGAGGATCGCAGTTCGTGGACAGTCTCAGCCACTTAGTGAGGCCCTCCGCAACTCAGTGAGACCCTGTTTCAAAATCTAAAAAACTAAAAAAATAGGGCTGGGGGTGTAGCTCAGAGGTACAGTGTCCCAGGGTTCCATCCCAGTACCCACCCCCTCCAAGAAAAGAAAAAAAAAAAAATCAGCGGTGCCTGAGAATTTATACTGCAGAGTAGTCTTTTCAGATGATGGGTCCTTGTGGAGTAGAGAAGAATTTTATTGGCCCTGATAATATACCAGTACCACCAAATATATATATATATATATACCTTCTACCTCCGGGCTACACTCACAGACCAATATATATACTGGAGCCTTTATTTTTTTATTTTTTTAACAAATTTTTTTATTGAACATAAATGGTATACATTTAAACTATATTTGGTGCCCTCTCCCCGCTGCCCCCGTTTTCCCTTCCCCCCTTCCACCAGTGGTTGTCCGGGCTAACCATATCATATTCATAATTTTACACATATTCAGATGTAGACCCTCATTTTTTTTTTTGGTAGGTACTGGGGTTCCTGGAAGCCCTTCTTCCTCCGGGCTACACTCCCAGACCTATTTTATATTTTTGAAACAGGGTCTCTTACGCCAGCGCGGCTGGCGCGATCCTCCTGTCTCTGCCTCCCAAGCACGGGGATTACAAGCGTGCGCCACCACGCCCGGCTACCCTCATTTTTTAAAATTTGGAAACAGGGTCTCTTAAGCCAACATGGCTGGCTTTGAACCTGCCTCCTGTCTCTGCCTCCCAAGCATGGGGATTACAAGCGTGCGCCACCACGCCCAGCATAATGATAATATTTTTATATTTATTTTTTGGTGCTGAGGATTGAGTCTAGGTGTGTTCTATCTCTGAGCTATACCCCGCCCTATCTTATTTTTTATTTTGGAACAGCATCTCATAAGTTGCTGAGGGTTTCTCTAGGTTACTGAGGCTGGCCTCAAACCATGATCCTTCTGTCCCGGACTCCGAGTACTGGGATTACGGGCATGTGCCACCACGCCCAACTGACGTATGCCTTTTAATTGGTTAAATCAATGAGAGGACTCTGTGCCAAACAAAACTCTTGTTCAGGAAGAAATAAGGACCCCACTGGGCTGACCTGGCCTGCAGTTTCGTGGGCAGCACTGGCCAGCTCTGGGCTTCACCAAGAAACCAAACACGGTTTCTCCTCTGGGATACTCCCTCCAGTTCCCGCCTCTAGGGCGCAGCCTCCTGCTGCTCGCTGTGGGCCTCTGCTTCCCACGCTGCGAGTCCCTAACCGATTCTCCGAAGGGACCTTGTGGATCATCTTGCCCTGTCCCCATCCCCCAGCTTATTTCCTTCTGCAATACATAATTTATGCATATATTGATTCCTTCAGCTTCCGTGTGTCTGTATTTTTCACTCCAATGATTGGTCCAAGACAAACCATCTTGTCTGTACTGCTCTCCATCGTGTCTTCTGTTCCCAGAAAGTTCCTAGGATATAAGAATTCAAAAGTATATCTTTTAGGTAAGAATGAATAGCTAGAGCCAGGCGTGGTAGTGTGTGGCTATAATCCTAGCACCTGGGAGGCTGAGACAGGAGGACCTCAGGTTTAAGGCCTGCCTCAACAACTTGACGAGACCCCGTTCCAAACAAGACCAACAAAAACTGGGGTGTAGCTTAGATGTGCAGTGCCCCTGGGTTCCATCCCAGTATTGCAAAGAAGAAGAAAAAAGAATAAATGAATGAAGGCATGAGTGAGTGACTGAGACTACAATATGAAATTCCACAAGAAATGTTTAATAGGTCTCCTGACTCTGGTCAGGAGTCCGGTCTAAGGCACTCAAAAGACTTTTCTGACATGTCACACAAGACCCCTAGTGTGCTCAGTGCAACACTCCCCACAGGCCAGACAGTCTTTATTTAGGATTCCATAAAACTTTGAGCCAGGAACTACTCCTATCTTCTCCTTTACCCATCCCACCCCCATCCCCCAATTCACCACAAGAACAATCATAATTACCGTTTACTGACCACATGGCCGGCATAGCACTATGCCCTGAATATGCATTTTCTAACTCTTTGTAACAACCCCCGGGAGGCAGAGTTCATGATATCCACAGTATCTGCAGGTAACTAGCAAATGATCAAAGTCTTACAACCATCAGACATGCCTCTGAGAGGCAGGATAACTGAAGGTCAGGATCACGCGGGCTGGATTCTCTCCCCAAGATCCCAGTTCTCTGGGCGTGACCCCGATGCCCAAAACTGGACCCCCGCGTGCCTTCTTTGTGTCATATAACCACACCTCTCAGAACTTGGATTATTGGTCCCAAGAGGGGAAGTTGACCCAAGATGATCTAAATAAAACTTTGTTGTGGGGTTTTTGAATGGTTACCAAGGAAAGCCCCATCTTTAGTGGGCGAAGCTTTGAAGTTTGAATCGCTGGGGTGAGTGGCCATGTTCCCCATCTCTGGACTGTAAGAAAATATTGAAACGCAGCGCCCACAGCAGCAGAGAGGACACATGGAAGTAGAGGATTCTGGCAAAGGCTTAGCCCCCACCACTGGTTTTCCTTTACACATAGCCATCCTACTCAGATCACTTGGAATGTCCTAACATTACGTTCTTTTTTTATTTTTTGTGGTACTGGGGGATAGAACCCAGGGGCTTTTCTACCTCCGGGCTATACTCCCAGACCTTTTTTATATTTTATTTGGAAACAGGGTCTCGCTAAGTTGCTAAGAGCCTCACTAAGTAGCTGAGGCTGGCTTCAACCCTGTGCGATCTTCCTGTCTCAGCCTCCCAAGTGCTGGGATTACAAGCGTGCGCCACCACGCCCAGCCTAACATTTCTTAAATAAATCCTCTCTTGTTTTATCCTGAGTTATCTTTAATTCAGTGTTTCCAATTCTGTAACCCAGAATGTCTTATTAACTACATGAGAGACAATGAGTGGGGAACAGATTTCTCCTTTGTGTGACCCAGTTTAGACTATTAACCAACGAGGTTATGCCTGGCCCGGTCCAACTGGAACACGGGGACGAATGTGGACATCTGGTCTATGCAAGGCCCGCCTCTTTGTATTTCCACACACAGGAAGTACCTACTCCAGTGTGCCAATATATACTCAAGAATTCTTCCTGGAAAGCAAGGGCAGCTCTTTGTGCCAGATATAAATTATTCTCGGCCATGGAAAATGATTGGCCTTTAAGTCAAAATGGCTCTAGCTGATATGAGATTTTTGTTGCAATTCAAAAGCCTTTTTTCCCCTTAAGTATTCGTTTCTGACAAACAAAATAAATTGTCATGCCGAACACACAGGAAGATTGCAAAGATGCACCTCTATTAAATTCTACTTAGCAGGAAAGCGAATCAGGTGTTATCTAAATTTAGCCTCCTGAGCTCCCTTTCTTTCATACCAAAACACCATTTCTTGGAGCTTTTGCTTGGACCGACAATAGTTTAATAAGTAGAAATACTCTCCACAATGCATTCAGATTAGATCAGCTGGGGAGCTTGACCTGGTTGGATCAAATCTAGTATCGATTCCTCAAAGTATAATTTTTACTAAAACTTGGACCTTTGCAGAGAAAGGGAAGGCACACACTCACGTCTGTTTTCCTTAAGGTGAAGAGTAGAAAGAGACTTGTCTAAGAAGACAGAGGATGGGGGATGCCAGCCACCACCCAATGTGATTTTCTTGAAATCTAAAATGTGCACTCGGCATTCAGAACACAGAAGCCTGGTATCTAAGACTTGTGTCTAGCTCTTCTGGATGAACCAGGACTAGAAGGGTCCAGACAAGGTGTTTTGGTGCTACAGCTGGGACAACACCAAGCAAACTGGAATAGCTGGCGACCCTAGGAGGACGCTGACTTGACTGTGACATTATAATAACTGCCACTGCCGTGTCTTTCAGAGAACCAAAGTCTTAGTCACCCACTTCTTTGGGTAATGCTTATGGTGGCCCCACTCTCCCAATCTGTATAATAGCACTAGTGTGCCCAAACATAGCTTTCAATGTGATTTTTTATCTTTGCTGCTCTATTTAATACACCGAACATTCCCATAAGGTAGAGAATACCCCCACATTATAGATGAGGGGTCAAGAGGTATAATGACTGGATATCTTGGTCATTCATTCATTCTAACTGCTATAACTTGAAGCAAATGACCATACAACTTACGGGAAGGTAGATTTATTTGCTCACAGTTTTGGAGATTTCAGGGTTCAGTCCATGTCAGGCTGGGTCTGCAGAGCCCAGGGCAGGGCAGCAGGAAGCAGAAAGGGAGAGAGAGAGGCTCTGCTCTCACATCATGAGGGCCGTAAGCAAGAGAGCAAGCAGGGATATGAAGTATGTACGATCCCCAAGGATACACCCCAGTAGATCCACCTCCTTCTAGCCACACCCCAGCTGCACAGAATACCACCCAGTAAATTCATTACAGTGGATTTATCACTGATGAAATTATAAACCTCATGATTTAATTATATTAACTCTGAACATGAGATCTTCTAGGGACATTCTGTGTCTAACCAGAATACTGGCCGAGGTCATACTGCCAGTAACTGGTGAGGAAGTGGTTATAATAGCACAGTTCTACACATTCTCACTACTACACATTCTGTCTACACTCCACCATCCTGAGCCAGTGAGTATCTGGGGTGCCACAGTCCCCCACACACACTCTTCTCCCGTGCTAAGCACATACTGCGTTCAACCACACCGTCTCTGTCTCCCTTCCTTACTATCTTGGGAATACTTTTAGGAGGAGAGTCTTTACGTGAATCGTTTTTTCCTAAGCAACTAGCTCAAGGATTGCCAATAGTCATCAGTTAATAATTATTGGTGGAATGAGAATATGAATCAATACCTAACACCAAAGCTAAGATATTCTGGGAAACAAGTTTGAAACAATGCTCCAAGTGTCAATAACAGAAATGTCACTGGTTATGAGGCAGAGAGAACAGAACAGCACTGAGACAAATAATTCTGGTATAAGCTTCTTGTACCCTAGTCCAAAATGTCTCCCTAGAACCAGGTATGGTGGCGTACACCTATAATCCTAGTACCTAGGAGTCTAGGACAGGAGGGACCCAAGTTCAAGGCCAGCCTCAGCAATGTCCTGAGACTTTCAGCAACCTAGTGAGATCCAGTTTCAAAAGCAAAAATAAAAAATGGCTGGGGGTAGAGAGGAGAGGTTGCACATCCCTAGATTCAATCCCCAGTACAAAAAAAAAAAAAAAAGTTTCTTCAAGGTGCCATGCCATCCATGACCTCAGTGGGGACTGTGAGGACAGAGGTCGCCCCTGCCCCCACCCCCACCCCACAGCATCAAGTCCAACTCTGTCCAACTCTGTCTTCACCACCTTCTCATTTGTATCCATGTGACTGAAGGTACCATCACAATATCACAGTATACCTAGACTGCCTGCTGAGTAAACACCCATGTGCCCAAAATGATACTGCTAGGAGGTGCTAAAACTGGTCTAAAATGTGGGTGTCCTCTCATTAGGAAGAACAAACATCAGCCAGGTGTGGTGATGCAAGCCTGTGACCTCAGTACTGGGGAGGCTGAGACAAGAGGGCGGTACATTCAAGTTCACCCTCAGAACACAGCGAGACCTTCGGCAACTTAACAAGACCTTGTTTCAAGATAAAATATAAAAAGGGCTGGGCGTGTAGCTCAGAGGTAAAAGCCCCCTGGATTCAATTCCCAATAAGAAGGGAGAAGGAGGAAGAGGAAGAGGAGGAGCAGGAGGAGGAGGGAAGGAGAGAGGTCAGGTCAGGGGACCATTCAGATCCCATCCCATGGTGACTAGAAGCCGGGGCACCAACAGAGGGATCAGAGGAGCCCAAAGTTTCCCGAAAAGCACCTGGGATCTCCCCGCCACTGGACACATCCCACTGTCTCTTGCTAGCACACATAGCCTTTCACTGAAAGCAATGGATCTTATTACATTGTCATGCCAAGCAGTTGAAGAATGCTCTCATCAGTTCTGTACAAAGAGGAAAAAATTCATTTCATGTGTTGGGGCAGTGAGTTAAATACTTCAGACCAACTCCTTAGTAGATAATCACAAGTCAGGAGAGGAGACCCATCCCTGGGTGAAGACCCTCATCCCCTCCTGACCTCCTGTATGGACAAAGCTGAGACCTGAACCTGGGGGGGGGGGCAGAAAACAACAGTGATCACTGCAGCCTCTGGGTTCATCCTGACTACCCTCATTTCCCTTGAAACAAGTGAAGAAAAAAGGCAGATTTCTATCACCCCCAAACACAAATATTTATATTTTTGTCACGATCGTTCCCAGTATTTAAACAAACAGAACATGACAGACATTGCTATGTAATCCCCTTATCCCTGGGGTGCCCAGTCCTAGCCCTGCAGCCAGCTTCCCATCTCCAGGAAACCACTGCTCAGAGCTCACGTGTCTCCACCCACTGACAGGTGTTCACACCCAGCATGGTTCTGTACGTCAACTCAAAGATCTGCCCAAGTAACACCTGCTTCTGAGTCTGTCTATCAATACAAGGACCCTGAGTCCAGCATCAAATTAAAGAGCCACTTTCACTCCTTGAAGGATGCCAGTAGCCCGTAGCACACACAGCTTCCTTCCTTGCCCACTCATGGCCCCACCGATGGGCAATAATGATTCACAAATGTGCAGATTCCAAATGTCACACATGAGCATTCGTGAACATATCTCTGTGCACACAGCAACTATTTTATCCAAGACAGAAGTGTGAACGCAGAATTGCTATGTCCTAGGAGTATACATCTTCTAATATGTTAGGGTCTGCCAGCTGGGTCTTCAAAGAGGCCATGCCAACCTTCAACCCACCCCACCTTGAGAAAGGCGCACTCTAGCCCCTACCCCTGGAGAGACCCTCTCTAGATCTAGGCTCAGATGACCTCAGCTTGGGCCAAGAGTTGACCTTATCACCAAAAAGGAATGAACCTACAATTTTAGTTATAGTTGAAGAATTTAATAATCCCTCTGACTAATGGCTAGAATAGACAGGAAATCAGTAAGAATATAAAGTACTCAAATTTTCCATATATATTTATAGTGAACAAATATCTCGGGAGCAAGAGCTAATTGACATTTATAGAACATTCTTCCCCGGCAGCAACAAAACAGGCGTCCTTTTGAAGTGCATATGGAACATTTACCAAGTTAGATTATAATCTGAACCATACAAAAAAAATAAACTAAAACATTTAAAAGGATTCGAGTCGTGCAAAGTATATTTTCTGACTGTAATGGCGTTAAGTTGGAACTTAAGGGAATATGGTAAGAAATAAGGAAGACATGCACAAGGAAAGGCATTATGCACTGGATTTTCAGATCATATTTCGGGCAATAATCAGAACAAATATGAACTCGGCAGGAATTTATTTGCTTTTCACAACAAAGCCGAAGACTGGGGTTGGTGTGTGTGAATTAGTCACACACTCAAGTACAGTTGCCACTCCTCTTGTTTTTGAACTCTATTGATCCCCCTGTAACTATATATTACTCCATCGGATATATATCTGAGTGGTACAACACACGTGCAACTGACCCTTGGTGTGACGCCCTCCCAACCCTACCTGCCCCTCTCTGCCTGTCCATGTAGGTGGGATTGGTGGTGACAACTTCATGTACCGCCACAGCATTATTTGAACTGTTCCCCCCTTTCGTCCTCCTTCTCCTCTCCCCACTCCCATTCTACTGTCCTACTGATCTCTCCCCTCATTGACCTGACACAAGAGCCAACGCAGGAGCCCGTCAACAGATGAAGGAATTCGGAAATGTGTTATAGACACACAATGGAATTTTACTCAGCCGTAGAGGGGTACGGAATTATGTTATTTGCAGGAAAATGGATGGGCTGAGAGAATGCAGTGCTGAGTGAGATGAGCCAGGCTCAGGAAGTCTGGGGTGGTATATTTTCTCCCAGATGCAGAAGTGAGAGAGAAAAATAGGAAACGAAAGGAGCCTACACTTCTGTTTCGATGTGTAGTTCAGTTCAGTTCTCTCTTGTCGCCAGCTGCTCCATCTTCAGAGTGCGTGCGGCACCTCCATTCCCCACCTGAGATAGCTTAATGAATTAGCCACTTGCCCATCAGAGAAGAACTGCTAGGATCATACATCAAAATCAAGCAGGGCGCTCCAGCTCATATGGGGTGATGAATTTAAGGCGAGACCCCAGGCGATAATCATGTTGTTTGGAAGATGAATCTACTCATAAGGGCCCCTCCATGACAAATGACATACTTGGAGGCTAACTATTTATGAGGTCCAGGTGGGAGAGGTATAAACTTAATTAAAGTTTGAAAACATAATAGAACCCAAGGCAGTGCATCAATTTCGGGGCTTCCTATCAAGAAGCCAATGATGTCCTTAATAGGTTGGTGAGACCGGCTTCTTGGCGCTGTAATATACAGTTACCCGGCACACACGGTACCAATTGCCACTGATCTTGCTGAATCCAATACCATCCCTGCCTCTCTTCCCTCCGTGTCTGCTTATGAGAACAATTCATCTCAGTTGGAGAGAGAATGGCAAGTGCTTCTCCTCTGTCTGCCTCACACTGGGGCCTGACAAAACCAAGCACAAGGCCGGCCGTCCACCTTTGCTCACCAGCAACGCGGTCTAGCCACGGTTGGGATGTCACATGAACATGCCCACCCCATACGCTGGAGCCCTCTCATGCCTGGAATTCAAGTGCAGCAACACGTGGAAACTGTTTAAAAACCCACTGGAGTCACATTTCTGGGCACCAAATGTTCCCAAATACAAACTTATAGAAGCAGCTAAGGATGGGGCCCCAGACGCACCAGCCAAGTTTTTTTTTTTTTTTTTTGGTGGGGGGCAGTCCTGGGGATGGAACCTGTGGGCATTCTACCTCTGAGCTATACCCCAAGTCCGATTTTTTAGTCTTTATTTCAAAACAGGGTCTCCCTGAGTTGCAAAAGTTCTAAGTAGTAGCTGAGGCTGTCCGCGAACCACGATCCCCCTGTCTCAGCCTCCCCAAATCCAGGATTACAAGTGTGCGCCCTACGCCTGGCTCCCAAGTATTCCTTTTGACATGTTTCATCCCAGTGGGTGCTGACAGGCCCCAAACATAAATGGACAGTTTCGCTGGCCCCCTGCTAAGGTAGAGCTGGCTGAAGAGTCCAGGTCACTCCTCACTCTGTGTCCCATTGAAAACATACTCAAGCTGGACATGGTGGCCCACACCTGTAATCCCTGTCCTTGGGAGGGTGAGATAGAAGGATCGCAGGTTTGAGGACAGCCACAGCAAGTAGTGAGAATCTCATCAACCTAGTAAGACCCTGTTTCAAATTAAAAATAAAATAGGGCTGGAGGTGTAGCTTGGAGGTAGAATATCCCTGGGTTCAATCTTCAGTACTGCATATATACATATATATATATATATATATATATATATATATATATACACACATATATACACACACACATACACACACACACACACACACACACACACACACATATATATATATATATATATATATATATACATACATACATATACATGAATATATTTTTTAAATAGAAAGCACATGCAGACTGCAATCCTAGTGAGAGGCTGAAACAGGAAGATGACAGGCTTTGGATAGCTTCAGCCCTGCCTCAAAATAAGAAATAATAATAAAGACCAGGGATATAGCTTGGAAGTAGAATGTCCCTGGGTTGAATCCTCAATAACACACACACACACACACACACACACACACACACACACACACACACACACACAGTCACTGGCTGCTTTTGAGAGGAGGGAGGTACCCCCTGGGAGCTCTGGGCCATTCTGTGTCACACATCTGTCCCAGCTGGATGGAGTCTGCTGAGGCAGAGGATGGACCCCAGGACCAACTCCACAGCCAATCAGAAGCACTGGTTCTCCTCTGAGATGCTTCCAAACCTCTGAGATGCCGCAGCCCAGGCTGCATCCCGAGCAACAGAAGTTCTAGGGCAAGATCTGTGCATGGGTAGTTTCCGAAACCTCCCCAGTGCTTCAACTCAGCGTCTGTGATGGAGAATTCAATATTCTTTGGCCTTGAGCAAAACTGAAGCCGTGTCTGCCTTGCCTCTCCTAACAGAATGGAGGCTGGTCACACTGCAAACGTGGCTACAAAGCTGACCTTCTCTGCATGACTTTGTCCAGAAAAAGGTGACGGTGCACATCTGTAATCCCTGTGCTTGGGAGGCTGAAACAGGAGGATCACAGGTTCAAGGCCAGCCTCAGAAATTTAGCGAGACTTTCAGCAAGCTAGTGAGACCCTGTTGCAAAACAAAAAAACATAAAAATTAAAAGGGCTGAGAGTATAGAAGGAGGGAAGGAAGGACAGGGAAAAGGAAGGGAGGAAAGGAAGATAAAAAATAACCCATTGCTTTTAGTAAGAGCTCATTATCCATCAAGCACAGTGCTAAGCAATTCCCGAGCTTTACCACGGCAAATCCTTACCACCTAAGAGGCGGATGCTCTGACCACAGCCATCTTATCAATGCTAGGGCAGAGGCTTGGAGGATAAACAATTGTCTACAGTCACAATTCCATCAAGGGCTGAGCCAAAGGAGAGAGCAGCGATACCCTGACACATCAGGCTGTCAGTTCTGGGCAGGGAGACCCAAGGACCTCTCAAACTCTTCCGTCCACCCGATGCCAATGCGCGCCTGCCAGGGATTGAGGCACCTTGATCTCAAGGCAGTGTTGCTAGGTTCAGATGCCCATGGACCAAGCCCCAGCTTTTCCTGTTCCTGGCTGTGAGGCCCTGGGCCAATTGCTAATCTATTATGCAACTCGGTTGCACAATCTGTAAAATGGGGATCATGCCTACCTCGCAGGGTTAGTAGGATCCAAAGTAATCACGCTGATAATAGCTTCGGGCACCACTGGGGATTAAGGGGTGGTAATCTCTCCCACCAAAAGTGCCTGGCACCAGCATCTTATCTCCACCACCACCCGATCGGTTATAGCTTCTTCTTCAAAGCGCTTTCCCTTCGCTTACCTAATTTTAACCATTTCCATTGAATACTCGTTGCCCCAGCTGCGTGATGTGCCTTTTCAAAATCATTTCTAAACCTCCCCCCAAAGGAGATCAGTGGTGCCCCCAAGACAGTAAGGCTTTTAATGGATGCAAATTTGCCAGGCATGGTGCATTGATGAATCCCTCACTGAAGTCGACCGTAAGCAAGCCAGCAGGAGCAATCATTAATTTACATTAATAGCTCTCAGTGCTGTTTACCCCAGTGCCTGACATGAGACGGCAATCTGAAACCAAACTCCGACGCTGTCCTGCATGAATCAGTGGCCCACAGCCCAGGAGACCCAGGAGGCGCCGGGTGTTAGATATCAATGCTTCTGCATCTCAATGAAGGATGGGAGATACAGTCGTGCATCCAGATGCGCAGAGGAGCATACTCAGGCTCCCCACCTCGGCCCCTAGGCAAGCCTCAGATCAGCCTCAGTGCGGTCCTTGGGTACTCTGGGCTCATTTACCTCAGGACCTCTCACATACTGTCAACGCTGCCCAGAGCATCTCCCACTGCTGTTGTTTGTGACTCGATCTTTTTCCTCCTTCGGATCTCACATAAAATCTTACCCTGCCAGAGAGATCTTTTATGACCACCATACCTAAGAGTCTCTCTCTAGAAAGTCACCATTTTATGATTTACAACACTTGCAGACATCTCAAATAGCCAGGTGCGGTGGTGCCTGCCTGCGATCCCAGTACTTGGGAGGCCGAGACAGAAGAATCAAGGGTCGAGGTCGGTCTCAGCAACTTAGCAAGACCCTTAACAACTTAGTGAGACTCTGCTTTGAAAATAAGAGGGGATGGGGTTATAGCTCGGAGGTAGAATGTCCCATATACATAAATATAATTTATCTTGTGTTCTGGTTTGGATCTTGAGTAATCCCTGAAGTTTCATGCTTGAAGTCTTGGCCCCCAGTACAGCACTGTTCAGGGCTGGGGCTTTGAGGATATGAGCAGGTTGTGAGAGCTTCATCGGTGGGTCAACCCACTCGGTAGGTTAACACTTTGGGTGGAGCTCTGAAAGGAGGAAGAAACTACAGGCAGATGAGGCATGGCTGGAGGCAGTACATCCCTGGGGGGTGTGCCCATGGGGCTGTATCTGTCCTTGTCCCCTCTCTCCCCTCCACTTCCCAAGCTGAGCAACTTCCTTTCATCATGTTCTTCTGCCATGATGCTCTGCCTCCACCCAGCCCAGGGCAATGGCACCAATGGAACAAGAACTGAAATCTGTGGAAGTGTGAGGCAAAATAAACCTTACCTCCTTTAAGCTGTGATAGTCAGGTTGTTTAGTCACCGTGATGCAATCTAAGATCTTTCCCAGAGCTGTCAATTTTATAGTCTTACACCCCCCATATTCTCCTTCTCTCTTCTCTCCTCCTCCTCTTCTTCTTCTTCTTCTTCTTCTTCTTCTTCTTCTTCTTCTTCTTCTTCTTCTTTTCTTCCTCTTCCTCTTCTTCTTCTTCCTCTTCTTCTTCTTCCTCCTCCTCCTCCTCCTCCTCCTCTTCTTCTTCTTCTTCTTCTTCTTCTTCTTCTTCTTCTTCTTCCTCTTCCTCTTCTCTCTTTCTCTCTTCTCTTCTCTCTCTCTCTCTCTCTCTCTCTCTCTCTCTCTCTCATATGGAAATGGAACATGCTTTGTCCATCACTCTGTTGAACATGCAGAGCTAAGCCAAGGACACAGGAGACTGTCAGTAGATCATGAACTTGAGCCCCCTGAACACAGGCAGCTTTTCTCCAAGCCCAAACATGCTTGCAAACCCTCCTGCCTCTGTGGTGCCCCAAGGCTGCTCCCCCAAGGATACACCCTGGGATGGTTTGGTTTTCCTTCCTCCTTGACACTTTCTCTCCCCTTCACTCCTCTGATGTTAACACCCCTCTGCTGGTGATGGCCACCCATGCCTCCGACATCCCCACATATGGGGTCTAGACCTACATGGGAAAGGGACTCAAAGTGTGTGTGCATGGGAACCAGGAGCCTGTGGTTAGACTGCAGGAGACAGTTTTGGTCATTGAGGGAAAGTGTAGGGTGAGAGCTCTCACTCAGATCTGTGCCTACCTTGGGCCCCCAGAGCCCCTGCCCAGGGTGGAGGAGAGAGAGGGAGCCCCAGAATTAACCAGGAAGAGAAGGCCTTGCTGTCTACACTACCCCCCATCATAGAAGGCTTGGATGACATCCTGCCCCTACCTCCCATTCAAAGCCCAGGCATTGCCATGGCCCAGCACAATGCTGTCCTTTGTCCAAGCCAGTCTGTGTGTGTGTGTGTGTGTGTGTGTGTGAGAGAGAGAGAGAGAGAGAGAGAGAGAGAGAGAGAGAGAGAGAGAGAGAGAGAGAGAACAGTACAGGCTGAAGATTTAACTCAGGGACATTCAACCTCTGAGCTACACTCCCAGCCCTACTTTGCTTTTGTATTTGGAACCAGGGTCTTGCTAAGTTGCTAAGGGTCTTACTAAATTGCTGAGGCTGACCTCAAACACGCCATTCGCCTGTCTCAGCCTGCCAAGCGCTAGGATTACAGACGTTAACCACCATGTCTGTTTTGTTGTCGTTTGGTGTGTTTTTTTTTGTACCCAAACCCAGGAATCAAGTTATTACTTGATTCAGAGATATTATTGTATCTCTTACTCAACAAACATGTGGAGAGAGGCCTCTTTATTCCTCCTTAAAACAGCATAAGATTCTTGGTCAAAGGGAATAAAAAGAGTAAGTACTAACTGAACACATGCTGAGTGCCAGGCGTGCATATCACACTTTGCTCTCGCTCAGGCATGTACAACCATCCACTCCTTCGAGCCCTGGGGCTGTGACGGAAGCAGAGACTCCGAGGAGGAGGCAGCTGGCCAAGGTCTCACAGGGAATCTGCAATGGCACCCAGCTCAAACCCAGCTGCGCTGCCACCGAAGCCTGTGACCTTGCCCCCCATGCTTAAAAGTTCCTTACCAGCTATTAGCTGAGCAGAGGTTTACATGGAAGAGAACTTAATCTCAGTAAGACTATTTGGCATGGACTGTCATGAGTCCATTGGTTCTTCAGTGCCTACCCAGAAAGGAGCCTAAGAGCCCAGGCTAACAGGCTACTTCTGTGTGGATTTGATGGAGATGTGAGGTCACAGAAAACGCCCCAGAGCCAGAGGCGGAGGTGCTCATCTGCAAACCCAGCACTTGGGAGGGTGAGGCAGGAGGGTCGTAGGTTCAAGGCCAGCCTCAGCCATATAGCAAGACTCTTAGCACTTTTGTGAGACCCTGTTTCAAAATAAGAAGGGCTGGGGGTGTAGCTCAGAGGGAGGGCACCCCTGGATTCAATCCCCAGTACCACACACAAAAAAATACATACATACATACATACATACATACACACACACACACATACCTCAGTGCCTCCAGAAGCCGTGCCCTTCCCAGGGCGCTCTGCTCTGGCCTGCTCTCCAGTGAGTTGAGCACTCTGTGTTGCATCAGGCCATAAACGCAGTGATGAATTGAGATGCAGGTTTCATCAAGTGATTAACTGCTAAATTCCAGTTGAGCTAACAGTTCAATTATCCTATTTTGCATCCTCACTTTCCGTCTAATCCCGCATTCCAGGAGCCCATCACCGAGGCGCCTACGTCTTCCACGTTCCCATTAATTAAGCCATCTCTCTTTCCCGGGAATCTCCCCACCCTTACCCGGGAGCTGCGTTTGCAAACGCGGATGAGAAGAGTAGGTGTCGAGAAGCAAATATAATCATGCGCAAGCAAGGAGTCGGCCCACCGTGAACGTTAATGGCCACCGGCCCACAGGTGGCCACCGCCTTCATCTATGAACGCAAATGGAAACAAACTCCACCTGCCCTTTAGCCAAAGAAAAGGGGCGGTGGAGGGATACAGATAATAGAGGGCTTGGCGGAGGGTCTCACTGTGTATGCTGGGGGAGGCTTTGGGGAGGGATTCAAGCACCAGGAGACATGATAGCACACATCTGTAATCCCAGTACTTTGGAGACTGAGACAGGAGGATTGCAAACCCAAGGCGAGCCTCAGCCACTTAGTGAGGACTTCAGCAACTTAATGAGGCCTTTAGCAACTTAGGAAGGCTGTTTTAAATTTTAAAAAATAAGGCTAGGGGAAATATCTTGGAAGCAGAATGTCCCTGGGTTCAATCCCCAAAAATCCTCCCCGCAGAAAAAACACCCAGGAGGAAGCGGCCGTTAACCAGGCAGCCGTCCAGGACCATGGACAGGGCTCGCTATTTCTGTTGGCCTTAGAGTCCCACTTTAAGGTGTTCAACAGACAACTGTGATTCCCCGGCCCTGCCCCCCTGTACCTCTCCTCTTTGCTTCCCGTATTGATCAGAGTTCTTGGTGATAAACAGCAGACAGGGATAGCGATGTGTTTAATCCCCAAAGACTTCTCAGGAAGGATAATCAATTGGTCACCAAATCACACTAGAGGCTGAAGAATAAGACCAGCCACCCCAGCACAGACAACACCATTGAACGGCCCCACTGGGACTGGGCCGCCCTCTTCAGAGGGCCCTGTGAGACTACTGTCACCGCAAGGACCCACCATGTCCAAACTCTCCCCACACCTGGGGAGCGATGGCCACAGAGCTGATATCCAGGCAGCCCACACTCAAACCCACAGAGCACCGCCAGGGGAGGAGGGGACGGGTGGCTAAGCCTGTGGCTTCCACATCTGCACTGACGCAGGACAAGAGTGGTCCCTGGACACCCGAGGAGGATGAGATGCCCAGTGGCCGAGACCTCCACACACACCCTTATGCCGCCACGTCACCGGGTATTCTCAGGATGACAACACAAGGCTCCTTAGTGATTCCTGAGTAAAATCGCCCATCTAGTAGGTGGCATCTTTATCTTTGACCCTCCACATCTATAAACCAGTGTTTTCTTCCTTACCGAGCCTTATCCCTAGGAACTGTCTTCGCCAAGGTCTCTGCTATTCACCCTGGGAACTCAGAGAAAATGCCTATCAGGCCAGACCACAGCTCTGTGAAGCGCCTGCCCAGGAACATGCCCACGTGGCTCTCTGCTGTAGCCAAAGTGCTGGGACAGCGCCTGGCTCATAGTAGGGGCTCAGTGTGTCTTTGTTCAGTGCACTGCTCTGGACCCTGACTCTACACGGACGCAACACAGAGGAGGCGGGCGGACAGAGCAGAATGTCCGCGTTAAGCCAGATCACCCACAGGTCCTCTTTTCCCACATGTACTGCAAACAGGGACCCTGGGAAAGTTGGTTTATCCCCAGGAATTCTGAGGTTGCCTCTGACTAACTGGCCCCAACTGCTCAAAACGCAACACACGGTTTCACCGAGACACGAGCACGCAGGCGGCTTTCACAGCAGAGCCGGGGCTTCTCATAAGAGAGAGTGATTGGAGCTTAGTTATCCTGTCTCTGAAGTCACGGGTCTGTAAGGCACCGAGCAGGGTTTGAATCCAAACCTCCTTCCACAGTCTCTGCTTTTTCAGCGTATTCTCTTCTACGCATGGGAGATGTTTCCAGTTCCGTGTTTGCCTTCAAAAGTCCTCTGTCGAAGCTTCTAGATGTGTACTGGGGCGAGGGACGCGGGTGTCACAGTTGGAACTGAGTCCTGGCTCCATCACAGCCAGGACTGTGATTCCCACCCTTGTGTTGATTCCCACCCTTGCAAAACACACATGATGATTTTACCCTCTTTAGAGAAAAGTGGAGAATATATGAAAAAATCATGTTCATTTTTCCAGTCTTGGCATAAAATTCAACTATTCAGAAATACCTTCTTAAGACCCTAAATCAGGTTAAATCCAGTTGCCTTAATGGTTTTCCTAGCTGGGTGTGGTGGCCTGGGACTGTAGTCCTAGTCCCTGGGAGGCTGAGTCAGGAGAATTACGAGTTTGAGGCCAACCTCCACAGCTTAGTGAAATCCTGCTTTAAGATAAAAAACAAAAAGGTCTGGGGTATAGCTCAGAGATAAAACGCCCCTGGGTTAAATCCCCAGGACCGTGAAAAAAAAAAAAACAGATTCTCATAATGTCCAATGCCCCTCTTCAAATAAATCTTACTACCCAGTTATGTAACACCTAATATTTAGTCACCCACAGGCTGCCTAGAAGACATGGCTCCCTATATATTATGTACATGTGTTGAATTATAACCCTGCGCCCTGTAAGTACAGATATGATATGTCAATTAAAGACAGACCGTAGCAGCGCTGAACAATCCCTACGCCCCAGTGGCCATCCTAAGTCTGCAGCGGACACTGCTGTGTTTGTGGCAATGCTGGTGTGAACACACTTACTGGTCTCACAACCGTGTCGGAGGACAGCACGGACAACCCTGTACAGTGACTGAGGTTGGTAAGGGGCAACTATGTGACTGGCTCGCGTATCTACTACGCCACCCTGTTATTCTTTTAGCGCATGTGTCTACATTTTTTTATAGTACTGGGGTTCCTGGAAGCCCTTCTACCTCCGGGCTACACTCCCAGACCTATTTTTACATTTTTATTTGGAAACAGGGTCTCCTAAGCCAGCGCGCGGGGCTGGCTTCGAACCTGCACGATCCTCCTGTCTCCGCCTCCTATCTCCGCCTCCGAATCTGTTATTTTTTTTTTCCATGGTCCTGGGGATTTAACCCAGGGGCGTTTTATCTCTGAGCTATACCCCAGACCTTTTTGTTTTTTATCTTAAAGCAGGATTTCACTAAGCTGTGGAGGTTGGCCTCAATCTCCGCACGGGGATTACAAGCGTGCCCACCACGCCAGCCCATCTACTTTTGAGAAAGCTCAGTACTAACCAGCACCCCCTGTGGCTCTGGCAGCACATGCCATGTGGACCACACACTCCTGACTCTTCCAAGAGGCCAGGTCCGCGTGAGCGCCTCTGATGGCCACACCGTGGCAACTCTGCTTCATGGTCCATCCCCCAGAACACAGCCCCGTTGCTCGGCGCCCTGTGCCTGCACGCACGCTTCTCCCTTCCTGGTGTGGCCCCTGCTGGACTCCAGGAGCTGCAACAGGGGATTTAGGAGCTTTGTCCTTTGTAAAACCAGCTCCTGGGACCCTGCTAGACAGAGGAAGGATTAGCAGTGAGCAATCATGGAATCTCAAGGGACAACGCTTACCAGGTGACCAGCACGGTCCCCGGCACGCCAAAGCATCAGCTCTGGTCCCTTGTCGACTGGGGGCGCTGAGGTCCACGGGGTCTCCCCAGGGCTCCTCTCCCCTTTATGAGCAGCCCTGATGCAGAAAGAAGAGAAAACCCTTGGGCTGAAGCAGAGAGTGCAGCCATATGCTGGTCTGGGAAAGGTTGATGAGCCTGGGGCTCCACCGAGGACGACCCGAGCCCAGGACTGTGGCCAGGGATAACCTCGACACGCTTTGTGAGTGTTTGTGCACACTTACACGTTTACAAGGTGAACGAGTGAGCCACGGAGACGGGCGGCTCCAGATCCGTACTAGTCGCTACAGGAGGAGGGAAGGAATGTAAGTCACAGATGGAAAGGATAGCGTAGCTTTGGCCCCCGACCCAAAGGTGGGAAGACGTCTGAGAGTCAGTTGCCCTGCGCGGAGCCACTCCCACTTGACAGGACAACCTGCCCCGGCCTGGGTACCAGGGACACCAGTGTGTAGGTACCACATACCCTCTCCGAAGGGCAAGGATCCAGAGAGGAGGGTTTCTCTTTAAGAACGAGGTGCACCCAGAGTCAGACTTAAAAGTTCAGCACAGCCAGGTGTGGTAGCACACGCTTGTAATCCCCGCACTTGGGAGGTGGAAACAGGAGGATCGCGCAGGTTCGAAGCCAGCCTCGCTGGCTTAAGGGACCCCATTTCCAAATAAAATATAAAATAGGTTTGGGAGTGTAGCCCGGAGGTAGAAGGGTTCCATCCTCAATACCACCAAAAAAAAAAAAAAAAAAATTCAGCATAGTAGACAGAGGATGTACAAAGGCCCTGAGGCACAAGGGCACAGCATGCCTGGTAGGCGTGTGAAACAATAGAATGGGGTGTTGTCGGTCCCAGAGAACCCAAGGCAGAAGCCTCTCTGGGGCTCAGACCTGGAAATCAGCTGTGGGGTGACCTCCATGGGTAACATTCGAAGGAGCGGTTCTGGGCTGAGCCTTCAGGACGGGTCAACAGCAGTCACACGCACCTGCTGTACTGAGAGTAGCTGTGGCCTCGGCACTGACCCCGTCGACCTCGGAACCCTTTCCTGCCTGGCCTCAGAGCCGGGCACCTGCCTCCTCCTGACCCCGTAACGCGAGCTGCTGCCTCCTGACAGCTCCGGCCCTGTCCCTTCCCGGTGACTCTGACTTGAATAATGGGCTCTAAATATATTTTCTTGTTCAAAACCATTTTTCTTTCCTAATGCTAAATTATAAGGCTTGTGTGTGTCAGCAGGAAAACATGCCCTGCTTTTCCGAAGGAGGCAGAGATGCAGCCAGACAGGCTCCCGCACCGCTGGGCGGGGGCGGGCCTTCCCCACCGACTCCCCAGCCCCACACGGGCCCGGCCATGGCCAAGCATGTTTCCTGGCAATTACTGGCCCAACCTCAAGCGCCCCAATTATTTCTGCAAAAAAGTTTAGGATGAAGAAGGAGCTGCTATTAATTATTAAAAACGAAAACCCAGAGGCATCTCAGAGGGCGAAGGGTCTCTGACCGCCCCTTCTTTATTTCTGTGGGGTCGGCCTCACGCAGCCGAATTGAGCAGGGGCTGCTTGTAAATCATCCAAATTACAGGCGGACCAACGGCAGCGAGAGACGTCTCCTCTTGACATCGCCACCTGCTGCTGATGGAGGTGGAGGCTGGAAACAGCACCAGAGATGGATCGCTCCCGGTTTCCCGCTGCTGTGTGCTCTTTCCCACGGGAAGAAAAACAAAAACAAAAACAATTTGCTCTTTGAGTCCTTTTCTAAAAAATCAAGCAAAATATTAGTCTTGTAGGGGCTGTGTTACACATACCCTTTCCTACAAGCTGGCTCCTTGCAAGGACCAGGAGAGGAATGTGGGTCTTTTAAGAACAAGCAATGCCCAAAGTCAGCCTTAAAAGGTTCAGCATGGCCGGATATGGTGGCGCACGCTTGTAATCCCAGCATTGGGGAGGCTGAAACAGGAGGACTGCGGTTCACAGCCAGCTTCAGCTACTTAGCGAGTCCCTCTGCAACTCAGTGAGATTCTGTTTCAAAATAAAGGATGAAAATAGGGCTGGGGGTGTCGCTCGGAGGTAGAATGTCCTGGGTTTCATCCCCAGGTCTGCAAAAAATAGGTTCAGTATAATACATAGAGGATGTGCAAAGGCCCCGTGGCAGAG
This sequence comes from Muscardinus avellanarius, assembly GCF_963383645.1. Taxonomy (NCBI): domain Eukaryota; kingdom Metazoa; phylum Chordata; class Mammalia; order Rodentia; family Gliridae; genus Muscardinus; species Muscardinus avellanarius. The sequence goes on from NC_137796.1 coordinate 108,987,862, forward strand.
GGCACCCCAGCATCCAAAAGGAGCAGGAAACAGTAGAGAGAGGTAGAGATATCAAGTCACACGATGGAAGCCTTCCTGGTGCAGTGTCCCAACAACCCTGAGAGAGTCTGCTGGTCTCTCTGTAACTGACTCTCCATAGCAGGTGGGCGGGCATTTGCCCGGACAGCCTCAAGCCCTTCTACAACCCATTGTAAACGGTAATGCAAGAAAGCACGGTACCAGCAACTGTCCTCACCTCCCTCTGACCCTACTTGACCCACGTCCTGCCCCTGGGCTGACATCGTATCTCCAAAGAAAACCAAAAAGAAACCCATAAACCTTCAGCCAGCAACCCATACCAGTCCAAGAAAGCACCCCCTTTTGCCCCAATTCTCAGAGATATGAATCCCCCCTCCCCCACTTCACTGGGTTACCCAGGGAACCTGGGACAGGAGTTTCTCATCCATCCCTTTGAGGAAAAACTGATGATATGCGTGACTTTACCCAGGAAAAGCTACAGCCCTGATTTAAACCTCAGTGTTCTGCCAGGCGGGTGGGCGGGGCTGCTTACCACACCCGCTCGCACTCTGGCTTGCGCAGGGATGTTGTTTAAATAGCCCTCTTAAATTATAAGAAGACAAGGGGCCTGGAGCTTCTGGGTGGTCTCCTCTCTTTCTCGGGGAAGCTCCGAACAAGCCTGAGGGTCAAGTCCTAGAGTGCACGGAGCAGGAGAGGCGTCCCTCTCAAAAGGGTTTGTTTAGCGCTTTGATCCTGTGCCCATCAAACTGCGTTTCTATATAGGAAACACAGAACAGCTTGTCTCCGCAGTCTATTATAATTACCACTAAACGCTCCAGAAACTTGGCAGTTTCGAGTTCCATCACACCCATGACTGACATCCCTAATTAATACTATTGTCTTTCTCTTCTGGCTGGAATTCACGAATGCCAACATGCCCCGCATACACTAAAAACAGACATTAAGGAAAATAACATCAGCGCTAATCCCCAGCACAAATATAGCCGGTGCCTGGGCGCAGTGTACGGAAGAGCGGGGCGCCTGTACACGGTGGCGCAGCCCCATCTGATCATCTCCCCTCCCGCGCCCGCCCCTGGATTTCAGACCTGCTTCTGGGAAAGGGCGCTCCCGGCCCTCCCCTGTTCCAGCTTTGATGTTAAGTTGCAGATTGAGACTTTCAAAGAAAACTGTCTGGCTTAAGTTAGAAATAGCACCCACCGGCGGCTCCATAAATAGGCGATCCGCAGAAAAGGGTTGGTGTTTGCTTTCTAAGGGGTGCGTCTCTGCTTTGTGGGGAGTAAGCACGCGGCCTTGGCGGATGGTCTTGTGCGCTTTGCTGGAGTCAACAGCGATTCAGCAGGGCCCTGGGGCTGACCCCTGCCTCTGACCCTCCCTCGCAGCCGGGACACTTCCTTGAGTTTGTCTGTGAGGGGGAGATTTTATTAGTATCTCGCTTACAGGACTGTGTGAATCCAACAAGGAAAGTAGAGAGCAGAGACCCAGTCACACAGGAAGAACCAACAACGCCCAGTCGTCAGGTGGACTGTGAACACCCAGCCGCATCAGGTACCAACAACGCCCAGCCGTCAGGTGGATCCGGTGCCAACAACGCCTAGCCGTCAGGTGGACCGTGAACACCCATCCGCATCCGGTACCAACAATGCCTAGCCATCAGGTGGACCGTGAACACCCATCCGCATCCGGTACCAACAACGCCTAGTCATCAGGTGGACAACAAACACCCATCCGCATCCGATACCAACAACGCCTAGCCGTCAGGTGGACCGTGGACACCCATCCGCATCCGGTGCCAACAACGCCTAGCCGTCAGGTGGACCGTGGACACCCATCCGCATCTGGTACCAACAATGCCCAGTCGTCAGGTGGACTGTTAATGTGCATCCGCATCCGGTTAACACATCTAAGAAAAAGACCGGGGTCAGACGAATGTCCTTGACTTGTGTGTCTAAAAGATACCCTCGGAAGTGCCCAGGAGCACAAATTGGATGTGAATTAAAAAGAAGAACCTCTATGGACCCAGGATGACGACCGCGAGAGTGACCGTCATCTTGGGGCAGGACCAAAGGGCAGGCTCCTGGGAGGCGCACGCAGGCCCTTTGGCTTGAGAGGCGCGTGCGCGTAGGTTGCTATAGTCTCCGCATCTCTCGCCATTCATACAAGACGCTGGTTCTTCGGTGCTGAGCTCCCTGTGGTTGGCTGTAGGATACGAATGATCTTGCCTACTTGGCCTTCCTGTCGTGCTTCCTCTCGTCTCTTAAATTAAAAATGAATTCACGTTTATTTATTTTTAATCGTAGGAAATACACAAGACAGAAAATTTTCTATGGGTGACATTTAGTACATGCACAATAGGAAGCAGCCAGCACTGCTCTCTGTCCCAATCAGCACTGCTGCAGCTATAATCTAAAGACTGACCATATAACTTAGAGGAAAGAAGGTTTATTTTCTTGGGGTTTTGTGCTCTGTCCATGTGAGGCCGGGGACCGTGGATCTCAGGCCATGGCAGCGGGAAGTGAAGAGAGGGGAGAGAATGCAGGGGCTGTGCTCCTCACATCATGGAGGCCAGAAGCCAGTGAGCAAGCAGGGAAAGAGGGACCATGTATATAATACCGCCGAGGACCCACCTCCAGCCACATCCTACTGGACCGATAAATTATATTTAGATTAATTGCATAGATACATTTATAGATAAATCAATTACAATAAATTTACCCAGTGCTGGGTTATAATTCTCATGACTCAATTACATCAGCTCTTTAGGGGACATGTTATGTAGGGAGCATTGTTAGTCATCTGCTTGGAAGTCACCTCGGTCCGGCTTGGAAAGGACACACGCTGCCCACCCAAGTGGGAACTGTTTGCAGGCAGACACGTTTCCGAGGACCAAATGGGACCCATAACCAGGGACCTGATAAGCAAAGGCCCTGACAGTGTCCTTCTCCCTGATTCATCTGTGATGACCTTGGTGTCATTCCTCGACTCACCCCATGATTGCTTTGCTATTTCTTATGATGAATAACATAATGTTTCAGTTATAACCCTCAATGAAAGCAAGATGCCAGTGGCAGGATGGCCAGCGTGGAGACTCTCCTCCCAGCCTCCCCGGCTGCCATGGAGACGCCGTTGTCATTCATGTGAGAGACGACTTCTCGTCAATCAATCCGCATCACAGCCATCACTACAATTTTATATCTAACTATAACACTCTCTGCTTCCACGGCACTTCCACTACCCCCCAAAAGGAAACCCCAGCCCTGTCAAGCAGTCGCTCCCCAGCCCTGTCTCCCAAAGTCCCAGCGGCTATCCCTCTTCTTTCTGTCTCTGTGGATTTGCCTGCTCTGATATGATAAATCAGTTAGATGATTCCTATACAAATGGAATCATACGATATGTAAATTCTGTCTGCCTTCTTTCACTGAGCCTCTTGTTTTCAAGGTTCGTCCATTCTGTAGCAGGTGTCAGTACTTTGTTTCCTTTTAATGCGTGAATAATGTTCTATTGCATGGATAGAACATGTTGTATCTATTTATTTGCTATGGATGGACATTTGGGTTGTTTCCACTTTGGGGCTATTGTGAACATCACTGCCGTGAATGAACATTTGGGAAGAAGATATACATACGCAGGAAAGGAATTGCCAGATTATATGGAAATTCTCTGTTTAGCTCATTTGCTACTGAAGAATCACCCCTGCCCATGCTCCTGGGACTCGACCTCCAGCTGGGCGGCTCATCCTTGCTGTGCTCATGGGATGGCATAGGGCTGTGTGCCTGAGCTGCTCACCTGCAAAGCACAGACCCTGGGGCCCTCAAAGCAGCCTACCTCTCCTGCTGAAGGGTGGGCTATGAGGGTAAGAAAGAAGTCAGGAGCTGCTGCTGGTGGCCCTGGTCCTGCTGGGTGGGCAGAGGCTGCCTGAGAGTAAAGCCAAAACAGACAGGAGGGACAGAGGGAGACCAAGTCCTCATACGAGCACGGGAACTCAAGCGTGGTTGGCGAGGAGGGCCTGCCTTCTGGGATCTCTGACATGAGGCCTCTTTTTCTTTTTGACCTAGTTTGAGCTGAGAAGCTATTCTGGCATGATCCAGCTTTTCTGACCTGAGTACTTGGACAGCACTGATGGAGGAATGACCGAGGGAGGACTATCTCCATTGACATTCTCTACCAAGACATGAATACTGCCTGAGCACCCAGTTACAGTACCCCCTGAGCACCCAGTTACAGTACCCCCACCCCCAGACCAGCACATGGGCACATGCCCCCCCCGAGCAGGAATGTGAGACAGACAGGAAAATCGAATGCCAGGTAAGTCAAAGAGTGCTGCCCAGCAACCTTAGCCCAGATAGAAGTGCTTCCACAATGGTGGTGGACTGCATGCCATGCTAAGCTGGCAGAATGGATGTGGCCGGGGGAGGAGTCTGCTGACAACAGCCTTGTTGCAAACAAAGGGAGGACTGAGGCATCTTCATGACAGTGGAGAGGAGAGGAGAGGAGGGGAGGGGAGAAGGGGAGGGGAGGGGAGAGGAGGGGAGGGGAGGGGAGGGGAGAGGAGGGGAGGGGAGGGGAGAGGAGGGGAGGGGAGGGGAGGGGAGAGGAGGGGAGGGGAGGGGAGAGGAGGGGAGGGGAGGGGAGGGGAGAGGAGGGGAGGGGAGGGGAGCAGAGAGGAGGGGAGGGGAGAGGAAGGGAGGGGAGGGGAGGGGAGAGGAGGGGAGGGGAGGGGAGCAGAGAGGAGGGGAGGGGAGAGGAGGGGAGAGGAGGGGAGGGGAGGGGAGAGGAGAGGAAGAGGGGAGGGGAGGGGAGAGGAGAGGAGAGGAGAGGAGGAGGGGAGGGGAGGGGAGAGGAGAGGAAGAGGGGAGGGGAGGGGAGAGGAGAGGAGAGGAGAGGAGGAGGGGAGGGGAGAGGAGGGGAGAGGAGAGGAGAAGAGGGGAGGAGAGGAGGGGAGAGGAGGGAGAGGAGAGGAGGGGAGGAGAAGAGAGGAGAGGAGAGGAGAGGAGAGGAGAGGAGAGGAGAGGAGAGGAGGGGAGGGGAGGGGAGAGGGATGGTCTACTTCTGGAAATGAAGAGTCACAGGGGGGCCCCTACCTGCCACTTGGCCAAAGCCTCCTGAGCTGATCGTTGAATCTGAAAAGGAAAAGGACCAGCCCATGCCCACCCTGTTTATACCAGATAAGAGGTCATAAGATGCTGGAAATGCAGGCCCTGCTCACTGGGGGCTCCAGCCAGTGAGGACCAGAGGCGCCCTGGGCTGTCTGCACCAGCCCGGCCTTCCCAGCGCCAGCTATCCTTCCGCACAGTTCTCTAAAGCCTTGTGCAAAGCTTTGCAATGAGATGTGATTTTTTGCTTCAAAGCTTATCCAGCTCAGAGACCTCGCAGATGACCTTAATGTTATATTTTCGCTAGCCCTTTAGAAAAGAAGTCCTTTTTAGAAGCATACTGGTTCATGATGTGGTTGCTAGAATTTTTTTCTTTTTCTTTTTCCTGCCGGACACAGTGCTGTGTTTCTACAAACGCCTCATTAAGAAGCCAACCAAACCACCACGCCTAGCCCCGGAAAGTTTCAGAGGCAGCTCTCTCCTCTTTGTGGAAGCGTCCTTGCCACGGGCACTTCTGCTGCCCCCATAAGCTCAGCCCTGCTGAGAAGCAGCATCCCCTGGACCCACCGGGGAGGGAAGGAGGGAGGGAGGTAAAGAAGGAAGGGAGGGAGGGAGGGAGGGAGGGAGGGGCTTTTCTTCTGCTCTCTGCTATCTTGGGATTCCTGGCTGGAGGTTCTAGCTAAGCAAGAAGAAAGGACAATCCTGACAGAGCTCCCCACAGAAATACCAACTAAAGAGGGCGGATTAAAAGAAAGCCAGAGATCGACCCAGAAAACAAACATACAGAGGGTTTGTTCAGCCCAAATGACCCTCAAACACACTTTAGAAAAGTGATTATTTTTCACACCACAAAGAAAATCTTATGATTTAAAAAAAAAAAACTTGATAGGTAATGGCTCACAGTCAACTCCCAACAATTCTGTGAAATTAAATGTATAATAAATAACTCTGAGCTTTTCCCCCAAAACTACCTGCATATTTGATAGTTCAAAATTGTACTTCTAGTGAAATCATGCCATTTTCAGGAAAACGGATTAACTGGAGAGCATCATGTCAAGTGGTTTAAGCCACACTCAGACAAGTAGCCTATATTTTCTCTCATGTGTGGAAGATAAAAGGGGAAGGAACAGACATTTAAGAGCTGAAGAAAGACTATGAGAGTGAAGGAAGAGGGTCAGGGATGGGAGGAGGGAGAGGGGCGAACTGAGAAGTGAGGTTGACCCATTATGTTTTATACGCATGAGAATATCCCACAGTGCAACCCACTATTTTGTATAATTTATATGCACAAATAAAATATTTAAGTCAAACTTTTAAATAAAAATTAAAATGACAGTCACAAGCCGGACATGGTGGCGCACCCTCGTAATCCCAGCATTCGGGAGGCTGAGACAGGAGGATCGCGGTTCACGGACAGCCTCAGCTACTTAGTGAGGCCCTCCGCAACTCAGTGAGACCCTGTTTCAAAATAAAGAATAAAAAATAGGGCAGGGGGTGGAGCTCGAAGGCAGAATGCCCCTGGGTTCCATCCTCAGTACCACCAAAAAAAAGACAATTACAAAGTACAGGGTGCCTAATGACAAGTTGTAAAGCAAAAGTGATAGGTACAGCCAGCCAAAGCTGTCTTAGAGGAAAACACACAGTCAAGAAGAGGTAAGCAAGAGAGTCGATAGTTAAACCTGACTTTAAACTTGAGAACCTAGAGGGGAAGTTAATGTTAAGAAAATATAAGCCGGGCGTGGTGGGCACGCTTGTCATCCCCGCGCTTGGGAGGCGGAGACAGGGGGATCGCGCAGGTTCGAAGCCAGCCGCGCTGGCGTAAGAGACCCTGTTTCCAAATAAAAATATAAAATAGGTCTTGGAGTATGGCCCGGAGGTAGAAAGGGCTTCCAGGAACCCCAGTACCACCAAAAAAAAAAAAAAAAAAAAAAAGAAAGAAAAAGAAAGAAAGAAAGAAAAGAAAATATAAGAAAGTAATCAGGTAAATGTTAAGAAAAAAGAAAATAATCCGTGATGTTAACAGCAACTGTTGATGAAACACAAATGAAAAAGCAAGCACCAACACAGAAAACAGTATGCTGTTCTCACCAGCCAGGTGCCTGTACTTGCATTCGTTAATCCGCACTTTATCGGCGGGTCGTATTATGCGTCACCGTGCGGCGCAGTGTGACACAAACCTCGCGCACACGGCACTTGGTGTGACTCCCCTCTGATCCCACCCCAACTTCCCCAACTCCACAGACATGTTAGAAGGTGAGTGGGAATGCCTTTATACAGAAACAGAGCATTATTTGAACTGCCTCCTGCCCTGGTCCTTTCCCTCACCCAGGCCCTTTAAACTACTTTACTGGTCTCTCTCCTCCTTTATCTGAAGTCCTTCTTATTTCCTATTTTCTCTCTAGCTTCCACATACGAGGGGAAAATAGACCTCGACTCTTTGAGTCTGGCTGATGTCACCTAGCACCGTATTCTCTAGTTTATTGATTTTGTTTTTTATTTGGTACATTGTACATTATATCTTATTGGGGTACAGGGTGTTATAAAAATGTACGTACCCTACTCTTGGCACCCTCCTGTCATCCAAGGACGTGGTGACTTGCCTGGAAGTAGGTGGAGGAACCTCGGTCTACCCTGAAGGACTCGGGATCAGCCCTTGGGGGACCCCAGGGCCACGCATCTGTCCACACATTGGCAGGCTCCACACCCTCCTTCCACATATATTTGATCAGGAGACAACCTGGAATCGCAGACGTGTCCTCAGGGCTGAGAGACGTTTTATACACATGCTGGGCAGTGATCATGACTAGCCTCGGGCCTCCAACGAAAATCCTGAGCTAACTAACAACTCCACACCTCTACCACTGGGATGTCTGCAAAATAACATGGTTTCTAGAAGTTTGTTTGTTTGCTCGCTTGCTTCTTTTTGTGGAACTGGGGTTGAACCCAGGGGCATTCTACCTCGGAGCTACACCCAGCCCTATTTTTTATTCTTTATTTGAAACAGGATCTCACTAAATTGCAGAGGGCCTCACTAAGTAGCTGAGGCTGACCTCAGACCTGTCATCCTCCTGCCTCAGCCTCCCAAATACTTGCTTTGAGTTTGTAAGCAGGAGAAACAGAAATCCATCCCCTAGCCAGAAAAAAAAAAAGTGGAAAATGCGGATTGCACGCATCCATCAGATGACCTGTGGCACCACCGTTTCCTTCTCTGACTAAAGATGGAAGCCCCACTGGAGGGTCCAATCTCAGAAAGATGCTAGATAATTCCACACCACCATCTGCTTTTCGTGTGTTCTGAGTTTTCAATTGCAAATATTTAAAGGAAGACAAAATATTTCACAGAATAAAAACTGCAGATTACCATAGGCCAGCTACCCCCGGGGTGCAATCCAGTCCCCAGGACCCTTTGGCAAAGGTCTAACAAGCCCAAGCCACCTCCTAGAAGTACCATGACCCAATTTTCCTTCTCTTCTCCTATTCACTTCTGAGTAGACAGCAGAGCTTTCCAGAATCTGATGATCTTGGCACTTAAAGAGATAGTGGGCCATATGGTCACGGGTCCCTGTATTTTTAGAACGCTTAATTTCTAGTGCAGTAAATACTGAGAGATACAACTTATAAACACAGAGGGCGTGATATTTTTAAGAGTGTAAAGGATGCCGGGCGTGGTGGCGCACGCTTGTAATCCCCACGCTTGGGAGGCGGAGACAGGAGGATCGTGCAGGTTCGAAGCCAGCCGCGCTGGCGTAAGAGACCCTGTTTCAAAAATATAAAATAGGTCTGGGAGTCTAGCCCGGAGGTAGAAGGGCTTCCAGGAACCCCAGTACCACCAAAAAAAGAAAAAAGAGTGTAAAGGGTCCTAGAACTAAAACAGTTCCAAAACATTAAAAACTCAGTGGTGTGACAGTCAAGGGGACAGGTGGACTTTGATATGATTAGGGGTTTCTCAAGGAGAATTTGAATAAGAGATGTGGGAAAATGTTGGTTAGAGGGCAGGGGCTTTGAGCTGCAAATGAGTAAGTTCCGGGGAGCTGACATAAGGCATGGCGACTCTACCTAGTAATAGTGTGTTGAGAACTTTAACTTTGACAAGAAAGCAGCTGTGAAGCGCATTCATGGCATACATGTGCACACACACACACACACACACACACACACACACACACTGGTGTTGTGGACAAGTGTATTAATTAAGTTGCCTCTGTTAATCATTATAAATATACACCTACATCCAAACACTGCGTGGTATACCTTACATATAAAATTTTAATTTTTCAATTAAGTATCTGTAGCTTTAATAATAAATATGAATGAAAAGGACATTTGGGAGACAGCTGGTAAAATCCGGTGGTTACTAAATACTAAGTGGTAACGAGCGATTGTTATTACTGTTATTAGCTGTGTGGATATTGTGTTTATAAAGAGAATGCTCTCCATAGGCGATGCAGGATGAACTCCTCAGGATAGTACCTGCAGCCTGCTGTGGACCGCGTGTACACACAACGCACATTTAGTATGCATGTACGTGGACCAAGAGAATGTGGCGTGGCAACGCACTTCCGGTCGCTGAATCTGGGTGTTGGGTATGAGGCATGTGATATATCACCCACTTGCTGTATTCTTTCAAACTGTATGTATATATAATAAGTTTGAAAAATAATTAAAAATTGGAAAATGGTTTTGAGTCATGAAGATATATATGGAAAAGAAAAACAGGAGGCCTTATAGTATATTTTGTTATTTTTTTTTACTAGGGTTTGACCCCAGGGGCATTCTACCTCCCAGCCATACCTCCAGCCCTATTTTTTTTTTTTTATTTTGAAACAGAGTCTTGCTGAGTTGCTGAAGCTGTTCTTGAGCCTCAGAGCCTCCTGTCTCAGCCTCCCAAGTACTAGGACTACAGGTGTGCGCCACCACACCAGGCTAGTTTCTCTCCTCCCTAAACCTCACCAGGAAGTGGCAAAGGAGACAGGTGGCTGGCTGGATGCTCCAGGATTCATGCTCCCGTCCATGTCAGAACAGAGCTTGGGGCTGGTTCAACATGGCGCTTACCTCCTCAAGCCTGCATCCAGCCATCCTTGGTCCTCTTGGGTCAGAACTCCTGCCTCCTCATGTCCTGGCCGCTCACCTTCTATCTATGCACACAGAGGCCAACTTCAAGCCCTTCCTGCCCGGTGCTTCCAGCTACTCTTCCATCTCAGGGCATGCTGGTTCGCCCCCCTCTCAGCATGGCTCTCAGCCACCTTAACAGACCACTCCTGGCCCACTCGACGGATCTGTTAGTTTTATCACCTTAGCTCCAAACTCATTACTGTAAGGACTACCTCTATAGTAAATACAAAAACTAATGACACATGGAGGAGGAGAAGAGATACCAAAATTCTCTAAACAGAGCCAGCTGCAACTGTGTATCTCCCATCTCTTGGAGAGATGATGAAAACACCCAATTGGAATAGCATGCAGGCGACATCATAAACCTAAAAGAACACGTCACACAAAACCCGGCATTCATCCCTCATCCTGAATGGAAATTAAACAAAAGTGTAATGCACATATCCAGGGACAGGATCTGCCCTACCCTGGGGCACCAAAGAGTTCCACTTTCAATGGCTCTAGGAGGGATGCCCCCAAGAGCACAGCTCAAGCAACTTCTGGTCATAAAGATACAACATGGAGTCAGGAGCCTGAGTCCCATTATCTTTTCTCAACAGGACACTCAAGAATACCAACACCAGCTGCCCTAACCATGAACTGGAATCTAGACCTCCTTTCCCTGACCTCAGTTCTCCTGGCCCCCCCATCAAGAGGCATTCCAATCTTTCCAAATGCATCAAATCATTTGTATCTAGGGCTTCTGGCCTTGTGTGCATGCCTTGAAGCCCTTTGACCTAATAAAGACCATGAACCACGGCCAGATGTGGTGGTATACATCTGTAATCCCAGTACCAGAGACGCTGAGGCAGGAGGAAAGCAGGTTTGTTTAAGATCAGCCTCAGCAGCTTAGCAAGACCATCAGCAACTTAACGAGCATCTGTTTCAAACTAAAAGATAAAATAGGGCTGGGGGTGTAGTTCAGAGGTAGAATGCCCCTGGTGCGATCCCCAGTACCAAGTACACACACGAAAAAAGATGGCCGGGAACCCCTTCACAGAATGTTTTCAAATTCATAAAAGTAGGATACAGGGATTATAAAAGACATCAATAATATTGCTTGAAACACAGTTATCAAAATATTTTAAAAACAAACCAGTAATCTGGCAATAGATGATTTTTTTATTAATGCATTAAATAACAAGATGTAGCAGCAGACCTAATAACCGCCGTCATCTCCAAGCAGTGATGAGTGTAAATGATATGTTCAGAGATTCGCAACAGCCATAATGTGATATGAAAACAGCCAGGATTTGATTGATGACAGAGTCACAGATTCTGCTAGAAACCTCTGCGGTGCATTGTTTCCATTCATAATAGGAAGCCCCAGCTCTCCAGTCACAGTTAGTGTAAATACAGAGATCTTCCGTTCATACCCAAGTTCACAATCTCCTTGAGTTGCAACCAGGAGCCCTGGGTTTATACGGTCTGGTCTAGACCCCTCAGGGTGCCAGGCAGTGGTTATCCTGCATGCTGCAGCCGGGTGGAGGAAGCTCCCCTTCTGCTCACAGGACTTGCTCTCCACACCTGCCCAGGCCTCTCAGCCTGGGAGTCTAAACTAGGCTGTTGCCTTTCCCTCCCACACCCATGGCCTGCCTCCCTGAGTGGCCGGGACATCCTCTCTTCCTAACCTTGCATCCTTTGGACAGCGTCTATATGGTATGTTTATCAATTCATTTAACATATATTATAGTTACCCACTGCCTGACAGTTTCAAGTCTGGAGGGTAAAAGAGAAAGGACAAACTTCCATCCATTGGAGGCTACAAATCCTCTTTCCCTAAGATTGTAAACTTTCTAAAGTTGAAGGTCCATGTCCTTTATATTTACTATATACTTCCAGGGCTCATGACAGGTACTGTTCAGAAATAATGACTATTTGTTGGATTGAAGGATTTTTGTAAGGAAACATAGTGGCTGAGTGAGTAGATGAATCGATCAATAAGTAGGTAGGGAGTGGGTGGATGGATGGGTAGATAAATGGATGGATGGATGGATGGATGGATGGACAGAAGGAAAGAACGAGAAGGGGAGGGAAAGTGGGAAAGAGGGAGAAATGAAGGTATTGATGGATAGAGGAATGGGTGACTAGAAGAAGGGATGGAATGATAGATAGATGATAGATAGATAGATAGATAGATAGAAGGACAGATGGCTGGAGGCATCAAGTAATGAAAGGAGAAAGGTAAGGAAGGTAGGAAAGATGAAGGGAGGAACTGATGGGTGAAGAAATAATGGAGGAATAGGTAGATAATAGATAGATATAGATTGACAGATAATGGATGGATAGATAATGGATAGATGATAACACACAAACTGAGAGATATATGAATGGAAGGAGGGACAAAGAGAAAAAAATGGTAAATAGATGATGAATAGATGGACAGATAGATGAATACAGATAGATATATATGATACGATAGATGTATAAAGGTAGGGGCAAATGGATGATGGGTAGATGATTAGATAGAGAGATAGATAGATAGATATGTAGAGGGAGGGAGGGAAAAATGGAAGTATCTTATTTGCTCCAGCCCCAATTTCCTCCTCTGTAAAATGGTAACAGTGGGATGGACCAGAGCATCTTGCTGCATGTGTGACGTAGGAGGCTAAGAGTTTATGGCAAGGGTTTGTATGATAACTAGGATTGGTGCTGCTGTGGTTGTTGCTCTTGTTGTTGTTGTTGTTGTTGTTGTTGTTGTTGTTGTTGCTACTGGCAGGAAAGTCTGGTTCTGAGATCATACAGGGCTTGCTCTGAAGTTAGACAAACCAGAGGTTCACAACTCAACCAGGCTCATTCCCACAGGGAAATGATAGGTAGATCATCAGTGAAGAGGCCTAAACCACACATTCAGAAAAGCTTGTGTGTGGCTGCATACCTTAGGTATTCTTATCTCACATAAAAGTAAAAACAGTAAGAAGGTGAGAGGAAGGTTTTGCAGGCAATGGGTAGGTGTATGGCATGGACTGTGTTTTCTTGGCATATACTTATTTCCAAACTCATCAAGTTGTACACTTTCGAGATGTATAGCCTTTTGTCTATCAATCATAACTTGATGCAGTGGTTTAAATTGCAAAATAACTCCAGCCAGTAAAAATAAAGTAAGAGAGTTGTAAGACAGGCTAATGATGATAATTACCTTAACAACAACACAGCAGTGTTACCTGTACAGCACCCTCTGTGCCGGGTGCCGGGGACCCATTGTTTCTTTTAGCCCTCATAGAAACCCCCAAAGACAGGTATTATTGTTCACATTTTACAAAATAAGAAGTCCAAGCCGGGCGTGGTGGCGCACGCTTGTAATCCCCGTGCTTGGGAGGCAGAGACAGGAGGATCGCGCAGGTTCGAAGCCAGCCGCGCGCACTGGCTTAGGAGACCCTGTTTCCAAATAGAAATGTAAAAAAATAGGTCTGGGAGTGTAGCCCGGAGGTAGAAGGGCTTCCAGGAACCCCAGTAGCACCAAAAAAAAAAAAAAAAGAAGTCCAAGACTTCAGGGAATAAAAATGATATGCCAACACACATACATCTCAAAGGAGTGACCTAAGGGCTTGAACCTAGTTTGTCCTAAGACCCACATCCTTTACATCACTGGTACTTTTTCTGCTATTGATAATCATAGCTATTGTTACTCACTACTCCAGAACAATGACTCCTAGCCAAACTTTTGATAAGCATTCGTTGCGTAGCGATTACAAGGTCATCCTCCTGAGGAGGGCTGAGGACACAGACACAAGGATGCCCTCCTGCCTCCCTTACAGCTTAGAATCTAGAGACCATAGAGGAACTACGTAGTCAACAATTGCTCAAGGTTTAAAAAAAAATACAAGTGCCAGCGTGCAAAGTATTTCCGAAGACAAAAAGAAGGTGACGAGTGGGCTTTGGTAGAGCCTCCTACTAACTTATACTGCTTGCAAAGTCAAGGCTTAAGTGTGGTTTTGAGTTTCTAGGAGCTATTAAACCCCTCCTCCCCAGGGTTGTGCTGTGCTTGTAAGATTGGGCACACAAATCTGCCGGAACTCCAACAAGGACACAGGGGGCAATCAGAACAACTTCCCACCCACTGATTCCCCTTGGAATTATAATAGGACCCACTCTGGAAATTTCTGGAAAGAATATAAAGGACGATTATCACTGAATCCAGTCCCGCCCTGTCCTCAGCATTTGCCAGCCACATGTTGCTACAGATGCCTCTTCCTGTCAGGTGTATCTATAAAAGGTGCTGGTCAGTCTCTACCCTGAGCACATAGGTCAGCCTCCACATAGGAGTGTGGGTGATTCTGGAAGCCGCCCCTTCTGGAGACAAGAAGACCCTTCTTCATGGTTCTCCCCAACATAATGCGTAAGTATCAAGGAGCCTACCCTGAAAATATCTGGGGAAAACATTTTCCTGAAATATATGGGGACAACGTTTTCCTGACCCCGCACTTTGTCCCAAGAGTTCACTTTCCTGGTCATGGAATGGTGCCATTTTGGGGACACGAATCTCCTGTTGTTCATATTTCTTTTCCATTTCCAAAGGTTCTAGTTTCAAGACCTGCGTTTCCCATCTACACACACAAAAACACACTTCTTCCAGGCTCTAGGCCACCTTCAGGTTTCAAGTGAGCTCAATCCCTGTTCCCAAAGGAGCACTGCAAGGACAATTGAGACCGGGAGTCTGCAGTCAGAGGGAACTCACGCCCAGACTCCTGAGGCAGCTTCCCCGTCTGTAAAATGGGGATAATCAGAGTCTGTCCTCACAGAGCTACCAGGAAGATGGAATGAAGCCATTCGTGAGACGAGATTAACATATCAGACGTAGAAAAAGGATATGATCCATGACCACCCTGCCTGCCTCTCAACATAAACACTAGTTCCCCAGACTGTTGAAAGTGTGGTCTCTGGCTCACAACACCGGAAGGACTGGCTTGGGAAAAACTGGATTTATTCTGTGTGGGTTTTTAAGGCTGAACTGACGCCAGTCATTCATTGGCTCAAGAAATATCTGCTGACCACCGGATGGGATCCGTGTGTGTCACGGGTGCTAGAGGACACTTGACACAGACTGTCCTGGGGCTCACAGCCTAGGATCCAAGGAACGGGGTTAGAAGAGAATCTAAAGCCACAAGGTGTGGCCAGCCCCTCTAGCAACAAACTGAGGAAGGATGGCCTACAGTGAGCTTCCCAAGCATAGGGAATTCTGCAAGAGGCTGAGAGCTGGAATTCTACAGTCTCCTCCAGCCTAAAGGCATGTTCGAATCAAAATCCTAGGAATCATTTTTCTAGAGTTCATTCAGAGTCGTTGTCCTTCTATGACAGCCAGCGTGTACCAACCCCCTCTGAGGCCTAGCACGGGTCCACAACTAAAAACGTACTCAATTTATTTTTACGCAGTTCCATCAATTTCATACTCATTTCACACATTACTTACATTACTGCTGTTTCTCATAAGCCTAACGTGTGTTTTCTACTCCCCGAGAGCAGGCAGCTTGAGGATAGTCTAAGATCAGAAGAAAAGCCCACCCAAATATTGAAAGCAATCTATCTCTTGGTTCTCTCTCACTGGCGGTACCACTTTGGACAAGGCACTTAAACTGTAGAAGCTTCCATTTTCCCAGGACAGTAGGCAAAATTTTTCCCAACTTTTTTTTGTACTGGTGATTGAATCCCCAAGGAGCATCTTGCCTCTGAACTGCACCCCAATCCTTTATTTTTTGAGTACTGATGATAGAACCCAGGGTCATTCTATCTTTGACCTACACTCCCAGCCCTAATTTTTCTTTAAGACAGGGGTTCACTGAGTTGCAAAGGGCCTCACTAAGTAGCTGAGGCTGTCTGCAAACCGCGATCCTCCTACCTCAGCCTCCCAAAATCTGGGATTACAAGTGTGCGCCACTACGCCCGCCCACCCCCAACTCTTTTTATTTAGTTAGTCTTGTTTGGTTTTGAATCAGGGTCTTACTAGGTTGCAGCGAGTCTAACCAATTGCTGAGGCTGCCCTCAAGCCCACAATCCTCCCGTCTCAGCCTCCCAAGTACTAGGGTTACAGGTATACATCATCACAGCTGGCCAAGTCCTCAACTTTTAAGCCATGGGAGGATGATAGGAAGAAGTGCCAAGGTGCTCAGGCTGGGCAGGCACATGGAGGGGCTCCAACCAATGTGTATCTCCCTAACGCTAGACACAGCACTAAGTCCTTTAGACTGGATAGTCACCTACCAGTCCCAAGTGCTGGTCGACCAAGTTTGTAGTTGATGACTAATATCCTCAAGAGACCAAAGGAGAAAAAGAAAGGCAAGTCATCTCATCCACAAAGTATCCAGGCTCTGGAATAGGATAAGATTGTAGCCAGGTGCAGCAGCACACACTTGCAATCCCAGTGCTTGGAAGGGAGGATCACAGGTTTGAGGCCAACCTCAGCAACTTAGTGAGACCCTCTGCAACCTAGTGAGACCCCTGTTTCAAAATAAAATAAGGTTGGGGTATAGCTCAGAGGCTGAATGCCTCTCAATCTTCCCTGCCAAAAAATAAATAAATAAAAGCACCCAGAGCATGTGCTTCTCCTCTCTAGATAAAATCAAACAGCTCACTACTTCTCTGGACCCCCAGATCCCCACCGTGCAAAAGCACAAGGGGAAGGGTTTGGTATAACTCACAATGCCATGAAATGTCTTTCTAAAAAAATTATGTGGGAGACCCCTGGAGAAACCAGGCCCAGTAAGACGCTGGGTTCTGGGCGGGGGTCGCGGGCGGGGCACGCCAGATGGGGCCCGGGTCGCGGGACTCTGGGCCCCGGCCGAACTGCGCGTAGCACGCCAGGCCCCTGGAGAAACCAGGCCCAGTAAGACGCTGGGTTCTGGGCGGGGGTTGCGGGCGGGGCATGCCAGATGGGGCCCGGGTTGCGGGACTCTGGGCCCCAGGCCGAACTGGGCGTAGCACGCCAGACCCCTGGAGAAACCAGGCCCAGTAAGATGCTGGGTTCTGGGCGGGGGTCGAGCGCAGGGCACACCAGCTGGGGCCCGGGTCGCGCGCGGGACTCTGGGCCCCGGGCCGAACTGCAAGTAGCACACCAGACCCCTGGAGAAACCGGGCCCAGAACAGAAAAAGATAAAGAAAAATATCGGAGAGGAGGTAAGAAAGCCGTTATGGATGCCAGGACACTGGAGATGCAGACAAAACTTATCTAAATGCACTGGAACTTATGGAAAAATTGGCCGTGAAAGAGGACTGCTATTTCTCTATATTGTTAAGAATCTCAGACATCACATATAAGGAGAGAGTTTAGCGGAGACCAAGGAGAAATGCGGTGTTGAAAGAGTTCTCCGCGATGGTGGTGGAGACTTGTATTCAGGAGAAGCAGAAACCAGATCTTACCAACTTTATTTTTTTGGAGAAATTACACCAAATGTCGAATGCTACCATCACGCATGCTTAGGAACACTGGACAACATTAAGAGTGGAAAAAGAGCCTGGGAAGGATTTGAAATGTTGGAGGCAGTGGCAATGCCAGTGGCCAATATTCGGGGGAGGCAGAGATCTGATACATTACAACTGGAACCTTTGAAATAATAACCACAGAGACAGTGATCGGAACCTGCTGAGGGGTTAGGCGGGCGCCGGGGCCAGTGGCCGACATCGGAGCTTGCTGTGAGGCAAGGCCACTACTGAGGCCTCCGTGGCCGGGATTGGAACCTGCAGAGGGGTTAGAACGATGCTGGGGCCAGCGAGGCTGGCATTGGAGCCTGCCATGAGGCAAGGCTTGTGCTAGGGCCTCCGAGGTCGGGTCCGGAACTTGCTGAGGGGTTAGGCCGGTGCTGGGGTCAGCGAGGCCGGCATCGGAGCCTGCCGTGAGGCAAGGCCAGTGTTGGGGCCCCCGAGGACGGGACCGGAGCCTGCTGAGGGGTTAGGCCGGTGCTGGGGCCAGCGAGGCTGGCATCAGAGCCTGCCATAAGGCAAGGCCGGTACTGGGGCCTCCGAGGCCAGGATAAGAGCCTGCCGAGGGGTTAGGCCGGTGCTGGGGCCAGCGAGGCCGGCATCGGAGCCTGCCTTGAGGCATGACCAGTGCTGGGGCCTCCGAGGCCGGGATCGGAGCCTGCTGAGGGGTTAGGCCAGCGCTGGGGCCAGTGAGGTCGGCATCGGAGCCTGCCTTGAGGCAAGGCCGGTACTGGGGCCTCCAAGGTCAGGATAAGAGCCTGCCGAGGGGTTAGGCCGGTGCTGGAGCCAGTGAGGCCAGCATCAGAGCCTGCCTTGAGGCATGACCAGTGCTGGGGCCTCCGAGGCCGGGATCGGAGCCTTCCGAGGGGTTAGGCTGGTGGTGGGGCCAGTGAGGCCGGCATCGGAGCCTGCCGTGAGGCAAGGCCGGTACTGGTGCCTCGAGGCCAGGATAAGAGCCTGCCGAGGGGTTAGGCCGGTGCTGGGGCCAGCGAGGTCGGCATCGGAGCCTGCCGTGAGGCAAGGCCGGTACTGGGGCCTCCGAGGCCAGGATAAGAGCCTACCGAGGGGTTAGGCCGGTACTGGGGCCAGCGAGGATGGCATCGGAGCCTGCCGTGAGGCAAGGCCGGTACTGGGGCCTCCGAGGCCAGGATAAGAGCCAGCCGAGGGGTTAGGCCGGTGCTGGGGCCAGTGAGGCCGGCATCAGAGCCTGCCTTGAGGCAAGGCCGGTACTGGGGCCTCAAGGCCAGGATAAGAGCCTGCCGAGGGGTTAGGCCGGTGCTGGGGCCAGCGAGGCCGGCATTGGAGCCTGCCTTGGGGCAAGGCCGGTACTGGGGCCTCCGAGGCCAGGATAAGAGCCTGCTGAGGGGTTAGGCCGGTGCTGGGGCCAGCAAGGCCGGCATCGGAGCCTGCCGTGAGGCATGACCGGTGCTGGGGTCTCCGAGGCCGGGATCGGAGCCTGCAGAGTGGTTAGGCCGGTGCTGGGGCCAGTGAGGCCGGCATCGGAGGCTGCCATGAGGCAAGGCCGGTACTGGGGCCTCCGAGGCCAGGATAAGAGCCTGCCGAGGGGTTAGGCCGGTGCTGGGGCCTCCGAGACCGGGATCGGAGCCTGCCGAGGGGTTAGGCTGGTGCTGGGGCCAGTGAGGTCGGCATCGGAGCCTGCCTTGAGGCAAGGCCGGTACTGGGGCCTCGAGGCCAGGATAAGAGCCTGCCGAGGGGTTAGGCCATTGCTGGGGCCAGCGAGGCCGGCATCGGAGCCTGCCTTGAGGCAAGGCCGGTACTGGGGCCTCCGAGGCCAGGATAAGAGCCTGCCGAGGGGTTAGGCCAGTGCTGGGGCCAGCGAGGCCGGCATCGGAGCCTGCTGTGAGGCAAGGCCGGTACTGGGGCCTCTGAGGCCAAGATAAGAGCCTGCCGAGGGGTTAGGCCGGTGCTGGGGCCAGCAAGGCCGGCATCGGAGCCTGCCTTGATACATGACCAGTGCTGGGGCCTCCAAATCCGGGATCGGAGCCTGCCAAGGGGTTAGGCCAGTGCTGGGGCCAGTGAGGCCGGCATCGGAGCCTGCCTTGAGGCAAGGCCGGTATTGGGGCCTCTGAGGCCAGGATAAGAGCCTGTCGAGGGGTTAGGCCACTGCTGGGGCCAGCGAGGACGGCATCGGAGCCTGCCGTGAGGCATGACCAGTGCCTGGGTCTCCGAGGCCGGGATCGGAGCCTGCCGAGGGGTTAGGCCGCTGCTGGGGCCAGCGAGGCCGGCATAGGAGCCTGCCATGAGGCAAAGCCGGTACTGGGGCCTCGAGGCCAGGATAAGAGCCTGCCGAGGGGTTAGGCCGGTGCTGGAGCCAGCGAGGCCGGCATCGGAGCCTGCCGTGAGGCAAGGCCAGTACTGGGGCCTCCGAGGCCAGGATAAGAGCCTGCCGAGGGGTTAGGCCGGTGCTGGGGCCTCCGAGGCCGGGATCGGAGCCTGCCGAGGGGTTAGGCTGGTGCTGGGGCCAACGAGGCCAGCATTGGAGCCTGCCATGAGGCTAGGCCGGTGCTGGGGCCTCCGAGGCCGGGATTGGAATCCTGCCAAGGGGTTAGACCGGTGCAGGGGCCAATGGCCAGCATCGGAGCCTGGCGTGAGGCAAGTTCACTCCTGCGGCCTCCAAGGCCGGGACCAAAGCCAGCTTAGGGGTTAGACCGGTTCAGGGGCCAGCGAGACCAGAACTGGGGCCTCCCATGAGGCAAGGCCGCTGCTTGAGCCAGCAAGTTCTGGATCAGTCCACTGAGTAGCCAGACCACTACTGGGACCATCAAGAGTGGGATTGGTACTTGCAACGCAGCATGCACAGAGAAATATCGCAGAAAATATAAATCAGACGCTTCTCTTAATCAGCAATAACTAGGAGGAAAAGGGCAACAGGAAGAGGTTGAGCTATAGAAAGGGCCCTATAGTGAAGCAACTAATGTGACCAATCAGAGGGTATGTATTACTGGAGGATGGAGCCTCTTTAAAACGCAGGAGGTACATAAACAAATGTATCAAAGTAAATCACCAAAGAAGTGTGGAGGGAGGGGGAGGGAATGGGATGGGGGCTGGAGGAGGGCTAATTGGATGATGTGTGCTTGTATATCCTCTCAAGTCTTGTACTCCAATGTGATTGATATATGACTACAATGCACCAATTTAAAAAATAAATAAATTTAAAAAAAATTATGTGGTGCACTTAACACTAAACCTAGCCTAAAATAAGCGGTCAATGAAAGTTTACCTTATGAGCCAAATATTAATCATCAACATGGTTCCTTACAAAGAGTTTGATTCTAAATGATTCAAACTAATTAAGATTTGTTATCTTGTATTTCTGGGTATGTTTTTTTTTTAACCTGGAGTTTGGAATGGGATAGAGAGACCCGCTTAGGGTGCCTCTAAACCCCTGGGAAAGGAATTGGTGGGATCTTTTCCTCTTTTCTGCAAAGTTCTCTGAAAGTCTGGGTCTCTGGATCTCTGTGGGAGAGCAGGAATCCAACAGATGGGGAGAGAAAATGCTACACTCCGTTATCCCCAGCCATGTACCTGCATGCCCCCATCCCTATGAAAGCAAGTCATGACATACTGAGTTTATTCTCCTTGTATTTACAAAGGTTTATTAAGTGAGGCCAAAGAGGTTGCAGATTGTGATTAGCCAAAAACTTCCTAACTCCTATTCCAGGCCTTGTGCCAGAGCTACAGTTATGGCCAAGTCCAGATGTTGTCCTCCCAAGGGGAGGCTAAATTCCAGATAGTGACTAAATAGGTTTCACGCAAGGATGGAGTCACCCGTCAGCGCTGTGTCTTTAGATCTGCCTCCCAGGGCTCGAGACAGGAGAGCCCTAGGGTGGGCTTTTAAACTTGAACTGAAAAGATGGTCCTGGGGTAGGAGGTGCAGGCGGGGCCCAGTGCAATATATGCACCAGGTGGGAGCGCCCTCTATCCAGAGTGCTGTCCTTGGTGCTGAAACGAATAGCCAACAGGAAGATACCAAGTCTACCCTCTGGGTGTTTGTTGTTGTTTTGTTTTGTTTTGTTTTGTTTTTCTTTTCTTTTCTTTTTGCAGTACTGGGGATGGAACCCAGGGGCATTTGACCTCCAAGCTGCAACCCCAGACCTATTGTTTATTCTTTATTTTGAAACAGGGTCTCACTGAGTTGCGGAGGGCCTCACTAAGTAGCTGAGGCTGCCTGCAAACCACGATCCTCCTGTCTCAGCCTCCTGAATGTGGGATTACAAGTGTGCACCACCACGCCCAGCTTACCCTCTGGTTTCTTATGAATAAAGGCACAATGTAGTGGAAGGCAAATAAGAGAGAGAGAAGAGAAGAGAAGAGAAGAGAAGAGAAGAGAAGAGAAGAGAAGAGGAAAGGAAGCGAGACTTACGGGGCTCTGGGAGGGAAAACCATGTCCCATCACGTAGTAAGACCCAAGGGCCTAGGCTGCTCAGACTAAGTCCATCATACCAGGTTGTTAGGGAAATACAAGAGGTCTTAACACAAGTTAGACCAGAAATATCTGTGCTTGAAGTGCTGGGGTTACTCCTGAATTGGTCAAGAAAAGACCTGAGAGGGAGTAAAGGAATGAACATGAACCTTTTCAGCAAACTCCCCATGCAGTGGTCGGGCTCCAGGCCAGAGAGGCCTGGCTTAAAGTGCTTGCTGATTTCCTTGGGGTAAATGCTCTCGTGAGGCATGACCAAGTTGCAGTTAAATGGCTTAACCACTTTACTAATTTATTTATTTGTTGCAGGTCTGGGGATAGAACCCAGGGGCATTCGACCTCTGAGCTACACCCCCGCCCTATTTTTTATTCTTTATTTTGAAACAGGGTCTCACTAAGTTGCAGAGGGCCTCACTAAGTAACTATGGCTGTCTGTGAACTGCGATCCTCCTGTCTCAGCCTCCCAAATGCTGGGATTACAAGCGTGCGCCACCACGCCTGGAGGGTTTAACCATTTAAACCATGCGATATTCCTAAGAGTTGCCAGGAGTGGTGGCACATGTAATCCCAGTACTCAGTAGGCTGAGACAGGAGGATTGCAGTTTCAAGGCAATTTAGTGAGCCCCTCAGCAAATTAGTGAGATCCTGCTACAAAAATTTAAAAAAAAATAAAATAGAGTTATGGGCGTGGCTTGGAAGTAGAATGCCCCTAGGTTGAATCCTTAATACTACAAAAAAATTTAAAAAAAAAGATTCCTAATAGTTTATTTAGTACTCGGCTCTCAGAGCCAAGCACATCACAGATTACAGTTTCAAGAAAGGCTTAGAGAGCTTTATGTACACTATATCAGATGGCCACACATTACCAGTCATGAGTCCATTTTACAGATGAAAGGACCAAGGCTCAAGAATAACGGGAATTGCTCAGAGTGACCACGAAAGGCACCGGACTTGCCCTCCACCTGTCCTGCTGAAAATGAGTGCACTGTCTACCACAGACAGAGATCGAACCCAAAGCTCACACCAGCTGGGCCCCCCCTGCCCATCCTGCTGGGCCAACGGCCCGCCAAATGGGATCTCAGATCACCCACAATGTGAGAGGGAGATGGACTCTCCTCTCAGCTGCTCCTGCTACTGGCCTGGCTGAGCTCCGCAGAAACCCTGACGTCAGCCTCTGGGCAGAGGTGGAACCTGCGGCCTGGACTCTGGGGCGGGTAACGCCCTGGCCCGTGGAATGACGGCCCCGGTTGCTTCTGGAATTGAAGAGCATCCCCCTAGCCTGTGTCTGCCCCAGAAGCGGCACCCCTGAGTACAGGGGCAGCTACTGAAGGCGCAGAAGAGGCCCTCACTCCCTGAGGGAAGAGGCGTACAGAGAGGCCGGGACAGGAGGCTCACCTGCACCCCCGGCCAAGCCAGTCTCTGCAGCTGGCCCCGGGGATGGTCAGGCAGGAGGGAGGATCTCCTGGGAAGAGGGGAGAAGAGAAGGAGGGAGAACTGAAGAGGGAGGAGCAACAGTAGGCAAAGGAGGGAGGAAGGACAGGAGAGGGGAAGGAGTGGGGGAGGGGGACGTCCACTCAGGACCACCCGAAGGCCTGCGTGTGCGCCCTGAACTCAGTCCTGTCCCCAGCCCCGCCCTGCAGAAGTCAAGGAGGGAGGAACGAGGGAAAAGAAGGAGAGAGAGAGAGAGATGAGGGAAGGAAGGAAGGAAGGAAGGAAGGAGAGAGGGAGAGAGGGGCAGCCCCCGTGCCCTCCTGTATGGGAACACCCTGCTCCCGCCCCACCCCTCTGCTGTTTATCTAGGCAGCTGGCAGGACTAAGGCAGTTTTGCTTAAAAATCATTTCCCAGAGGATTAGCATCCCCTTTCACACTTAAAAGCCTTCCCCAAAGCCAAAGAATGAATTGATTTTCCTATAACCGATCACACTCCCATTTCAGAGCGGGAGGCCACTGCTTTCTTTTTCCATCCCTGTCTCTAAAAAATGCCAACGGGGCACACAGGTTCTTCCTCTCCCGCCGCATGCAGGATGCCTGGGCCGCGAAGAAAGGGCCGCTCACCAGCGCCCCCCTGGTCTCCCAGCCACCGCTGCCCCCGTGGCCGCCTTGGGAGGCGTGACAAGTGGACCAGGAGCCCAGAAGGGCACAGCAGGTCTCTCTGCCTGTCAGAGTCCAGACTCCCCAGCCAGGGCGTCCATCCTGACAACAGGCAGGACTGAGAGCTGTGTCCCGGGACAGTCTCCCCAGGAGGGCAGGGCTGCGGGCTGCCCAGTCCTTCTCATCTGCAAAGTTCCCAGCCTGCTGTGGCGCCCGCGGTGCTCCAGCAGCGTGTAAGGCCAGGAAGGGTGGGGAGAAGCCTGGCATCTGGGTGGTCTCCTCGTCTTATGAGTCCTCATGTCTCCACAGGAGGCCGTTCTTGGGACCACTGGTGACGCCCCACCCCCAGGAAGCAGCTCTCTTTCCTCTGCAACCTGCAGAGTTGGGCTAACCAGCCGGGCTCACGGGCATCCGCCAGCCCCGAACACCTGGCCAAATTCAGCCGCCTCCGTGTGGAAAAGCTAGAGCCAACTCGAAACGATGCCTCGCGCCCTGCATGTTGAGACAGAACTGCACATCACACAGGGCTTGCTCGTGGATACTGGTATCTCTAGAGGACCAAAGATCCAGACAAAGAGGCCAATCTGTGCTGGTCTGCAGATCTGGAGGAAGGAAGGGCTGTGAAAGGGAGGTGATGGGGAGAGCTTAGCTGTGGTTGTTTTTTTTATTAAAAGGATTAGGAGAGCTGGGCATGATGGTGGTGCACACCTGTAAGCCCAGTGCTTGGGAGGCTGAGACGGGAGGATCATAGATTTGAGGCCAGCCTCAGCAACTAAGTGAGGCAGTCCGCAACTTAGATCTGTTTCAAAATAAATAAATGAAAAAGGGTGGGAGTGTGGGTGTGTGACTTGGAGGTAGGAGGCCCTCAGGTTCAATCCCCAGTGTCCCTCCCCAAAAAATATACTAGAAGAGACAGAAAAAAACTGCCAGTTGAAGGCAATGGAATGGAAACACATTGTTTACATTCTCTGTGCTTTTATTTGATTTTTAAAAACCTTTTGTGGTACTGAGGACTGAACCCGGGAGCATTTTACCTCCAAGCTACAAAGTACACTCCCTTTCTCTATTGTATTTCTCCCTTGTTGTGTGTGTGTTACCGGGAATGGAGCAAGGGAGCATCCTACCTCTGAGCCACACCCCCCAGCCCCATTATCATCATCATCATCATTATTATTATTATTATTATCATTATCATTATCGTTGTTGTTGTACTGGGATGGAACCCAGGGGCATTCTACCTCCGAGCTACACCCCCAGCCCTATTTTTTTTATTCTTTATTTTGAAACAAGGTCTCACTGAGTTGCAAAGGGCCCCACTAAGTGGCCGAGGCTGTCCATGAACCATGATCCTCCTGTCTTAGCCTCCCAATGCTGGGATTACAAGCGTGCGCCACCACACCCGGCTTCCTATTTTATTTCTTATTCTGAAACAGGGCCTCACTAAGTTGCAGAGGGCCTAAGTTGCCGAGGCTGGCCGCGAACCTGCGATCCTCCTGACTCGGCCTCCCCAGTACTGGGATAACAGGCGTGCACCACTTTGAGGAGTCGATGGGAACAAGCAAAGCCCGTTGCGGGCCCCGAAGGCTCGCAGCCCTGCCCAGCTCCTCCCATGGCCCCTTCCTGGTCTGTGGGTAGTACTGACATCTTGGGTGTGCGGTTCCTGGCTCTGAGGCCTTCAGCTGGACCCCTGGTCTCTATCCCCTCCAGTTTCAACAAGAGCTGACTTAGGGGATTGGAGGGGTGAACCTGTGGTCCAGATGGAACCTGTTCCACTCCTCCGAGCTACAACCCCAGCCCAATATTTTTTCTCAGGGTCTCACTAAGCTGTGGAGGGCCTCACTAAGTAGCTAAGGCTGTCCACAAACCTGCGGTGCAATCCTCCTGTCTCAGCCTCCCAAGTGCTGGGATTACAAGTGTGTGCCACCACGCCCAGCCTCGTGCATGTTTTAAATTTCGGTTTTGAGCTACACCAATAAAAAAGGGGGGATAGCCGGGTGTGGTGGCACACGCTTGTAATCCCCGCGCTTGGGAGGCGGAGACAGGAGGATCGCGCAGGTTCGAAGCCAGCTGTGCTGGCGTAAGAGACCCTGTTTCAAAAATATAAAATAGGTCTGGGAGTGTAGCCCGGAGGAAGAAGGGCTTCCAGGAACTCCAGTACCACCAAAAAAAAAGGGGGGGGGGATCGTCGTACCCAACACCCAGGTGTAGAAACGGAGGCCCAGAGAGGCCGCCCAAGCACAAAGGTTACAAGCCTGTGCCTCCGCACCCAGCTGCCTTTGGTATTTCTGAAATCCAATTTTCTCTGAGAGTATATAATGCCCTGTGTTAGACAGATGGAGGATTAAACCCCGCCAAGCCACTTAGGAGCTGTGTGACTCGGGAAATCCCTGCACCTCCCTCTGTCCACCACCTTTATTTACAAACGCAGAATTATTGGAGATGGTGCACCGGCAACCCAAATCTAACCAAGCCGGCAGCCTTGAGGCCACACTTTACCCGGTGAAACCTTAAACCCGACGCATGCGCAGCTGAAGAAGGTGGCTCCCGGAAGGCACACGGGGCCACTCAGTGGACCTCACACCCGGGCGTTTTACCACGGATGCAGCACCCGCCCATGCGGCGGCCTCTAGTCCATCGCCCCAGCTCCCCTCTCCTCCCAGGGCCCCCCGCACTGCTGCCCGGCTCTGCTGACCTGTGACCCCTGGACACAGCAGGGCTCTCTTCTGCACCCGCCTCTCCCCCGGAACCACAGGTAACAAGCTCTTCATCCTCTTGTCTTGAGAGGTGTCTGGCCCAATGTCCAGCACATGGTGTGCCCCTAGGCCGGAGGACGGGGTGCCCCGCGGTGTGGCACATGGGGCCCCCCTAGTTTCCAGCACCTGTCAGGAAGCCGGGGCTTTATCATCCATCCCAGGGAAACCCGCAGGAAAGGAGGAGGCCAATTCGCATCCACTGCTCCAGTGTATAAGGCATTTTTTAAAAACGGAGTATAATTTATAAACACCTAAATTTGCATAAACAGAAAGTCTGCATAAAATCCATTCTCTTGAGGTGAGCAACCCACTGGTGTCTGGTGTACCCGCAATAGGGCGCAATCATCGCTTATACCCAATTCCAAACATTTCCGCCATGCCGAGAGGGAGCCCTGTGTGCCAGAGGCCGCCACTGCCCGTCCCCGAGCCCTCACCGTGGCACCGCTATCGTTCTTCCTGTATCCCGGGAGTCCTGGCTCTTCCTATGAACAGGGTCCTACACACGTGGCCTCCTGTGTCTGCTCTTCTGCCGGGCAGCCTGTCTGCCATGTCTATGGGCTCATCAGTGCTGTAGCAAGTGCCAGGGCTCCTCCCGACCTAGACGCCCGCCCAAAGCAGCTAAACAGAGGTGTCCAGACAGAAGCGTGCACGCCCGTGTTCCCGGGGGCATTACTCACAGCCTCCATGAGTTGCTGACAACCCCGAGGTCCATCCGCTCAGGAGGGAACACACAAAGATGAGAGGCCCACAGAGTGGGATAGTCCTCAGCTACGCCCCGCGCACATGTGATTTCAGTTACCTAGCAGAACGGAGCTGTAGAAGGCAGAGTATTTGGTGCAGGGAGAGGTGGTACTGGGGACTGAACCCAGGAGCATTTTACCTCCAGTCTATACCCCCGGCCCTTTCTATATTTTAGTTTTAAACAGCGTCTGGCTCTGTTGCTGTCACCAAGTGGCTAAAGCTGCCCTTCAACCGGTGATCCTCTTTTCTCGGCTTCCTAAGTAAGTACTGAGATTAAAGGTGTGTACCACCATGCCCAGGTGCATAGTATTTTTATACCCTCTGTTCTTTGGGGGAAAAGATTTAGGACTAGTCTTGCAGCTGTGTGCACTAGGCCGATTCCCTTGCAAGGGGTGGGACGCCCCTCCAGCCTGAGCACCCTTTGCCTGGCTTTCCCAGAGCCTCCTGCCCCAGCCAGCACCGCCCCGGGTATTTCCTTCCCACAAAAGCCACGATCGCTGGTTCTCATCCCAGGGTGGTGTTACTCTGCCCTTATCTGGGATCTCTGGCTTCTTATGAATCACTAATTCACTTTACTGCACATAAATTGCCTTCTCTTTCATACGTAGCTTTAACCTATTTAATTAGAGCCTAATCTACTTTTTTTTTTTAAAGGGGAAAAAACACACTTTAACTCTACAATGGGCGAAAATTACACCTTGTGAAAAGACGCAATTGTTTCCTGACCATGAACTTTTGCTTTCATGAATTGCTAATTTGGTTAATGGGCTCGTTCTGCTCTGAAATTTGCATCATGAAAATTACTAGCTTCGGCGAGTCCTCTGTGTACCGCGCGGCTGGCACGTTTTTGTTGTAAAGGTCACATTTGACATCCTAAAACAGCGGACCCTTTTGTAAAGGTACAAATGTAAGAAATTAAGTGGGCCCACCGGTGTAATGTCATTGTTAAGAAAAGGAAGAAGGATTTTTAAGTTAATTTTTATTCGCATTGTTTATGCGCGTGCAAGCCGGGCTCCGTGTGAGTCCCTTCCCGGATTGGCACGCTGTTAGCTTAACCTGTGATCCAGGGACACGAGCAGCCAAGAAGCTTCTGCTATTGGTACCAGCGGGCTCGGGAGACTCAAATCAATATAAGAATCAACGGACAAACAAGACGCCAGTGAGCTCGTCGTCCCCGTAGAATCAGGCCGTAGATTAAGCGGATACTGGGTGTACAAAATCATAATTAAAATGCTACAGGAGGATTCTACCCTCTTGCTGCAGTTCCACAGTTTTGACACTGGTAAATCAGAAAGGACTCCCCATTCCCATCAAAGTGGGGTACACGTCTAGCTCCCCTGGGCTAGATTTCTGACGTTTGACACCTGTATCTCTATCCCTCCGGATGCCGTAGGTCTGCATGGCAGTTTTAGGAAATCTCGCCTTCCGTCAGGAGTGTGGTCTGAGCTCACAGCCTCCGGTGCACTATGGAGGAAACGCGGCACAAGATCTAACTACCCGCCCCAGCAACCAAAGGGATGAGCGGAGGCCAGCCAGGTCCTGCCGCAAGGTCGCCACGAGCCATCAGGGAGGCAGGTCCCTGCCCCGGACGAATCAGTTCGGACTCGGGTCTTTCCCAGGTGACTTCAAGCAGGTCCTCTCTGCTCTCCATCCGACCAGAACCTTGCTTTGTTTTCTCGTCTACAATGGCGCCTGTCCGGTGTCCACCCAGGGTGGCTCTGGAGGTTTTCAGAGGCAGCGTGGACAGGGAGGGAGCAGGAATAAGGGTGTCTTGCTTCCTGCCAGCCTGGGAGAGGAGGTGGACACCCAGCCCTGGGCAGCTAGGGGGCTTCATGCGAGCGTGGCTTTTAAACACCAGATGAGCAGAGGGCTTTCGGGGTAGTACACAAGCCCCACCTTGGGTTTCTGCTGTGTGCTGTTCTTAGGATCAGATCAGGGTAGAGGAACTAACAAAGAAAACCAGGTATGTGAGCGGGTGTGGACAGGTGAGCCAGGCAAGGAGACTGTGAACAGAGAGCCCCTCCGCACAGAAGGCACCAGGAGGACCTCTCCTGAGCAGCCAAGTCCTGGGTAGAATGCACACTGGCAGACCACCATTGGACGAGGGGTCCTTCATGGGAAGGGAAAAGAAGGGCCCTTCCCAGCAGCCCGCAGGGCCTCCTTCCTCTCTCCTTCTGTAATCACCTCTAGGAAATCCCTCATTCACTTGCCTGCTGGCTCCTATTCATGGGGACGGAGACTGCCTCACCAGGGAGGGGGTCGCGGGCACATTCAGACTGGCACAATCCCCAATCACCGCGCCCGACGGGGACCAGCCCTCGCGCAGGTGAAATTTTCATTTCAATCCCAGCCTCGGATTGCACCATTTCATCCCGGGCGCGCAGACGCGTGGGAGGGCTTTCATCCTCCGATCTCCGCACAAGCGTCGCCTGATTAACGCTCCACAATGTTGCCAGGCCTCCCTCTTCTAAAACGGATCGACCTGGAAAGGTCTGAAACGAAGGATTTTGATCGTAAATGGACGGCTTTCGTGTCTTGCGGATAACTCGCCGTGCTGCTTACAGAAGATATTCATCGACTCTAAACAGCCCCAAGTTTGTGTAGCTACACAAATCAACCCTCGCTTATCTCTCCCGGGCAACAGAGGGATCAGAACGCTCCCTGATGGGCAGATGCGTAGAGCACGTGGTCTCCAGAGAGCTCCCGGCCTCTGCCTGGCAGAATATGCTCTGTAGCTTTCCCTAAATCCAGACCACCGCCCCAGGCTTGCTCCTCCAGTGGGCTCTGGCATCAGCAGCCTGGCTCATTAGAGAAGCAGCAGCCGGAGCCCCCACGGTGCTACAGAACGGAGCCTGCATTCGAGACTCTCAGTCACAGGGGATTGTTTGCGAGGCACTGGTCCGCAAGGACCTCCAAAACTGGGTCCTGAGAGCAGCACCTGCCACTCTATTTTATGGGTCTCCTGGATGGTTCGCAGATGCAGCGTGCATGTCCAGTCTCCAGGCACTGCCCCGTGCTGAGCTCTCTGTCCAAGCATGCCCCCAAGCCAAGGCAGGGCCAGGCCTGCCACATGCATATCCCCGGGGGCACCCTTTATTTAGTGGTCCACACAAATGGCCTTCCTGTGGCCCAACTCTAGTGTGCAACGTTGACGGTGTTGGGTAGATGGTGGCCACCTGGAAGAAGCCTTCCTGTGTGCCGTTGTGTAGAAAACCCTCCAGGGCTCCTCCTGCCCCTGCCCACAGTCTGCAGCACTGATCCCTACCTCACACTGTACCATGGGACTCTATTCATTGAGTTGACGGCCTGTCACTTTTTTCCCATGGCGTCTGGAACTTGGTCTTTTTCCCACTGTACCATCAGCACCTACAGCACAGACCATATAATAACTGGACACCACCCACAGGTGTTTGTGAGTGTGTGTAAGTGTGCGCACACATATGCAAACGTGAGCGTGCAAGTGTGTGTGTGCATGGGTAAAGTTAATGTTCTCTCCCTGATTCTCATCCATGATGCCTTGGGACTGAGGGCAGAGCTGATTCTGTCTGCAGAACACCCTTGGTTTTCGCAGAGTCTTGGGCGCCACCCTCCAGAGGTGGATGCCGGCAAGCCCTCTGGGGCTAGTAGGACTTCTGCCCCTCAACTGCTACGGAAGACTCCCTTCTGTCCCTCCTGATCCGTGAAGCTGTGTACGTGGTGGGGGTGAGCCCCAAGGACCCTTAGCAGACGTGGCACCCAGCACCACAGAGAGGGATGCCTGAATACCAGCATGCACCATGGCTGATCAGAAGCAAGGCCTGTACAGAGGAACGAGAGCTGCTGGCTTGTCTACTCAGCACGAAGCTTCACATGTTAGCAGAAAACGACTCCTAGGCAAACACTGCAGGGCTTCAAAGGCACTCGAGGAATCAAGGCAATCAGCAAGGGACCAGAGGGACATCAACCCAGGGGCTACAACCACGGCAACCCTCTGCCAGCTACTCCTATGGATTTGGTCCTTGGTCACCCCTGCCTCAACTCACATCCCAGCTGGCCGTGCACATGAACCAAGCGGGGCTGAGAGAAAAGAGGGGTGGCACTGGAGGAACACAAGCAGAAACTGGCCCCAAGGCTTGATGCCACGGAGGCCCCAGTGAATGCCAGAAAATGTAGCAGACAAAATCCCTTCCCCTTCCAAAGGGGCCGCTGCTATGTGGTCCCCATTGACCAGCGTCACCCAGAAATATGAACCCAGTGTCACCCAGACCCACTGATTTTCCAGGACAAGCTACAGATCAAAGCTTACATTGAGCCTCCTAGTTTTGAGACACTGACAAGTAATCTAAAATTTAAACAACTCTTCAGGCAAACTAAAACTACATCTGGTGGCTGAGATGTAACCCGCGGGCCACGCTTAGGGGGAACAGAAGCCCAGATATCTGAAATGTCAGCCCGTGAGCCGCTCTTCATCAGCCAGACTGTGCCCTTAGTGTGGGAGGGGGCGCCCTGTGTACACATGCATAGCGCGCACACACAATTCTAGAACGCACCCGACACACTGCCAGGTGGGTAGTGAAAGTATACTTCCTCAGCATTGCATACAAACAGAACGGGGTCCCTGGCCGAGAAGAATCTAGGAGTCTCAGAGGCTCAGTGGAGCAATGGAGAGATAGGTGAGCAGTAGGGTTAAGAAGTAGGATCAGAACTCCCAGAAGGCCTAGTTCTTCCAAGCAAGTAGGCTCACCCTTCCTCCTGTGATTCCCTAGAGTGGGAGAGAATGGCATTTTCTGTAGAAATCAAATGGGGTCTCAGGGGGGGAGCATTTGAAATGGGTTTTGCAGGATGCATAGACGCTTGGTACAGAGGAAGCACACAGGCCAAAGCATCCCCCCCTCCTGCTTCCTCTGAGCCCACTCAGCCCAGAACGTCTCTCAGCTCTTTTCTCCTTGGTGGACACCTCTGGAACCATCATAAGATGCTACTGGACATGGTACAAGGTGGCCTACTCTGACACAGAGAGCCAGTGTCCTTGGGCACAGATGAAGTGGAAAATCTATTCCCTCTGTGGCACAATCCACCCCCACCCATCTAGAATCCACAAGGAATAGAAACTCAGGAAGAGCAGATGTCGAGGAGGGCAGAGATGCAATCCCACTCCTGCCACCCACGACCCCATCCCCCAGGCCCCTCTTCTGGAACACTGCCAGCGGAGCAGGGGGCCTGCTGGGAGGAGCAGTGGTGTGGGGGGAGAGGGTCCCAGGAGGAGCAGGCAGTGAGGAGAGGCAGATAAAACAGAAGCTGCTGGAAAGACCGGCATGCTCAGTCACGATGTCTGCTCCCCAGAAGTCGCCCCGTGCTTGGGGTGTCTGTCCACAAACCAGCTGCCAAGAACAGAAATGGCAAAGGCGTCCTCAGCGACGGCCACTCCGTAAGGCAGGAGAGTACGGACTCACAATGCCTGGCTGCACCCCAGGCTCGCACCCTCTCTCTGGGGGTTGGCAGTCAGCATCCTGCCTCCCTGAGCCCAGTGCTTCTTGGCTGTAAAATGAAGCATTGAACATACCCGTCTGCGGGACTGTTGGAGTATTCGACAATCATACATGTTCACACTTAGCATCACATGGAGGGGTGGGAACTTCGCCGTCCTCTTCCTTCTTGTTCCCAGTGGCTTAGAAAAGGGGCTTCCCATATCAGGGTCAGGGGGTGTCCTTTCTTCCCAAGGACAGAATGGCTAGGGGATTCCTATATCCAAGAGGTGACACTGTCCAAAACTGGATGCTTGGTCACTTCCCCAAGAAGCGACCTCTGTCACTTTATCCCAGGAAACAGTGCCATTTCCTGCAGGGGAGGGAGCTGGCCACAGCTCAGGCACTGGGAGAGGTTCTTGGGACTCAAAGTGAGTCTCTGCTAAGCTGCCCCACCCTTGTCATCTTCCCAGAGACAGAGGTCAGCAACACAGGAGCGCCCTAGATACCACCTGGCTGAGTTCGTCTGCCTCTCCCTTCTCGGCACACCTCCCCATCAGCTTCTGCAGAAAACTATTCAGATGACCAGAAGTGGAGAGTGGCCAGATGGGGGACTAGCCTCAAATGGTATGAAACACAAAGGGGTCACATGCTAAATAGAAATAGCTCATCGAAAAATCTCAAAAGATAGACCCACAGAATAGGATAGAAGATACAGAGGCAAATCTTCACACGCATAGCCAGTTAATTTTTTTAAAAGGTACAAAAACATACACTAAGGGAAAGATGGCCTTTTCAACAAATGATGCTGGGAAAACTGGTTATCCATATGTAGAAAAATGGAATTAAACTGCTTATCTCTCACCCAACACAGGAGTCAACTCAAGATGAATCAAAGACCTAGAAAATTAGACCTATTACTAGAAGAAAATATAGAACCAACTTTCTGACACATAGACACTGGTAGAGACTTCCCCAATAAGACCTCCAAAGCTCAGGAAATAAAAATGATAATAAATGGGATGGAATCAAATTAAAAAGCTTTGCACACCAAAGGAAACTATGAAGAGCCTGAAAAGACAGAGCCTACAAAACAAGAGAAAAACCTTGCCAGCCATGCTTCTAATAGAGGACTGGTATCTAGAATATATAAAGAACTCAAAAAACTTAACATGAAACAAACAAATAACCCAATTTAAAAAAAATAGGCAATTGAAATGAATAGACACTTCTCCAAAGAAGAAATACAAGTGGCCAACAAATGTATGAAAAATGCTCAAGGTCATTAGGAATTGAGGAAATGCAAATCAAAACTACCCCGAGGTTCCATCTCACTCCAGTTAGAATGGCAATCCTCAAGAACAAACAATAATACATGCTGGAGAGGACGTGGGGAAATAGAAACCCTTCTACACGACTGTGAAGTTGGGATTGCAGATTCTTACAGCCACCACGGAGACCAGGGTAGAGGTTTCTTTTTTTTTTTTTTTTTTTTTTTTTTTGGTGGTACTGGGGTTCCTGGAAGCCCTTCTACCTCCAGGCTACACTCCCAGACCTATTTTATATTTTTTTTATTTGGAAACAGGGTCTCCTAAACCAGCAAGTGCGGCTGGCTTCGAACCTGCGCGATCCTCCTGTCTCCGCCTCCCAAGCGCGGGGATGACAAGCGTGCGCCACCACGCCCGGCCTAGAGGTTTCTCAAAAGACTGGAAACGGAACCATCAGATGACCCAGCCATAGCACTCTTAGGGAATATTTCCAAAGGAACCGGAGTCCTAATATCATGGTGATGCGTGCGTATCCACGTTCGTAGCAGCACAGTTCACGATAGCCAAAGCATGGAACCAGCCTAGGTGTCCGCCAACAGATGAACGGCTTACGAAACTGTGCATTTAAACACACCATAAAATTTTACTCAGCCACAAAGAACAACACAATCCTGACATTTGCAGGGAAAAAAAAAATAGATGGAAGCAGAGAATAAGATGGTCAGTGAGCCCGGCCACTCTTAGAAAGCGGAGAGCCAGGAGGTCTTCTCTCATCTGTGAAAGCTCGGGAGAAATCAGGAAACGAGGAGAGAGGCTTCAGGTAAATGAGGGGATGAGGGGCGCTACCAGGAGAATAGTGGGAGGGGGTTGGAGGAGGAGCTGTGGAGGGGAGAGTTGGTGAAGGAGAGTTCAAAAGCTGTCAGTGCCAATTTCTTTTCTTTTTTTCTTTTTTCTTTCTTTCTTTTTTTTTTTTTTTTTTGGTGGTACTGGGGTTCCTGGAAGCCCTTCTACCTCTGAACTATACTCCCAGACCTATTTTTTATATTTTTATTTGGAAACAGGGTCTCTTAAGCCAGCGCGGCTGGCTTCGAACCTGCAGGATCCTCCTGTCTCCACCTACCAAGCGCGGGGATTACGAGCGTGCGCCACCACGCCCGGCCTATCGATGCCAATTTTAACACTACATATGGGAAACTCCAGGTGTGGCATGTACGTACCTTCCTCTCACTCTGAAACCCATTATGATGTGTAATCACCAAGCACCAATACAAAAACAAATTAAATAAATTGGTACACTCACAATCAACACTGCACTTCTGAGCACACAGTAGGTGCATTATGTCAAGCACATAACACACACACACACACACACACACACACACACTAGTTCCTGAAGCCCGCACCCATCCTGCAAGGTAAGTCTTATGAATCGAGATGTTCACTTGTACACTTGGGAATCCTACCGGAAGGGGCCGAACAGGAATGAGTCCGAAACCAGGCACTAGACACTGGTTCCCTAACTACCAAGGCATGATTTATTTAAGCCGGGGCGGGGACACGGATTGTTCTAGAAGCTTGCTGCCCTGGATAATGACCCAGGGCCCAGAGGCTGTCTGAGAGCCCGCCTAAGGTTGATCTCCTTCTTTCTCAGCAGTGTGTTAGCGGCTGCCCGGCATGATAGCTTATTTAAAATATCGGGGAGAAATAAGATTCACTGTGAAATTAGTTGTAGACAAGCTCGGAAACTGCTAATGATGCAGAGATAACAAGGGGATTTTCAGAAAACACTGATACCGCATTATGATTAGTGAGCAGAGCTGCGCCCTCGCCGCCCGTGGCCACGCTCTCCCAGGAAGAGCCCATGCATATGCACCAGCCGCGCCGGCTGGCAAATCCTGGCTCAGGGCCGGAGGCTCAGGCCTCCCGGTCAGAGGCTCAGAGCTCGGCTCTGATTTGCAAAAATGATTAATTTGTAGGTTTTGAGAATGAGGAATGTTTACTTCTCGGGTCTGGGAGAAACCAAAGGCTGGTCCTAAGCCAAATTCCCTTTGGGAAACGAAAACAGGCAAGAATTGCCCTGAAGGGGACCCTGCCGTCTTACCTGGCTGCAGCCCAGGGCTCCTCTGGGTAAGATACGAGTCTGCCCAGAACCTGGCCAGTTCCACATCCCAGCATGCAGTGGGAGCTGGCTGTCGGCAGGTAGGGAAGCCACAGCGCCAAGCCAGCTGGCAAATGACTAAAATCTTGGCACACCAGTTGGTAAGTGATAGCATCCTGATCTTGTCAAGTGGCCCTGGGAGCTCCCTTCCAGACTCTGCATGGTCAGCAGCTAAAGGGTTAATGTCTAGCACTTTGGGGAGCCCTTCGGGCTTTGGTCAGTATCCACGCGGATCCCCCTATCTACATCTTGTAGGTTAAGTAGTCTCCTATTCCTCCTCCATCCCCAGACCTAACTTGCCCCACTGAGGCATCTGTAGCATGAGAAATGGGCGATCTACGTGCTACTAATCAAAGAGGATTAAAAACCCACTACAAACACCGAACGCTACAAGTCAGTAGGGCCCAGGCCTCCTCTGGAAGGAGCCAGCCATCAGTATTTACAAACACATGCAAGATGGCGGGCGGGCGACTCGCGTCTCCAGGACGTGCCATTGGCCGAGTTGCCGTCTCTGTGGTTCTGGCACTGGCAGCAAGCACCAGTGGTGTGCATGGCCGGGTCACCTGCATCATGAGGTGCCGGGGATGAGCCTAAAGCACTTATTTACATTAAAAACAGATCTATATGGGAGACATTTTCCCCTCCTTCACATCTCTACACATTTGTCGCTCAAAGCCGGAGGCTCTTCTTGGCACGGTCCCTCTGGTCCCCAGCCCTGTTTTCAGTCTCTTTAGCTTTCCGTTTAACTCCTTGAGGGACGGAGGCTACCAGGTGTTCACGGTGTATGCCGTCACTGTGCCAACTGGAGGGCCTCATTCAGAGCCGAGTCGGAAGGGCGCGTACTCCCGCTGTGCCCAAGGCATTTGTACGATCCTTGTATTTGTACGATCCTTGTACAGAAATGTAAATTATTTATTCAATTTATGCGGTGAGGTTGATACAGCCAAATAGCTTGAGATGCTGTCGGATGGCTGACCACCAAAGCAAACAGTCTTTTTCTTTTAAATGTAACACAAAGTCAAATGCAAGAACATTAAAGGAAGCTAAGTCAGGAGTGGTGGTGCACACCTGTAACTCCGGAACTTGGGAGGTTGAGACAGACAGGAAGATCGCAGGCCTGAGGCCAGCCTCAGCGACTTAGCCAGACTCTCCGCAACTCAGTGAGACCCTGTTGCAAAATAAAAGTGGGGTGGGGATAAAACATCCCTGGGTTCAATCCCCAGTACCACAAAGTAATTTTTTTTAAATGGAGAGGAAAAAGAGAGAGTTAAAAAGGAAAAGGAGGAGGTGTGGTTGATGGCCTGTGAAAGTTAGGGTTTGGTCCTTGCTGACTTTCCCCAATTACAGTGACTGACTCTAGGCTTTCCTGGCCACTTGGATGATCATGTGACCAAGTTCTGACCAATCATGGTGATTCTCTACCCCTGGACTCAGTGATTGGTGGAGGCATAGGTCTACAATCCAAGGAAAGCCAATCACAATCTGCCCTGGGATTGACACCTACACATTATATGTAAAAGAGAAAAATGTAAGACTATGCTGATGGCCCTAACTCTTGCACTGCCCCTCAGCTCCCTGGTTCCTGAAACTGCTCTGGCTTTCTGTGTGTGACCCAAAAAGATTCTGTCAACTGTGTGAGCTAATAACTCCCCTGAGTTAAATGATCTAAAGTAGCTTTTGTCCCAGAAACCACCCAGACATGTCCAAGCTCAGATCCAGAAAGGACAGCTATATGTCTTTAATCACACTTAGATATTCGATAAATATATTAAGCATTTTGTACAAGTGGTTGAATTATGTTTTCTTCTTTGTAATTTAAAATTATTAACCTAAGCCGGGCGTGGTGGCGCACACTTGTAATCCCCGCCCTTGGGAGGCTGAGACAGGAGGATCGTGCGGGTTCGAAGCCAGCCTCAGCTACTTAGTGAGACTCTCAGTAACTTAGTGAGACCCTGTTTCCAAATAAAAATATAAAATAGGTCTGGGAGTATAGCCCGGAGGTAGAAGGCCTCTGGGTTCCACCCCCAGTACCACCAAAATAAAATAAAATTATTAATCTAATAAATACCTGATTAAAGACAAGGGTCCCTGTTGTCTCAGTTGTCTTCCAGACCCTCGATGTTTTTCTTTTGCCCGTTTACCCCTCTCTCTAAAGGGGGAAAGTGGAATAAAATAGTTAAATAACCACACTCACATTGCAGTAAGGACAAGATTATAGGCTTTGCCCAAACTGAACCAGTACCTAGCAGGCAGCTCCAGCAACTGCCCCAAATGCCAGCTGAGTCCTTAAGTCTGGATTAGCTTGATTTTTTATACTTTTATTGGTGCATTTTAAGTATGCATCACATTAAGGTTGGAACGATAGGAATACGTGCACAGAACTTCTGAAGCATTTCCCTCCTGACCCCAGCCCATGGCTCCCCATCCCCATACATGTCACAGAGACTGGCGTTGGTAATTTCACATATGCGCATGGCTTTATTTAAGCTGTTTCCTTCTTCACATCCCTGTGCCCCTCCATCTCTGCCCCTCTGTCTGAGGCCTCTTGTTTCTCAAATTATTTCTAGCTTCCACCTATGAGGGGGAAAAAAACCAACCATTCACTCTCGGAGACTGGCTAATCTCTCTTAGTACAATATTCTCAAATTCCATCCATTTAGCGGCAGATGACATAACTTTGTTCTTCTTTATAGCTAAATAAAATTCCATGGTGTGTATAGACCCCAGTGTTGTGACCCATTCATCTGTTGATGGACACCTAGGCTGGTTCCATGATTTGGCTGTTGCGAATTGTGCTGCCATAAACACGGATATGCGTGTATCACTATGCTAGCCTGGAAAGATGCCCCGCAGAGGTCCAGCTGGGTCAGTGTCAAAGAAAGGAAGCCATGCAACTGGTGTCACTACTTCATCCTGCCTCCAGGTGGCAGCAGAGGGAACGCCCGCCACTCCACCCCACCCACTGCGGGTTTGCTAAGGGCAAGCCACTGGCCATTGTAAGAAGTACATTGGTCTTTGCTTTGGGATGAGAAAAAAAACACAAGTGTGTGGTCCCAAGAAGGAGAGGGGTGACCTCGAGACATTTTAATTTACACAGGTCTACAGGGGTCGTTAAGACCATGGTTCCTGGAGAAACAGGTAAGTTGGGTCTGGTTCCCAGGCCTGCGTCTTCATAGCTAGGTTGAGACAGAGACTGTGTGTCTGTGGACTTGGGTTCTTCACCTGGAAGCGCGGCTCACCCGTGAGTCATCTCTTGAGCAGGTGCAGAGAGTGCATTTTAGATCACAGAGCTGCCGGGCTCAGGATCCCTCCTCTCTGCCTCCCCTCTAGGCTCCAGATGCAGAAGACAGAGTCAGGTGAGGCCAGGTCAGAGAATGGAAGAGACTGATATTTCTGGATGAAGTGCCATGGATAGCCTGTGTCATGTCAAAGTTCAACTATCCCTAAAGACTTCCTGGAAAAATAAAATACCAGCCTCACCAACAAAGGATTGTTCTTAGTGAGTCCTTTCTTTCTATGCCGTGCACATTTCTTCTACTTAATTTGATCTACACGAGCCCGGCGTGGTGGCTCACACTTATAATCCCAGTACTTGGGAGACTGAGACAGGAGGATCGTGGTTCACAGCCAGCCTCAGCTACTTAGTGAGGCCCTTTGCAACTCAGTGAGACCCTGTTTAAAAATAAAGAATAAAAAATGGGGCTGGGAGTGTGGCTCGGAGGCAAAATACCCCGGGATTCAATCACCAGTACTGTATATTATTATAATTATAATTATTATAATAATAATAATTATTATTATATCCTCCCCACAAAATACAGGTATTGCTGTCTCCATCCAACAGGGCACAAAGGGACTAGGAAGTAGCTCAGAGAGGAAAAGGGGCTCCCAAGGGGTGCAGCAAGTGTCGGGAAGAAGAACTCAGGCATCCGACTCACCTTTAAGGTCTCTGGGAAGAAGTTTACAGAGAGCAAATGTGTGGTAACGGCCTCCTCCTCCTTCCTTCCTTCCTTCCTTCTTCCCTTTCTTTCTTTTATTTATTTTTGGTACTTGGGATTGAATCCTGGGCCGTTCTACCACCAAGCTTCAGCCCCAGCCCTGTTTTCTGTTTTGTTTTAAAGAGGGTTTCCCTGGGTTGCTGAGGGCCTTGCTAAGTTTCTGAGGCTGTCCTTGAATCTTGCAATCCTCCTGTCTCAGCCTCCCAAGTCCTGGGGTTACAGGTGTGCACCACCACACCCGACCTCCCCACTTCTTTGCTCTGTAGGGATGCTGCAGCTCTTACCTGCCATTTTACCACAGACCTGCTCTGCGTGGATCACCTAGGGTCTGTCCGAGCAAGTGGCCCAGCATGGGGTGCCACCTGCAGCCAAACTGACCCCCGGCAGCACTCAATCCCCCTTCGCCAGACTCTGAACACCTCTTCCAAAAAGATTATACAACGGCTATCTACTATGTACTGAAGCCCAGTCCTGGGTATGAAGAATCAAAAGAGGAGGAGGTCACCAGGTAGCTCCCACCACAGAAGGCGAAGGACATGAATGCAGGAGGACAGAGTATGGGCTGAGTCAAAGGACAGAGTATGAGCTGAGTTATAAGTAACAGAAGTCAAGAGGCAACCGGGCAGGTGCCGGGGACACAGAAGGCTGCAACAGAGCAGAGGGACCAGAGGACCTCTGGGTCCCCATTAGTAACTTCTCACCAGCATCACAATCCTCTCTCATCACCTTCACAGAGCAAATTCCAACACGCTCGCTGACCGCTTTCCATTTCCTTTTCCCTTATTGCTTTCAACTTTGGCTCAGCCCCTCCGAGAGTCCGTGGTCAGCCTCGGAAGCTGGCTTGGCCATTGTCGTGGGCAACCTCTGCGTGCAGCGGTGACCTTTCCCGGGAGTAATCTCACTGCCCTACACTCCCCTGCGTAAATGTCACTGCTGCCATTCCGCAGCCGTTCTGCAGTGGATGAAGAAAATAACTGCAGAAACGGTCGGAAACCCCTATTTGGTCATTAAGCGCCAGCAATCCAAGAAATGGAGAAGTTCAAGTCACGCCTCTTTGAAAAGATTCCTTTGTCCACACATCCTGAGTCTCTCGCTGTCTTTTTGCTGATAGTTAAAGGGACAGGCAAGAGTTAGGGGCTGGTCTCCCAGGTCCTACTCTGCTGACCCCGGGCTCGATGTCAAGGGTTATAACAGCCAGGTTCATAACCATGGCTCCAACCCCCCTGGGCTGTATAACCCACGGAGGGCTCCTCCACGCCCTCCCTGATATGTCGGCTGAAGGTCCTCAGGTGTCTCTGTTCTCACTGGGAATGACATCAGCAATATCATCAGGAGATGTCAGCCTCGGGCCTGGGTGGATCCCGGGGCTTGAATACCACTTGGCAGATCAAAGTCTCCTTTCCCTTGCCCAGGCCACAGAAACACAAGCATGTCTCCATCAGCATTACCACTGGTATAATCCAAAATGACCGGCCAGGCAGGAAGGAAGATTTATTTGCTGGCTGTTTTTTTTTTTTTTTTTTGGAGACTATGGGGTCAGTCCCTGTGAGGCCAGGTTCTCAGGAGTGACGGCAGGAAGAGAGAACGTGTCCATGCAAAGCTTAGCTCTCCCCTGATGGAGGCCAAAAGCAGAGAGAACAAGCAAGGAGAAGAAGAGCTCTACATAACCCCAACGCCACACCCCGGGCACCCATCTCCCCCAGCCACGCCTACCTGCCCAGCTTGCCACCCAGTTAACTCCATTCCGATGGATTTATCTACTGATGAGATTACGGCCCTCATGACTCAATTACATGAACTCTGAACACCAATTTCTGAGCTGTTCAGGGGACATTCTACGCCTAACCATCACACAACTTTATCAGTACTTCTTCCCCAGAACTCAGGGCTCCTTCTGACTGAATTCCCAATGGGAAATGTGCCCAGGCTTTGAAAGGGTCAGTAAAGAACAGAAATAAAGGTGAAGAGATAAAGAAAAGGAATTTGGTCTGCAAGAACTGGCAGCACAGATAGGAATACATACCCTTTGCAAGGTAAGGAGAGAGTTTCTGTTCCTGGAAGTCCTTCAGCTCCCAAGCTCTGAACTCAGACACTGGCTGCACTCCATTTCTGAATAGACTGTCTGATAGAAAGGCAGCCACCCAATGTCAAATACTGAACTGTTACGAGCATTGGAACTCTGTACAAAGTTCCCACTGATTGGTGTAGGGGATGCAGAGACAAGAAGGTCATCAGCCCCGCATTCATTCACTTAATACTGGAAATACAGGTGGCAGAAGGGTCTCTGGTGGTGGGAGAGTCTTCACAACATCTAAGGCTATGAAAATGCCCCTTAGTACCGCTTTGGCAACTTCCCACAAGTTTTAATTATGTACTTCTCTTTTTTATATATTACTTCTCTCCTTACTATCCCTGTTTATGAAAATGTTGCTTCATTTCTGAAGATCTGGAATTTTTATATCAGAAAACTGAGTTATTCTGATCTTTACCAATTGATTATTTTCCCCCTTGGGGACACATGCATACCATGATTGCCGTGGTTCAAAGGCATAATCCCTCTATATTGGGTTGTGGTTTGAATCTCGAGTAACCCCCAAAGTCCTAGGCATGGAGGGCTTGGTCACCAGTCTATGACTCAACTGGGAGCCGGTAGAACCGTGGGGAGGTTGATCTTAGTGGGAAGAAGTTGGATCATGGGAGTATGCCCTTGAAGGGAAATCAGGACCTCAGTTCCTTCCTATCTCTCTTTCCATCTGTTTTCCAGCTGCCATGAGATGAACAGATCTCTCACCATGATGTACTATGCCATCTTGTTATGGTTTGAATTTAGAATATGCCCTGGAAAAACTCATGTACTGACAGACAAAAATGTTCAGAGGTGAAATCATTGGATCATAAAGTTTCTAATGATATCTATCAGCAGATAAATCCATCAGTGGGTTAATGGCTGTACTGAGTGGCCCTGGGGACTGTATACATACATGTTCCTGGTCCTCTCTGCTCTTTCTCTGCTCCCTGCTACCGAGCTCTGA
This sequence comes from Muscardinus avellanarius, assembly GCF_963383645.1. Classification (NCBI taxonomy): domain Eukaryota; kingdom Metazoa; phylum Chordata; class Mammalia; order Rodentia; family Gliridae; genus Muscardinus; species Muscardinus avellanarius. The sequence continues at coordinate 109,031,461 of NC_137796.1, forward strand.
GCCCTGCAGACATAGCCAGGCCTAACATGGACGGAAACCTCCAGAAGTGTAAGTTCCCAAATACAGTTTTCCTTCCTCTGAGTTGTGGTCAGTGGGTATCTGGGATCATGGCTGAGAGAATGATGTTTGATACAGGCCGAAAGAATGGGGCCAAGCAACCATGGAACAAAACCCCTGAAATCAGGAGCCAAAATAAGCCTTTCCTTTAAGCCAAGTACCTCAGGCATTTTGTCACAGCCACGGAAAGCTAACTAACAAACACAGTGGGGCGCACAACTGGCTTTATTTATGCAATTCTACCTGATTGATGGTGTCACCTATTACCTCTCCTTTCTATTTATTTGTTTACTAAGTCTGACATACCAATTATAAGAGGAAATGTTGAAGAGAAAATGGTAATTTGGTGCCACTGTATGGGAGATGATAGAATCATTTTCAACTCAAATTATTTAAAATTACACAGCCATGAAGCTGAACTTAAAAAGAAAACCCTAAATTATTTCTAATAGCAGAATTTTTCAGCATCTTAATTTGAGTAAAAGAAAGGGTTTAAATAGATTTGAGGGCTTAAATACTTCTGAGGAAAGCAGAGCCTGCAAAGCCGGGGATTTCTCATTCACCTAAAAGTAATTAACAAAAAGTAAGTTAGATCATTCTTTCTCCAAGATCGTCGTTTAAAAGGGAGCTGATTTATCCGAACTGATTGGGGCTTTCAATCCCGACAGGAATGAAGCGCTGGGTTGTTAAGGGGAGAACAGAAATGAAGCCCAATTAGGTGAAATTCTTTCTTATGGAAAAAAAAATTGGTTTAGATAAAACGATTGCTGAAACATGCTCATAAGGGCTCAGAGGAGAGGAAGAGAAGCGATGTTTTTTGTTTTTAACTTCTGGTTGAAACCTCAGTCCAGTTCCCAGGTAAAACCCACTGCGGGAGAAGGGTGCTCAGCACTACCTAAGCATCCGAGCTCCCAGATCTGCTGGGCACGGGCGCATTTGGCCACCCCGGCATCCGATTCCCGGGGAGGGCCGGGCTGGAGGCAGGACTGGTCCCCAAGGGGACAGTGACAGGATTCCTTCCTGGCTGGGCTTTGCTCTGAGCTGATACACCTAAACTCAGAGGTGGAAGTCCTAACCTCTGGGGCAGTTTTTGAAGCTGGGGCATTTAAGGGTAATTAAGGTAGAATGAAGCCAGCTGCCTGGGCCCCTAATCTAATCTGGCTGCTGTTTCTACAGAAGGAGATCGGGCCCAGACAAGCAGAGGGAACAGCACGTGATCCTGCTGCAAGAGGCCAGCCAGGCACGGAAAACCATCCCCGCCGCTGCCTCGGCCTCAGACACCCCATCTCCAGAACTGTGAGACGGTGCGTCTGTGGTTTGAGACACTGGATCTGTGGCAGGTCGCTAGGCGGCCCGAGCAGACAGTATGGAGGGGAAGCTATCCTGCAAGCCCTGGGGAACGCCTTCACCCCCGATGTACTGAGACCCCACTCCCGGGCTCCCCTGGCCCCAGGGCTGGTCTACACAGGACACAGGTGCCTCACCGTGTGGGTATATGACAGGGTGCAGGTCAGTCTAGTCTAGCTAAAAAAAATATGAGGAGAAAATGGTTTACACGCATGACCACATGTTCACATGTCGGGTCCATTTAATGGTGCTCTATGTAATGACTTCAATCGCAGTATGACTTTAACCCAGAACCACTACTGGCAAGTGTCACTAAATACCCCATGAGGGGCTCCCTGGCACCACAGTCGCCTGTTTATCCTGTTCCAAACCCTGGTGGGGGTCCCTGGGGATGGTGGAGGTTGCTACTTGGTCCAACTGAACCTGCCGGTGGGCCTAGGAATCATCAGTGGCCCGTCATCCCTCCCGGAGCCACTGAGCAGTGACTCCCCATACCGCCGTCCATGACAGGAGCTCAGCGGTGCCCCTCCCTCAGCACACGGAGTCCCGCAACTGAGTCCAGGCCGGGCCACCACGCTGGCGGCTCCGAGCCAGCCAGCAGCTTCACGCATGTGCGAGAGGGCAGCTGGGAGAGCCCCGGGGCGTGGCCGGCAGCGGGGCCCAGGCAACCCCAGCCTGCGCCCCTGTGCCTCCCAGCAGGCTGGGGAACCTGAACAAACCCCAGGACTCACAGGCTCTTGGGAGCTTGCCCCAGCCTGGACACAAACAGTAAGGTCTCCAGGTGGGGAAGACTTGGCTGAAGTCTGAGACGCTTCCCAGTGACACAAAGAGGGAGACCTGGGGACTTCTAGTATCAGAGCGCACACACGTACCTGCGGCTAAGCAGCACCAGGGTTCAAAAGGAAATTAAAGGAGTCAAAGGGGACAAGAAATAGAGGGGTGATTGTCTTACTTAGGAAATTAGATACAGATATAGATATAGACCCACCCTAGGGATCAAACCCAGAAGCATCCTACCTCCAAGCTATACCCCAGCCCTAATTTTTTTTATTTTTGCAGTACTGGGGATGGAACCCAGGGGCATTCTATCTCCAAGCTACGCCCCCAGCCCCTATTTTTTATTCTTTATTTTGAAACAGGGCCTCACTAAGTTGCAGAGGGCCTCACTAAGTAGCTGGGTCTGTCCATGAACTGCGATCCTCTGGTCTCAGCCTCCCGAATGCTGGGATTATGAGCGTGTGCGACCACGCCCGGCTTAGGAACAATATCCGAGAAGCAAGAAGAGAGGAATACTGCCATCCTAGAACTTCGTCAGCTCGCAACCTGATTCAAATTCGGGGGTGGAGCAGGGAACGATGGAGGGCACGTGGGCACTGTTCAGGGTTGGATCTGTGTCCTGCTGAGGCCCAGGTGTCGAAGGCCTGGTCCCCAGCGCGGTGACGTCCTGAGGTGGGGCTTTGGGGGAGTAGCTGGACCCTGAAGGATCTGACCTCATCAGCCGGCTGGTCCCTTGATGGAGACTTAATTTGATGGCTTTGCTGGGAAGTGGTGGAAACTGCAGGTAGGAAGAGCATGGTTAGAGGAAGGAGGTCACAGGGACGTTCCCTTGGGGATGACCCTCTGTCCCCGGCTTCCAGCTGCCGTGAGCGGAGCCCCCCCACCACGGTGTCCTTCTGTCTCGCTGCAGCCCACAGCCCCACAGCCAGCCAAGCGTGGACGGAAACCGCGAGCCAAGATCACTCTTCCTCCTCTAAGTTGATTTTCTCGGGTATCTGTCACGGGAACAAAAAGCTGACGAGCACAGAAAGAGAGAAAGAGGGAAGGAGAGATGCCGGGAGGAAAGAAGGGGACCGCGGCTGCTGCGCAGGTGAGAACAAGTCACTGAGGCCGTAAAGCAGCCGGCCAGTGGAATGTTCCAGTCCTTTTATCATCATTCTGTGTTTGGAGCCGCCCAGCTCTTCTTCTAGTTATTCATAAATAGGCACAATTACTGCATGTTCATCAAAAAAATCCAGGAAAATGTTTAAGGAGGCCGGGTGCGGAGATGCACGCCTGTGGTCCCATTACCTGGGAGGCTGAGACAGGAAAACTGCAGGTTCGAGGCCAACCTCAGCAACTTAGGGAGGCCCTGTTCCACATTAAAAATTCAAAGGACTAGAGGTGTAGCTTGGAGGCAGAATACCCCTGAGTTCCCTTCCCTAGTACACCCCCAAAACAAAATAAAAACAGTGGTTGTAGAAAGCCGGGCACTTTCTTTTAATCCCTGGGCTGTGCAAGAGAAGGACTTGAGCCCTCAGTCTCCAGGAACTTGCCCAGATGATTTTTTGGTCTTCGTGGAAACCCCAGTAAAGAACCGCATGAAACAGCAGTGACCCCGATAACAAAGGGAGGCGCGACACTCGGGTCTCGCCGGGGCCCCGGGCAGCAAGCTCAGCCAGGGACTCTTCTTTCTGAGTTTCTGACAGCGGCCAGGCAGGCACAGAGGCCCCTCCGTCCCCTGCTAATGGTGTGTAAAGGAAGCAATGCTCCCTGCCTGCGGGTCCTTCACGGCTGATGGGAAAGCTCTGTCCAGAGGCAGTCTGAGAGCTTTTCAATCCAATTTCTCTCCTGAGTGAAAGGCTAACAGGATAAGATCGCTTCCTGTTAACAACCTGGACTGTGGGTGAAGTCTCAGGGCTGGGGCCAGAGAGGAGGTCAGGAAATCAGGAGCTTACCTAGCAAAGCAATCTAGTCCAAGCCCCAGGTCCCCGGGCCTCCCACCGGAGCGCGTTAATCTCATGTTGAACATGCCCGTCCCTAGATACTCTCTGTGAGGGAATTTAGGCCATGCGTCCCGGGGTGGGAGTACCACCTGCTGTTTCCAGCCTGGGGGGCGGGAGCTGGGAGCCTGCCAGTCAACATCCCTCAGACCCTCCATGGGGAGAGGGGCTCAACGCTCTTCTCAAGAGGAAGCACAGCCTCTGAGCTAAGGTCCCACGAGCGGCCCCACTGGACGTCTCACAAACTGGACAGCTTCCCCACGTGGTCCTGTGCTAGTGGCTACAGATGTATTAGCATCATGTCCTGTCCGGAGGTGACCGCTAGACTCTTGTCGAAACAGCTTATTTGTCCTGAAACCACGTATCTCGGAGCAGCTGCAATGCCAGTGGCCCTGATTCCCACAAGGGGTCCTCCAAACCACACAGTCCTGCTTGGTGCCAGGGGCGGCCGGCCGGGGATGGTGCCGACACGCCCCGATGCCGGAACCTGCAAGACCATGTTACAGAATGCTCTTCGAGGTCAAAATAAAATCCTGGCCTGAAACAGCCCAGATTCGCCTTCCTGAGGCAGTTCTAGCTTGCCTCAAAACGAGACTTTGAGGGTGATGGTTAATTAATTCAAGAACCAAGTTCTCTTTTTCGCAACGGGTTTGCCGCCAGAACACAGGTGTCGTGAAAACCACTGCTAAAAGCCAAAATGGGAAAGGAAAAGACGCACATCAACATCGTTGTCATTGGACACGTAGATTCCGGCAAGTCCACCACTACTGGCCATCTCATCTACAAATGTGGTGGGATCGACAAAAGAACCATTGAGAAGTTCGAAAAGGAGGCTGCCGAGATGGGAAAAGGCTCTTTCAAGTATGCCTGGGTCTTGGATAAATTGAAAGCTGAGCGTGAGCGTGGTATCACCATTGACATCTCCCTGTGGAAATTTGAGACCAGCAAGTATTATGTGACTATCATCGATGCCCCCGGACACAGAGACTTTATCAAAAACATGATTACAGGCACATCTCAGGCTGACTGTGCTGTCTTGATTGTTGCTGCTGGTGTTGGTGAATTTGAAGCTGGTATCTCCAAGAATGGACAGACCCGTGAGCATGCCCTTCTGGCTTACACACTGGGTGTGAAACAACTGATTGTTGGTGTTAACAAAATGGATTCCACTGAGCCACCTTACAGCCAGAAGAGGTACGAGGAAATCGTTAAGGAAGTCAGCACCTATATTAAGAAAATTGGCTACAACCCTGACACAGTAGCATTTGTGCCAATTTCTGGTTGGAATGGTGACAACATGCTGGAGCCAAGTGCTAACATGCCCTGGTTCAAAGGATGGAAAGTCACCCGTAAAGATGGCAGCGCAAGTGGAACCACACTGCTTGAAGCTTTGGACTGCATCCTGCCACCAACTCGCCCAACTGACAAGCCTCTGCGGCTGCCCCTCCAGGATGTCTACAAAATTGGAGGTATTGGTACTGTCCCTGTGGGCAGAGTGGAGACTGGTGTTCTCAAGCCTGGCATGGTGGTCACCTTTGCTCCAGTCAACGTCACAACTGAAGTGAAATCTGTTGAAATGCACCATGAAGCTCTGAGTGAAGCTCTTCCTGGAGACAATGTGGGCTTCAATGTCAAGAACGTGTCTGTGAAAGATGTTCGTCGTGGCAACGTAGCTGGTGACAGCAAAAATGACCCACCAATGGAAGAAGCTGGTTTCACTGCTCAGGTGATCATCCTGAACCATCCAGGCCAAATCAGTGCTGGCTATGCTCCTGTACTGGATTGTCACACAGCTCACATTGCTTGCAAGTTTGCTGAGCTGAAAGAGAAGATTGACCGCCGTTCTGGTAAGAAGCTGGAAGATGGCCCTAAATTCTTGAAGTCTGGCGATGCTGCCATTGTTGATGTGGTTCCAGGCAAGCCTATGTGTGTTGAGAGCTTCTCCGACTATCCTCCTCTGGGTCGTTTTGCTGTTCGTGATATGAGACAGACAGTTGCTGTGGGCGTCATCAAAGCAGTGGACAAGAAGGCTGCTGGAGCTGGCAAGGTCACCAAGTCTGCCCAGAAAGCTCAGAAGGCTAAATGAATATTACCCCTAACACCTGCCACCCCAGTCTTAATCAGTGGTGGAAGAACGGTCTCAGAACTGTTTGTCTCAATTGGCCATTTAAGTTTAATAGTAAAAGACTGGTTAATGATAACAATGCATCGTAAAACCTTCAGAAGGAAAGGAAAATGTTTTGTGGACCATTTGTTTTTTTTGTGTGTGTGGCAGTTTTAAGTTATTAGTTTTTAAAATCAGTACTTTTTAATGGAAACACCTTGACCAAAAATCTGTCACAATTTTGAGACCCATTAAAACAAGTTTAATGAGAAGAAAAAAAAAAAAAAAACCAAGTTCTAATCTGCCAACAGTTCACACCACGGGTAATGGGGGTGGGTATAATGTGCAGAGAAATAAGTTAGGCCGTCTCCTCCCTTCCTTCCCTTCCTTCCTTCCTTCCCATGAAATCCCGGGGCTGGGATCTGTTGGTTTGAAGGAGCTTTGCTGAAGTCTGATTGACCTCCACAATGCCGTGCCTATTTAACGCACACAATTTGACGCGTTTGGACATATGCCCGTACCCATGAAACCACCCATCATAAAGTCAGCAGACAGGCCCACCAAGTCAGGATTTCGTTTACAGGTAGCTCAAAAACAGGAAAACCCAGTTCAGGAGGGAGGGAGCCGCCGCGCAGGGGGCTGCTGGGGGAGGAGGCTCTGCCCAGGAGGAGCTGCAGGGAGCCTTCCAGAAGCAGCAAGAACAGCTCTCTACCTTGATGTGGAAGCCGGTGCCCCTGGGGTCAGGCTGCTGGCTTCAGATGCGCGCACTTCTTGGCATGGAAGTTAGACCTCAGTTTTAAAAGTCGTTCCCCGTTTGTCGAGTATTTGTTGTACCCTAGGGCTTCAATGCTGGCGGTTTGGTAGAAGCCAGATAAGAGCAGCTCCTCCCGGGAGGTCGCAGATGAGCCAGGGACGATGCTGCTGAGGACGGCCCTTCCCATCTCCCTCCTGCCCTGGGCTCTGCAATCACCAGTCAACAGCTAGCCTTGTTTTCCTGTTCCTCGCAGGGACCGGCATGGGAATGGAGAGAAATAGCATTAATTGAGCAGCACACACTGCGTTCCCAGGTAGAGGGCTCAGAAACCAGTCTGTCCCCCAGATCCCTGCGCACCAAGGCGGTTCTGCCAGAACAGGAGCGGCAAGGCCGGAGGAATGCACACGACACTCCCAACTAGCTTTGCCGTGTGCTTGGTGCCAGGATTGTGGACATCGACAGGCACTATGGTGTCTAGGGCGTCCTCCAGGGGGGACAAGCCCAGGTGCTGGAGAACACAGCCTCGGGCAGGAGGCTAGTGCAAGACCTGGTGTGAGGTTAGTGCACAGACCTAGCGCAAGCCGGGAGGGGGTGACGTTGGTTTGGTCAATCCCTCCATGTCTCTGTGGTGAGTGGGGAGTGAGTGAGCCACGAAGGAGGGGCCTCGGCCGCTCCGCCTGTGCGCGCGGCTCCCGCCCAGCCTCCAACCCAGCACTGCCCTGCCACCGCACGCCCGGAGTCACAGCACCACCACCAAGGGGCCAGTTTAAGGAACTGAGCCCGGGTGAGGAGGTGGGAGAGGACAGAGAGAGAAAGGAGGACCGGGGCAGGGAGAAGGAGGAGGAGGAAGAGGAGGCAGAGGAGGAGGAAGAAGAGGAAGAGGAAGAGGAAGAGGAGGAAATGAAGGAGGAGGAAGAGGAGGGAGAGGAAGAGAAGGAAGAGGTGGAGGAAATGAAGGAAGAGGAGGAGGAGGAGAAGGAGGAGGAGGAGGAGGAGGATATGGAGGAGAAAGAGGAGGAGGAGAAGGAGGAGAAGGTAGAGGAGGAGGAGGAGGAGAATGAAGAGGAGGAGGTGGAGGAGGAGGAGGAGGAGGAGGAGGAGGAGGAGGAGGAGGAGGAGGAAGAGGAGGAAGAGGAGGAGGAGGGACCCTGACCTCCAGGGGAGGCGGGGGGCCAGGGCCAGAGCTGTCATCTCTCTGGAGCCGGCTCTCCTGCTGTGGCAGAGTCCTGGAGGAGTTTCAAGGGCACGGTGACCTGAGTCCCTCCAGCCCCCTCACAGCCAGCACCCTGCTCACCCTGGACCCCAGGAAACCTGTCCCCAGGCCAAGCTCAGAGTGGTAGCTCCTAAGAATGGCCACTAGGTGGCATGTGGTCCTCATCTTCCCTTCCTGGGCCCTCCACAGAGGTGGGAAGGCAGAGGCTGGGGGCTCTGAGAAGGGGAGGGTCCCTGTCACTGATCCATCCTGAAGCCCCCCCCCCCAAGGGAGCCACAGGACAGCAGGGTGGGGGGAGATAAGAACCCAGGAAACAGGTCCCTTGCAGAGCAGAGCTTTTCTATAACACCCCTCAGAGAAACCCCAGCCAGAGAGCAGGAGGAAACCCTGTTCCCTGAGGGCGACTCAGAGCGCAGCGTTGGGAGAAGCAGGCTGCCCCATTCCAGATATTCCAAATCATGTTTCACACACCAAACGACATGCCACAGATATCATATCTTGGGAGGTATCAAAGTCCAGGGTTTAATAACCACTGAAGACCAGTCCTGACCCTCGTGGCCTCCCACCAAGCTGGGCAAACACAGAATTCATCATCTGAGCCCACTGTGGGTGGCGCACGGCTGTAATTCCAGGACTTTAGAGGCTGATACAGGAGGATCACAAGTTTGAGGCCAGCCTCAGAAACTGCGAAATCCTGCCTCAAAAAATTTTTGAAAAAGCCGGGCATGGTAGCGTACACTTGTAATCCCAGCATTCGGGAAGCTGAGACAGGAGGATCATGGTTTGTGGCCAGCCTCGGCTACTTAGTGAGCCCCTTTGCAACTCCAGTAAAACCCTGTTTCAAAATAAAGAATAAAAAAAATTTGAAAAACAAGAAAGGCGTGGTGGCACACGCTTATAATCCCAGTACTTGGGAGGCTCAGACAGGAAGATCACAGGTTCGAGGCCAGCCTCAGCTTATCATGAGATTCTCATTAACCTAGTGAGACCCTCGCTACGTTAGGCAGCCTCAGCAACTTCGTGAGGCCTTCCACAATGTAGTGAGACCCTGTTTCAAAATAAAGAATAAAAGATAGGGCCGGGGTGTAACTCAGAGATAGAATGCCCCTGGGTTTAATCCCCAGTACCACAAAACAAAAAATTAAGCATATAAAAAGGGCTGACAGTGTAGCTTGGAGGTAGAATGTCCCTGGGTAAGATCCCCAATATTAAAAATAAATAAATAAATACATTTTGTAACGTGAGGCTCTCTTTCCTAAAGAGAAACTGCTCAAGGCCCTGGTCCCACAGACATGGCTCTGCCCACCCTGGTCCAGGGAAGTGCTCAGTCCGCCCGCCATGCCGACTGGCAAGATGGGATGTTCCATTCACCGGGTCCCAGGAGCATGGGGCAGGCTGGATCTCCCTCCAAGCCCAGGACGGCGGCCAGTTGCCTTGTCAAAGCACCCCCATCCTGGCCCCCACCCTGGCCACGGGGACAGGTCAAATAAAGGCTCAGAGGGGCTGCTCCAGTGAACAGACCTCAGGCAGAAGACACCGCCTGCTCTCCGCCCCCCATCCCAGCAGAGAGCCGGACGCCAGGCCTGGCCACCTCTCCTCCTGCTGCTCTCCCGGGCTCACGGTCCGATCCCCGTGGGCTTCTCCGTAATATCGCATGAATCTATGTACATCTGGTCCCTCTGTCTACGTGATAAGCACACCATTGGCACGCATGTGCGTTTATCATTTTAACTTTAATACGTGCACCCTCCCCTCCCAGCGCAGGGAGTACCTGGCCCTGAATTCAGTAAGCGCTCAATACATGTGTCTTCTCGCTGTGGTACAGGAGGCGGGGAGCTGACACCTGGAAAGTGAAAGGGTTTCAGAATCACGGAGCCAACGAGCAGGGAAATGTGCCGTCTAATAATAAATACACCTCTGAAGAGTCTTAAAAGAAATCAATGAAGCACAACATCAGAGTCCTGGGAGTTATAAATCAGCGCTGATAGGCAGAAGTGCACCCGAAATCATCGAAAGTGTGCCAGAAATCATTTATGTCTGAGTAATTAGAACACACTGGAGCGACTCTGTGCCACTGAACGGAAACTGAGCAACGTAATGTTTATGAAATCCCGGTGGACCTGGGGACAGAAAAAAGATCAAAGTCGCCTTGAAAATTCTCTTCACCTGCCCGGCGCCCTCCCGGGGCGCTGTGCAGGGCCAGGCGGGATGGACTTCCTTTTAATCTGTGCCCAAATTTGATTTCCTATTCTGATTTAAAAATGTCTGCAGTGGTCAGGCACGGGGGCTCATGCCTGTAATCCCAGTACTTGGGAGGCTGGGACAGGAAGAGCAGGAGTTTGAGGACAGCCTCAGCAACTTAGGCCCTCAGCAACTTAGTGAGACTCTGTTTCAAGATAAAAAAAATAAAATAAAATAGGGCTCGGAGGTAAACCCTCAACTTTGGTATTAAATTTAATCCCGGGTACCCCCCCCAAAAAAATGTCTACAGTCCCAATTGTTGAAGGAAATTGCCTATAGCAGGCCGTATGGGGTGGAGGAAACTCCACCGTCCAACTCCCACTTCCTAACCAAGAGGGAGTCTCAGCAGATCAGAATGAGCGCGGCTTCGTTGATGAATACTTTTCCAAACACGAGGTGACTGCTCTTAGCAAGAAAAAGGCTGGGCCGCCTTCTCGGAGCTCCAGCACGATTACACCCTTCTTCCCTCAGCCCCACTGAGGGGGACACAGAAAGGCCCCCACAGGTCAGGCAGCAGCAAGACCGAAGTCCAAGGAGGAGAGAGGGAGATGGAGGAGGGCGGTCAGCAACAGGGGCCCCTGCGCCCGTCCGTGGCACTCGCCCATCTACTCATCCAACGGCAAATAAAATAACTCAGGAACTAGAACCTGGAGACACCCCGGCCATGTGCCCTTCCGATCTCTCCACTCAGCCATGGAACGCAGCCCCATAAAGGTGACCCCCAACGTGGCCCCCGCACCCCACCGCCGTCGCCCACAGTCATATCCTCACACGCCCCTGGACCAGACCTGTCATCCTGCACCAGCGAGAAATGATAAGCCCCACTTGGGCTCCTTTCCCCGATGTTTTTTTTTTTTTTTTTTTATATTATCATCATCATCATCATTAGTTTTGGTGCTGAGGATGGAACCCAGGGGCATTCTACCTCTGAGCTAGACCTTAGCTCCATTTTACTTTTTGTTTTGAAACAGGAAGTTTCATGCTGAGGCTGGCCTTGATACCTTCAACCCTTGATACCTTCAACCCTCCTGCCTCTGCCTCCCAAGTACCAGGATTCCAGGTGGGAGGCCACGGGGTGCTGGGGCCGCAGATACAGACAGAGGCCGCTCACAGTCGGCTCTGCAGCCGGGCCAAGAGTCTAGCTTTTCCCTATGAGCATCACACATCCCCGTGGGCGCTAAATGACTCGGCCAGAAACACTCCAGACCCCCTCTGTGGCAGCTCTGAGATATTCAGTGCAATCATCGAACCACCGCTGAGCCAGCACAGCAGGACCTCGTCTCCCCATGCACCGCATGTGCAGGAGGCCTGGACACAGGGCATCCTGGGGTTTTTTGCATCTGAGGAAACCTGGGTCAACCTTGGCCACCCACGGTGAATCGCTGCAAGCTTGACCCTGGCCAGTAGTCCAGGATGGAGCACCCTGCCCTTGTCCCCAAGTGAGGGGGGCATGGTTTGCATGGGTAAATCTTGAAGCTGGCCACCAGTCCCCACGGGCTGGCTTCCCTCCTGTGTGGGGTGGGGGACGGAGGGATGGCACTCACATTCCACTCAGGAGATGAAGGACAGAGATGGATCCCTGTGCTGTGCTAACAAGACAGGCTGCGGATACAGTGGACATTTGGGGTTCAAAGACATCTCTAGCCAGGCGTGGGGGCACACGCTTATAATCCCAGCATTTGGGAAGCTGAGACAGGAGGATCACGGTTCGTGGACAGCCTCAGCCACTTAGTGAGGCCCTTTGGAACTCAGTGAGATTCTGTTTCAAAAAATAAAAAAAAAAAAGCCTGGCATGGTGGCACACACTTGCAATCCCAGCATTAGGGAGGCAGAGACCGGAGGATTGCGGTTCGCACACAGACTCAGCTACTTAGTGAGAACCTTCACAAGTCAGTGAGATGCTGTTTCAAAAAAAATTTTTTTAAAGACTAAAAAATAGGGCTGCAGCCGGGCGTGGTGGCGCACGCTTGTAATCCCCGTGCTTGGGAGGCAGAGACAGGAGGATCGTGCAGGTTCGAAGCCAGCCGCGCTGGCATAAGAGACCCTGTTTCCAAAAATAAAATAGGTCTGGGAGTGTAGCCCAGAGGTAGAAGGGCTTCCAGGAACCCCAGTACCACCAAAAAAAAAAAAAAAATAGGGCTGCAGATGTAGCTCAAAGGTACAATGGCCCTGGGTTCCATCACCAGTACTGCAAATTAATTAATTAGTTAATTAGTTAATTAATTAATTTTAGAAATACTAAAAAATAGAGCTGGGGTGTAGCTCAGAAGTACAATGCCCTTGGGTGCCATCCCCAGTACCAAAAAAAAAAAAAAAAAAAAGAGACTTCCTAGAGGGATGGAGAGGGAGCTGCGATCCACACCCAGATGAGATGAGCCTCCTAAACCCACCGTGGTCCCTGCTCCCAGCCCAAGGGAGGATTTAATATATTTGAATCCCTCAGATCTGCTGTTGATAACATCTCAATTAACAGAGAGGAGTCAGCCTTTCCCAAGTCCTAAGGCTTCACCTATATTAACTAATTTCTATTAACCCACCGTGGTTTGCACACCCCGCCAGGAGAGAGGGAGAAGCGAAAATCCTCATTCCTACCCTGAGTTCTGAGGCTCGCAGGAAGCCTGTCAGCTTGACTGAGTCTCCACGGAGATTGGGAAAATTGCAAGTAGATCCCCCGCCCCTGGCAGAAGTAGATGGGGAAGAATGGGGGGCGGGGGTCGCTGGGTCTGAGACCTGTGCGCTGGCGGTGCCCGGGGGTCGCAAGAGCCTCTTAGCATTTCAGCCCAGCGAGGCCGGCTCGCTTTAATCAGAAGCACGTGGCCCAAATCGTGTGCAACATTTGAAGGGAAAGAACTTAAGCTCCCGTGTCCCGCTGCCCCGGGTATCAGCTTTGTCCTCCCGCGCCTAATGCCCTTATCTCGTCCGCACACTTGGTGTTCTGAGGCACGGGGACCACAGGAGGCACAGCAGCCAGGAGAAGCCGAGGGTGCCCAGGAGCCGGGGGCTGGCGGCGACCCCTCCTCGCCCGCACAAAAGGCCCAGAGGACCCCAGGATCCCTCCTGAGCTGGGCCCCAGGGACATCTTCTGAAATGCAAATCAGCCCTGGGCCATGGGCAGCTTAAAGCCCACACTGATCCAGCAAGCATCCAGGTCCTACTGGGAGGGCACCAGGCCCCGCTTCCCCTGCCCACCCTGCAGACCCTCCCCAGAATAGGACTGAGCACCACACCCCAGCACAGCCCTTCAGGGCACGAGGGCTCTGCTGTTGCTGTTCTTTGAGACCCTACCTCAACCGTAAAGCCTTCCCAGGCTCCTGTGCGCCGCCCATGGCTGGCAATCTGCCTCTTCCCAGAAGCAAGCCAGCTGAGTCTCCTCCGCCATGGCTCCAACTCATCCTTTGTCCTTTCCTGAAGACAGTGAGTATTAAAGGTGTCGCTCCTCCACCTCTTGCGCCTCCCCACGCCCCACAAGGGACTGCAGTGTAGTTTGCTTGCAAGGGAAAGGCCGCGTGGGTGCAGTGGTACACACCTGGAATCCCAGCACTTGGGAGGCTGAGGCAGGAGGATCACAGGTTCAAAGTCAGCCTCAGAAATCTAGTGAGATCACGTTTCAAAAACAAATAAAAATGTGGAAGGCTGAGACAGGAGGGTCGCGGTTCACGGCCAGCCTCAGCTACTTAGTGAGGCCCTTTGCAACTCAGTGACACCCTGTTTCACTGAGGTAGGATGCCCCTGGGTTCCATCCCAGTACCACAATAAATAAATAGATGATAGATAAATAGATAGGCAGGCTGGGGTCAGGAGGTCTCAGAGGTTGAATGCCCCTGGGTTCAATCCCCAGTGCCACAAAAATAAATAATAAATAGGTGGAAGGAACTGGGCATGGCGGTGCATGCCTGTAATTGCAGTATTTGGGAGGCTGAGACAAGAGAATTGCCATTTCAAGATCAGAATCAGCAACCTCATGAGACCCTCAGGAACTTAGTAAGACCCTCTTTCAAAATAAAATAATAAGCCAGGCGTGGTGGCACATGCTTGTAATCCCCGCACTTGGGAGGCAGAGACAGGAGGATCGCGCAGGTTCAAAGCCAGATGTGCATGCTGGCTTAGGAGACCCTGTTTCCAAATAAAAATATAAAAATAGGTCTGAGAGTGTAGCCCAGAGGTAGAAGGGCTTCCAGGAACCCCAGTGCCACCAAAAATAATAATAACAATAAAATAAAATAGTAATAATAACAACAACAATAATTATGGCTGGGAGTATAGCTCAGAGGTAGAGTCCCTCCTGGGTTCAATCTCCAGTATCACAAAAGAAAAACAAATGAGGAGAAGAAGGAGGGAGGGAGAGAGAAGGAGAAAGGTAAGGAGAGAGAGAGAGAGAGAGGAGGAAGAGGAGGAATGGCAGGAGAGGGAATTCAAGGGTGGGGATGGATGCAGCCAAGGGTTCAAGGATGAGGTTGGGGGGCTGCGGCCAAGCTCAAAACTGGAGGCACTTCCCCCTGCCCTCAAGCCGGGGGTGGGGGGCTACAGATGCACACTCCACAGGTCAGCCATGGCTAGTGAGAGGGGCTGGCCAGCTGGACAGGGGTCACTTAGGGCCAGGCCCGGGGCAGCATGGCCAACCTTCACTGACTTTGGATTGGGAGGAAGGCCAGGCAATGTGGAGGGTGCCGGGAACAGAGGCCAGTGGCTACGTGCGCAGGCAGAAGAGCCCCTGCTGGCCTTCCTGGGTCTATTACAGCCTGGCAGGATGGTGCCCCAGTCTCCCCTCCTGTGCCCCCAGTAGAGGCAGACATCACTAATCAATGCAGCTCCTGCCCTGTGGCCTGCAGCTATGGCATGGGCATCCATCATCCAGCAAGGGGTGCCATCCTATTGGCCTGGCACCTACCAATAGAATGTCAGCTGTCCCCATACCTGGTTCCCAGCAGCACAACCTAGGATGGAGATCTGAGAGCTGAAGGGGCGCAGGGCACCTGCTGTGTGCAGCCAAGGGAGCCGGGCTCCCGGGACCGCAGGCAGCAGGAGCGGAATGGACGTCCATCCGCCATGCACAGGCTCCTGGGACAGCAGGTTTTGCTGACCCTCGTAGTGTGGAAAAAGGAACTGGCATCCGGACCCGAGCAGAAATGACAGCTACGAGCTACGCCTGCCCCAAGGAGAAACTGGGGTGCTGAGATTTTGTTTGTTGTTGGTTGCTTTTGCTGTTGTTGTTGTTGTTGTTGTTGTTTCCTACTAGAATCTGGTATCAACCCTTAGTCAGCTCTCAGCGGAGATAAAGGCTGGAAGAGCGAGCATGTGTGGGGACACAGGGACATGAAGGAGAGCCTTGCCTCCCTCTGAACCACACAGATAGCTTTTGCTAAATTCCAAAAGGTGGCAGCATTCCATTAAATATTCATTTACTTCAAGGCCGCCACCACAGGGCTCCAGCAGGCGAGTGCTAAGTGCTTATGTGTCTCTATCAGTCTGAAATTCAGCATGATGCATGATTACAATGCACCAATAAAAATATATCAAGAGAAAGTAAAGCTTGAATAATCAGCTATCTTCCATAAATTAAAAATTCAATAAATTAAAATATAACCAAGCCAGGCATGGAGGCACGTTTGTGATCCCAGCATTCGGGAGGCTGAGACAGGAGGATCATGGTTCATGGACAGCCTCAGTTACTGAGTGAGGCCCTCTGCAACTCAGGGAGACCCTGTTTCAAAATAAAGAAAAAGATTAATTCCAGGAAGATGGCGACTGAGAAAAGCAGTGTTTGCGAGTCCTGCTAACACTTGATCTCTATTGCCACAAAATCAGTGCTTTACATAGCCAGAAATAATAAATGTAAACACAAGGGACAGAGAAAAAGAAGACTAGAAGAACAACCAGAGACCAGAAAAGAAACCACCCCACATTACCGGCACCAACATGCCTCACAGCACCAGGCTACAGAGAGGAAAGGTAAACAGGGAGCTGAAGTGAGCAGCTGCAGATCATTCGGGTGTAATTCAGCAGTTCTTTCAGCGCAAATAATGTCTAAAACTCCCAGTAGCCAAGCTCATCACACCTTCCAAGGACTCAGAACGGAGCTCAAAACCAGAAAAGAAATACGCCAGTCTCACAGCCGAGGGCATGACAGCAGTACCATATTGCCAGCAGTGATGGTGAGTTCACCATGCCCTTGACAGCTCTAGATCAGCATGCACAATAGCTGTAAGTGAAATTGCGGCCCCTACATGAAAAATCCCAGCACTGCACCCCCAGGGACTTGTGCAGCTTTGATAATCTCCCTGGGTCTGAGATTTTGCAGTCCAACCCAGTGAAGGAGTAGTGGTGGCAAAGATACCACACCCTAGTCACAGCTCGCCATGGAAAAACATCCAGTTCGGCACCCCCACGGTCTCGTGCAGCCTCGACTAACACCCTGGGTCTGAGTCTTTACAATACAACCCAGTAAAGGAGTAGTGGCGGCTGAGATTACCACAAACTCCAGATCCAGAGCGCCCTAAGTGAAGTCATGGTGACCCAGGGAAGAACCCAGAGAAGGCACAAACTTCTAAAATCATGGGAAAGAGGAACAACAATAGAGCAATGAACACCCACAACCCCATAATATCAGAACCTGATAACACAGAAATTCAGAGATCTCTAGAAGATCAAATCAGGAATATAACTATAGAAATAATTAGGACTTTCAAAAAGAATTTAGAGAGTCTAAAAGAAATAAAGGATGCAATCATTGAAGTAAAGGCATCAATTCAAACTACAAACAATCAATTAGACCACATGGAGAATAGAATCTCGCTCCTAGAAGATGATCACTCCAAAAACAAATGCATAATTTATAACTAAGAAAAAAAATCAGACAGCAGGAATCTGACATTGAAGAAATATGGGCCCATTTTAAGAGAGCTAACCTAAGAATAATCAGAATAGAGGAGGGAAAAGAAGGTAAAACCAAAGGGATAAATAATCTCTTCAAAGAAATAATAGCAGAAAATTTTCCAAACATAGAGCAAGAGGTCGATACACAGGTCCAGGAAACTTATAGAACTCCCTTTAGACAGGATCAGAGAAAAGGTTCCCCACGCCACATAATTTTCAAAATGACCAGTGTGGAAGCCAAGCAGAGAATCTTAAAGGCAACAAAAACAAAGGGCCAAGTGACATTCAGAGGCAAACCAATTAGAATCACTCCAGACTTCCCAAACCAAGTCATGAGAGCCAGAAGGGCTTGGAGTAACATATTCCAAACTCTGAAAGAAAACAACTTCCAGCCAAAAATTTCCTACCCAGCAAAACTTTCTATCAAATTAGATGGGGAAATAAGAAGCTTCCATGACAAACAGAAACTGAAGGAATTTATATCTTCAAAACCAGCGCTAGAGAAAATACTCAAAGAGATTAACTACAAAGAAGAAATAGGTAATACACACCAGAACCAGAGAAACAAGATTTCCCATCCAGCAGACAACTAAACAAAGAATAATAAATAAACAAATTTATGATAGCTTCACCTAAAAAAAAAGAAAAGAAAAAAATATTCTCTGGTAAGAAAGAAAGCAAAAAGAAATATTGAACCGTTATCTTTTAGTCATCAAAAGCTTGGTATCAGACAAATGAAACTGTTTTATGAGATTATCATTGTTAATATTGGATAAATTGCTATAAAACTAGATGTCAACCACTAAGCCAAACATTGAAAGGAGGGATGGGGAGGGAACGGGGTGGGGATCGGGTAGGGGCTAACTGGGTGATGTGTGCATGTATGTCTACAAATGTATTTTCTTTATACCATTATGATGTATGAATACATTGCACCAATAAAAAATAAAATTAAAAAATTAAAAAATAAACAGTATTTCAAACAGAAATAAAATCTTAACATGTTAGGAATTAAAAGTTATCTCTCAATAATCACACTGAATGTAAATGGCCTCAATTCCCCAATAAAAAGACAAAGTGGCAAAATGAATTAAAAATCAGAATCCATCCATCTGCTGCTTACAAGAAACACACTTTACAAGTAAAGATAGTAACAAACTAAAGGTAAAGGGCTGGAGCAAGGTAATTCATGTTAAGTAGTCATTCTAACAAATGTGAATTAGTATTTCACTATAGTTTTTATTTGTATTTCCTTAATTAGTTAGGATAATGATGAGTGATATTCATGTGTTCATTGGTCATATAAAAATCTTTGGAGATTCATTATTTGTTTTAGTCTTTTACCTATTTCTAAATTGTATTGTCTGCTTTTATTGTTGCTAATTTTTAGGATTTATATTTGGAATATTAATATACCTTCAGATATTGCATTTGGAAATATTTTATCCCATTCTATCAGTAACTTTTAATTCTGTTTACATTGTCCTTGGATGTACAATATTTTTCTATTTTTATGAAGTTTGTTTGTTTATTCTTTTGTTACCTGTGCCTTTGGAATCATATCCAAGAAATCACTGCCAATTTCAATGTTGTGAAGTTTTATGACCCTGGTTTTCTTCTAAAAGTTTATAGTCTTAAGATTTACATTTAGATCTTTTATCTATTTTGAGTTAATATTTGTATATGGTATTAGGTAAGGGCCTAATTTTATTCTTTTTCATGTAGTTATTATTTTTCAACAGTATTTAGTGAAAAGATTATTATTTCCTTCACCAAATGTTCTTGGAAACCTTGTCAAAAATAATTTGACCATATATAGAGGAAAAAACCCCAAACATATCAAAGTTAATCAGGAAACCAAGCATGGGAAGGAGGGAGGGGGAGGGAAGGGTTAGAGATTGGGTAGGGGCTGATTGGGTGATGTGTGTGTGTATATCTCCACAAGTTTTTTATCCCATTAAGATGTATGACTACAATGCACTAATAAAAATTTATTAAAAAATAAAAAAAGAATAAAAATAGGGCTGGGGGGTAGCTTGGAGCTAGAATGCCCCTGGGTTCCATACCCAGTACCACAAAAATAAAATAAAACTATAAGCCAACGTAGGAAAAAGGAGGAGGAGGAGAAGGATGTTAAGATATCCAGGCAGCCATCTAGGGAACCTCGCGGTCCAGCACTTTGTGTCTGGTTCCTGAGGGAGGGAGGGAGATGCTGAACAGCAGGAGGGTGCACCAGCCCAGTAGAAGAGGAAGCCCGCTCATCCCAGCCCGCGCTGTCTGTGAGAGGAGCCTTAGCGAGGCCTGAGCTCACACCCTGTGTGGTCCTCTCCATCAGCACGCGGGCAGGACCCGTGACTAGGCCCTAACCAGCAGCCAAGACGACAGGTGCCCCGCGCGTGACTATGTCAGGACCTGTGCATGTCAGACGCCATCTTGCCAGCGTTCTGAGCCCAAGAAGGTTGGCAAAGCTAAGCAAGCTGCGGTGTTTGGTTGATCAGGTGTCTCCATGCACTTGGGGTTTATGACATTTTTGACTCACAAGAGGCTTTTCAGGGGCTAACCCCCTCACAAGTCAGAGTGCTCTTGTGCATTCCCTCTAAGCGTCTCTGCACCGCCAACCGCAAGGCTCTTTGGAAGGAAGCCACTTTTTGGTCCCTGCCTCATTTTCCCATCTGAAAAATGGGCTCAGCATCTTTGCTTTATTTTCATGGAAAGGAACAAGACATGGTTATCTAGAGATTTGCAGAGCGTGCTCCTGGGCCCGCCTCCAGGATGGCCCTCGAGGACCCCTCCTCTGGGCACTCACGCCCTGGCCGTCCCCTCCCCACCGGCATGGGGCTCGGCTTCGGTGACTGATGCCCATACACCGTGCACTCCTGCACCTGTGGACTAGCAGCAAGGGTGGTGTGGCCTCTGAGGCCAGGTGGTACACAGCTCCTGGCTTCCAGTCTGCTGGGGCCTCTCTGTTAACTCTCGCCCTGGGGGAAGGCATCCCCATACCAGTAGGGACTGGCAGCTCTGTGGTGGGATCTGCATGGTGCAGAGCTAAGGCCACCCAACAGCAGCGGCGTGAGCAGCGCCCTGGACCCCCATCCAGGCCGAAGGAGATGGAGTCCCTCTCAGGAGAGGCCCTGAGCTGGGACCACGTCAGCCACTCCCTGCACCCCCAGCCCCGGAAGGACGAGAGGGCTGTTGCCTTAAGCCACCCAGCGCCGGGCGATTGCTTGTCAAGACACCGCTGGCTCAGCCCTCCACTGCTCTGTGAATTGCCTGCCCATCTATAAATGGGGAGCATATTTCCACAAGACTCCTGGGCATCCAGGAAAGTGGCTCCGAGGCGAGCCCGGGAGTGTTGCCTCGGGCACGGGGCTTCCTTACCCACACCAGGAAGACAGTAGCAGGGCTCGGTGCCCGGGCCTCTGACAGGGTGCCGTGGGGACAGAGGTGGACACGTGGTCCACTGCAAGGTGGACGCGAGAGTGGGCGTGCGCTCGTCACCTTGCCGCCCCTCTGTTCTTCTTGGCTTCCCAAGTGGACGCTGCTTCCAGGGGAGGCATCAGTGAGGATATGTAACAACAACCCAAGTTTGAGTATAAAGGCATTAGCTTCGAAGGTCATTTTGAGGGAGGAGCAAGGCTAAGCAGAAGGTCTCTCCAGGTTCCAGTTTGCATCCAGAGAGGGGGGAGCTTGGGGCCTGAGGTGGGGGCAGGACGGCACAAACAGCTTCTGATCAAAGAACCAAAGGAAAGTGGGGCGTGGTGGCGCACGCTTGTAATCCCAGCACATGGGAGACTGAGATAGAAGCATCACACGGGTTCGAAGCCAGCCTCAGCTACTTAGCGTCTCAGCAACTTTAGTGAGACCCTGTTTCCAAATAAAGTATAAAATAGGTCTGGGAGTTTTTTCTCCTGGAGGAGAAAAACCCCTGGGTTCCATCCCCAGTACCACAGAAAATAAAATAAAATAAAATATAAAGAATAAAATATAGGGCTAGGGGTGTAGCTCGGAAGTAGAATGCCCCTTGGGTTCCATCCCCAGTACCACAAAAAAAAATAGTAATAATAATAATAAAATAAAAAAGAACCAAAGAATAAAATAAAAAAGAACCAAAGAACTCGCTCTCAGCCTTCGTGTCTCACTAACATGACGTCCAGCCACATCGACGCCATCACCATTTCCAGACCATTTTTTTATCTCGACCCAGTTTTGAAATTAACTCATTCGATAATTGAAGGACATCTCATGATACCACCACCATAAATGGAAAGCCAGGCTGGCCTGTCACAGAGATGATGAGCACAAAACTAAATGCATAGAGGTGGACCACGAAGCAGAGACAGAGAAGTCTGTGCCGTGTGACATCAGTCTGCGGCCCCCAGACATCCACAAAACGACCAGAGCAAGCCCGGCCCAGCCCGCGGGCTGTGCAGGGCTGACATGGACGCATCAGCACGGGCTTCGTGGCCACTGTCTCCACAGTGACACGGGACGCAGGCGATTCCACATCCGGAATCACCCACAACCACCTACAAGGATTGCAAGTCTGATACATGATGCACGGCCCCCAAGTACTCAGGAAGCGCTCCTGCCCTCGCCATGAGGACAGCCGAGCGATGTCAACTTCTGGGCCCCTGGGCCCCGACGGCAGCGACCACTGTCCTGCAGCTGGTCCTCGCAGAGGGCATGTCTCGGCTCGCACACCCCGGGCGAGGAGGCCTAATAAAAATTGTGCCCACGCCTGCAGAACTTTCTCCCCTCAAACCCAGTTACTTCTCCAGCAAGATTTGTTTCGGGGAAAACAAAAGCATTCTCAGTGATTGATGACCCAGACCAAAGAGGCTGAGAGGGAGGCGAAGGCGTTTCAGAATCGAATTCCTAGAGCAAATCGTATCTACTTACTGCGTCCGGCGAAGTGTTCTGGGCACTGGGGAGGAGGGTGGAATTCTCAGATTTATCATCCTGGCCAAAAAGAAAAAACACAAAAACACAAAGAGGTTGGACAGCCAATTTTTTTTTTGAGCAATGTGATTTAGTACAACCCATGCGAATCTCATCACAATTAGCCAGGGCGCCCACATTCCCGCCCTCCCCCCACCCGGCCCCAACCACTGCCCAGGACAGCGGCCACGGCCACGTGTAGCCAGAAATGTGCCATATATGTTAAGTACACGTCTCATGGTATTTTGAAAATATCATAAAGAAAAGGCATATCAAATATCTCATTAATATTAACACCTCGTTAATACTTTTACATCGATTACATGTGAGAATGTTAATACTTAATGACATATAAAAATAAAATATATTGCCGTGTTTAAAGATATGAATATATTATGAATATCTAAAATGAAATTTATTATCACAATTAATTTCTCCTGTTTCTTTTTACTTTTTAATGTGGCTATTAGGAAGTCTGAGATTGTGTCTGTGACTCTCCCGCCCTCTCCGCAGGCAGCTGTGGTCTAGATGTTTCTCTGTGTGGATGCCACATCCTGCCGAGGGCACGGTGGTCCTCGGACCAGCCCCACGGCCCTGTTATTGGAAGTGGAGGTCACCTGCCATATCTCACTAACAACAGCTTCTGCATATACAAAACCTGCAGTGTTTCGTGCTAAGTACTCTCCGAGAAGCCTATCTTCTATAGTCTGCAGTGCTGTTTGCTAAGTAACCTCTAAAAAGCCTCCTCTATGAAAGCCTGTGGTGCTGTGTGCTAAGTACCCTCTGAGAAGCCTCTTCTATAGAGTCTGCAGTGCTGTTTGCTAAGTGCCCTCTGAGAAGCCTCCTCTATGAGAGCCTGTGGTGCTGTATGCTAAGTGCCCTCTGAGAAGCGTCTTCCTTCATTCTCATGAGGACCCTAAGAGGTAGGTCTTAACCGCAGCCCCATTTATGGGTGAAGAAGCAGCAGAGAGGCCAGGGTTAGTTCCAGGTCACCCAGCAGGCCACAGATGAGCTGCCCTCTGCAAAGCCCAGGTGCGTCGCAGACCGTGAGGATGCATTAAGGTGGCTTGCATCCAGTGCTGGAGCAAGCCCCTCCCCAAAAAGCCTGGAGTCGCATCCTACAGCTGAGTGTGGGGAGCGGAGCGTGTGTGCTCATGGGACAGGCAGACAGACAGGCACAGAGACCAGAAGAGACAGGGAGACAGCCAGAGAGAGGAGCCTGGAGAAGGGCGGCCGCACCCCCGGCCCGCAGTCCTGACGTGCCTCCGGGTGCTGGAACGCTCCTTCTGTAAAGAGGGCACCTGCCTGCCCTGCCCTTCCGGTCGTTTCCCTGTCTGCGGTTTTCCAGGAGTTCTTGGTCATGGGACCATCAGGTAACTAGAAAATCAGGACTGTGTCTGTCAATCTTGTCTCCCTCTCCACGTCCCGAGCAGGAGCCAGACACCACCATCCTACGAGCCCCGGGTCCTCACCGCCTGAGCCGCTGGCTGGATGAGAGGAGTGGGTTGCTGCCCCCCCAGGCTGCAGGCTGCACCCGCTCTATCCACATGCCTGGGGGCACACCCTTCTGCTCCTCCAGACACCCTCACACCTCCTCAGACCCTGTGACTGCGCGTACCCCCATCCTGAGCATGGTCCCTGGGTCCTTCTTTTTTATTTCTGCACAACTGGGGACTGAACCCAGGAGCATTCTCCCTCTGAGATACACCCCTTGCCCTATTTTTAAATTCTTTATTTTGCAACAGGGTCTCACTGAGTTGCAGAGGGCCTCACTAAGTAGCTGAGACTGGCCGCGAACCTGCAATCCTCCTGCCTCAGCCTCCCAGGTACTGGGATTACAAGCGTGCGCCACCACGCCTGGATTCCCTTCATCCTTCTGAACAAAACAGCCAATGTCGTGTCAACACCAGGGTCCCCTCCCCCCCTCCCCTGGAAAGTGACGACCGACGCACATAATCATCCCAGGAGAAACCACAGAGGAGAGGCGCTGGCTTAAGCATGTGAGGTTCACGAGTCCACAGAGCCTCTATAACCTAACGTCTGTGCCTTCTACCTGAGCGGATCCATCCAAGGAGAGGGTGTGCTTAGGAGAGAGAAGACTAGACTGGGCCCCTTTCTTGGGCCTCAACCCAGGGCTCTGAGCCAGCCGTAAGCCTAGTCATGGTCCCTGCCCTTCACTCAAGCCCCATCTCCCCTTTCCCGGCCCCTCTCCTGTGGAGTCCAACAGACCAACATCAGAATTCCTGCCCCGACATGCCTCATTCTACAGCTTTCAAAAGCTGGGGTGCAAGTCACCAGAAAAAAGGACTGGGCCAATGTAGACAGTGACCAGAACAGAAATCCAGAGGGGCCCCAGGTCGGGGACTCGGTAGGAGCCAGTGTTAGCTCCCAGAGAGCAGTGCTAGGGAGTCTGGGACATGATATTCTTTGCATAAAAATGAGCTGGAAAGGGTTCATCCTTCAGATTAACAGAAGGCCGAGACCACGGCCATGTAAAATTTTCTGTGTGATAGACAGGGCGTGCAGGGTCAGGGCTGGGGTGCTAGAGACAAAATGAGTTCCCTACAGTGTTGCTGGCAAGACCTCCAAGGACCAAGATGGCAGATCATCATGGCTGGCCAAAGCCTCCCGGGCAGTGTGCAGAGGTGTGGGGCCAGGGGCCGTGGTGGGTTCCCAGGGATGGGGACAGTAAGACCAGCAGGGGCCACGCTTGTGAAAGGGACAGAGGTCAGCAGCTCTGAATGTCTCCCAGCCTACCTGGGCCTACTGCACCCCAAAATGTCCTGACCACATCTGGGAGCAAGAGAAACAGGGTATTGGGGAGCCCACTGGCCAGAGCACAGCCCGCAGAGGATCGTGGGTAATAGGCGTCCACCATGACTTGACATTGCATCCTCTAAGGCAAAAGCCAACGTCACTTCTTGACACCCAACCGGAGGACATAACAAAATCAAATCCTGTGGACACCCAACCGGAGGACATAACAAAATCAAATCCTGTGGTTGTTTATCATCTCAGAGAAGCAGAGAAAACCTTTCCAATTCTGACTCCCAAACTCAAAAGCCTTAAAGAGTAAAGAGTTGGCATGCACAAAATGTTGTGTATGAAAAGCAATGCCATAAACAGAGTACGAGACAAAGGACAAAGGGAAGAAAAAGTAAACCCCACTGAGTGAAGGACAACGTCCTGCCTTTATAAAGAGCTTCCCCTAATCAACGGGAGAAACACTGAAGTCAACGTTGAGAACATGCAGAGGAGATGCCGGATGACCCACCGGGGAGATACCCTGCGTGTGTCTGCTGCACAGCAGGAAACCCTCCACTCTACTCTCAGCAAAAGGAAGACGCCTTCATCTTTTTTCACCGAGATTGATTAAGCTCAAAGTTGGAGGGAGCCCAGGAACCATGGCGTAGGTAAACACGTACCCTTGTGCATTGTGGCATTACACACTCGTCGACATCTTAAAGGTTGACGATATTTGGACCAGCGATTCCATTTCTTGAAATTTTTGCTACTTACATATCTGTGTGTGTCTAAGATGACCTATGCCAACGATCCCCCTTCACACATTCTTTTCTTTTTAATCACAAAATATTAGGAGCGACACAAGTGTCCACGATTTGGAGGCCACGTCAACCCAGATGATCTCAGTAAAGACAGTGAGGCGGAGCTACAGGGATTGAAGAGAGAGAACACTGATGTGTCTTTAGCACGTGCAGCGGGCCACATCTGTGGCTAGTGGGTGCACTGAAATCTCAGAAATACACAAGGAAAGATCAACATGGAAAAAAATAGCTGATTTGGGAGAGAGGGACTTTTTGCCTGAGCAGGAAAGAGACTCACTTCATTCTTCTCTCTCTTGAATTGTGCGCTCTGGGTTTATATTATTGACTGGACATTTTTATTCTACCTTAAGATTTTGACTTGAAATGTGTGCCGGGGGTGGGGGGTGTACTGGGGGTAGAACCCAGGGGCCTTCTACCTCCGGGCTATACTCCCAGACCTATTTTTATATTTTATTTGGAAAGAGTGTCTCACTAAGTTGCCGAGAGCCTCACTAAGCTGCTGAGGCTGGCTTTGAACCTGTGATACTCCTGTCTCAGCCTCCCAAGCGCTGGGATTATGCCCGGCTTTGACTTGAAATTTTAAAGAAAATAATCTAAGCTGGGTGTGATGGCGCATCCAGGACTTGAGAGGCTCGGACAGGAAGGTCGCAGGGTCTAGGCTAGTCTTAGCAACTTAGTGAGATACTTAGCAAGCCAATGCACCTTTCTCAAAATAAAAGATAAAATAGGTCTGGGAGTGTACTCAGAGGTAAAAGGCTCATGGGTTCAATTCCTAGTATCAAAAGGAAAGAAGAAGAGAGAAAGAAAGAAAAGGAAGGGAGGAAGAAATAAAGAAGGGAGGAAATAAAAAAAGAAAGAAGGAAGAAAAAAGAAAAGAAGAAAATAAGGGACACATTTCAACACTAACCAGAATCCTTTGTATACGTATTCATTTCTTGCCATTTTCTGGAAAGAAAATTAGTTCATATAATGTATGAAATAATTCAGAATCACTTCTGAAGACCTAAGTTTATCAATGTGGTCTAAATGCAGAAACAGCAGCACTGGGGAAAATGCTGTAATGGTTTTTACCAAGGAATATAAGTGGCATACCAACCACATCTCCCTTCATGGACCCAGGGCAGGCAGTACTAATCGATCGCAGCATTTTATTGCCGGGACCAGCACAGCTCAGAAAACCGAGCCTCATGTGGGGTAGAGTCCCCACACCAATCCCAAGAACCCAGGAGCAGCATCTCCTGTCACGCAGACACCCCGCCCAGGCCTGGCTAGAGGCGGCCGGGAGCCCGCCACCGCCCCACACCTCTGCCCGTGCCGGTCAGCTTCCCAGGAACCATCCTCAAGCCGCCAGAGCGCCACCTGCGCTTCCCCAGCTCCAGAGCCCTTCACAGACCCGAGGTTCACCTTCACCAAGGAACTCTGGCTGCCCTCTCGCCCCCCAACTTGGCAAATGTCAGAAGCAGCACTTCAGCCCTCTGCTTTCAGAAGGAGAGAGAAAATTTAGCTCTCCGTTCCCAGATGTTGAAATCTCTGCTTCTCCCCGGGGCAAAGAAATCGATGTGAGTAAGCCCCGCATTTCTTTCCGCGGAATACTAGCACTTCCAGCAATTTATTTGACTGACTCTGCCTTCTATTACCATGTAAATTGTTTCAGACTGCAGGAAAAAAAAAAGTATTAATCTCCTCTCAGTAAGTCATAAAATAAAGAAATCAATTTCAAGGTCAATTTAGCCCAGATAACACCTGCTGCGCTTTTTTCTGAACACACAGGCTCCCCTGAACCGCTCCGCTGCTGTCTAAGGCTTAGAGATGGTGCTCCAGAGAACACGGTCTCACGGCAGTCAGGACCACGCCGGGGGTGTTCTGGCTCCGTAGTCCAGGGGTCCCGAGAGCGAGCATGGGTCGGATAGGGTTAATGGGGTCCTGCAAGCGACCACTCTAGGTCAAGGCTGGGAGTAGGAAGAGAGCTATGCGGAGCCTCCGGGCAGAGCTGGGTTGAAGAGACGTGTCTAGCTGCGTGGCTGGGTGGCCCTAAGGAAGTTACTTAATCTCTCTGAGCCTCAGAGGCTGCATCGACAACGTCTCTTAAAATGAGAGCTAGATGTCTCTGCAAGACTTTCCAATCCAGTTGATTTATAGATTCTGCCGAAGGTTAGACGCCCTGCAGGACTGGTCTAGGCAGCCACTTCTGCATAGCCAGCCCGCACGTCATGGTCAGTACATCATGTGTGTCCTCCAAGACTCTGTGTTGAAGGCATGGTCCCCAGGCAGTGCTGTTGGAGGTGGGAACCTTTCGGAGGTGTCCTGGGGCCTGGTGCTTAGAGGTGGTGCTCCTGGGACTGCACGGTAGTTCTCTTGAGAGGGTTGCTGTAGACGCCTGCACTGGCTGCCCGGCTCACGATGTGGTCACCTGCTTGCCCCATACACGCTACCCCGCCCTTGCTATCTGCCATGGGATGTAGCCTAGAACTGAACTGATGAGCACCATGTCCTTGAACCTCCAAACCTGCGTGCTAATAAGCCCTTTCGGATTTGTATTTTTGTCCTTTATAAAGCGAGCGGCCTCGGGTGCCTCGTTACAGTACCGCACAGCTGACTGGTACACTTCAGCCGGTTGGGAGGTGTCCTGGAGCCCAAATGGTCCTTGTGGACTTGTCAACTGCCTAACCCTGAGCCAGGTTCCTCACTTCTATTCGCTGAACTTCCTAATCCTAGAAATGGAAACTTCTTTTTTTTTTTTTTTTTTTTTGGTGGTACTGGGGTTCCTGGAAGCCCTTCTACCTCTGGGCTACACTCCCAGACCTATTTTTACATTTTCATTTTGGAAACAGGGTCTCCTAAGCCGGCGCGTGCGGCTGGCTTCGAACCTGCGCGATCCTCCTGTCTCCGCCTCCCAAGCGCGGGGATGACAAGCGTGCGCCACCACGCCCGGCGCAGAAATGGAAATTTCAACGTCACTAGTCTCTAGGGAAAGTACCGCAGACCTCATCTGCCCTGATGGCCTGGGACCCAGCACTCACTCCCGCTCGGGACTTCTTTGGGGCGGGATATCTGGGTGGTAATGGGGGCTCAGATGCCGATCAGTGTCGCCTCAGCCTGTGCTGCACAGCAGGGCAGGTATCAGCTTCCAGTTAACAGCCCCCTAGTCCAAGCCCCAAGCCACACGGGCCCTCCCCGCAGGGCACTAGGGCGTGAAGGGTCAGGCACACAGGGCCAGCCAGGGGCCTCCAGCTGGCTTCCTATTGTAATCTCTGGGGCTTCCTGTGGGGAGGTGGGGCTGGCGACCCTCCTGGGGGGTCCTGGTGGGACAGGCGTGGTCAACCCCCGGGGTGAGGTGACAGAGCCACTGGTGTTCTGTCCGCCACAAACACCCCATCCTCTGCTTCTGCCAAGTGTGAAGCATCAGGAGCCCCGCCGGCACCCTGGGCCTCCAGCCTCCAGCCACGAGCCTCCATTATTAAGCACCCAGAGCATACATATTAGCTTCCCGTGGGTGCTGGAACAAACTGTCACAGCAGGTGCCTCGAGGGACAGAACTCGTGGCCTCATGGTTCCGGAGGTGTCAGCCGGCTGGTTACCTCGGAGCACTGCCGTGCGGTCCGTACCAGGCAGCTCTCCGCACCCCAGCTCCCGGCTCCTGGACGCATCAGCGGCTCCATCCTTCCACGGGGCGCTCATTAGCAGTGGTGAAAATA
Source organism: Muscardinus avellanarius (assembly GCF_963383645.1). Lineage (NCBI taxonomy): Eukaryota > Metazoa > Chordata > Mammalia > Rodentia > Gliridae > Muscardinus > Muscardinus avellanarius. The sequence goes on from NC_137796.1 coordinate 109,061,008, forward strand.
CATGTCCCAGAGCTAGAGAGAGGCGGGGACTACACAGTACTGTGAATGCGCTCAATGCCACCCAGGCCTTCACTGGACACACTGAGTATGTGTGTGTGTGTGTGTGTGTGTGTGCGTGCGTGTTGCTGGAGATTGAACCCAGCGCATTAGACCACCAAGCTACATCCGCAGTCCTTTTAGTTTTTTGTTTTGAAACAGAGTCTTGCAAAGTTCCTGAGGCTGGCCTTGAACCTGTGATCCTCCCGTCTCAGCCTTCCAAATACTGGAATTACCAATGGCTCATTGTCTGTTACATAACTTCTCCTTCAATTTTTAACAAAAACCCTCAACATCCCCCAACAGACTTAGACATCTATCTTTTATACCTTTACTATCTTTTAAATAAAAATAAATATAGAAAACAAAAGACTTCTACATACATCTGTGCGACCCAAAGGCAGGCTCCCTCTTTGTTCATCTCAAAAGGCATTAAAATTAATCAGGTCTGTAGCAAGACTGTCTAATGGAGTTAGCAAGTTACTGGTCCAGAAACGAGCCGGGCACAGCTGCGGTCTCGGGGCACCTCGAGGGGGCAAGAGGCTCCTCGGCAACGGCCTGGCCTGGCCCCTCGCTCATGCACCCCCATCGGGACCAGCGCCCCACACAGAGGGGACACGGCGCCGGCCTGCGATCTGAACACGGATGCTGGAGGGGGCCGGGGCCGCCTACCCCGGGAGAGCCGCTGCTCGCCTCTGCGCCCCTGGCCCTTGTCCGTCTGCTTGTGGGCAACATGGACATGGACGGCAGAGGTCAGGGACGTGAGAGTCCCGGCCTGGCGGGGATGTGAGCTGGAGCTCGCTCGGGCACACTCCGGCTGGAGCCACTGACACTGCCCCGGCATCCTCCCCAGGACCAGAGCAGCGCGGAGCCGGGGAGGAGACAGGAGTTATTACAGAAGCTTCTGCGAAATGAAGTCGGGGAGAGTGGCCAGACAAGTGTTAAATACTTCCTGGAAGCAATCACCAGAAAGAGCGTGGAAATTGGGACGTCTGACAGGGGCTTTTTATCCAATCTTCCCAGGATTTCTCCAGGGTCCCTGGGAGAGGCCATCAGTCACCCGCCAGCATCTCAGGCCATCTACACAGAAACGGGAGAGTAGGAGCCCCGGGTTGTGAGCAGGCTAATTAGAGAGGGTGGTTGAGCAGGCCCAGCAGAGCCAGGCATGCCCCGGGCAGCCTTGAGCTTCCAGGAGAGAGACTCCCAAGCAGGACACGGCCAGCCAGAGAAGCCACACATCTTGGGACTACGAACATGTGTCTAGATGGGGCCGGCCAGAGAGAGAGGTCTGGCCATACCGCTCAGCCAGCGTGTGACCTTGAGCCTCGGTTGTCCCCTCTGAAAATTAGGGAGAGCAGCCCTTATCATCAGAGGCTGGTAAATAAGACAATAAAAAAAAAAAACAGAAACAACTCCCAGCCGGGCGCGGTGGCGCACGCTTGTAATCCCAGCATTCGGGAGGCTGAGACGGGAGGATCGCAGTTCATGGACAGCCTCAGCTACTTAGTGAGGCCCTGTTTCAAAAATAAAGAATTAAAAATAGGGTGGAAATGCAGCTTAGAGGTAGAATGCCCCTGGCTCCATCCCCAGTATTAAAAAAAAAAAAAGAAAAGCTAATAAATCACAGAGAGGAAACCAAAGCCCAGGGTGGTTACATATTGCTATCAGAGAGAGGGTCCTAAACTACATACTGGTCCTTGCTGTACGTGGCAGTCTATGCTGCAAATTGTGTTTGAATCATATCACTGGATCTGTACCTCAAGCAGCCAAATTGGTGAGCAAGGGGCACCTTGAGCTCTAGGGACGACCTCTCCCTGGCCGTGTGACCCTGGGCAAGTTCAGTAACCTCTCTGTGCCCCAACTGTCTTGTCTGTTAAGATAGGGGTAATGGCCCCTACCCCCAGAGGGCTGTTTGGAGAGTCCTGTGTATAAAGATCGGAGAACAGAGCCCGGCACCCAGAAGTACCCGACAAGGGGGACCATCAGTATTACCATGCCGTGAGCCCAGCCGAGAGTGGGGGCCCCGAGAGGGCGTGTACACTGCTCAGGTACGTAGCTGAGCTGCACCGGTCAGTCTGACCGGGGCTCACCGTCTCTTTCCTTTGCAGCTGGGGCTGAACTGGCAACTGCCTCTTCCAGAAGATGCCAGGGCCACCTGAGACACCGCACTGTGTAGGTCCAGGAGGATGCATTTCGGATTCAGAGGAGCCTGGGCCCACACCCAGCTCTGCTGGGGGTGACGTCGGAAGGTCGCTTGCCCTCCCCGGCTTGGATAATTGCAATGGCACATCGATGCCCCGTTCCGCGGTGAGGGCGAATGTGCGCGGAAGGCGTGGCCTCCCCACGCTGAGCTGAGCGGCTCACTCTGCAGCGTCCGGGCACACGGGGCTCTTTCTCCTCCTCAGCCTGGCCCTGCCACGTGCCTCACCTCCAGAGAACAGCTTGAGGGACTGTGGTCTGATACTCAGGGACCCTGAGCCTAAGCCGAGCCCGGGATGAGGGCGCCCTCGAGACCGTCTGCCTGCAGAAGGGGAAGCCGTCACATCTGTGAGCAGTGAAATGCTCGCAAGCTTGGATGTGGCCGCGATACTGAACCGCAATTAGAAGCTGCCTTCTGCTCCGAGCCACTGCTGTGGCTGGAATCCTGGGTCATGCGTAACCCCAGGTGCGCCCCTTAGCTCCGCAGCCAAGCGCTCGAACTCGGCATCATCTGCCCGTCCCTGGAGCTCAGGGTGCCCCTTGCTCACCAGCTGTTCTGCTCAAGTCCAAACACCCAACAGAGCCGCTGAGCCCTTGCAAACCCGGACCACCTCCACCCTCCTCCCCTCCCTCCCCCTACTCCCATCCCTCCTCCTCCTCCTCCTCCCCCTCCCAGCCTGGAGTGCTCCTCATTCCACTCGGCTCTTGCACACTCCCACGTCGTGGTCTAAGTGTCCCCTCCTGCAGGGCGCCTTCCTTGCTGTTCCATTCCATGGAAAGCCCCACCACAGGCTCCAGCTGCTCCGTGACCTCCCAGCCCTCCTTAAAGCTTGGGTTATTTATTTCCAGGAACGCTTTACATCGTTCTAAAGTGGGTGACCAGCTCCCCTCTACCTGCCTACCCTGTCCACATCCCACAGGTGCCCCCGCTCTGCCCCTGGCGGCCAGCACAGCCCCGCAGGCACACAGCAGACTGGATACGTTGAATGAGCGCCTGTCAGATTATGCAAATAGAGGCCGGGTGTGGTGGCGCACACTTGTAATCTCAGCATTCGGGGGCTGAGACAGGAGGGTCAGGGTTCATGGACGGCCTCTGCTACTTAGTGAGGCCCTCTGCAACTCAGTGAGACCCAGTTTCAAAATAAAGAATTAAAAATAGGGCCGGAGGTATAGCTCGGAGATAGAATGCCCCTGGGTTCCGTCCCCAAATAATAGTAATAATAATAACAACAACAACAACAATAACAACAACAATAATAATAATAATTAATAATGGATTGTTCTTCCTACTGAGTGCAATTGGCTGGAGGTGGGGTCTGTCTCTTGGCTGTGTTTCTGCTCTGCGTAGATCCTAGCACAGTGCCCGGCACTTGAAAGGCGCTCTCTCTGAATACACAGCATCTTTAACAGACTTGTGTATTAGCTAGAAATGGGGTGCAAGGGCAGCCCCCACCTTCTCCCTCACACTCCATAACTGCAGCCTGCGCTGGCTGGGCACAGGAATGGGGGCGTTCGCAGTTAGTCAGGAAGGCAGACAGCCCTGTGCAGCTCGGTGAGCCCTGTCCCTGAAGCTTGCCACCTACATCCCTTGAATCACCAGACCCCAGGCCTCCTCCTCTGTGGAATCCAATGGAGAAAAATCAGGGAAACGCCCCTCTTGGGCTGCTCTTGCCCCTCAGGGAGTCAGGAAGGACCAGCCAGCATCATGGTGACCCCACTGGGGGAACGAGATGGTGAAGATGGTGTGGGGCATGCACGTAACAGCATCTGGGCTGCCCTGGGTGCTGGTTTGCCTTAACTATACCTGACTGTGGGAGTCCCCACCAGCAACCCCAGGATAAAGCCCAGGGCAGTTATGCCACCCAAGATAGCATCCATCTAGTCCCCAAAGACACCACCATGGATGGGGCTCACCATCCCCCAAGAGAATTCTAGACATGGAAGCAGGACCCACTCGACGAGGGACTTGGCCCAGCAGCCCCAGCTCTGGTCTAAGGTGCACCAGGCTGGTCACCTGGCGCCGGCAGCATCCGAGTCACTCGGGAGATGAAATGGAAAGCCTACACGGCTGATGAGTCCAGGAGCCACTTCTCGCGGGCCTGGAGGAGCTCCGCCAGCCTGGTGGGCACTTACCCAGGGACCCAGCTACGGCCACCCAGCTGGGACACGTCCCAAGCACTCCATTACCAATCAGCCCCGCAGCTGCTGCAGACCACAGAGGAGCCCGGCGAGGCAAGAAGCCACCACCGCCTCTCCAGCGCTGTCCCCGGTCCACCCGCGCGCTGCCAGGGTCCTTCACGGGACGCCGCGCAAGTACCAGCTGGGGACCGTGTTACGAGATGATTCTGGAGATGCTAAGCAGGTGGTTAAGGAACTGATTGGGTAAGGGCCACGCGACGGTGGCCAGGAAGGGACAAACCAGGGTGCTCTGAGGTCTTACCTGGCCCAAGCCACGGAAGGTCTCCCCTGAGAAGGACAAAGACAGACAATGGCTGATGAGCAGAGAAGCGGGGTTGGAGGTGACCCTGGTAGGGGGCCAGCTTCCCCAGATGCCCAGAGCTGCCCTTCAGAGACCAAAGGGGTATGCTGGGTCCCGGAGAGCAAAGAGGGCATGGTCAGGACAGGTGCTCAGGATTTGGGGTGCAGGAGTGGACAGAGAGGAGGTACACTGCAGGAGACCCCAAAGGGAGGTAGAGGAGAGAGAATGGGAAAAGTGTCCAGGAAGTGGTTTCCTGGAATAGCAGGTATGCAGGGGCAGACAGGAGAGGAGAGGGCCACCTCGGGGAGCCCCTGGGGCTGTTCACTGAGCGGGGTCTCGCCAGGGAAGTGCGCACTGGGAGGGAGGCCGGGTCCAGCCTCCCCTCGCTGGAGGATTGAGGTGTGGACGTTCCCACACCCTGGGACAGCGCGCCCCACGCAGACTATCTCTGTTTAACCTTCATTTCTGACACGGCTCGTACTTCACGGAGGGGTTCCTGAGGATTCCTTTCATTTCTGCAAGAACCCTGAAGGCCTTAGAACTAGCAGCTGTCAGAACTAAATTAATAAAACAACAAGGCAGGTTTCTGTGCTTGGCGCCACGAGTCCCCGCACGGGTGTCCGTCTGTGGGAAGCACCTGGTCTCCCGGGCGACTTCCCGTGTTTTGAAATTGACAATTGTTTCGTTCCGGCCAATAAACTTCTAAATGTCAGGCTGCGGATGGGTTTCCCTGGTGGGGTTTGGGGTCCAAGGTCCTTCTTGAGATGCAGGAAGGAAAAGAGATCTCAAGGAATCTCTGTTCCCCCCCTCTCTCTTTCTCACACACACTCACACACACACACACACACACTCGCACACACACAAGCAAACCATCCAACAAGTGAACCCTGGTTACGGGAAGATGGAGGGCAGGCTGGAAGGTTGCCAAATAAGGCCAGCGGAGAACGTGCCAGGAAATGACGTCTACAGAGATTATGAAGCCCACACCCTCCTGTGATGGAGAGAAGAGAGAAAACAGGCAGAAGAAGACAAGAAGGAAGAACAGAGGAAATATGGCTTTTCTCTAAACCCCCGGTGCCAAAGTTCCTCCTGTCTTTACTCTCCAAGACAGTTCTCTCTCCCAAGCCTGCCTCTCACAGATCCACAGAGAACCTGCAAATCTTAAACCCAAACCAAAAACAAGAACAAAACTATAGTTAGTTGCCCTGTTCATGGCTAAGAAGATATCTTGAGAAATATGTGTGTGTGTGTGTGTGTGTGTGTGTGTGTGTATATATATATATATATATATATATGTCATATCTTAACCTTATTATATTATATATGGCATATTATATATATGTCATATGTTAACCTTATTATATTATATATGGCATATTATATATATGTCATGTTAACCTTATTATATTATATATGGCATATTATATATATGTCATATGTTAACCTTATTATATTATATATGGCATATTATATATATATGTCATATGTTAACCTTATATTATATATGGCATATTATATAATATATATGTATATATATTTTTATATGTATATATTTATATATATTTGTATTTGTGGGGGGTTACTGGGGATTGAACTCAGGGACATTCTACCTCCAAGCTACACTCCCAGCCCTATTTTTTATTCTTTATTTTGAAATAGAGTTGAAGTTGCAGAGGCCTCACTAAGTAGCTGAGGCTGGCCACAAACCTGCAATCCTCCTGTCTCGGCCTCCCAAGTACAAGCGCGTGACACCACGCCCAGCTGAGAAGCCTGTCACTTGGGGGCTCCTCCAGCTCATCTATTGGTGAGATAACAGAGCCCATGATCGGCCTGCAGGTCCTGGGGCTGCGAGACCCTCGGACGCTGTCTGTTGGTCTAGACTGATGTCACCCCACGGATCTTCCTACAACCACCCTTCCCCGAGTTGCCTTAACAAGGAGAGCAGCCAGCCCCAGAGGGCTCTTCACTCCTGGGTGGCCCACATTCTCCCTTGAACGTGTAATCCTTACTTTACTAAATAAACCTCTGTACCTCTGGCACGTGCTGCAATTCTTTTCCATCACATAAGCGCAGGACTCCGCTGATCCTAGGTTGAAAATTCCACCCCCCACCCCTGTGCCAGGGGCAAAATGAAATATTCTTTTCTTTTCTGGTTTGCTTTTACTTGTTTATACCTGTGGTGCTGGGAATTGAACCCACATATGCTATGCTAGGCAAGCTCTTCCACTGAATCCTAATTCTGATTTCTATTTCCCCTTTGGCAATAGGGTCTCACTCTATTGGCCAGGCTGGTCTCGAACCCTCAGCTTCAAGTGATTCCCGTCTCAGTCTTCTGCATGTTGGGACTATAGGGCACGTCACAGCTGTAAAATTTCCATCTGAACGGTGACATGGCCTCCTCCCCTCCATCTGCCTAAGGATATCCATCCCACTTGATGTGAATATTGACCTTTTTCTCTCCTTTTGCAGAAATATTGATGCGTTTGATTATGAAGCGCTGCCCTAGATTTCGCCAGGCAGAGGAGGGGGAAGAAAGGACACCCGTACCACCCAGGCACCCGGCCCTGAACAGTGATGACAGACCGCACGTGGCCCGGGGGCGCACACCCACAGGAACAGAATGGTGGATACCACCGTTTGGGGGTGCTTCTTGTGCAGGGCGCTGCGTGGGGAAGCGGAGAACAGATTATTCCAGGTGCACAACAGAGGAGTCGGAGCTCCAAGGAGTCACTCCACAGAGGCAAAGAAGGCACTGTTTCCCCATAAAGCACCGCTGACAGAGCCACTTTCTGCTTTAACCTAACCATGGGAGAGAGGGGTGAGCGATCCCAGAGCAGGTCTACATTGCCCTGACACCCCTGTTGGAAAGGAGGCCCCCCATCTGGCTACAAAGAGGGGAAGCCGTTAGTCACAGAGCCGATCAGCCTAATGGGATCCTCATTACAGAGTCGAGTCGGCGGGTCCCCCACATCGTCACAAAATAATTACCCTGCTCCTTTTATCCGGGAGAACTTTCGGTTAACTTGGAGAAATGTGTGATGTGAGAAAGATATCCCACCCGGGGCTCCTCCAAGGGGCGCTCGATGAAGAGAGGTGAACAAGCTTGGAAAAGGTCCTGACGGTATCTTGCATCAGACAACCTGGAAGCTGAGGACGGAGGGGGTGCCGGCATGAGAAGGGGCTCTTCCTCTTCAGAGCACTGGGCGCTGAGCCTCAGAAATGGCTCCCAGCGGACGGCCACGGCTTAACTCCGCTTTAATCTTGGCCAGAGTGCTCTAATAAGCCACTCTAGGAACTTAATAACTCCTCAGCAGCCAATCAATAGCAGAGCTGGGAAATCTCTTCCGCGTAGTTACTTAGCTCTGGGGTACTCAGGCGGGGCAGCTTCCTGCTCCTTGCCAGGAGGTCTAAATATCTAAATAATTCCAGGTCCTTCCCAAACCCAACAGCACCGGCATGTCTGCCCAGAATGGGAACCGTTAAGGGATGGTCTTGGATGGGTGCTCTTCATCATGGTAGTGCAAAGAGCGCCGGGTGAGTGAGCTGGCCCGTGTGCGGTGTCTCCAAAACCTGCCTCTAGGGGTGACTTTGGCACGTCCCCTAGTTCCTGTGCATCTGGGTCCTTGGGGAAGGGGGCCAGGATGTGCGTCTCTAGAGGACTCATCTGGGAGTTTATCACTAACCAGCTAAGCACTTTGCAGGCCCAAAGGATGAAAATCAAATCTAGTTCCTTTCTTGGGTGGGTGGGGGCGGGGCTCTGTGTTCGGCCTTTCTTCCACCCCTCTTGCTGGCGGGTAGGACTTTGGAACTGAAACACAGACGAGCAGGGAGGGGAACAGGAAAGAGAGACATGAAGTACATCTTGACAAGACTCCATCAAAAGATATCGCCGCTCACCACCACCCCCCAACACCACCCCTCGCCACTGGCACGATGCTCTCTCTGCAAAATGCAAACACCGGCGACCCCATTTGCAGCAAAACCCACAGGATGCCAGCTTCTGATGCTATTACTCTTTTTCAAATGGGAGAAAACTGAGCCTCCTGGCACCGGATTTTCCGGGCAGTCGTTCCAGCCCAAGAAGAGGTTGCAGCCTGCGCCAAGCGGAGACGCATTATCTCTTCCTCCCGGTTCACAGGGAGGCAGCCAGCCCGGCCAGATCCAGAGAGGCTGGTACAGACGGCTCCTGTGTGGGCCACACACGGTCCTTCCCACGCCCTGGACGCTTTGTCTCTGAGAGAGGAAGCTTCAGACCTACTTGGCCTGAGAGACACATCCTGCTCCCACAGGGTAGGAGGAGATGCCAGAGAACCTGGTGCCAGAACGAAAATTGGAGAGGGAGGCCTGGGCAGCTTAGGGCAGGGAAGTTGGCTTTTCCAAGCTCCAGGTGTCTGTACCCTCCATAAAAGGAGGCAAGTGGTACAACGCTGTTGGCATGTTCACCGGAAACAGGCGCAAGGAGGACACGGTCACTCAGGAGAAGGCCCCTTGCTGCTGACCGCGATGACGGCAAGGGTGTGGAGGCCAATTTCTTTCCCTTACATTCAGTCATTCCTTGGTCCCTGCATTCTCAGAATTAAAATTAAGAAACGGACCCTTCAAAGAGAGCAACTAAGGGTGGTTTTAGGATAAAAGAAGTTTCATAATGGTGATGAAACATGTCCGTTTTGTAAAGCAAATACGATTCCGTGATAACAGCACAATCTCGATGTGAGATTCCTCAGCAGAGGCTATTGACCCAAGAGGTGAACGACCCTTATTATCACAAGCATATTAAAGCGTCCCTTTGTTATCAGGTCAGTGGGGCGGGGTGGGGGGACAGGGCCAGAATCCACAGTGCTCATCAGACGGCAGGGTCTGAACGCCTGGCTCCCCTCACCGCGGATGCCACGCCCCGTCGGCTCCTGAGGCTTCTCCTGGAGCGGCTCACTCCTCTCACGTAGAGACGACTCTCATGACTTTGCATAAAGCCCCCAGATTTCCCTAGGACGGAGCTCAGAGACACGCGGACTGCATCCCCAAAGAAGTCACAGAAACGTGGACACGGAACACCAAGCACCAAGTGATGGTGTTCTCAGGTTAAATGCAAGAGCATCTACCAAGATGTGGCCAGGCGGGCTGGGTGAGGATGGACACCATCGGCAGAGAGCAGGGAGGCCAGAGGTTCTGACGCAACCAGGCCAGGACTCAGATTTTCCGGGCAAACAGAACTCAGATTTTCAGCCGCTTTATAGTTTGGCTATAAAGCGAACATTATTTCTCTTCCTGGCCCTTAGTCTCCTCACCTGGGAAAAAATGAGGTACAGGAACCTGATGCCCTGGGAAGCCCCTTGGAGTTACGGAAATTCTACCTTCTAAGACGATAGCTCTCCATATTGTACAAGCCACTCACCCAAAATCAATATCTTAAAGCTCTCAAAACTCGCCAAGAAGGGCATCGGAGGTGAGACAGGGTTGAGAGATAAACAAGAGCTGGCGGGCACGGGACCTGGGGTTCAGGACTGGGCCAACATGGTGGCCCAGGGAAACAGCCAGAGAGACCAGTCTCCTTCAGGGCAAGCGAAGACGGATCCCGGGACTAAAGCTCACAGCACGCGTAGCCTCTGCTCTCTCCACACCCCCGCGCGGTGCCCAGACCCTGCCGTGTAGTTTTGATGCAGGATATTTCGATGGGGGCCTGGGAATCTGCATCTGCTACCTCCCGAGGTGACCGCAGTGCAGGTAGGGAAAGAGTGGGACAGCTCAGGCCAAAGCACGGAAGAAGAAACTGGAAAGGACCATCCTTGGGGAACCCCATCCCCACCCCGCCCCCGGGCTGGGTAGAAGGACCCACGTTGCCGCCACCTTCCACGGGAACGCTGACACCCCTTTCTTGAATTGCTCACCCCAGACGCCTTGGGGTCATCCCTGTGGCCCCTCTACTCTCTCCCCACGCCTCCACGCCATCAGGGTGACCCTCCCTCAGCTTGACCCTGGAAACATAACCAGATCTCCCACTCCTCACCATCGCCATCCCCACCGCCCTGGTGTGGATCACCATTGCCATGACAACCACCTCAGGGCCTCCCACCCCTGCCCCTACCCCATTGGATCTGTTCACACAGCAGGCAGCCGGGTGGTCTCCTTTGTCAGGTCAAGTCGATGCCCACCTATAATCCCAGTATTTGGGAGGCTGAGACAGGAGGATCATGGTCTGAGGACAGCCCACAGTGACTTAGGGAGATAGCGTTTAGTAGAATATCCCTGGGTTCAATCCCCAGTATCACACACACACACACACACACACACACACACACACAGGATCTCGCCATTCTTCCTCTTCAAGCCCTCGGTACCCCGGAGCTCCTCAGAGGAAGCCTCACGTGCGTCTGCCTCGTCCCTGCATCCCCTCCTCCCTTGCTCATTCCATTTCCAACCCTGTCTCCTGTGCACACTGTCCCTGCCCCGTCTCTCCTGGACATCCACAGGGCTCCCATGTCTTGGGTCCGTTGTCACCTCTGGGTGGGGGTTCTGGCCACCCTTTGTCAAATCGCTGCCCTCAGCCCTCTGGGACCCTCATCTCTCCCCAGTTAGTTTTCTGCATTATCTTGTTTTAACAAAGTGTCTCCTTCCTCTGCACAGACTAATTGCTCCCAACCATGGGTGACCCTGATGCCCAGGAGCCATCTGGCAAGGTCCAGGGAGAATGTGGTTGTCATGACTACCAGCATCCTGCGGGCAGAGGCCAGAGTTTTTCTGTTCAGTGTTCTACAGCGCGCAGGTTGGCCCCTCTACAAAACACCAGGCCCAAGACGTTAACAGTGGCAAGACTGAGAAATCCACCAAGGGTAGATGAGGTATAAGTGCAATGCACCAATGAGAAAGAAAAACGCCATTAAAAAGAAAAACCAAAGCAAAACAAAAATATATATGTAACAGTTACTTAATGGGGAGAATTTCATTTTGGTGATAAGAAATATTCTGGGGGTATCGGGGAGGAAATATGCCAGATGCCATCATGTGCACACATGAATATATCACTGTGAATCTTATGATCAGGTATCATTACAATGCACCAATAAAATCATTGTAAAGAGTGTGGGGATGTGAAGAGACCCAGTCACATTATTTGCATATATGAGCGCATCACCCTGAGTCTCACTGTGGTATATATAATTCCAACGTACCAAGAAATGATTAATAAAGCTGGGCGTGGTGGGCACGCTCATCATCCCCGCGCTTGGAAGGCAGAGACAGGAGGATCGCGCGGGTTCGAAGCCAGCCGCGCGCTGGCTTAGGAGACCCTGTTTCCAAATAAAAATGTAAAAATAGGTCTGGGAGTGTAGCCTGGAGGTAGAAGGGCTTCCAGGAACCCCAGTACCACCAAAAAAAAATAAGAAAAGATTAATAAAAAGAAATTTATGATAAAACTTTATAATGCATGCTGGGCGTGGTGGCGCACGCTTGTAATCCCAGCATTCGGGAGGCTGAGACAGGAGAATTGCAGTTCACCACCAGCCTCAGCTACTTAGTGAGGCCCTTTGCAACTCAGTGGGACCCTGTTCCAAAATAAAGAATAAAATATAGGACTGGCGTGTACTCAGAGGTAGAATGCCCCCGGGTTCCATCCCCAGTACTGCAAAAAAAAAAAAAAATTATAAAGCATGAGATAATATCCTGTCATGTGTAAACTTCAGTCATCAATTATAATTGATAAACACAGCTTGAAATATGTAGAGCTAACGTGCAAATAAATTGCTAAGACCTCCAAAAAGAAAAGAAGAAATCCTGTCATGGGCTACGTGAATGGGGTCAAGGGTTTCCATCTATTGTGAACCCGCTGCCTAGAGAAGCATCATGAACGTAGTATCCACTCAATAAAGGCTGCCGAGGTGAGTAAATAAATAGCTAGATGCTTCCGGAGCGCCTCCCTGATACCCAGGGCGCCATGGTTCAGCCACTGGACTCTCAAGAGGCCGCCGTGGGGAAGCCGCGCGTGCCGGGCTGTGCCGAGAAGGAAACTCAGGCACCAGGACTTGGTTCTGTGCCGTTTCCAGTGACAGAGAGAAGAGGCCGCCTCGGGGTCCAGCTTCTCAGATGTGAAGTTGAAGATGGGTCACCTCGCTGCCAGGGACACGTTAGCTACGGAATTCTTGTCTTAGGCCCATGACCGCAGATGTGGGTGACACTCTGTAGGGGTCCGGGGAAGGACAGCAAGTGGACACCACTCAGTGTTATTTTGAAGAGATAATAAAGTGGGTCATGATGACAATAAACTAGCCTTTAGCTGGTGTCTAAATCTTGGTTTCTGGAACTTTCTCTCACTGTGTTTTTGTTTTGTTTTGTTGTTTGGGGATTTTTGCAGTACTGGGATTGGAACCCAGAAACATTCTACCTCTGAGCTACACCCCCAGCCCTATTTTTTATTTTTAAACAGGGTCTCGCTGAGTTGCGGAGGGCCTCACTAAGTAGCTGAGGCTGGCCATGAACTGCGATCCTCCTGTCTCAGCCTCCCAAATGCTGGGTTACAAGCATGTGTGCGCCGCCGCGCCCGGCTTCCTCCATGTGCCTTTTGATAGCTCCAATGCACGATGTCATCCACGGGAGAGCGTCACAGCCGGGGGCCTCCCTCACCTGCCCAGCAGCGGGGCCAGCGCTGGAGGCCCTTCCTTGTTGCTCCTCCCTCTACCTGATTTCCCTTTCTTTCTCTTTTAGTCCACAGTTCTCAGGAACTGTGGGTTTGCGTATGGCGCATGTGTTCGGTTTGAGCCAGGTAGTCTGGGCCGGAATGTTGGCTCTGTCTCCTCCTAGCTGGGTGTCTTGTGCTTCTGTTTCCTCATCGGTAAAATGTGTATGATCATGATACCAGCCTCCCAGAGCCGTGGGGCTTAGATGCAGTCAGGTGTCAAGAGAGCCACAGCCACGGGGGGATGTCAGCCATGGGACCGTCCCGAGCGCCTCAGAACTGGCCGGTCGGGCTGCTGAGTTCATTGACATTGGACATAAAAAGCAGTTCACTTGGAGAAGGCTGGGTGTGGTAGTGCAAACCTGTAATCCCAATACTAGGGAAGAGGATCACAGGTTCAAGGTCGGCCTCAGCAACTTAGTGAGATCCTCGCCAACTCAGAGAGACCCCGTTCCTGAGTAAAAAAGGCTGGAGAGCGGTGTAGCTCAGAGACAGAATTCCTCTGGGCTCAATCCCCAGTACACACACATAACACACACCCCTCTTGGAGACCCCTAAAAACAAAAACAAACAACAAAAAACACAGTGCGACCCTGTTTTCAAAATAAAGAATAAAAAACAGGGCTGGGGGTGTTGCTCAGAGGTAGAATGCCCCTGGGTTCCATCCCCAGTACTGAAAAAAAAATTTTTTTTTAAGGCAAATGGAATCTAAACCCCATGTTGGATATGGAGACGTTCACTTAGACACCAGGTTGCCCTTGCCAGGGTGTTTAATCTTTATGATATCCAAGAGCTGACATCGCGCCTGATTTTGCTAGCACCCTCTTAGACAGGAGCAGGACAGGGTGAGCCCCACGCCAGCCGAACAGAAAGACCCATGTTGAGAACAGAAGAGGAGAAAAAATAACCCTCCTTCTACCTCCCTCTGACCGGATGTCCATGGGGAACCTCAGGCCGTGGGGTACGAGAAAGGTTATGAGCGGCTGGGCTGTCTGACCAGCTCTGTCAGGCAGAAATGTCTGTCAGGAGAGATGGCTGCGAGGTGAGGCTCCTGGCCCCACCCAGTTGAGTGTAGGGAGTTTCTGTCTGGAAATCTCAGTTTCCTTGTCTGTGAAATGAGAAGAGAAAGTATCCACCTCCAGCTGCTGCCCTCGCCATGGGCGAGGAATTCAGCAAGAGGAAGGACCGCACTCCAAAGACAGGGGCCAGGTATGGGGCGCTCAGACACCGCGAGCTCTGGCTCTCCACCTGAGCCAAGCCTCTCTCTCCATCTTACAGGACAACCATTGGAGGCTCGGCCAACAGGAAGCCTGGCCCGAGGCGGGAAACAAGCGGAGCGAGGACTCGGCCGTGTCTTCTTTCAACACGCTTTGCCAAGTCTTCAGACGCAACGCTGGGCACATCCACCCTCCAGGGGCTCCTGCAAGCTGAACCGAGTCGGGGTCTAGCAGAGATGCTCCAAGCCCTCCCAGGGACATGGGAGGCAATCACGTGGCAGAGTGGATTAGAAATATAAACAGCTTCGGAGTCCATCAAAACACAGGTTCTTGTCAAGCAACGAGCAGGATGTAGAAGAGTTTTGAGGCGAGAGGAAGCCCAGGCTGGCCTGGCAGAGAAGGGTCTCTGGAAGAACTGGGAGACTGTCTGAAATCTGCCTGCCCACTGCTGCCTACAAAGGCAGACGCCAGCACCTGCATCACTGCCGGCCCGGACCTCAAGCTCCAAATACTTTGCTTTTCCCCCCCATGACCTTCTGCCGCCTGCCCCCTGGCACACCGCCACTGGCAGTAGGTCACCTGTAAGACGCAGGAAAGGGGGCACAGAAAGGGCTTTGAGGGAACCAAGATGGGTCAGATGCTAAGTGAGGGGAAGGGACATCGCAGGAGGGCTTGGACTTCCAGGAGACAGGAGATCATGGCGATAAAGATCACGGGGACAGAAGGAGGCAGGACTGTGTGGTGTGCTGGGGTGGAGCACCTGGCCAGGTGCGCTGTGAACCCAAGGGCAGCACGGCGGGGCTGGGGGAGGGCTCGGACAGGGCTGGCAGCGAGGGGCGCGACAGTAAGGTCTTTAGACCTCCTAGGTGGCAGCGGGACCAGTGAAGGTCTGTGGGCCAGAGGACGGGATCAGATCTGTGTTTGAGTCAAAGTGAAACATTAGGGGATGTCCTGCAGGGCCGTGTTCACGGAAGAGTGAAAGAGGACAGAGGATGCTGGTTCTAATCCCAGCCCCTTTGCCCACCAGCTAGGTGACCTTGAGCACACTGCTTAGCCTCTCCAGGCCTCCTATGGGGATGGCCATCCCATTTACCCAATAAGAGAGCGGTGAGAAGTCACTGACAAAGGACACGGCGTGCCTGGCCAGACGCCCCGCACTTCAGCCTCGATCAGTACATGATGGGGAAGGAGATGAGGGTGGTGGGGATGGCGGCTCTGAGGGTGGTGATGATGGTGATGGGATGGGATGGTGGGGACAGTGCTGGGGTGGCGATGGTGCTGGAGATGGCTACGATCGTGGTGGTGGAGATGGTGCTAAGGCAGTGATAGCGTTGGTGGTGACGGTGTTGGTGGTGACGGTGTTGGTGGTGATGATGGTGCCGGGTGATGATAATGTTGGGGGATGATTGTGTTGGGATGATGGTTCTTATGGTGGTGGTGGTGATGGTGCTGAAGGCAGTGATAGTGTTGGTGGTGACGGTGTTGGTGATGGTGGTGATGATGGTGCCGGGGTGATGATCATGTTGGGGTGATGGCTGAGATGGTGTAGTGGAGATGGTGCTGAAGGCAGTGATAGTGTTGGTGGTGATGGTGTTGTTGGTGACAGTGTTGGTGATGGTGGTGATGATGGTGCCAGGGTGGTGATCATGCTGAGGTGATGGCTCTTATGGTGGTGGTGGAGATGGTGGTGAAGGCAGTGATAGTGTTGGTGGTGATGGTGTTGGTGATGGTGGTGATGATGGTGCCGGGGTGATGATCGTGTTGGGGTGATGGCTGAGATGGTGGTAGTAGAGATGGTGGTGAAGGCAGTGATAGTGTTGGTGGTGAGGGTGTTGTTGGTGATGGTGGTGATGGCTGTGATGGTGGTGACAGCTACAATGGTGGTGGTAGTCGTGGTGGTGACAGTGTTGTTGGTGATGGTGGCAATGGCAGTGGTGATGATGGTACTGGGGTGGTGATCGTGTTGGGTGGTAATGGTGGTGATGGCTGTGATGGTGGTGGTAGTAGTGGTGGTGATGGTGTTGTTGGTGATGGTTGTAATGGCCGTAGTGATGATGGTGCTGAGGTGATGATCGTGTTGGGGTGATGATCATGCTGGGGTGATGGCTGAGATGGTGGTGATAGCTGCAATGCTGGTGGTAGTGGTGGTGGTGACGGTGTTGTTGGTGATGAAGGCGATGGCAGTAGTGACCATGGTTACGGCGATTGCAGTGACAAAGATGGCTGATCACTCTGGTGACACCGGCGATGGCAAGAGTGATTCCATATGAACCTACACGGACCCTTCCCATGGGGGGCAGGGGTGGTTGCTGTTAACCTGGCCATCGGCTGCCATGGCTTAAGCCAGCTTACCCTCCATGGACAGCAGGAGGAATCAGCCCACTGTCTGTGTAACGGCAGGACTGAGGCTTGTTCCACTCAGCACCAGATCGCCGTGTGACCCTGGCAGGTACTACCACCCCTGCATGCCTCGTTTTCCCATCTGCAGAGTAGAGATTGGCTCCCATGTACCTCGTGAGGTAGTTGTGGGGTTTACATAGGTCAGTATTTTCTCCTGCATTTAGAAGAGTTTGGTGCCTTAGAAACACCTGATATACAGCCAGGCACGGTGACACATGCAGTAAGCCCAGTACTTGGGAGGCTGAGACAGGAGGATCACAGATTTGCGGACAGCCTCAGCAACTTAGGGAGACCCTATCTCAAAATTAAAAAAAAAAATAAAATAGTGTCGGGGGGTACAGTTCAGAGGTAGAATGCCTTTGGTTGAATCCTCAGTACAAAATAAAAGACAAAGAACTGGCTGCATGCTGGATACTGATGTGCAAACTTAAATGTGCTAAATGAGGTAGACACGAAGCCTCCAAAGACACCGCCCCGGGCCGGGCGCGCCACAGACCCGCCAGGTGTGGGTGCAGCGAGGTGCCCCCTCTCCCTCCTGGGGTTATAGCTGCGGCCATGGCTCACGCCCCTCAGTCACTCACGAGGCGGCTCTGTTTTGGAAAAGCCAGTCCATCGGAGGCCCTGGTTGATACCTGCTGACTGGCTCACGGTGAGACTTACCGTCTCAGGTGGACAGCAGACACCTGCCGCTGGTTCAAGTCAGAGCGAGCAGGGAAACGTGTCTGGGTACTGAGATGTCTGGGCGGTGAGGCCGCTTCAGTCTGATGAATCGCGACACGTGGAAATCAATCTGGGTCACTTCGGAGAACAAGTTGGTATTTGGTGTCCAAATGAATAGCTGCTAATTTAGTACGGGCCGTTTGATTAGATCCACGAGGAGCGAGTCGATGCCGGGCGCGCAGGTGAACTGTCTGGTGGCTCATGTGTGAGCGTCTCTCTAATACCCAACAGAAAATAAACCGTTTTAAGGCACTATAAAGCTGTCCGGGTGGTTTACCCAGATTGTGGTCGATCGGACTTTTATTCTTGCTTTTTGGCAATCTCTGGGAAATGGGGTAAGTAATAAGGAAAATCAGCCAATCTCAGGAGTCAACGTCAACATTATGAGGGCGTGGGGACTACACTGATCTCAAGGCTGTGTCTTTATTTTTACCCAATCCACCTGGACACGATTTTATGCCACACCCCACATTCACACTCCTCAGAGACTGTGCTGCCATTTGAAAATGGATACTGGTTTCATACCAATGGTACTGGTGATGGATACTCATATTGGTGATGGATCTCATACTGGTGACGGATGCTTATACTGGGGTCTATAATCTATCACCTGAGGACTTTACAAAAGCTAGCCCAAATATGTTTCCACATTAACCCTCAAGACAAAAACAGCGAGAGACTGCACAGGAGGAGCAGGTTGGGCTGGGTTAAAATCCCCTCCCGCCCCCCGCAGCCACCCCTGTTTCCTGTTTCCACACAAAGCTAGCCTCAAGCCGACTGGCTCTCAGCAAATCCCCCAGGATGAGGACAGGTAACTTTGCAGGAGCTTCCAGAATACCATCTTCATGGGCAGTCACAGAGGACAGGTGACCACAAACTCCACCCCAGAGGGGTCCATCCACACCTGTGTGCATACACAGACACACACACAGACACACACAGACACACACACACTGGTTTTCTTCCAAATTCCAGACCATGGTGGAGTAGCTTAGAACAAGGTGAAGAAGAGGAGGCTACTGTCTGTACTGTTGGCTCCACAGCCTGGTTACTGGGGGGATCGCAAGGCAGCAGCTGTGGTCCTGACTGTCGGTGTCCCGTCTTTCTGGGATCACCACTGTCTCCTGGTACAAGTGATGGACACAGCAATTTATCCTGGTGTTCTCAATGAAACTTCTGAAAGTCAAGGCTCTTTCCATTGTTCTCCCTCATCCTGCAGAAACTAGAAACTCAATCCACACAAGAAACTAGTTGTGACTGCCCAGGCCTCGGGCTGACCCCATGGCACCTCACCAGAAGGATGCTTGTCCCTGCTTCCTTGTCCAGCAGGAGAGATGCTGACCAGGATGATGATAAGCCAGGCAGAGACCTGAGAGACCAGCCGGAGTCCCGGAGTCCACCGGACAGCTTGGCCCTGCCCTCTGGCCAATATGCGTGGTTCTCAGTTTATAACAAGGCTTGCTATGGTCGTAAATAATCAACCTGTGCTTTAAGTGGCGGGTAAATTGGGTCACAGCTTTTGTTTTTTGAAAAACACAGAACTATCATGCATGGTGGTGCATGCCTATAATCCCAATACTTGAGGGACTGAGACAAGAGGATCGCCAAGTTCAAGGCCAGCCTCAGCAACTTAGTGAAACCCTGTTTTAAGATAAAAAGGTCTGGGGGTGCAGATCTCAGGAGTAGAACACCTCTGGGCTCAATACCCAGTGCCAGAAAAGTCAGGAAAAGGCCAGGCCAGGCCACAACTGCTCATGTGATAAGAGAAAGTGATACCTAATAGGAGAAAAAGGTCTCATCTCCTTAGCAACAGGCAGACACCGGGAGTGAAGGCTTCTGCCGGAAACCAGCATTTCTGTACCCAAGAATAAACACAGGCACACCATACAAAAACCAAAACATCACGCCGCATCTCGCAAATATGCACAATTATGAATATGAATCGATTAAAAACAACGAAACTGTCAAAAGCTATTAGCAAGCCAGGTGTGGTGGTGCACGCTTGCCATCCCAGTACTCGGGAGGCTGAGACAGGAGGGTCACAGGTTCGCCACCAGCCTCAGCTACTGAGTGAGGCCCTCTGCAGCTTGGCGAGACACTGTTTCAAAATAAAGAATAAAAAACAGGGCTGGGTGTATAGCTCAGAAGTAGAATGCCCCTGGGTTCCATCCCCAGTACTGCAAAAATAAAACAAAAAGGAGAAGCTATCAGTACCGTTTCTTATGAGACCAGAAAAAAAAAAAAAAAAGGATGATTCCAGACAAGAACCACAAATTCAGCTGGAGAAAAGGAAAGGGGGGGGGGGAGCCCAGGAGGGGACAGCGGCGGGGTGGAGGTGGGAGACGCCAGGTCGGGATGGGGACAGGAACTCCCATCACTATTATTATTTTTTTTTTTTTTTGGTGGTACTGGTGGTACCTCCGGGCTACACTCCCAGACCTATTTTTACATTTTATATTTGGAAACAGGGTCTCCTAAGCCAGCGTGCGTGGCTGGCTTCGAACCTGCACGATCCTCCTGTCTCTGCCTCCCAAGCGCGGGGATGACAAGCGTGTGCCACCACGCCCGGCATCACTATTATTTTTAACGATGGTGTCTCGCAGCATGGTGGCTGAGACTGACATGGTTCCTAACCACAGCTGGCTGGCTGACGGGTGTTGGTGACAGACAGGAAACATAAATACACAAACACAGGGTGGCAAGAGACAGAGAGAGTGTGGGTGGCTGCCAGGAGCCAGGGAGGGGACAGGGAGTGAGAGGTGATGGCTAAAAGGAGCGAGGTGTCTGTGGGGTGATGGAAATGTTCTAAAATTGGTGTCACAGTGGTTTTGTGACTCTGTGAACATACTCGAAACCAGGGGAATTATACACTTTATCGTTTGGTTTTTATATTTTATTTGGGGACAGAGTCTCTTAAGCCAGCGAGGCTGGCTTCAGACCTGCACGATCCTCCTGTCTCCGCCTCCCAAGCACGGGGATTACAAGCGTGCGCCACCACGCCCGGCGAATTGTATACTTAAAATGAGTGAATTCTATTACACTGTAATTCTATTGCACTAAAGCAGTTATTTAAGTGGGGGGAGCTATACGACAGGCAGGTACCTGGATCAGGAGCAGGGAATGTGGCCAGCTGCCTGACGGGCAAGTGCTATTACCCCAGAACATGAAGGGCTCCCCGGGCTGCCTGGTGGACGGTGGGAATCAAGGCCAGGATGCTGATGTCTCTGTGCAACACACCTCTACCCTAATCAGCATCTCCCCTCCCAGACAATGATGCCGAGACGGATGTCCTTCTGGTGAGATGACACAGGGTTGCAGGTTTGAGGAACCCCAATACCTGCCCAGGAGAAATAAGGTCAGCAGTGTCGAGTGTGTGAGCCTCTGATTCCGCCATCAGCTCCCGACTTCCTATCATCCTCTGGTCCTCCCTCCCTCTCTCTCCTCCCAACCCTGAAAAATGGCCCCCCTGGTTGTTTAACTGTAGTAGCCCTGCCTCCTACATCTCCCAGAAGAGCCCAGACCCAGTGCCTAACCAGAGTTGACAAGACCAAGAGCCTCTGTCAGCGACGCCTGACCCTGCCATCCCAACGTCTAGGACTTGGGTGACTGTCTGCCTTCTAAGTAGAATTGCTGGAGGCTGCGGGTCCAACTTGACGTATCACCACAGACTGCCAATTACCGCACTTGGCCACGGATGGCGTCCTCGGAAATAAACCTGGACGGAGCAGAAATAAAACCGCTCCATCAAATCCCTCTCGCTCCTGAACGCCGAGAGGTCGTTCCGACCTCGCCGTGAGCTCGGGAAGGGCTCTGCCTCTGGACCAGAGACAAGATGACTGTGTGGCTTCAGAGCTTCTCACCCTGGAAATGAAAGACAGCTAGGAATAATAAAAGACCGCCTCCACACCTCTGGCACCACATCGGATGAATGGGGACCTGAGGACACACACTTTAGGATGAAAAGTGGGTAGACTCGATATTTTTTCAATGGGTCTGACGTATTTGGAAGAAAAGTTCTCATCAATTCCAGGGTCATGACCCTCAACTGAAGTCGTAAAAGAAACCAAGTCCACGGTCTTCAAGTGAATTCTACTAAAATACACCAAAGGTTGAACCAGTGACCCCCAAATTTGCTACCACCCCCAAAGAAGGGAACAAATGCTCCAGTGCAGAGGACTGGGCACCTCATAGAGGTGAGAGAAATAAGATAATCTGTAAGGCAAAGAGCATTAAAGAGTATTATTGGTAATTGTAATTTACAAAGGCCCAATTTTTTTTTTTTTTTGCAGTACTGGGGATGGAACCCAGGGGCACTGTACCTCCGAGCTACACCCTCAGCCCTATTTTTTAGTCTTTTTTATTTTATTTTTTGTGATACTGGTGGTGGAACCCAGGGGCTTTCTACCCCTGGGCTACACTCCCAGCCCCATTTTATATTTTATTTGGAAACAGGGTCTCACTAAGTTGCTGAGAGCCTCACTAAGTAGCTGAAGCTGGCTTTGAACCCGTGCGAGCCTCCTGTCTCAGCCTCCCGGATGCTGGGATTACAAGCGTGCGCCACCATAGCTGGCTTAGTCTTTTTATTTTTTGAAACAGGGTCTCACTGAGTGGCAAAGGGCCTTGCTAAGTAGCTGACTATGTCCTAGAACCACAATCCTCCAGTCTCAGCCTCCCAAATGCTGGGATTATAAGCAGCGCAACCATGCCCAGCTCCAAAGGTCTAATATTAAAATAGAACCAGCCGGGCGTGGTGGTGCATGCTTGTAATCCCAGCATCCAGGAGGCTGAGACAGGAGGATTGCAGTTCGCAGACAGCCTCAGCTATTCATTGAGGCCCTCCACAACTTAATGAGACCCTGTTTCAAAATAAAGAATAAAAAATAGGGCAGGGGGTATGGCTCAGAGGTTGAACGCCCTTAGGTTTCATACCCAGACCCGCAAAAATTAATTAATTAATTAATTAATATAGAGCTAGAAACTAGGCGCAATGATGCATGCCTGTAATCCCAGTACTTGGAAGGCTGAAACAGGAGGATCGCAGATTTGAGGCCAGCCTCAGCCCTGTGTCAAAAAGATTAACAAAAAGGTTGGTGGTATAGCTCTAAGGTAGTAACACACACAAAAATAAAATAGAGAGACTTCCGGGAAGATGGCGACGGAGAAAAGCGGGGCTTACGAGCCCCGCTAACAACCAATCTCTATTACCACAAAATCAGCGCCTTTCATAGCCAGAAAACACCATCAGCAGAGAAACAAAAAATGTAAATACAAGGGACAGAGAAAAAGAGGCTGGAAAAATGAGACACCAGAAAGAAACCAGACCGCAGTGCTGCGGCGGCCGGAGCCACGGCGTGGAGCAGCGGGCGCCATCTTCCCTTTCCGCACCAGGCCCCAGAGAGGAGAGGAACTCAGAACGGAGCTCAGAGCCACAGAGGAGATACGCCGGCCTCACGGCCGAGGACGCGGCAACAGTGCCTTACTGCCGGCGGCAGCAGCGAATTCACCAGACTGCTACAGTGAGCCGAGGGACTCAGAGCAGAGCTCAAAACCAAAGAAGAAATACGCCGGCCTTACGCCCAAGGACGTGGCAGCAGTGCCTTACTGCCGGCAGCAGCAGCGAGTTCACCAGATGGCACCAGACCAACACACTCAACAGCCCACCAGGCTCCAGAGAGGAGCAGCGGACAGCGAGCCGCGGTGAGCTGCTGCGGAATAGCCAGGCAGAATTCGGCAGATTTTTCGGCGCAGAGAGCATCTAAAACTCCCAGTGGCTGGGCTCAGCACACTCTGCAGGGACTCAGAGCGAAGCTCAAAGCCAGAGAAGAAATACACCAGCCTCAGGGCCGAGGGCATGGCAGCGGTGCCATATTGCCATCGGCGGCAGCAGCAGCGAATTCACCAAGTCCACTACAGCTCCATCAGCGCACTCAACAACCATGAGTCAAATTGCGGCCCCTAGAGGAGAATTCCCAGTACTGCACTCCCAGGGACTTGACCCAGTGGGGGAGTGGCAGTGGCAGAGATATCACACCATAAGAGAATGCCTAACCTGGCACCCCCCCGTAGTCTAAAGCAACCTCGATTGACTCCCTGGGTCGGAGACTCTGTGATACAACCCAGTAAAGGAGTAGTGGGGACTGAGATACCACAGACTCGATATCCAGAGCACCTTAAGTGAAGTCGTAGTGACCCAAGGGAAGAACCCAGAGAAGGCACAAACTTCCGAAATCACGGGAAAGAGGAATAACAATGGAGCAATGAATGCCCACAACCCCACAACATCAGAGCCTGATAAAACAGAAATTCAGAGATTTCTAGAAGATCAAATCAGGAAAATAACTGTAGAAATTATAGAGGTGTTTCAAAAAGAATTCAGAGAGAGCCAAAAAGAGATAAAGGATGCAATTAATGAAGTAAAGACCTCAATTCAAAGTACAAACAACCGATTAGGCCACATGGAGAATAGAATCTCGCTCTTAGAAGATGATCACTCCAAAAATGAACACATAGTTTCTAATTTAGAAAAAAAAATCAGACAGCAGGAATCTTACATTGAAGATATATGGGCCCATTTTAAGAGAGCTAACCTAAGAATAATTGGAATAGAGGAGGGAAAAGAAAGTGAAACCAAAGGGATCAACAATCTCTTCAAGGAAGTAATAGCAGAAAATTTTCCAAACATAGAGCAAGAGGTCGATACACAGGTCCAGGAAACTTATAGAACTCCCTTTAGAGAGGATCAGAGAAGAGGATATCCATGCCACATAATTGTCAAAATGACCAATGTGGAAGCCAAGCAGAGAATCTTAAAGGCAACAAAAACAAAGGGCCAAGTGACATTCAGAGGCAAACCAATTAGAATCACTCCAGACTTCCCAAACCAAGTTATGAGAGCCAGAAGGGCTTGGAGTAACATATTCCAAACTCTGAAAGAAAACAACTTCCAGCCAAAAATTTCCTACCCAGCAAAACTTTCTATCAAATTAGATGGGGAAATAAGAAGCTTCCAGGACAAACAGAAACTGAAGGAATTTATGTCTTCAAAACCAGCGCTAGAGAAAATACTCAAAGAGATTAACTACAAAGAAGAAATAGGTAACACACACCAGAACCAGAGAAACAAGATTTTTCATCCAACAGACAACTAAGATTGGTTATCTGTGGAGATTCATTATTTATGTTAGTCTTTTACCTATCTCTAAATTGTATTGTTTGCTTTTATTGTTGTTAATTTTTAGGATTTCTAGTTGGAATATTAATATACCTTCAGATAAAGCATTTGGAAATATTTTATCCCATTCTATCAGTAACTTTTAACTCTGTTTACATTGTCTTTGGATATACAATATTTTTTTTTATTTTTTAGGGAGTTTGTATACTCTTCTGTTGCCTGTGCCATTGAAATCATATCCAAGAATCACTGCCAATTTCAATGTTGTGAGTTTTTATGACCCAGATTTTCTTCTAAAAGTTTATAGTCTTGAGATTTATATTTAGGTCTTTTATCTATTTTGAGTTAATGTTTGTATATGGTGTTAGGTAAGGGTCCAATTTTATTCTTTTTCATGTAATTATTATTTTTCAACAATATTTAGTTAAAAGATTATTTCCCCCACCAAATGTTCGTGGAAACCTTGTCAAAAGTAACTTGACAATATATGGAAGAATTTATCTCTAGGCTTTTATTTAACTCCAATGGTTTATATATCTGCCTTTATAACAGTACTACACTGTTTCAATTATTGTAGCTTTATATGGTTTGAAATCAGAAAATATATATCTTCTAGCTTTGTTCTTTTTCGAGATCATTTTGGGTATCTAGAGTCCATATTCCATATTAGGATAGATTTCTTTTCTGAAAAATAAATAAATGTATGTACTTTCACCTAAAAAAAAAAAGAAAAAAAATATTCTCTGGTAAGAAAGAAAACAAAAAGAAATATTGAAATGTTATCTTTAAGTCATCAAAAGCTTGGTATCAGACAAATGAAACTGTTATGTGAGATTATCATTGTTAATTTTGGATAAATTGCTATAATACTAGATGTCAGCCACTAAGCCAAGCATGGGAAGGAGGGATGGGGAGGGAACAGGGTGGGGATCGGGTGGGGGCTGACTGGGTGATGTGTGCATGTATGTCTACAAAAGTTTTTTTTTTAACCCCATGATTATGTATGAATACAGTGTACCAATAAAAAATAAAATAAAATAGAATTAAAACTGCATTTCAAAGCCTAATAGTGCCTTCCTTTCCCTTCCTCTCAGCATGGCCTGAGAATCTCCTGCTGGTTTTCTTTGGTACTTTTTTCCCCCTCCAATTAAGTGAGCATACTTGTTAAGCAAGTGCTGCTTCCAGGAAGGTCTGTGGGGCAGGAAGGGAGGGGCATGCCTGCCTCCCACTCTCTGGTGTCCAAAAGACAGAGTTGAGAATCTTTGTACTTGATAAGGAAACATTAGATGAAGGTATGATTTCCCTTTCGGCCCAAGTCTGTTGAGGCCTCGTGATAAGGAGGACCTGAGGAAGGCCCTGGAATTGCCCTGGGCCAGAGGAGCCTGCTCAGACCGGCTGGAAGTAGTAAGGGTGTGTGACCTCTCCTGGGGAGCAGGAATCAAGTAGCCAAACAGCCAGCGATTTCTGATCAGCGTCCCCTCCGCCCTGCCCGCAGGAGGCAGACAATGTCGGTGTTGCTTTGGGGGTGGGGGGCAGAGTTGATAGAAGTGGTCTAGAGATTTATAAAACCCCAAATTATCACAAAAGCTTTATGAAATTTCCCATCTTTTCTGAGGCCGGGTCCTGGCTCCGCCAGCGATGCTCCACCCAGCGGGATGCGGGCCCTCGATGCCCTAGGAGCGCCGGGCACCCGGGAGGACAT
This sequence comes from Muscardinus avellanarius, assembly GCF_963383645.1. Lineage (NCBI taxonomy): Eukaryota > Metazoa > Chordata > Mammalia > Rodentia > Gliridae > Muscardinus > Muscardinus avellanarius. The sequence continues at coordinate 109,087,597 of NC_137796.1, forward strand.
GTGGGGCCCGGCCGCGTGACGTCCACAGGGACCCTGCCCCGGGGAGCCAATGGCAGAGCCGAGAGCCACGCTAGAGTAGACTGAGACGGAGAAGACGCTGAGTGCAGACCGCGCTTGAGACGTTTGGATTAAATAAGAAAAGAGCCGGGCGTGGTGGCGCACGCTTGTAATCCCCGCGCTTGGGAGGCAGAGACAGGAGGATCGCGCAGGTTCGAAGCCAGCCGCGCGCGCTGGCTTAGGAGACCCTGTTTCCAAATAAAAATATAAAATAGGTCTGGGAGTGTAGCCCGGAGGTAGAAGGGCTTCCAGGAAACCCCAGTACCACCAAATAAATAAATAAATAAATAAATAAATAAATAAGAAAAAAGAGTGAATGGGGAGAAGGGGAGTCACTTATTTGATAAGTATTTACTACAAACTCACTGGGAACAGACACTGTGTTAGCCCTCATGGAAGTGATTTATTAGCCCGTCCACTGCCATATTTCAGATTCGGAGACTGCGGCTGCCCCAAATCATGAAAGAGATGGCTTCTGTATCAAAGCGTACTGGTTAAGCATGGCGGTGCACACCTGTAATCCTAGTACTGGGGAGGCTAAGGCAGGAGGATCGCAGGTTCAAGGCCAGCCTCAGCGATTCCGTGAGACCCTCAACAACTCAGCAAGACCCTTTTTCAAAAATCTATGAATAAGAATATAAAAAGTAAGCTGGGAAGTATAGTTCAGATATAGAATTCCCCTGTGTTCAACCCCTTATACAAAAAAAAATATATATGTGGTCTATAAGATGTGCCTAGTAGAGTTTTTTTTAAAAAAAAAAAAAAAAAACTAGCCCGGCATGGTGGCACACGCTTGTAATCCCTGCACTTGGGAGGCGGAGACAGGCAGATCGGGCAGGTTCGAGGCCAGCCGCGCTGGCTTAAGAGACCCTGTTTCCAAAAGTAAAATAGGCCTGGGAGTGTAGCCTGGGGGTAGAAGTGCTTCCAGGAACCCCAGTACCACCAAAAAAAAAAAAAAAAAAAAAAAAAAGCTATACAAGCCACATTTGAACACACAGAGCGGGCAGGACTGCCATCCCCTCCCGCCCCACCAGCAGCCCCTGCCAAACACCCCCGGCCCCCGGCTCCCGGCCTGCAGGCAGCGGTCCCCGAGATCCATCTCTTCTAACTTTCCACTGAGCGGAGAAGACATACTTTTTTTTTTAGGCTTTAGAAAAAAGGGGGGAAAAAAGATAAATACTTTCCCATTTTCTGAACTAGTGTCAAATGACCGGGAACCGCTGCCCCCGGGGGCGCCAGCGATTGAACAAAGCCGTATTTCCTCTTCCTCGGCTGACAGCTCAATTTCCGCAGCTCCCGGCCGGGGAGGGGGCCGGCGCCCCCGGAGCCAGTCACGGGCTTCACGGCTGACCCCGCTGCAGATGGCAGCCTGGAGTTATAACCTGGGCAAAGCGAAGCGGCGTTCACGTGAGCAGGATCTCTCTGCAGACCTCTCCCACTACGCGAGGGAAATGGGCTCTTTAACTACCGCGCGTGTGTTCGTACTGTATTTCCCGAACACAGGCTCTCCCACAAAGGCTCGTGCATAAATCCTAACAGCGGGGCGCAGGAAAACGGACTGACAAACCTGTCCGCGCGGTCCAAGGCTTCCCTGCCTACCCTGATGCTTGCTTCGGCACAGCCGCACAGCGGGGGCCTGCCTCCCATGAAGGGCGCAAAGATTGAAAGCAATCGCTGCCGAGAAAAAGAAAACGCGTAACCCCCTCCTATAGTTTTTTTTTTTTTTTTTTTTTTTTTTTTTTTTTTTTTTTGGTGGTACCGGGGTTCCTGGAAGCCCTTCTACCTCCGGGCTACACTCCCAGACCTATTTTATATTTTTGAAACAGGGTCTCTTACGCCAGCGCGGCTGGCTTCGAACCTGCGCGATCCTCCTGTCTCTGCCTCCCAAGCGCGGGGATTACAAGCGTGCGCCACCACGCCTGGCTCCCCTCCTATAGTTTATAAAAAGCACTCTCCAAGCCACAGGGACCACCTCGCGAGGCCTGATCAGCCACTCGGTGGCAGAACAGGGACAGAGTGAGCCAGAAAGAGAAGCTGTCCTGCCAGGGTCCCCGTGAGCCAGGGCTCCCTCCAACCTGTCCTGCACACGGGACGGCCAGTCTCGCCCTCCTCGGGCGCTGGGCTGCTCTTGGTGCACGCCCCAACTGTCCACTCCCACACCACCTGAGCCTGTACGTGGAGACCCAGAAACCCGAATGTCCTCCGCCCCAGGCGCTGGGGGACACAGGGCTCAGGGCCTTGGGGATCCAAGCAGATGTCAGATCCCAGGCCATCCCAGACACTTCTCCTTTCGGTCCGTCCATCTGTACGTCCGTCCAGTGCTAACCCATCACCCATGCGCCCACGTGTGTTGACACCCCTGCCTCCATCTGAGAGATTCTGGTTACAAGTTAGGCGCCCCACTCTAGCAACCTGCAGGTTAGAGCCCTCCGAGTGAAGGGCTCCTTGGGGGGCGATGTAGCAAAGGCCAAGCCTGATCTCAGGGCGCCAGACACTCGCGGTACCGGGATTACAGTAACTCTCGAGGTCCCTCCTGAAAACTCTGTTCTGTCCATAGGATGAGAACCACCCATGTCCACAGTGCCGACAGCTAGTCCTGGGCCAGGGGGGCTCCCACCCTGCGCCCCGCTTAGCCGACCTCACGTCCAAGTGCACCAACAACTACGTTCATTAGAGAAATCCTGAGCGCTCGCGTCCTTGGGTCCCGTTGTCAGACAGACCCAGACTGGCCTGTGAGCACAGGTATCCACTCCCATGGCCCAAGGCCCAGGGAAGCAGGACTCTGCCCCACCCTGAAACAAGGGGTGGCGGCTTCCGGGTCCCTCCAGGTCCACGGGCGTGCAGGTGCCCGTGACAACTGAGACGGCGGCCCAGGGGATACTCAGAACGTGAACAAGAAAGAAACGGGTGATCCGTGACCTATGCTAGCTCATCCTCCAGCGTACCAGGTGTGTGGTCCTCCACTGATTCTCCCAGATGGTCTTATGTCTGGGGACACGTTGCAAAACTGGTCAGTTGATTTGTTTGTTTGTTTCTTTGTTTAAGAGTACCCAGGAACATTCTCCTTCCAAGCTATACCCGCAGTCTCTTTCATTTTTTATTTTGAAGCAGTTTCTCACTAGGTTGCTGAAGGTCTTGCTAAGTTGCTGGGGCTGGCCTCAAACCTGTGATCCTGTCGTCTCAGCCCCCCACGTGCTGTGGTTACCAGTGTCTGTCCCCAAACTCGACTAACTCATTGCTCTTAAATTTGCCCTAGGTTCACGGCCAGCCTCAGTAACTTAGTGAGACCCTGGATCAAAACAATAGATGGAGATGGATTTAATTTTTTTTTAATTCAGCCAGCATGGTGGCACACACTTGTAATCCCAGCATTCGGGAGGATAAGACCGGAGGATCGCAGTTTGCGGACAGCCTCAGCTACTTAGTGAGGCCCTCCGCAACTTAGTGAGACCCTGTTTCAAAATAAAGAATTTTAAAAAATTGGGCAGGGGGTGTAGCTTGGAGGTCAAATGCCCCTGGGTTCCATCCCCAGACCCGAAAAAAAAATTTTTTTTTAATTTAAAAAATTGGGCCGGGCGTGGTGGCGCACGCTTGTAATCCCCGCGCTTGGGAGGCGGAGACAGGAGGATCGCGCAAGTTCAAAGCCAGCTGCGCTGGCTTAGGAGACCCTGTTTCCAAAAAAAATTTAAAAATAGGTCTGGGAGTATAGCCCAGGAGGTAGAAGGGCTTCCAGGAACCCCAGTACCACCAAAAAAAGAAAAAAAGGGAAAAATTTTTTAATTTAAAAATTCAGTACATGGGATGCTGAAATAGGAGGATCATATTTCAAGGCCAGCTTTAGTTACTTAGTGAGGCCCTCTACAATTTAGTGAGACCCTGTTTGAAAATAAAGAATAAAAAATAGGACTGGGAGTGTAGCTCAGAGGTAGACAGTCCCTGGGTTAAATCCCCAGTATTGCAAAAGAAAGAAAGAAAGAAAGAAAGAAAGAAAGAAAGAAAGAAAGAAAGAAAGAAAGAAAGAAAGAAAGAAAGAAAGAGGAAGGAAGGAAGGAAGGAAGGAAGGAAAGAAAGAAAGAAAGAAAGAAAGAAAGAAAGAAAGAAAGAAAGAAAAGGCTGGAGTGTAGCTTGAACGTTGAACGTCTCTGGGTTCTACCCCCAGTACCAAAAAAGAAAAAGATGTGAAAGTACCCACCTCTCCCTTCTTGTTGATAAGGGCTGTAACTGCTCCAAGGCCTGGGGATGTGTTTGTTTAGCAGCAGTAACTTCATTAGCTAACTGTGACCTTACAAAGGGAAGCCCTGATACACTACTGGGTCACAGAAATCACCCGCTCAGCACACTCTGGAGGGAAGACTGGCAGGTTGGGGCTTCTCTACCTGAATCAGCTTCTAATTTTATATGAATAGCCAATCTCCCTATAATTATAGGTAATTTGGCCCGCCCTGACCTCTGCAGAGGTTTTAATATAACTTAGGGATGGAGAAAAGAACCAGTGTCTAACCATTGCCCTGCCCTGCACAAGGTATGTGGCTTTGAGGCAATTTATTAAACTTCTCTGATCTGCAGTTTCTTTCTCTGAAAAATGGAATAATTCCCCCACCTCTTGGGACCGATGTGAGGAGCAACATAATAATAGTTGAAAACTTCCCAAATCAACACTCAATAAAAAGAGAGATGATCGAGAATAATTGACAGCGAGTATTCATGGGAAAAATAAGGCAGCTATACTCCATAAGTGAAGCCCAGGGAGTAACAGATGCCGACGTGTCCCCTCATCAACCACTCCAGCCTGAGAGACAGTCACTCGGACCACAGGCTGGTGGTCACCAGGGAAGGGGCTCTCAGAGGACCCATTCTGAATCGGTAGCTAGGCCAGGATGCATCCACATCTGACCAGAATAGACTGATAACTCTGTTATTATCATTTAAATTTCACCTAATACTACAGAGTCTCCTGTGTGGCTGTTCATGTCCTTACATGAGGAAGCCAAAGCATTGAAAAATGAATAACTCACCCAGAGGTAATAAGAAAAGGAGGTGAGACTGCACCTGGGGCCCTGAAACACTCACACTTAAGAGCTCTGCTAAGGACCGATCACCAGGGAGCCACGATGGCGCTTATAGAATATGGTCCCAAAGCGCGCTGTGCCCAGAGGCATTTCTGATCTGTTTCTAAACATCAAAAGGCAGCCAGAATTTTCTCTAGCTACAACACAGTTTGGGGTAACAAGAGGGGAGTGGGTGAATCAGCCCCCCTGTGCTCCAGCACTGGCCCCATTCCCACCCGACGGCCCAGCAGCATTGGGTTCCAGGTCCTGCAGACGCCCTGCGCCCAACCCAACTCGGGGCACCAGCTGTCTCAACACACATCACAGCCTTTGAGAAGCAGTAAGGGTGGCAGGAACAGCCCAGGTGGAATTTTGAAGAGCCCACCCCTGCGGCCTGGCTGGTTGCCGGGGTGGTGTGCTCGCTCTTCCAGCCTGGCTCCATGGTTCCCAGTGAGCAGCCTTTCCTCGCGGTTGTTCAATGTTTCTGGCATTTCTAAATCTCAGGGCTTTTTCTTACAACGTCGGCTTCATCCTCACAGCTTCATAAAGTGCCCCGTTCTGGGCCGCTTGCAGGGATTCTGACTCTGTCACTGCCTGGCTTCCCAGGCCTTCCTGTGAGATCCGGGGAGAAGCCTGCATGACCCCTTTTTCCAGCAAAGCCAGCATTATGTGAGCTCCAAGATGGGCTCCCAACATAAAAGGCCATCATACCCTTTTCAATCATTGCTGCTGGGCCCACCTCCATCTTGACCACAACAAAGCCCACCCCCATCATGAGCAGTGCTGGGCCTTCCTCCATCTTGGCACAGGGCAGGAATCCTAGTGCAAATGGCTAACCTTGTTTCTAATCAAAGCATTTGGCCTCCTTTCGGCCATCTTCCTTCCTTCCTAGACATCATCTTTTTAGGCCGCAGCTTTTCACATTTACACGTGACTTTCTTTCTAGCCTAAATGCAAATCTGTAAAGTCCTCTCTGCTTTACTTTCTGCTCCTGAAATTTATTGTGAAATTTACTGAACATGGACATCGACATCCATAAGGCAGTTTGGATCCTTTTCTGTTTTGATATTTAATCCGCCCATTGTCTTTACATTTGGCCTCACACAAAGCTTCAAGACATGGGCAAAATGCTGATAAGTTCTTTGCCAAAATGTAGCATGTTTGGCCTCTATTTCATTTTCCTATGGAGTCCTTTTTGCCTCCCAAACTTCCTAAGCATAGTCTCTACTGGCCGCCTTTCTAGCCACATTCTGAGTCTTCCAACTTCCTCTCACAAACCAGTTCCAAAGACTCAGAGTCCACACAGTCAGACTTAGATATAACTGACCCCACTCCTCTGGTGCTATTTTCTGCTTTAGTCAGCATTTCTACTGATGTAATCTAAAAGACTGACCACACAACTTAGAGGAAGGAAGGTTTATTTGCTCACAGTTTTTTTTCCTTGGAGATATCGGGGTTCCATCCATGTGAGGCTGAGGGTGGCAGATCTCAGCACATGGTGGTGGTGGGAAGGGGAGAAAGAAAGAGCCTGAGAATTTTTTCCTCAAATCATGGAGACCAGAAGCAAGCGAGAGAGAGAAAGGAAGAAGAAGAAGAAGAAGAAGAAGAAGAAGAAGAAGAAGAAGAAGAAGAAGAAGAAGAAGAGGAGGAGGAGGAGGAGGAGGAGGAGGAGGAGGAGGAGGAGGAGGAGGAGGAGAAGGAGGAGGAGGAGGAGGAGAAGGAGGAAGAGGAGGAGGAGGACAGGAGGAAGAGGAGAAGCAGCTTCTGCAATATATAATCCTTAATGCCAGTGACCTACCTTTTCCAGCAACAACCTACCAGCCTGGGCTACCACCCAGAGAAATTCATTACAGTGGATTCACCCACTGCAGAGATCACAACCAAGCCCTACTTCCAACACTTTCACCCCATTTCCACAAGGGGTGGGGGACGCCCCACATCTAAACCACTGTAACAGGTGACTCCACTCTCTTGAATGAAAGCGTGAGTCTTTACAGTTACTGCTAATGTGCTCATTCTTTAGTACTCATTAGGAAAGTAACGCTTCATTTGTCTAACCCTTCCTTTAGAGTAGAAATATCAACGATGTGGGGAAGGGAGTTTTGCCTGCTTGTTAAGGTATCCAGCCGGGCGTGGTGGCGCACACTGGTAATCCCAGGACTTGGGAGGCTGAGACAGGAGGATCACAGGTTCGCAGCCAGCCTCAGCTACTTAGTGAGGCCCTCTGCAACTCAGTGAGACCCTGTTTCAAAATAGAAAATAAAAAAATAAGGCTGGGGATGTAGCTCAGAACCTTAGGTTCAATCCCTAACACCACACACCACACACACACACACACACACACACACACACACACACACACACACACACACGAAATCCAAAAAATGCTACCTGATGTGATGTAGGTACTCAAAATACCAATAAAAATCTATCGGTTAAATCAGCAACACTGTATCCCAAATCGACCTGATCTTTTTTTCTTTAATGTTACAGGTCTGAAATAACAAGTATGGGAATCCCTTTACTATATAAGGCCCTGGGGTCTGGTCGAGGGGCGACTGGCGCCCTTCACACCCCCCTCTGGGTCACTCCCGCACTCTTCTGGGGCTGAGGGGCAGCTCACAGTGGCCGTAAGCATGAGAGGCCTCCCACTGCCTTTTATGTGACAATGGTCAAGCCGGGGTGGTGGACACTCAGTCAGCTGACAGTGCCAAGGCCAATGGCTGGTGCCAGGAGGCTGTGTTCCTGGGCCCTTACAGCTCCGTCCCACCCACCCTGCCTTCCCGGGCTCCTCCCAGGCACCGCCATACTTAACCCTCAGTCCTGCCGTCGCCCTTGTTTGGAACAAATGTGAGTTTGTTCCAATGCGACTGATAGATACATCGGGGAACAGCCCGAGCGCGACGCAGTTTACATTTTAGCTTATGTATGATTTCATCTGTGAGACACTCAGTGAACACAGAAAGCTGTGCCCAGCCAAGCTGAGATGCTCAGACTTAGGAAACAACGTGCAGGTATTTCTTCTGCCTGCCTGCACACACAGTGTGCCCGGCCCATGCTGTCCACACCTGGGGTATAAGAGAGTACCGCCCTCCATGCACGGTGACTCACAGATGACGCCTCTCCCCATACTTGCGCCCCTCCCCACGCCCCCAGTCACACCGAACCCAGGTCTTCTTCAAGGGAAAGCAGAATTTACTATCGTATGCAGGTACCTCTCATGAGTAGGACTGTGCTATTGTTATTTGGTTTCTACCAATTTCTTTTTTTTTTCTTTTTTTTTTTTTTGGTACTGAACTCTGAACTCTGAACTACTATATCCCTAGCCCTTATTTTTATTTTGAAACAGGGTCTCACTAACTTGTTGAAGGTCTTTCTAAGTTGTTGAAGCTGGCCTCAAATCTGCAATCCTCCTGCCTCGGCCTTCTAAGTAGTAGGATTACAGGTGTGGACCACCACATCCAGCTTCTACTAGATAGATAGATAGATAGATAGATAGATAGATGATAGATAGATAATAGGTAGGTAGATAGATAGATAGATAGATAGATAGATAGATAGATAGATATTTCAGCTAGGCATGATGGCACACGCTTGCAATCCCAGCATTTGGGAGCCTGAAACAGGAGGATCGTAGTTTGCGGTCAGCCTCAGCTACATAGTGAGGCCCTTTGCAACTCAGTGAGACCCTGTTTTATAACAAAGAATTTTAAATATAGGGCTGGGACTTCTGGGAAGATGGCGACCGAGAAAAGCGGGGCTTAAGAGCCCCGCTAACAACCAATCTCCATTACCACAAAATCAGTGCCTTTCATAGCCAGAAAACACCATCACCAGAGAAACAAAAAATTCACCAGGCTCCAGAGAGAAAGAGGACTGAGAACAGAGCTCAGAGCCATAGAGGAGATACACCGGCCTCACGCCCGAGGACACGGCAGCAGAACCATACTGCCGGCCGTACCGGCTAATTCACTGGACGGCTACAGCAAGCCGAGGTGAGCCGCTGTGGAACAGCCAGGCGGGATTTCTCGCCGCAGGTAAAATCTAAAGCTCCCAGTGGCTGAGCTCAGCACACGCCGCAGGGATTCAGAGTGGAAATCAAAACCAAGAAGAAATACGCCAGCCTCACGGCCGAGGGCATGGCAGCAGCGCCATATTGCCACCGGTGGCAGCAGCAGAGAATTCACCGAATCCAGTACAGCTACATCTGCGTACTCAAGAACAGTGAGTCAAATTGCGGGCCACAGAGGAGAAATCCCAGTACTGTACTCCCAGGGACTTGACCCAGTGGGGGAGGGGCGGTGACAGAGATATCACACCATAGGAGAACGTGCAACCTGGCACCCCCCACAGTCTAAAGCAGCCTCTATCGACTCTCTGGGTCGGAGACTCTGTGATACAACCCAGTAAAGGAGTAGTGGGGACTGAGATACCACAGACTCGAGATCCAGAGCACCTTAAGTGAAGTCGTAGTGACACAGGGAAGAACCCAGAGAAGTCACAAACTTCCGAAATCATGGGAAAGAGGAATAACAATGGAGCAATGAATGCCCACAACCCCACAAAATCAGAACCCGATAAAACAGAAAATCAGAGATTTCTAGAAGATCAAATCAGGAAAATAACTGTAGAAATAATAGAGGTGCTTCGAAAAGAACTCAGAGAGAGCCAAAAAGAGATAAAGGATGCAATTAATGAAGTAAAGGCCTCAATTCAAAGCACAAACAACCGATTAGACCACATGGAGAACAGAATCTCGCTCTTAGAAGATGATCATTCCAAAAATGAACGCATAGTTTCTAATCTAGGAAAAAATATCCGACAGCAGGAATCTGACATTGAAGATATATAAGCCCATTTTAAGAGAACTAACCTAAGAATAATTGGAATAGAGGAGGGAAAAGAAAGTGAAACCAAAGGGATCAACAATCTCTTCAAGGAAGTAATAGCAGAAAATTTTCCAAACATAGAGCAAGAGGTCGATACACAGGTCCAGGAAACTTATAGAACTCCCTTTAGACAGGATCGGAGAAGAGGATCCCCACGCCACATAATTGTCAAAATAACCAATGTGGAAGCCAAGCAGAGAATCTTAAAGGCAACAAAAACAAAGGGCCAAGTGACATTCAGAGGCAAACCAATTAGAATCACTCCAGACTTCCCAAACCAAGTCATGAGAGCCAGAAGGGCTTGGAGTAACATATTCCAAACTCTGAAAGAAAACAACTTCCAGCCAAAAATTTCCTACCCAGCAAAACTTTCTATCAAATTAGATGGAGAAATAAGAAGCTTCCATGACAAACAGAAACTGAAGGAATTTTTGTCTTCAAAACCAGCGCTAGAGAAAATACTCAAAGAGATTAACTACAAAGAAGAAATAGGTAACACACACCAGAACCAGAGAAATAAGAGTTTCCATCCAACAGTCAACTAAGATTGATTATCTGTGGAGATTCATTACTTATGTTAGTCTTTTACCTATCTCTAAATGGTATTGTTTGCCTTTATTGTTGTTAATTTTTAGGATTTCTAGTTGGAATATTAATATACATTCAGATATAGCATTTGTGAAATATTTTATCCCATTCTATTAGTAACTGTTAACTCTGTTTACATTGTCTTTGGATATACAATATTTTTTTATTTTTTAGGGAGTTTGTATACTCTTCTGTTGCCTGTGCCATTGAAATCATATCCAAGAAATCACTGCCAATTTCAGTGTTGTGAGGTTTTATGACCCAGATTTTCTCCTAAAAGTTTATAGTCTTAAGATTTATATTTAGGTCTTTTATCTATTTTGAGTTACTATTTGTATATGGGATTAGGTAAGGGTCCAACTTTATTCTTTTCCATGTAATTATTATGTTTCAACAATATTTACTTAAAATATTATTATTTCTACCACCAAATGTTCGTGGAAACCTTGTCAAAAGTAACTTGACAATATATGGAAGAATTTATCTCTAGGCTTTTATTTAACTCCAATGGTTTATATATCTGCCTTTAGAATAGTACTACACTGTTTCAATTATTGTAGCTTTATATGGTTTGAAATCAGAAAATATATATCTTCTAGCTTTGTTCTATTTCAAGATCGTTTGGGGTATCTAGAGTCCATATTCCATATTAGGATAGATTTTTTTCTGAAAAATAAATATATAAATATATGATAGTTTCACCTAAAAAAATAGAAAAAAAATATTCTCTGGTAAGAAAGAAAGTAAAAAGAAATATTGAAATGTTATCTTTAAGTCATCAAAAGCTTGGTATCAGACAAATGAAACTGTTATGTGAGATTATCACTTTTAATTTTGGATAAATTGCTATAATACTAGATGTCAACCACTAAGCCAAGCATGGGAGGGAGGGATGGGGAGAGAGTGGGGTGGGGATCGGGTGGGGGCTGACTGGGCGATGTGTGCATGTATGTCTACAAAAGTTTGTATCCCACTATGATGTATCAATACAGTGCACCAATAAAAAATAAAAAATTGAAAAAAAATTTTTGAAAAAAAAAATATATAGGGCTGGGTGTAACTTGGAAGTAGAATGCCCCTGGGTTCTATCCCCAGTACTGCAAAACAAAAAAATTTCACTGCTTAGGTGTTTGGTTGGGTTTTTTATTTGGTTGGTTGGCTGATTTTGGTTTGGGTATTGGGGATGGAACCCAGAGGCATTCTACCTCTGAGCTATACCCCCGGCCCTTTTTATTTTGATAAAGGGTCTCACTCACTAAGTTACTGAGGGTCTAAGCTACTGAGGCTGGCCTCAAACCTGCTACCCTCCTCTTTCAGCCTCTCCAGTACTGGGATCACAGACATGCCACCATGCCTGCCTATGCTTAGGTTTTAAATGCTATGTAGTTCTACATAACAAAGTCAGGGTTAATGATAGGCCTGCCTCCTAATAGCAGAGCCCTTTCCCTTTTATACACTTTCTTCTGTAAGCATCTTTCTTGTTAAGCCATCTTCTCCTACCTGTTCCTACCTGTTCCTACCTGCTCCTAGAACTCAGAACCCAGAAGCAACAACTCTGATACGGTAGAATGTCTCTGATCAGTAGCACCCAAAAGAGCCTGGTCACACAGAGTCCCATGGGTGGGACAGCCCCAGCCTCTATCGGATCCCAAAGCAGCAAACTCAGCCTTCCCCGCCAATGAAAGACAACTTTTGGAAACAGCAGAGAGATGTACCATGGGAAAAACACCTCCTTTGGCAGGAGCGCCCAGGTGGCCCTTCCGGCCCACTCTCACTGATAGCCTCTATCAGATCCCAAAGCAGCAAACTCAGCCCCGAAGGGTCAAGCCAGGATGAGAAGAGGGGTCCCAGACTGGCCAGATGGGCCACAGACTCCTCCAGGCCCTGAGCGCCCCCCAGTCCGTCCAATGATGTAGCTATTTTCTAAGATTTTTATTGCACTGTAGTCATACATCTTGGTGGGTACAAGACGGCAGAGGCGTACGTGCACACAGCGCTCATTTAGCCCTTCCCCAGTTCCCCCGCCGTCCCTCCCGCCTCCTCCTGCTCACGTTTGGCTTAGCGATTGACTAAGATGAGCATGATTTAGCCATTTTCTTACACAGCCTTCCAGGCAACGGCTTGCGATGGTACAGGGGAGGAAGCCTGCGTGCCAAGCTGCCCGGGACGCCCTCTGGGTGCTGGGTTCCTCCACGAGGACGCCCCTCTATTCACAGCACCCACGTGCCACTGCTCCATGGCCAGCGCGGGCTACTTCAGCATCTACTGTGCAAGAAAGCGCCCTGCCTTCCCCGCCAATGAAAGACAACTTTTGGAAACAGCAGAGAGATGTATCATGGGAAAAACGCCTCCTTTGGCAGGAGCGCCCAGGTGGCCCTTCCGGCCCACTCTCACCGACCCTTGAGATGTCCAGGGTTTTCACTCAGGTTGAATTTAGTGGTTACACACCCACTTAGTAAATTCCAACCTCTACAGACCTCACTGAAGGCGCCAAAGATCCCTCACCTCTGAAGTTGCTTTATGCACTTTGCACGTTTTAGAATTCATATCTACAGGAACCTGCAGTATGCTGTCTTCTTTTACCCGGCATCTTTGACTTAGCATAAAGCCTTTGAGAGGCATCCGCCTTGTTGCAGGTATAATACTTTGTACCTTTTTGCTGCTGAGTAATATTCCAGCATAGGCCTGTGCCCAAACTGTTTGCCCCATTCACCTGCTGATGGACACATGGGTTGTTCCCAGCTTTTAACTACTACAAACAAAATTAATGTGAATGTGTTTGCACACGTGTCGGGGCGCACGCTTCCGTTTCTCCTCCGTGCACATGTGTCTAGCCACGTGCATTCATTTTTCTTGAGTAAATACCTCCAGGAGTGAAATGCCTACATCAGGTGGCAGTGGATGTTTAAGAAACTGCCAACGTAGGCCGGGATCGGAGCCTGCTGAGGGGTTAGGCCAGTACCAGGGCCAATGGCCAGCATTGGAGCCAGCTGTGAGGCAAGGCTGCTACTCGGGCCTCCAAGGCCGGGATCGGAGCCTGCCAAGGGGTTAGGCCGGTGATGGGGCCAGCGAGGCCGGGATCGGAGCCTGCCATGAGGCAAGGCCGGTGCTGGGGCCTCAGAGGCCGAGATCGGAGCCTGCTGAGGGGTTAGGCTGGTGCTGGGGCCAGCGAGGCCGGGATCAGATCCTGCCATGAGGCAAGGCCAGAGCTGGGGTCTCCGAGGCCAGGATCGGAGCCTGTCGAGGGGTCAGGCCAGTGCCAGGGCCAGCGTGGCCAGGATCGGAGCCTGCCGTGAGGCAAGGCCGGGATCAGAGCCTGCTGAGGGGTTAGGCCGGTGCCGGGGCCAGCGGCTGGCATCGGAGCCTTCTGTGAGGCAAGGCCGCTATTGAGGCCTCCGAGGCTGGGATCGGAGCCTGCCGAGGGGTTAGGCCAGTGCTGCAGCTAGGGAGGCCGGCATCAGAGCCTGCCATGAAACAAGGCCAGTGCTGGGGCCTCCGAGGCCGGGATCGGAGCCTGCCAAGGGGTTAGGCTGGTGCCGGGACCAGCGGCCTGCATTGGAGTCTGCCGCGAGGCAAGGCCGGTGCTGGGGCCTCCGAGGCCGAGATTGGAGTCTGCCAAGGGGTTAGGCCGGTGCCGGGACCAGCGGCCGGCATCGGAGCCTTCTGTGAGTCAAGGCCGTTATTGAGGCCTCCGAGGCTGGGATTGGAGCCTGCCGAGGGGTTAGGCCGGTGCTGGGACCAGTGGCCGGCATCGGAACCTTCCGTGAGGCAAGGCTGCTATTGAGGCCTCTGAGGCCGGGATCAGAGCCTGCTGTGAGGAAGGCCGGTGCTGGGGCCTCCGAGGCCGGGATTGGAGTCAACTGAGGGGTTAGACCAGTGTCAGGGCCAGCGAGACCAGAATCGGGGCCTCCCATGAGGCAAGGCCGCTGCTTGAGCCAGCAAGGTCTGGATTAGTCCACCGGGTAGCCAGGCCACAACTGGGGCCGTCAAGAGTGGGATCGGTACTTGCAACGCGGCAGGCACAGAGAAATATCGCAGAAAATAAAAACCAGATGCTTCCCCTAATCAGCAATAACTAGGAGGAAAAGGGTAACAGGAAGAGGTCGAGCTATAGAAAGGGCCCTATAGTGAAGCAATTAAGGTGACCAATCAGAGGGTATGGAATAGGGGAGGATGGAGCCTCTTTAAAAAGCAGGAGGTACATAAACAAATGTATCAAAGTTAATCACCAAACAAGCATGGGATCGAGGGAGGGGGAGGGAATGGGATGGGGGCTGGATGAGGGCTAATTGGATGATGTGAGCTTGTATATCCTCTCAAGTCTTGTATTCCAATGTGATGTATGATTACAATGCACCAATAAAAATAAATTTAAAAAAATAAAAATAAATTTAAAAAAAGAAACTGCCAGCGTGTTTTCCTAGATGTCTCTAGCACTTGGCCCTCCCACCCGCGGTGCAGGGGCCCTGGCCCCCCATCCTTGCCCAGGCCCGATGTGGCCAATCTCCTTAGTGTTAGCTCCTCTCTCAGATCACATGCATAGTGGTACCGCACTGTGGTTGTGATTTTTATTTCTCCCATGACTACTGATCCTCTCTATATTTTCCTGTGATATTTCCCATAAACACATAATTTAGTGAAGCGTCTGTTCAAGGATTGTACCTTTCTTTTATTGGTGCTCTCTCTGCACTGGGGATTGAACCCAAAGCATCCTACCTCCAAGATACACCCCTGTCTCAGACTCCCAAGTTCTGAGATAATAGATGTGTGCCACCATGCCTGGCTTGTTAGGTGTTTCCGTATATGTGAGTTTTGAGAATTCTTTATACATCCTGGATACAAGCCTTTATCAAATATACACTTTGCAAATATCTTCTCCCATTTTTAGCTCGTCATTCTCTTGGGAGTTCCTTTGTTTTTCAGTGCTGGGGATAGAACCCGGGGGCATCCTACCTCCCAGCTCCACCCTCAGCCCTATTTTTTATTCTTTATTTTGAAACAGGGTCTCACTGAGTTGCAAAAGGCCTCACTAAGTAGCTGAGGCTGTCCACAAACTTCAATCCTCCTGTCACAGCCTCCTAAGTACTGGGATTACAAGCGTGCGCCACCACACCTGGCTGAGTATATTACTTTTGATAAAATTTCAATTCATTGACTGTGGGTGGTAAATCTAAGACACCTTTTTCTAGTCCTGAGTCATCTCGATCTCCCAAGTCATCTAGACATCCTATGGTGTCTCCTATGTGGTTCATAAATTTCGGCGGTACATTTGCTTGTATAGATGACCCATTTGCGGCTAATTTTTGTATAGACTGAAGCTACAGACTGGAGTCTATCTGTTAGCATCTGGGCATCCAATTACCCCAGCTCTGTTCCCCGAGAAGACCGCTCTTCCCCGCGGCCTCCCTCTGTGGCTCCATGGACCGAGGCGTCCATCTTTACGTCAACACGACACTGTCCTGATGACTACAGCTCGGCAATACATCTCGCGTCAGACACCGTTAGCCTCCAACTCTGTTCTCTTCCCGTTCTCTTCCCAAAGCTCTCTTGGTGTTCCTAGGTCTTTCATTATCCACATAAATTTCCGAATCAGCATGTGAATTTTAACAACATTCCCTTACAAGGTACCTTTTTGACATTATATTTGGAATGCGCTGACTTTGTAAGTCCATTTGGGGAAAAGGACGCCGTAAAGTATTCGTTCTCAGTTCTTCCGCATTTCTCTGCTTATTTATTTCTTCATTAACTTTTCTCATCAAGCGTTACGGTTTTCAGCGTACATATCTTACACAAATCAGACACATCCCTAAGTATCCCACACGCTTGGGTGTTATTGTGGGTGGCTTTTTTCTTTTATAAAAAAAATTCTATTTCCAGTTTTCATTGCCGACAAATAGAAATACAATTGCCTTTTTGTATAATGATCTTGCCTGCAACCCAGCTAAATGCTCTCATTTGCTCTGAATCATTTTTTCGGTCCCACTGGATTTTCATATAGCTCATCTTACCCTCTGCAGATAAAGATGGGTTTATTTCTTATTTTCCAATCTGGGTTTTACATATTTCTCTTGCTTGATTATAAGACTTATTCCACCATGGTGCTGAATTCTGGAGTGGTAAGAACCAACCTCCCTGTCTCATTCTTGATCTTAAGGGGGAAACGTTCAGTCGCTAACTATTAGGCAGGCAGCGAGGGTTTTCATAAGATAACTTCTGAGCTGGGCGTGGTGGCGCACGCTTGTCATCGAAGTTCTTGGGAGGCTAAGACAGGAGGATCGCAGGTTTGCAGCCAGCCTCAGCTACTTAGTGAGGTCCTACAAAACTTAGTGAGAGCCAGGCGTGGTGGCGCACGCTTGTAATCCCCGCGCTTGGGAGGCAGAGACAGGAGGATCACGCAGGTTCGAAGCCAGCCACGCGCGCTGGCTTAGGAGACCCTGTTTCTAAATAAAAATGTAAAAATAGGTCTGGGAGTGTAGCCCGGAGGTAGAAGGGCTTCCAGGAACCCCAGTACCACCAAAAAAAAAAAAAAAAACTTATCAAGACCCTGTTTCAAAAATAAAAAATAAAGCCAGGCATGGTGGCGCACTCTTGTAATCCCCACGCTTGGGAGGCGGAGACAGGAGGATCACGCAGGTTCGAAGCCAGCCGTGCTGGCTTAAGAGACCCTGTTTCCAAATTTAAAAAGTATAAAATAGGTCTGGGAGTGTAGCCCAGAGATAGAAGGGTTTCCAGGAACACCAGTTATCACCAAAAAACAAAATAAATAAAAAATAAAAAATAAAAAAATGGGTTCAGGGTGTATCTTGGAGGTAGAATGCCCCTGGGTTCCATTCCCAGTACTGCAAATAAAATAAAATAAAATAAAATAACCAAGATTCCTTTTGTCAGGTTGAAGACATTTCTTCTATTTTTATGTATCAGGTTTTTGTTTTTTAAGCAGATGTGGATGTCAGGTTCTGACAAAAAATGCTCCGTGCCCACTGAGATATTCACGTGTATTTCACTTTTTGCTTCTCAATGTGATAAATTACGTGGATCGACTTTTGAATGTCGGGCCAGCTGAGCATACACCACCTTGGAGTGTGATAAATGCTCCTTCTTCTAAACAGCTGGATTCGGTTTGCTGTCGTTTTGTCAGAATATTTACACGTACATTCAGGAGGCGGCCTGCTCCGCAGCTTCCTCCACTTACGGCCTCTGCTGAGCTTCGGTGTCAGGGGAATGTTGGCCTCGTAGGGTAAGTTAAGTAGCTGTGTTCGTCAGCTCTTGGTCACTACGACAAAGCGCCTGAGAAAAGCTCTTTAAAGGAGGAAAGTTTAATTCCGACTCAC